>NC_081425.1:52365507-53565507 GCF_949786415.1 Peromyscus eremicus | reverse complement strand
CTTCATTAGGGAGACAGCAGCAGAATGCTCTCTAAGAGTGTTTAGTCATTACTGGGACTTTACTAACTCGTAGTGTGCTACCAGCTGAATACTAGGAGAGCAGGAATAGTGGCTTCTAGAACAGGTAGAATATTGTCTTAATATATCAAAACTGTAGACAAGCGGTATCAGTATCCTATGATAGCCAGACCCTAATCCTGAACAAAATTTTCCAGATACCTTAGTTTCTCTGAGGGAAATTGCCTGGGAATTAGAGCAATCATATCTAATATCTGAACACTTAGCGAAGGTCATATGAGCAATTTCGACTCCCATACATTTGCTCCTTAGAACATTCTTTATATGTAGCTGACATTGCTCAGTCTAATAACACTCTGCTCACCTTGCTTTCCATTAGCAGATTAATATAAAAGCAATCTTTAAAGGATATTGCAGATCTTCAATTACTACATCAATGCTGAAATTTATATTGATGCAGCTAGAATATATTAAATGTTAATGGAGATCCCAAGGAACGTTTTGGCAGGGTTTTGAGACATTAGCATAAATTAATTTCTTCTTAACAACTGGCTTCCTTTTGGAGCTGAGGAAATGGGTGAGGGACTCCCTCTAGAGTGGCTTTGCTGCTATTATGCAGCATCTGCCAAGGATAAGCTTTGGGATGGCAAAAAAGGAAAGAGAAAAAGCAAAGGAAACGGGTGTCCGAGTTTTAGCCTCCTTGCATTACCTAATTACCTACAGAGACATTTAATTACAAAGAAGAATTTTCCCCCACTTTCCTTCTTTGAACAGGGCCCCCTGGTTAGCCAGCACTGCCGATTCTAAAGGAAAAGGCAAGGTGGATGCTTAACTATCGCCTTCAATAACTCATTCGCAGAGTAGAGAAACAAGAGCTACTTCTGAAGGTAATGATTTAGTTTTTGCTTAGTTGTAGTCTTAGTTCCTGGCATCCTGACGTTTGGTTGACAGATCTTTCTGGAAATACTATAAATAAGAAAGCACAGGACTGGAGCCAGACTTCTTGGTTTGAATCTGAGACATATATCCCTCCTTAGGCTTGTGATGCTGAACACAACATTTGACCCTCATCATGGCTGATTTTCCTCATCTGTAAAGTCAACATGATCATCACAGTATTTCAGCTGGACTTACTACCTATAATCCCCATTCAGAAAGCAACCGTGGACTATTTTCTGTACTTGGGCACTCCCACGTCCTGAACACGCAACAGATCCATAAATGGTCCTGTATTTCTCTGAAACTTGGGATCAAGAGTCAGTGTTGGCATGGTGCATGCAGACTGCATCCCCCCATCCACCCTCATGGGGAGTTCTGCTCAGGCCCAGGACTCTGCTTCTGCAGATTAGCTATATCCTTATACTAGAAAGTCACCGTTTCCTGAGGCTGTTAAGATTGACAGATCACATTGCTGCTGACATTGGCACTGCTGTGGTTTCATAGTGCAGGGAGGAGCTGGGAAGTGGAAGAGTTCGATAGCAGAGCATAGCAACCAATCAACTTATTGAACTTGTCATACCACGTGCATGGGGCATAATGTTGAGTAAGAAAATCTCATTTCTCAAAAGTACTGATGATCATTTTCTCACTCCACTTTGGGTCAATTCACTACTATAGAGACTTAAGTTAGTATAGTATATAAACGCTGCAAAAAAAAAACCCCAGAACAATATTTTTCAATATGAAGTAATTCATATTTATCTAAAAATTGCACACATGTCAAAGCACATATATATTTGACGCATAATTCTGATTCTTTAAAATGACAACTTGACGAAGCATGATCCTTATTTTTTAAATGACAACTGTAAAATGTAAATGACAAATGTAATTGTACAAAGGATTTAATTTTTATGTGTTTGCCCATAGTGATGCGGTATACAAAAGCACAAGACAACGAAAGATAATTGCTGGATTTTAGAGATTAAAATGATCACATTGCACATATTTTAAAAGATAAATGACATACCCAAAGACCTATAGAATTGTGATGAACTTATCATAAAATGGATAATGATTCTCAGCTTAGTGATGACTGGTTTCCAGAATTACAGTAGAAGAAACCAGTTAACACTGAATGAAGGAGTGAGCAGGCTAAAAGGAAATGGAATTAGATCATTAAAGTAATGACAAGGAGCAGAGGACAGAGATAACTAAACACTGATGGTAATGGAGTAGTAGAGGAGGAAAAGTTGAAGACACTGGTGGAAGGGATAAACAAAAGGGGAGAAGGGGCGAGAGATGGAGCAGAGAGATGGGAGGATTCAGAGAAGAAACTGGAAGAAGCAGCTATGAGAAGATAAACAAAGTCATTTGGTTTCTTTATTTATTGGGAGAATGAAAGAGTTTGGAAATGAACACAGATACTTCCATCACGGGAGACTTGTGAAGAATGTGCAGCATCAGTAGGTGGGTGGTGCCACATTGGCAGGAGCAATCACAGTTGGTGTGCTCTTACCAATAGTAAATAGACACAAGGTAGAGAAATTCTTAACAAAATAAGTTGGGATAGTAAAGAGTTTTGAGAAAAGGTTAAGTGTTCAAGAAATCAAATCCTGATCTTGATGCCACTTGCTCATAGAATCCCTCTTTCCTCTCTTCGACTGAACTCCTGGAGCTCGGCCTGATTCTTGGCTGTAGATCTCTTCATCTGCTTCCACTAGTTACTGGAAGAAGGCTCTATGATGACAGGGTAGTCACCAATCTGATTACTGCATAAACCAGCTCAGGCATCCTCTCCACTACTGCTAGTAGTCTAAGCTGGGGTCATCCTTGTGGATTCCTGGGAACTTCCCTAGGACCAGGTTTCTCCCTATCCCCATGATGTCTCCCTCTATGAAGATATCTCTTTCATTGCTCATGATGGGGAGACCTACAGAGACAATAGAACCAAGCTAGTAGGAACTCATGAACTTTAGACCAATAGCTGTGAAGCCTCCATGGGACTGGACTAGGCCCTCTGCATAAATGACAGAGTTGTGTAGCTTGGTCTGCGGAAGGGGCCCCCTGGTAGGAGGATCAGGATCTATCCTTGGTGCATGAGCTGGCTTTTTGGAACCTACTACCTATGGTGGGACACCTTGCATAGCCTTGATGCAAGGGGAAGGGCTTGATCTTGCCACACTTGAATGTACCAGGCCTTGCTGACTCCTCATGGGAGGCCTTACCTTTTCAGAGGGGGGACTGAGGGGTGGGTTGGGGGGAAGATTGGGGGAGGCAGTGATAGGAGGGAAGAGAGGGGGATCTGTGGTTGGTATGTAAAATGAATAAAAAATTTCTTAATAAAAAATAGAATTTTAAAAAAAGCAATTAAATCCTAAATGCAGATGCTACTTAATGTCAGAGATATTTTCGTTGAGTTCTTATACCCAGCATAAAATTTGAGAAAATTGAGGTCATATATCGAAACCCAGGCTCACTTGGGAGATGAGTGCTCAAATCACATGGTGCCAACTGCTCTGTGTAGACTTTTTGGGATGTCAGTTTTCCATCGAAACTCTCTGCTGTATATATATGCATATATGTATGAACATAAAAGCAACTGCCAAGCACTTCATTATTGCCAATTAGCTAATGTATGCATTAAGGAATGTGCTATAGCTTATTGATCTCTTAGAAGCCTGTCAAGGTTGGATAAAAGACAGCTGGATAGGAACTTTAGCTTTTAAGATTTGTTACAAAATCCTTGAAATGTGGGGACAGGAAATAATAGAGTGAAGACAGATGGAAAATTGTCATTCTGAAATAATGTTATATTTACACATGACTCAGGTCTCAACCAATGAAAGAGTTAGGTAGTGAGCAGCAAAATTGCAGACATACAATTTCAATATTTTTAATTTAAGAAAAATTAGAGAATAGAGGAAGTACCCCAGCAGTTTCTTATTGGAGCAGGAACGGCTACTGTCAGTCTGGGATAAGGTAGGCACTGATTGTCAGTTTCAAAATGTCTTCTGCTCTTGTGTTCACAAGGGTGCCAGTTCCCAATTCCAGGATGTTGCTTTTCAGCCTAAAAGCAGCATTGATATGTGCCATGAATAAATATCAGAACTGCCAATCTCAGATTACACAATGTTATACACATGTGTGAGTATTAGAGTGTGTTTCTAGTCTGTGTCATCTCTTTCCAACTTCTGAAGGCAAGAGTGATGCTGTGTGCTGCTCTGCACACCTCATGTTGCACACGTGCTCACACATATGCCAAACAGAGTGTGTAAATTGTCATGAAGCGTGCTTATTCGAACTACTTTCTGTAATAGATCAAATTTAAAAAGACAAGTTTCAGTGTTAAAAGCACCACATTCATATTTATTCCATGAATAAAAGAATCAGTTGGACGTACTGTAGATATGACAGAATTTAGTACTACTTTACTAATTCTCAGGTATATATGGACCATCTCTAAGAGGTTCCACAAGCTCTTAAGTATGAAACTCCAGCTCTGGTGGAGCAGAAGCTAGAACTCAGTACTGAGAATTCTTTGAGCTGTACTTAACTAAAGCAAGAGGGGATGGAGAGGTGGCTCAGTGGTTAAGAGCACTTGCTGCTCTTGTAGAGGACCCAGGTTCAGTTCCCAGCACCCACGTGGTAGTTCCCAACTAACTGGAACTTGCCTCATGGATCTAATGCCCTCTTTCTCACCTCTTCAGCTGCCACGCAGACAAAACATTCCCTCATAAAAAGTAAATAAATCTTTTAAAACATGAATTAAAATAAAATACTTAAGCTAGACAAGTGACATCAGAAGGGCATGGGGACTGATGCAGAATGCAAAGTTGTAAGGAGTTTTGGAGATAAATTCAGAGGTAGCAATAGAGACTAGGCAGTGTTTCTGTGTAAAGCCCTTAGGACAAGAATGTCCATTTTCTTTTTGTCCCAGCGTCTACAACGAAGGACTCCATGAGGGAGGGGCACAGAAGCAGCAACTTCTATGAAAATGAAGGCTTTTCAGTGCTGTTTTTCATTTTACTAGGAAGACTGTGTGTGATGTGCTGAGTGAGGGATGGGGGGCAGGGTCAGAATTGGTACAGGACACACCCAAACACCAAATTCTCAGCACATAGGGGATTTATTATCTTTTTGTTGTTGTTGTTTTGTTTTTTGAGACAGGGTTTCTCTGTGTAGCTTTGCGCCTTTCCTGGATCTCGCTCTGTAGACCAGGCTGGCTTCGAACTCACAAAGATCTGCCTGCCTCTGCCTCTCACAAAGATCTGCCTGCCTCTGCCTCCCAAGTGCTGGGATTAAAGGCCTGCGCCACCACTGCCTGGCGGGGTTTGTTATCCTAGAGGGGTAAGCAATGTCTGACTCTAGATTGGGCAAAGGCAGACAGCAAGCAGCAGCAGCAGCAGCAGCAGCAGCAGCAGCAGCAGCAGCAGCAGGTGTTTTTTGCAGAGTGGGTTTTTAAGGACAAAAAGGGAAGAGTCTGTGCTAGGGTGAGTTGTCAAGTCCTGACTGGACAGGTTAGTTAGTATAGCCAATAATGAATTTTGATTGCTGGCCCTTCGTGTTTAGTCTCAGGAATGAGTCAGTGGGCAAATAAGGGAATGGACCCCGCAGGGCTGTGTAATCTAGTGGTTTAGCAAGGGAGAGAGAAGGGTAAAGGATAAAACCTGCTGGTGCCATGTTTGCATGGTAGTGCCTGTTAGAGCCCTTCATAGTATGTCTCAGGGAATGTCACTGATTCTCAACTGAACCTGAGGTGAAATCTAAATTATGTTAATATTTGACTAAGGTCTGATGTAGCAAGTCTTACTCTGCCCCACCAGGGAGACATTATTAATTATGAAAGCTCAGCTGATAGCTTAGGCTTGTTTCTAACTAGCTCTGATAACTTAAATTAACCATTTCTATTGATTTATTTGCTGCCACATGGCTCATGGCTTGTTACCTCATCTCCTACATGTTATGTTTCCTCTGCAGCTCCTTGAGACTCTACCTTTCTTCTTCCCAGCATTCTCTTTGCCCCCCAAATCCTACTTAGCTATTGGCCATTTAGCTTTTTATTAAACCTATCACAGTGACCTATCTTCACAGGGTATAAAGGAAAATTCCACAACAGACTGAGGCTTCATTCTGCTGAGAATTGAGAGAGAAACTCTATAAGAAAATGATGATCTTCCTCTAAGAACTGGCTTCATCATTTTTTTACACCCCTTTTGGTCATGTTCCCATTGCTTTTATTTATAATCATTTGAGGAGGAAAATATTTTAGTCATACAATTTATTCAATCAAGACAATTAAGCAAAACAACCTATTAATTTAGTTGTTGAGTGTGTGTGGGAGGCTTACTTAAAAGCAAATACTTGGATCCAAACACTAGCATTTACAAAACCTGTTTAGAAACTCATAATTTGACTAAATTTAACCATACCATTATTATTTTTTAAGTGCCATTCAAAATAATCTTTTCAGGGCCAGCGAGATGTCTCAGCAGGTAAGATGCTTGTCACTAAGCCTGACCACTTGAGTTTGACCACAGAGATCCACTTGGAGGAAGAAGAGAATGGACTCCCCCAAGTGGTCCCCTGACTTCCTACACATGTGAAGTGGCATGCTTGGGCATGGATGCACGTATACATATATGCATTCATGCACCCACACATACACAAACATACACATACACTAAATAAGTAAATATAACAAAATTTTAAAAATGACCTTTCATTTAACACATTCAGTTTAGAAAAATAGAAAACCTAGATGCAGTCTAGCCTGAGAAGAATCTCTATTAACATGTTGAGATCCAGCCCTTCAAGTGCATGTGTAACACAATACAATAAATGAATGCCTGGATTTCCTCTAAGAAGTAAATCCCATGAGGCTGTCAGTGCATAACTGAATGAGCAATGTGTAGCTAATGGGATTAGACTGTAATGTATATGCAATTCTTTAAACACGCTGGTTTTTCATAAGGTGCATTGTATTATTTAGTCACTAATCACATATTTCTGTTTTTGCCATGCTGAGGGCTGAGTTAAGGGCTGAGTTAAGAACATACTTACCACAGAGCAACAACACTCCTAGCCCAATCACATGCTGAGACAGTGTAGCTGAAGTTTTCCTGGTCCCAACTGGCTCCCGTGGTCCCACAGTCCCACAGCCTCTCAGACCCAAATGAACACACAGAGGCTTATATTAATTACAAACTGTATGGCCTAATGGCTTAAGCTTCTCACTAGCTAGATCTTACATCTTAAACTAACCTATTTCTATAAATCTATACCTTGCCATGTGGCTCATGACTTACTGGTATCTTTACATCTTGCTTCTCATGGAGGCGGCTAGCAGCATCTCCTCTGCTCTGTCTTTCCCCTTCCTCTCTATATGTTTGGATTTTCTTCCTGCCTCTAAGCTGCCTTGGCTTTATTTATCAACCAATCAGAGCAACATATATTCACAGCATACAGAAAGACATTCTCCCATCAAGACACACACACACACACACACACACACACACACACACACACAGAGAGAGAGAGAGAGAGAGAGAGAGAGAGAGAGAGAGAGAGAGAGAGAGAATGTTTGTGTACATGGGCTTTAGCCTGTTTGGTATACATAAGCCAGAAATTGATATTACAATGTCTTTTTCAGTCACTTCTTTGCCTTATCATTAATTTAATTTTTTTTCTTTTAAAAGTTCATTCTTTAGAGCTGGGTGGTGGTGCATACCTTTAATCCCAGCACTTGGGAAGCAGAGGCAGGTGGATCTCTCTGAGTTTGAGGTCACCCTGGTGAGTTCCAGGGCAGCCAGGGCTAAGGAGAGGAACCCTGTCTCAAAAACCAAAAACTGAGAAACAACAACAACAACAATGACAAAAACAAAACAAAATGTTCATTCCCTGACATGAATCCCATACATATATACAATGTATTTTGATTTTTATCAGTATCTCAGTCCAGCTCCTCCTGCACCCCAAGACCTTCTCATCAAGTCCCCATCCCAACTCCATGACAAATGTGCTCAGGTCTAGGGCTATCCCCTAAAGTATAGGCAACCTACCATGGCCCATCTCTCTGAAGAACACCAACTCTCCCTACTGCAGCAGCTTGCAACCATCTAAACTCCTCAGCCAGGGGTAGGACTTTGTGCGCCCCACCCTATCTGTGATAGGGTTATGAGTGGCTTGATCTTATTCAGGTCTTGTACAGGCAACCCCCACCCTGGGAGTTCATGAGTGCAGTGCCCTGCCTCATCCAGAAGATGGGTTTGCAGAACTCCTCTTCAACTTCAGGCTCTTACAATCTTTAGGCCTCCTCTTCTGAGATGTCTCTGGAATCATCCCAATGTATTCTTTTTTTTCGACAAGGGTCTCTCATTGAACATGGAGCATATCATTTCTGCTAGACTGGCTGGGCAGTGAGCCTCTGGGGTCCATGTTTCTCTACCCTCCTATGCTAGGGTTACATATATAAGCTTTGACTTGGCTTTTATGTGGGGGTTCATTCTAGAGACCCAAACTCAGGTCCTCTCTTTATCCCCGGCAATATTTCCTCAGCCCCAATCACACATTTTTAGTGACTGCATGTATCGAGTTGACTTTTATGGGTTTTTAAATGTAAACATTTACATTTCCAATTCTTTTGCAGTTCTAAACAGTACCACAATTGATATCCTTTGGGTCATCTTTGGCTATATTTACAACTATATTAAAATCATTTCTGGAAATGGAAGAGTATAAAAGCAGTTTGAAACACCTGTAAATACACCATTTAAAACTGTGGTGTGTATTTTCAAATGGAGCTAAAAATCATTTGTTCCCTTTGATATTATCCCAGGCACTACATGAGAGTAGTCATTGCTTGACTCTTGTTAGTGACAAATTATCTTTCTGTATTTCTTTTAAAACTGGCACTGCTATGATGCATTTATAGCATGTTTACATATTTTAATACTGTCATTCATGGTCATCAGGAAAACTTTATGATTTTTATCTGTTTCTCATAGTAATATATTATTATTCTTTATATTTCAGGACTTTGTCATACAGACCCCAATGTAGCTCAAATACTTTCAATTGTAAATTAGCATTTTATTTATCTACTTACAAATTTTTATTTTTTAACCTTTTAATATACATGTATAATTCAATTTGTTTTCAAATCCATTGCTCTTTTCATTTTGCCTTTGGAGTTATTTCAGGAGAACTAACATTGATATAAGCACTTTGATTTTCTTCTTGTGCTTTTTTAATTTAAAAAGTTATTTCATTAATCAGTTAATTTTATGTTAGGGCTTAAGTGTCCAACTTTATGTCTTGAATTTTATGTTTGTTATTGTGTATGAGGTCATCTTGGTTGGCACTGTGCATTCTAAGTAGTTATTGTTGGCATATTTAGAGGGCATTGATTTTAAGCATCATACCATCTTTCCCTAGAACTTGGTTGCATTTTCTTACCCACTTAGGCCAAGACCCAGGTGAAATGAAATCTAAGAATGGACAGGGAAGCCCATGTCAGCCCTGCCAATATTTCCAGAGACTATTTGGTCCACATTTCATCTTCTCTCTATTCTCTAGGTTTGCTTGTGTTCCAGTAATTCACACTAGCTGGTCTCCCCTTTCATCCATGTGAAAGGATGTAGAGAACACCATGCGTGTCTGATGACACCTCACTTTAGACTTGTCCAACACTACTTCTTGGAGAAGTTTCTTGTAATTGTTTACCTGTGGATGGTATGTCTTTGGTTTTAGACACAGGCATAGAGTTTTATCTCTTTTATATTCCTTTTATTGTGTTCATGAAACTGAAGGAGAAGTGCAATTTACATAGGTAGCCTGATTTTGCTTTGAACTGGAAACCTCTCATCACTTCTTCATGATGGTTATCTATGCTCTGTACAAAATAAAGAGTTAAATGAGCGGAAATCGAAAAGCTCCCAGCAAACAGTTACAGCTAGCAGCCACGTCTCCTTTTGTTTAGGCTACTTCCTACTACAACTCTAGGATGTACTGTAATGGAGTCAATTCAATGGGCAGGATCCTTGCTGAGAGCAGAAATCAATGCCTGTCATCTTTCATCTTGGCTTCTTCATTGCAGGGGAATCTCATTTGGGGTAGGTGGCTTTGCATTCTTTTCTGGCATGAGTATAAGTTGCATTTGTAATACAGATCCTCATTTCTAACAATAGAATAAAACTTTAAGGTGCAAAACTTGTATTTGGGACTTCCAGATGTTTCAGGTGGGAAGTTGTGATGTTGAAGAGTAGAAGGCTTCTATGACTACAGAATCAAAATGAATGAGACATAATTAGCTATGCGACTGATTACCAGCATCTTGGCTATTCACATCTGACCTTCTGGGAGGCTCTCAGGTTTGAGAAAGTGCTATTCTCTCAAGAATTAGTGCTACATTTCTTGAGGAATGGACTTAAAGTGAGCAGAAGATTCTACCCACCAGTGTGGTTTTCTTTTGTGTAAAAGCTTATGCTCTAAATTGCTTGATCATGGATGTGGAGGCCTTTAGATAACTGGTTGCTCTGAGTTGCAGACATGAGAATTGGGATGGGTAACTTAACTTTTTTGCCTCTCAGAACAGTCATCTGCTATAAGGATAAGATATAAGATGGAGATAGGTTTTTGTTATACTCTTGTCCAGTTAATCAGAAGATACAGCATCCAGCTAGTTCCTAGATTTCAGGTCACTCGAACCCCAGGACAGAATTTGTTCTCCCCCTTTTCTATAAATAAAAATAAAAAGCCCGTATGATGCATCACAAAGCATCCTCTGTCCCTGGCAGTGTGCTGGGCTATGCTGAGCTGTGGCTCACTGGGATATTTTCTGCTACACGAGCAAGTTGACTTCCATTCTGAATATTTCATGCATTCTGTGCATGCTTGGCAGAGTTGAGAGCTCTCACCAGTGGTGAATTCACAGCACACACACTGGCAGCCTTCCTGAACTGTTTACTTCAATAACATCATCAGCAATTAGCCTGTAGAGTAGAAATTTAAATGGGCTCTGCAAACAAACATGCCTTTGAATCAGCTAATAACAAGATGGGTCCAAAGAGGGCTGGTGTAATTAGGCAGGACAACAGTTGAGAGGGAATTAATCAAGGGCGGGGGTGGGGCATAAAAAGCAATGGGTTCTTTCACCATAGCTTTGAAAAATGATGTAATTCCAAAGGGAACACTGGAGGGTGGAATAGGATATGGGCAAAATCCATCAATACCTACTTATCCTGTTGGTTGACATTTTTAGTATTTATTCAAAAGCTATGTTGATCACTGGAGAGGAAAAAAGAAAGGAAAATGCGGGGGTTATTTATCCGGCACCTTCAGCATGGACGATGTGGTGTGTTTTGAAAACACATTGTAATCCTTAATTTTGACAGTATTCTGCAAGGTAGGGATTTTCCCAGTAAAAATTGTGTGGGTAAAGAGTCATTCAGGAGGTGGTCAGTACTGCACAAAAGAAAGCAGCTGTGGCTGTCACTGAGAAAGGCATGCCACTGTTCAAAGACAGGCAGAATGCCACCGTAATTGCCGCCAGCATTCAAAGAGAGGTTCACGTGGGCTGACACAATCTGCAGGGCTTGTGTGTATGGAAGTGGGTCCTAGCATACAGATAGGAGGGTTGTAAGTGAGTGAAGGGCTGGATGGGATGGATTTTGGGGGGGTCACTGTTTTCTTTTGCATTTTTGGTGTTGTGTCAACAATTTCTTCTAAAGGAGTGAAATTCTGCAATGAGGTAGAGAAGATGAGAGACGGGGGTTGGGGGAGGGAGGTAAGGAGAGAGACAGAGAGCACTTGAAGGAGAAGACTGGTGAATGGTAGATTGTATGAACTTTTGAGTGGCATGGAGGAGGCTTACAAAGCACTGGAGAGGCAATTCCTTCCTAGACTCAACATCAACTTCTGGCCCTGAATGTGCATATTAAGGGGGCAGAGCTACTTGGTGGGTCCTTTCTCTGGCTCCCCAGTATACCTGAGACCCTGAGGGAGCTGACTTAGCTATAGCCAAAAAAGTATGAAATTTTCTTTTCTGAGAATTGTGAAAGTGCAGGATTTGTTTCAGATCTGAGGTGAAAAGTCACTTTTATTAAACCCAGTTCTGGAGGGATGTTGGTAAAAAGGCTTTTTTGTTGTTGTTTGGTTGGTTGGTTTTTCGAGACAAGGTTTTTCGGTATTTTTGTTGTTGTTTGGTTGGTTGGTTGTTCGAGACAAGGTTTTTCGGTGTAGTCTTGGCTGTCCTGGATCTTGATCTGTAGACCAGGCTGGCCTCAAAGTCAGAGATCCACTTGCATTTACCCCCAAGTGTTGAGTTTTAAGGCACAGTTATGTCTGTTTTATCCTGTTTCACATGCATGAAATCAAGGCCCTGGGAAATGGTTTCATTTGGCTGCAGACACTGAGACAGATGTCCTTTTGTGCAAAATTGACCTCAGTGTTTCCATGAAGATTTTATGACACTCGACTTTCTAACCACGGCATAGTGTATGACTCTTCCATGTTATGCTTGTCTTTTAAATAAAAAAGATTTATTTTTATTTTTGTCATATGTTTGCTTACATATATGTATGTGTATCACATGTATGCAGCACCCACAGAAGCCAGAAGAGAGTGTCAGATCCCCTGGAACTGGAATTACGGATGGTTTTGAACTGCCCTGTGGACACTGGGAACTAAACCCAGGTCCTCTGCCGGGGCAGCAAGTGCTCGTAACCACTGAGCCATCTCTCTCATCCTCATGATAGTTTTTTGCAGTAAACACATTGCACCCTAACATTTGTAGAGTAAGTGTCCTTTATTCAAAATGCTCTGGACTTTGGAAATATTTAAGATGGCACATATTCAGATTTTGGAATATTTGTGTATTTGTAGTGAGATATTTAGTTGATGGGGGATGGCATCCAAATTTCGACACAAAATTTGTTTCTGTGTCAGACACCTCTGACGCACACGTGCTAAAAGGTGGCTTTACATAACAGTCTTAGCGCACCTGCACTTTGTCTACAACGTAGCACATGATGTCAGTGTAGACCTTCTAATTGTGAGATCATATCAGCAAGGGGAGAATCTCAGATCTTGGAGCATTTTGGATTTAGGAATTTGTATTTTCAGATTTGGGATGCTTGGATGCTTGTTCTTATTGCACTTTATGACTCCTCCTTACCATTTTATTCAGCTTGCTGCAAGGGCAGAGTTGATGTTTTCCTGCCACTGTGTGCCAGTACAACATGTGATCAGTAAATACTTCTTGCACAAACTGCTGAATAAAACTTTGTGAATCCAGAATGACTGGTTCGGTGGTGTCTCTGGTGAGGGAAAAGTCTCTGTACCTCCACAAAAGACTATTCTAGTTTCCCGTAAGGTGAGCCACCGTGCCAGAGCCCTCGCTTCTCTTTATGATAGCGCTACTCAGTCTGTGTTAGCGTCGTCTTCCGGCTAGAAACAAGTTAACAGGGCTCCATGTTCCAACTACACAAGGTATTTACTGCAGGCCACACCTTTTATAATGATTCGGAAAGTAGCTGCAGACTCTAAGGAGTCCCAGCTTCAAGGAAGAAAAGGGAGAGGGGCTGCTGGGCAGCAAAGACCAAGTAGCAATCAATGGCGGCACGGTGTGATGGCGGCACGGTGTGATGGCGGCACGGTGTGATGGCGGCACGGTGTGATGGCGGCACGGTGTGATGGCGGCACGGTGTGATGGCGGCACAGTGTGTGCTCTTTGAATGGAGGTAGTTGTCAGTTCTCGATCTCACTGGATAATCTCTCATGACAGGTATTTAAGTAGCATCATCAATGTCAGTACACTTTCAATGAATGCCTTACTTCACCAGTTTTAAAATATTTAAAATAGCCCATAAAAACCAGGAATCATCTGCCGAAGCATTGGGTGGCAAGTGTCTATCCCAGATAAGGTATAGATAACTGACTTACAAAAAGAAATGATTGCATCCAAAGTTGGTTTAGTGAACTAATGAGTTTATTGGGATTGCTTTGAAGAGTATAGATGAGGGCTTATTGATAGAAGTACGGGTATCCCAGAGGCCACTGCCAGCGTCAAGAAGCCCTCTCGAGCGTGGGTGATGACTCTCTGAGGCTATATCCCTGGAGCTCCCTTCACTGCTTAGAGGTAGCACAGCCAGCTGGAGAATCTCCTTCCCCAGCCACTGTTACTGCTGGCACACCCTGGCACACGCTGGTAGAAGGGCTGGTGTAAACCTTGTAACCCAAGCTTTTGGAGCTTTGTAAGTTAAGTATTGTTATGTTCATTTTCCAGAGAGCAATCAAAGTTCTCTTCCCTCCAGGAGAAATGGCTGCACATATACAACACTTAGGTAAGAAGTCAACATCCAGTTGCTATCTGAAGACAACTATCAGAAAACCCTTTGAAGACCTGAACATGGAGACTCAGACCCACAGCAAACCAGCCAATGTCATGATAGCTGTTAATGCTCAATAGCATGGGCTCTGGCATCTGCCTGTTTTAGGCTATAATTTAGATCATGTGACTTAGTAGTTGAAGGTTATTAGATAAAATACTTGAAGTGCTAAGGGCTAAGTATCTTAAAGTTAGATACTACAGTAACTTCCACTAAGATGTGTGGTAAGAATTAAAGGAATGATGCATTTTACGTTCTTACATTTGGCATGTAGTTTATGCTTAATATTGATAGCCATTATAATTACTAATAACAAATTTAATAATGAGTAATGAAAAATGCTTTATTAATTTAAAATAGCTGTCAATTAATGATCATAAAAACAGACACTTTGGAGCTGAGGAGATGTCTCTGTTGGTAAAGGGTTAGTTTGTATGCATATATCAGAGCATGAATTTAATCTTTAGTATCCACGTTAAAAAGACAGAAGATATTCCTAATTCCAGTACTGGGGAAACCAAGGCAGGTAGATTTCTAGAGCATGTTGCCCAGCCAGCCTAGCCAAATTGTATAGCCTCCTGCTGAAAGAGAGAGACCCTGTCAAAACCAACAACCAAGTATCTCTACCATACACTAAAAACAAAAACCCTAAATCCAAGACATAAAAACCAAACCAAAACCAACAGAAGCAAAGTAGCTCCTAAGAATGAAATCTGAGACTGACCCCTGATGTCCACATGCACACACATGCATGCATACCCACATACATGTGAACAACTGCACAAAAAAGCCCACTTTAACATACATAATTCTATACTTCTTATAGCCCTGGACTCCACAGTCCTATACTCACTCTTTATTAGTCTTGCCCAGATAGGCATTTAGAAGATAGTTCCAACTCAACATGAATCTAAACATAGTTCCTTGCATCTTATTAAACGTGCTATAGCACCAGCCCTGTAGAATCAACCCTGCCATCTAACGCCATGCCGTCCTCCAGGTTAGGGGGATTTCCTCCTATTTCTCTTACACCTGCTGCCTAATGCTTTAGCACCACAACCAGGCAGGACTCCCGAGGCAGCCGCCTTCCTCCTCCCTCACCTCATTTCTTAATCCGTACTCCTACAGCTCACTTTATTGCAACAACTAAAGCAATTCTTCTAAAATGGACACAAGATTATGCCACTGTAGGCTTTCAACCTTACAGGGACTTCCTGTCAAACTTTATCTTCGTTTCTATGGCCAAGAAGGACCTGCAAGGTGTCCCAGTGCCATCACCTACTAAGTTCTCCCTGTTCACTTGGCATCTGTCTCTGTCTCTCTCTTTTTCTATCTCTGTATCTATACACTTGGTATCTACGTACCTGTCCCAGATTATTTGAATTCTTTCTCCTCTGCCTTCCCCAGATATCTGCCTACCTTGCTCCCTCCTTATCTGGTACCCGACTCAATGTCACGTTCTATCAGAGCTTTTCTGGCCACCTTACTTAAGTCTGCAATCCTGTAGTCTCTTCCCCTATCCTTCCTTACAGTATCCATTGACGGTTACTGGATGGAATGCCTGTGAATAGGACTTTTTTTTCCCTCTCACTGCTATAATCTTAGCATCAAGAAGAGAGTACTTGGTCCACGTTAGGCACTGAGTAATATCTCAGCAAAGAATGAGTGTATTAATTCCTCTCCAGAGAAGGAGAAATGAGAATAGCAAAATAAATATATTTATGTGTATGTATGTATATATACACACATATATGTGTAAATAATAAGATATGGAGTGATGTAGGATTCAATTTTAATAACAGTCCTGCCCTTTGTCACTCATGTAAGGAACTGAGCATCTCTGAACTTTGATTGCTCTCTGGAAAATGAACATAACGATACTTAACTTTTGAACTTGTGAGCAGGCTTGGGTATTAGGCATGTATGTCACTTGGCACATTATTCAGGAAGTAATCATACCAAGGATGATATTCCTTACCATCAAATAGGTTATAATACATGAAGATGTCCTTTCTTAGAAGGCACTAGTATGTTATGAACCCTGTATTCATAGCTGCAGTGCTGATATTGCTAGGAGTCTGCTAATGTAGAATGCTTGGTTTCCTTTGTATTGTCCATTTATTTTCCAGTGGTTATGCCATCTTAGATATTACCTTCCTCCGTTGGAGTCATTACACATTGGCTCTTGAGTCTACAGAGAATTTAAAAATAGATACACAATATATTGAAAAAAAGGAGCATCGCACCAACATGAGCATTATTTTTAAGTTTTAATTTGGAAAGTAAATTTCATTGTCATCATATAGCTACCTACTTCTTCAAATTCTAGTCTTCATAATTTTTTTTCTAGAAAAACGTTGAGGACCTAGTAAAACTCTTCAAGCAACCTTAGAATGGACTGTGGGTGATTTAATCACAGCACAGCCAGAAGGAAATATAACAGATTGCATAAGCCACACTATCGGCTCAAGATCAGACCCATTACATTATAGCCATTGCGGCCAAAGACAGCTCGTCTGCCTGGGATTACATTATATTGCATTGTATCTCATTCCAGGCTTGGAAAATGAAGGTGCAATCTTGATTATAGGACTGGTTTGGCATATGACCAAGTAGAAATGGTTACAACCTAATGTTTGATTCTGCTGACATGGTCTTTTTTTCTCAAATTCTGAACCACCGGTCTCCTTTTAGACATCCCTCACCCTGACTGTACTGTACACTCTCCCCACTCATCATGTGTTATTAAAAAATACTCAGGAGCCAGTCTTTTAGAGATGAGCTAAAGATTTTGACATGACTGCCCAGGGGATTGGCTTCAAGGTACTAACTACATTTGCACCAGAGAAAAAGGAGAAAGAGAAAAATTGTAAAGTAAACCTGATTTCAGAAACTGCAGCGCCCGAGGAAACATGAGTTACTAGAGGATGAATAGTCTTAATCTTTGAAAAATGATAACAATGCTTTGTCAGCTGTGTGCAGTGAAACTTTCTAGGGCCTGGCAGTTGGCATATGCCTGCTAAGCTTCTCTTTTGCAAGATGCATTACATGCAGTTTGTACTCAAGAACTGTTTTCCCTGAACCATGACCTTCCTGCATCTTTTTTTCCGCCCCTCTCTGACTGAGTTAACAGCCTTGATTCCCACTGAGTCTCTATCTTGTTAGGGACATGCATTATCCTGGGGAGCAGCTGGGAAGTGCAGGGTGAGATGGAGGGACAAAAGCTTTTCTCTAATTACTTCTCAGCCTCCTGCACCTGCCTCCCACTCTTCTGACAGCAGCCTCCTATTCTAAGTGGTGCAATCAGTGTGACCAAGCACCTCCTTCTTACTGCTGTGGGGAGACAAGCTGTCAAGACGAACTCTGTAGACTAGGATTCGGAAACATACTTTCTCTTTCTGTCACAGTAAAACAATACTGACGCTCAAACCTGCAGCATAAAGAAAACGTAGTTTTTAGATGAGGCTCAAACATCCCCCACATCCTTCCTCCTTAAAAAAAAAAATCAAATTATAAATCAATGTAGCATTCAGTTGTAAAGCTCACTTTCCAGGTTTATGGGGCATATTTAAATATGAACTACTTTTAAAATCTATATTTCAGTTTTGCACCATGTTTTAATGAAAGGACAAAGATATTTTAAAGAAAGCTACGAAGTGTGAGTTTGAGCTCAGTTTAGATTGTGCATTAAATGTTCTCCCTTGCTTCAAACAAAAATGAGAAGTAAATTAATGACGAAATCTAGTGTAATAATTTGACCAGATAGAGATCCACAAAATTCAGCTGGCATCTCAAACTATTTTTTAAAAAAGAGATGATCTGTGATGAGCCATGATCAGTCATGATGGGCGTGTTCCAGAGTTCCACTTTCCGTATTCTATAAATTTTATCCTAGCAACTGTAGGGAAATACATAAAAAAGCAGGATGTGTGGACACCTGCTTCACAAAGGTCTTAAATGCTTAAGAAGGTCATTCACTACACGGAAGGCAAAATGCCTTGCACCTGATATACAGCATGCACAGTTGTATACTAATTTTGCTTCTTTGTGAATTAGGCATGAATGGATATGAAAGTTTATTGAGGTCAGGTGACTTCCTCAAGGTTTCAAAATTGTTATAAAATCTAGGTGTAGTGAGATGTTCTTGGTGAGCAGGGAGCTTTAAGGATTTTACATTTCTCGGACATGATCACAAGAGGAATTTTTCCTCATGAAATAGAAGTGTGTCATAGGGACTAGTAAGGGAACAAGGACTTCTCTATTCCTCTTCAGGATTGGTCAGACTTTTGAAAGACCAGAGATAAGAAACAAAGAGACTGAAAATGTCCTTGAAAATTTTTCTTCCCGTCTGGCCAGGAGACTTGGTGGGTAAAGGCACTTGCCACTGAGCCAGGCAACCCGAGTTTGGTCCCCAGAACTCACCTGGTGAAAGGAGAGAAGCAGGTTCCTGTGAGCTGTCCTCCAACCTCCACAAGCATGTCCAGGGCACACATGCGCAGAAAAACAGGAAATACATGGACAATTAATTAGAAGTTTCTTTCAGCTTTGAGTCAGGCCTACTCGTGTGTGTGTGTGTGTGTGTGTGTGTGTGTGTGTGTGTGTGTGTGTGTGTGTGATATGAGCAAACAAATGCAACTATTAAAGACTTTTAAAGTGAACTGTGTGGAAGCATTTCCAGGAGCATCGCTTATAAGAACCCAAATACAAAAGGCAATCCCATGATCTCATCAACTGGAATAATTCATAGATACTTTACATAAGGTAATGCGATGCACCAATAGGGAGGAATGATGACCTGTTAACTCTCCATTATGTGAGTTCATAGGGGAATATCAAAAATGTAATAGTGATGACAATCAAGCTGCTTCCACTTTCCTGCAAATGACATAATTTCATTCTTATTTATGCCCCAAATGAATACCATTGTGTATCTATGCATAGTTTCTTTATCCATTCCCTTGTTGCTAGAAATTTAGGTTGGTTCCATAGCTTAGGTATTGTGACTAGGACTTCAAACACACTGCAATACTGATGTGCAGGTACCTCTGTGATAGGCTGTCTTCGGAGCTCTTCAGGAAATCGCCCAGAAGTGGCATAGCTGGGTCATAGGGTAGGTCTGTTGCATTCAGACTATAATTTTCAGGTTTTATGCAGATACATAAAATTAGATAGGTAGAGATTTCAAGAAGGTAGAAACAAAACTGACTAGTTCAGCAAAAGAGAATATTAAGAGAAGGGAGGAGAATGGGGGAGGGTAGTGAGGAATTACCAGAGATATGCTCAAAATACATTATATACTTGCATGAAAATGGCCTTAGGTAACCCAGTATAATACAATAAGATCTTCAGAAATTTAATTATAAGAGAAGGAAGCCAGACCAAAAATACACAGCATATAATCTCATTTACGTAAAGGTCGAAAAATAAGCAATGCTAACGACATTATTTAGAGATTCATACATAGGTATCAAAACTCTCATGAAATGCAAGCAGATGATCACCATCCAACTCAGGTCAGGGTTAGTCGAGGATATAGGCAAGAATTCTGATTAAGAACTGAGTGCCACGTGCCTTCAGGCTGTGAGCAATGTTCTTATTTTGCCCTTGGAAGGGACTCGAAGGATGTTGGCTTTACAATAATTTATTAAACCCATGAATTTATATTTTATGCACTTTACTATGTGCATATCGAATGTTACATTTCACTAGAAAAGAAAAAAGGCTTAAAGGGAGAATAGAAAAGTATTCCAGGGAGACAGATTCTGCAGTCGGGGAGGTAGCTGGCAGCAGGGGCGGAACCTCGCCCCCCTCCCTGGTTTCTGCCATTCTCCTTTCTAGCCTGGATGGAAGCCAGGCACAGCTGTGCAACAGCAGTGACCTCTCTGCTTTCTGTCTGCTATGAATCAAGCCAGACAAGCGGTGTGGCCCACACCTCAAGGGAAATACCTAGTTCCATTTCCCCCTGCAGAAGGAGGGAGAAGAGCTGGAAACGATGGAATGATGTTTGACAATCCATTATGAAGAGGTTAAAAGATAGAGAAACATTTGAGCTAGTTTGTCTCCAGGGATGCTGCGATTTCTCTCTCACATTCAGGAAGATAACCAGAATATGCTCAAGTAAAAAGTCATCTTTATTCTCAGCCAGTTTGAGACCTAAAGTCACCCTATAGCACGAATCTTAAAAGATTTTATTAATAAAAACAAACCCGGAGCCAGGTATTGGGGTGAATGCTGGATGATCAGAGAAGTAGAGCAAACCACCGCCTCACCTCGCCAATTCCTCAGCTGATCCTGTTTCCTCAAACTGGAAGCCTCTGAGTCCTCATCCGGAATGAATCTCAGCTGAACTGCTGCTAAAAGCCTAAAAGTTTAACTAGACTAGTTCCTGGTCCTCACGCCTTATATACCTTTCTGCTTCCTGCTATCACTTCCTGGGATTAAAGGTGTGTCTCACCATGCCTGGCTGTTTCCAGTGTGGCTCACAGAGATCGAGATGGATCTCTGCCTTCGGAATGCTAGGATTAAAGGTGTGTGTGCCACCGTTTTCTGGCCTCTGTATCTAGTGGCTGTTTTGTTCTCTGACCCCAGATAAGTTTATGAGGGTGCAAAATATATTGGGGAACAGAATATCATCACACCACCCCCCTTTACCTGGATTCGTATGTATATATATCAGCTGACTTATGGCCCACTTATGGCCTAGTTTTGGGAGCATCAGGGGTTCAGGGTGGGTGAGAGTACATTATCTTGAGGATAAAGGAGAGCACAGCATCCAGAATGCGGCTAGCCTGCAGAAACCAAAAGGCAGCAGTGTGGACAGACATTTCCAAGACTGGGCAGGATGCCATATACACCAGACATGTGGGTATCTGAGAAGTCAGAGTGATGGGATGCTGGCTCAGGGAGAATGTGACATTTGTGGTGAGGTCCAGAATGAGGATGGAGTGTGCACACTTCCAGAGATGCTTCCAGAAACCTGATTGAGAATCTACACAGCATCCTCTGCTTCTCAGGTCAATCAATGCCAGGGCTGAATCTCAGCCACATTGCATTATTTAGAGACAGGGCTGTCTGCTGAATAAAACAGGAAGGAAGGAGGGCCCCAAGGGTAAACTGAGGCAGGGAGGGCACTGTGTTCACTGTGTTCACAATTTCCAGTAGAAACTTTCAGCTGTGTCTGCAGAAAAATGATACTAAAAAACCTTAAAATTTTCTCTCATTTACTTTATGAATTTCCCTGATTTGTTTTAAAAGAAAAAGATGTGTTTTATTGTTTAGTGAACTGGCTTTGCCATCCCAACATCTGATTTTTCAGTTTGTTAAAGATTATAGAAAATTGCAGAGCCATTTGTTGATCTTAGTCGACCAAGCTCCTTACACCAACAGAAGTCCTTGGGTGTCTGCAGATGCCACACAAAGCTGAGGAGCTGAAATGAAAACAGTTACAACTGGACAGAGTTGAACGGGGCTCGGGAGGTAGGTTCAGCAGCTGTGTGAGGTTAAAGAGCTTCAAGAATGTTTTCACGCCAGGATTTCCTCAATTCCGACTAGAAAACCATCTTTCAGACTATCATGAGAAAGAAATCAAAGAGATAGTCTAGTTATGTGAGCACACAATAACAAGGTCTATGCATCTTCTGTCTGTTGATTGGTTGATTTATCAATCATCTATCTAAATCTATGTATCTAATTTGTGTTGATTGATTATCTATATTTGTTAATCATCTATATCTGTCATCATCTATCACATATAACATCTATGTTTCTATGTATCTATCATCTATCTATTGATACATTTATCTATATCTAGGTATCTATTTCTATATGTATTTATCTAATCTAATCTATCACATCATCATATCATACTAATCAATCTTACATAAGTTTATTCCATAAGTTAAGTCATGGTACCATGCTTTTTTTCCTAGACTTTCTCTAGTGATGGCATCTAATTAAAATTCTTATCTATAAAGATAGCAATGTAGTACCCTTTTCCCATTTATTTGCTTGTTTGTAACAGTCTTATTCTGAAGCCATGGTTGGCTAGAAATTCATTACGAAGACTAGGCTGGCCTTGAACTCACTGTGTGTTACTGTGCCAAGAATATGGTGTTCTTCCATTCGACCCTCCCTTCCTTCTTTCTTTCCTTCCTTCCTCTCTTCCTTCTGTTCTCCATGCCCCCCTCTGCCACCTTTCTTTCCTCCTTGAGCACTGAACCTAGGCCTCATGCCCAGTAGCAGCCATGCTATCATCAAGTGGTATGGCTGACTCACTAATACCAATCTTTAATTGAAGTTTGGGACCCCAAATCATTAGCGTATGTTGTGTAAGTGATTTTAAAGCAAGATGTATGAAAATAATTCAAGTATCCTTAATAACTTTATACAAGTTCAACTATGAGTCCAATACCTCCCCCACCTTTTTTATAATTCAGAAAGGCAAAATATATTTCCTGCCAGTGAATCTGAAAACAACAGTTCAGATAGACCAAGCAAGACAAATCTCATTCTATAATGAGGTTTATATTTTACCAATAGAAATATAAGCCCATTTAAGAGGCCAGTTTTCTCATAAGATGTGTAGATAAAATCCTCTATTCTCTCACCCATCCCTGATTCTAAGGCATGCTACAGTGAATTCTCTTAATTACCTTTAAAAATCTACCTCCACAGCTCTAAACACCATGCTTCCATTGTATTTCCTATTTTTATCAAGTATCAATTTCATTTACACATTAGAATGTTTCCCTTATGTCCATATGTGGGACTCTCTATCACTAGCAAGAAGCAGCTGTCACCTTCTCTACTATTGGTATTTAGTTATATCAGTTACTCTCAGACCTATAGGCATCCAAGTCAGCTGGTCTGCTCATTTCAATACAGATTCTGCCCCATTCCCATCCCATCTGGGTGAACTGGAGAGAACCTGGGAAACCTGTATTTCAAACAAGGTTTCAGGTACCACTGGTGCAGCGGCATGGCTTTCTAAAGGACCACACTCGAGGAACCACTAAGTGACAAACCTGTTCTGTCTTCACCTTGTCGTTGACCTTGGTAGCTGAGTCCTGATGTACACCGTAGCTGTTTCCTTTGGATCAACTGTTTTTTTTTTCTGTCCTCCCTATAAAGAACAACTACCTTTTGTTGCATTTGATTAATTTTTATATTTTAACATTCCTGTTATGAATTTATAACTGAATTATTATCATGATGTGAATATTCTCTCAGTATGTCCAATTCATTGCATGGTTTTGATGTCACCTTTCACTAAGCAAATAAAAAGTCATGTTTTTTACCCTCTTTCTCTGGTCACCACTCATTCCCTCCATGTTGGTATCTTCATTCCCTCAGGTCTGGAGTTTTTGCCTTCTCTTTTGGGCTACATACTCTATTTTCTGAGTTTTGTTTCATTATATTGAGAACGTCTTTTCATTCTCTCCTCATTGCTGATCAAACATTTGGCTGAACAGAGCTCTGTATTAGAAATAATTTTTTCCTGAGAACATGGCCTCCTGGTCCTCTGTATTCTCCCTTGGATCATCTGACACCAGTAAGGTTTTGTTCTTCTATATGAAATCAGTGTTCTTTCTTGAAATGTTAAGATTATTGTGGTTTGAATGAGAATGGCTCCTATAGACTCATATATTTGAATGCTTGTTCCCTAGTCAGTAGAACTGTTTGGGAAGAATTAGGAGGCATGGTCTAGTTGGAGTAGATGTGGGTTTGTTGGAAGAGGTGCATCCCTGGGGGTGGACTTTGAGGTTTTAAAAACCAACACTAGGCACACACACTCTCTGTGTCTCCCTCAGCCCCCACACACCCCATGCCCCATATCTCCCTCTGCCTGCTGTCAGTGGATCAGGATATAAAGTCCTTGGCTATTGCTCCAGCATGGTGCCAGTCTGCTTCCTTCCGTGATGATCTGAAAGTGTAAGCAAGCCCCCATTTAGATGCTTTCTTTTATAAGAACTGCGGTGGTCATGGTGTCTCTTCACAGCAACAGAACAGTAGCTAAGACAAGGTTATTTTCCTAATACTTAGTACCCTAGGATATTACATAGGTGCCACCACTCTCGTGTGCTGAGCATGAATGGGCCTCCCTGAGAAACCCACACCCTACAATTCTGAGAAACTTCATTAATTATTCCATGGCTGATTTCTAACCCACCATTTTATTTGTCCCATCTGAGACTCCTATGTTTGTGTGTTGGACTTTCTGAGAAGGTTTGTCTCAAGCCTCTAGTCTCAGCTGCTTGGGAGGCTGTGGCAGGAGGATGTGAGTAGTGCAGATCACAATATATCCCTCCTCTCTCTGTGAAGATAAACAGGAACTATTCAAAGTCTCTCTCACTTGCTAGGTCCTCCTCAGATTTCAGAGATCATTGTAAGGAAAACACATTTACTGAACAGGTGTGATGCTGCAGGTCTGCATTTGCTGTTCAGTTTCACAGCATGGCATATCCTTCATAAGAAACATGCAGCTATGCACACCAGGCTTCTGTGAAATCAGAACACATTAAACACTCATGCAGAAGAGCAGGTGGATTCAATGGAGTGGATTTGGGATGGAGAACTAGAGAGTGGAGTAGGGGAGGAGAAGAGGTAATTGATGCACATGTTAGCTTCTTATCAGGAGGGGGTTTCTGGTAACTAGAGCTGTCAAAGTGATGTGCTATGTTGATAGTGAGTGGGCTTCCTGTCTCCAGATAGATGAACACAGACTTTTGCAGAAATTCTCTAAAAAAATTCTCTAAAGCAAACTTCCTACTGCAGGTAGATCATGCCATTAGAATAGATATTCCACAATTTCTTTCATCTTTAGGATTACGACTATCACAGAATTGTAAATCTTAAAGCTAAAATCTAGTTCCACATGGTGAAAAATATACCAATGGTCTAATTCCACATGGTAAAAAATAGTCACAAATGTTCTCAGTCAAATTTTCTTAAGATGTTTCATAAACATGGTTTGAAATAAATCAGTGAAGGGGGAGAATGTCCTGCTTCATTTAAATCTGTAATGCTGATTGCACCTTCAGAAAGTGGGATTTGGTCACTGCTTTGGAAAGTCACAAAGCTCCTGTTGGACAATGTTCCTTCATGGAGACTGATCCTTCATCCGATCTTTTCTTAGAGAAATGACTGGAGATTGGGGAATGGGGACAGTGTGCTTCCAGTAAACGGCAAGGCCTCCTCCCTGAATCGGCTCACTGCCCAGAAGATGGGTTGATTTGCATTTATCTGCAGTGCATCCCTCATTTATGTGCAACGCCGCAGCACTGCTGGCATCTGCCTAGATACAGCCTGGTCCCTGGAGGAGGACTGCCTTCATTTGTAACCATCTTATGCTCTGCAGTTGACAGGCCAGGACTTTCTCCCCTTCTTTCACCAGGACCCCAAGAAAAGAAAGTTCCTTGTGAGATCTTTTTTAGCTTTTCAAGGTCACTTAAGAAGAGAGCTAAAATAAGAACACATCACTCTGTTTCTGTTTGAGCAAGGATTCACAGGGTAAAGATGTGCCAGGAATACAAATCATAACCATTGAAGATTGAGTTATATTTGCAGACGGTGTGAGCCAGGTGAGACAATAGCACCTTTCCCCTTCATCTAAGTTGGGAAGATCCAGGTGGAATTGCTGGGTTTAAAAAAGAAGTTCTGTAGCCTTAGATTTGCAATGTCATGTTTGAGTAATCCACTCTGATACCTGGCAGAGTTAGCACTGCAGTACAGGGTGAGCTAATGTTTTCAGATGAAGCATCTCTGTGTAGGTTTCGCTCAGGTCAAAGACAAGGTGAGAGAGAGAGAGAGAGAGAGAGAAAGAGAGAGAGAGAGAGAGAGACAGAGACAGACAGAGAGAGACAGAGACAGAGAGACAGAGACAGACAGAGAGAGACAGAGACAGAGAGAGACAGAGACAGAGAGACAGACAGAGACAGAGACAGAGACAGAGAGACAGAGAGACACAGAGAGAGACCCATGCTTGCAGGGAACAGAGGACTGTGCTGTAGACTATGTTAGGAGGCATGGCAGTATGACAGTATACCTCTCTTTGCAGGTTTCTCATGGCTCTTTGTCTTCAGTCCTTGGAAGGAGGTCACTGAGTCCCATGTTCATCATTGCTGCCTGATGGTTTCAAGCCTCCACATCATACCCAGATATTTCATTCAAATTTCAACCTTATAATCGACATTTATCTAGAAACATACCAAATTCAAAAGCAACTTCTTGTGGGTAATAAAGTAAGGGATTACATATCTTACTTCTCACATCTCTCTGGGGGGTTTCTCATACATAAGGAGTAAAATATCTCTATATATAATGTAAAAACTAGATGGGAACCACAGTGGTAATTTATTATGGGTTGGCAGTTACCTAGCAAAGCTTATGAAATTTTCAGCAGCCTTCTCTGTTAAAACTGATTTTGTAGTTGAAGTTTTGACTTCCCCTGTGAGATTTCCTTCCCATCCCTGTCCTGACCCTAAGACAGCTGATTCAACATTAAACTCCAAACCAATTACCAAGACAGGTTCCATACAGATTGGGTTCCTACTCCCTAGTAACTAGGCCCTATCCATAATTGTGTTATACATTCCTCCCAAAGTATCTAAATAGAGGATAGAAAGGCTGTATAACATTATGAACTTGACTTTAAACATGGTTTTCTCTTCTGACTGAAGGCCTTCCTTTTACTGCCTGATGAGGATGAAACTAATCCATCTAAATCAGGCAAGTTCAATCTACAGCCTACAGGCTGCATGTGTCCAAAGATGGCTATAAATGTAGCCCAGTAAATTTACAGATAACAGTGTCATATCCTGATAGCAAAAGGTTGGATGCCCTTGATCTAGACAAAGCTTCAGTGTTTCAGGATACGGAAAGAAATTCTTGTGTACCCAACTTTATGTATCCTGGGTTCTCACATTGTATTCCTACCCTGAGCCTGTGGTTCTTAGTGGAACATGGGTTCTCATCCTGTATGTCCACCTGAGCCTATGGTGCTTTGCAGTTCTGCTCCACATTCTGGGGACTGGCCTCTTCAGCATGCCTTCCTATGTTCCTAGGCCAGCTTCCTGTTGGCGTCAGTCAATAGGAGACAGTAGAAGAGGTCAGAAGCCAAGGACTTCTGTTCTCTGTCTGTACTGAATAGCTTTTCAGCTATGACTGTGACCCCACGAAATCACAGCCTCCCCTTTGTAGTGCCACTTCTGACATCTCTTATGTTTACTCTGGTTCCAACAGCCCTTGCTTTTCTGAGATACCTTCATGCCAGGAGAACTGTATCCTCATGACCTTATTACCCCCAAGGTCTCACCTCTGTATAACATTACTCTAAGACTGAGAGTTCAACATGAAAATTTAGGAAGCATTTACTCAAACTCTCACCTTCCTTCTATGCGGTTTTTTTTTGTTTGTTTGTTTTTTTGGGTTTTTTTTTTTTTTTTTTTTTTGCAACTGGACCAATGACAATCTATTAAGATCTTGTCATATTTCTTTATACCTTAAGGCTATTATCTGAGGAAATTTGACACAGTATCTGCTTTTCCAAACTTTCTGTACTTTTAAAATCATTGTCATGCCTGGTTAAATCATTGAAATTAGATTCCAGAGGAAATCTGGGTCCTGTTTATCTATTGATTGTCACACACTCGAGAAGTTCACTATTCTCTTGGGGCTTTGGTTTCTGCCATGTGAAAAATGAAAATATTCATAATTGTAAAATGGCTTGTTTTTATGTTCGAAGTAGATAGAGGCATATGCTTGTCATGTAAATATTTAAAGATGCTAGTATTCTGTCATTATGTTCCAGAGAAGTTTGCAAATTTTGCTGGATTCTTATTTTAAGCTTTACAATACCTTTCCTTTTTAGGTCTCTTTCAGTGTTCATATTATTTAATATTATTTTTAAAAGATAGTAAACCTGCTGTTCTATTATACTATAGCAATTCTTTCTTAACGTAGCTGGTATGGTAGGGTGAAAGTCCTTTAATCACTGAGCCTGCCCTGACACTCAGCAAGGAGATGCCAATGAATTATGTCTCTGGTCACCGAACTGAAACCCTGCAGTATGTTCCCACTTTTGTTCTGTAGGGCTTTGGGCGGCAGATCAATCTTTGAATATTAGATAATGGAAGCCCTGAAGCGGTGGTGCCTCAGTTCTGTTCTCTAAATGTGGTAGCTCAGAAGATGGGAAATGGATAGTACTTAGCTATTCACTATCCGCTGCAAGTCGGCTTGTCCCTAAGTAGCTGACAAGATGCTGTTTTTTTTGTTTTTGTTTTTTGTTTTTTTTTTTTTTGAGACAGGGTTTCTCTGTGTAGTTTTGGTGCCTGTCCTGGAACTTGCTCTATTGACCAGGTTGGCCTCAAACTAACAGAGATCTGCCTGCCTCTGCCTCCCTAGTGCTGGGATTAAAGGTGTGCGCCACCGCTGCGGGGCCAGATGCTGGTTTAAGGAGGTGGAGAGGGCATTGGGAGTTGCTGAGGTGTTTTCTTTGTTCTGATTTTGTAGTTTTGGTTATGTTAATCCCTGCATAAAAGCATCTGAGTGTGGAGTTTTCTACAACCACCGACTAATTTAAGTCTCTAATGAGTTTTGAAGCAAATAATTGCCAAAGCCACTTTTAACAACAGCTGTGAACCCCGCATGGGACCAGACTAGGCCTTCTGCATATGGAGACAGTTGTGTAGCTTGGTCTGTTTGAGGGGCCCCTGGCAGTGGGATCAGGGTCTATCCCTGGTGCATGAGCTGGCTTTCTGGATCCTGTTATCTAGGGTCACCCTTGATACAGAGGGGAGGGGCTTGGTCCTGCCTCAACTAAATGTACCAGCTTTGCTAACTCCTCGTGGGAGGCCTTACCTTTTGGAGGAGGGAATGGATGTGTCAGGGGCAGGGAGGGGGAAGGCCAGAGGGGGGAGCAGGAGGAGGGATGAGAGGGGGATCTGTGGTTGGTATGTAAAATGAATTTAAAAAAGAAACTTAAAATATATATATATATGTATATATATATGTATATATATATACATATATATATGTTAAAAAAAAGAAAAAGAAAATTCAAATGAAGGACTAGAAAGATGGCTTACTCGGTAAAGTTCTTGCCTTGTAAGCTACAAGTACCTGAGTTTGATTCTCAGAACCACTGGGCGTGGTGGCATGGTGCTGGTAATCCCAGCACCTTTGGGACTTGGTAGATATCCAGTCTAGACTACTTGGCAACCCAGGCAAGGATGAGACTCTGGTTTTGTTGTTGTTGTTGTTGTTTATTTTTTTTGTTTGATTGATTGATTAAGAAGGTGATTGACATCTGAAGAACAACAACTCCAAGATGCCCTCAAGCTTCCACATGAACATTCGTGTGTGTACACACACGCATGTGCCCAGGCATGCACACACACACACACACACACACACACACAGGAAAGAAAGAAAAGAAGAAGAAAAGGTTGACTCAATAATTTGAGTTCTGAGAGTTTAATAATAATATATCATTGTTTTTAGAAATAAATTGATTGATTGATTGATTGATTTTACATCCTGGCCACAATTTCCCCTTCTTCCTCTCCATTCAGTCTCTCCCCCTACCTCCCTCTGTGCGTGCCCCCCATCTACTCCTCCATTTCTATTCAGAAAAAGGGCAGGTCTCCCATGAGTATCAACAAACCATAGCATATCAAGTCACAGTAAGATTGAGGACCCCTGCTTGTATTAAGGTTGGAAAAGCTGACTCATAAGGAGTAAGATCCCAAAAGCTAGTAAAAGAGTCAGAGACAGCCCCTGCTTCCACTGTTAGAAGTCCTACAAGAAAACCAAGCCACCCAACTGTCACATATATACAGAGTGCCTAGGTCGGTCCCATGCAGGCTCTTTGGTTGTTGGTTCAGATTCTGTGAGCCCCTATGAGCCCAAGCTAGTTGATTCTGTGGGTTTTCTAGTGGTGTCCTCGATCCCTCTAGCTCCTATAATCCTTTCTCCTCCTTTTATATAGGATTCCCAGAACTCCTCCTAATGTTGGTCTGTGGCTCTGCATCTGCTTCCGTCAATTGGTGGTTGAAGCCTCTCTGGTGACAATTTGGCTAGGCACCAATCTGGTCACAGGAGATGTTCAGTTCATACTATGTATCTGCTATTGCTAGGAGTCTTACCTAGAGTCATTCTTGAAGATTCTCAGGAGATTCCCTTGTATCAGGTTTTTACTTCACCCTAAAATGCACCCCCTTTATGCCCCTCAACCAAGGAATGGATAGAGAAAATGCAGTACATCTGCACCATGGAGTACTAGTCAGCTGTTAAAAACAAGGACACCAGGAAATTTGAAGGCAAATGGGTGGAACTAGGAAAAATCATCCTGAGTGAAGAAACGCACACAGAGAAAGACAAACATGGTATGTACTCACCTATAAGTGAATATAAGCTATAAAATAAAGGATAACTATGCTACAATCCATAGACCCAGAGAGACTAGGTAACAAGGAGGGTTCATGGGGGAAGGTCCCTGGATCTCCCTGAGAAGGGGAAAAGAGATTTCTTGAGTGGACTGAGAGCAGGTGGGGATGGGAACATGAGTGATCAGACTGGGGGTCTTGGAGGGGGAGAGTATGGAAAGAGACTACAAGAATACGTCATCATGTTTATCTATTCATACATAACAATACTTAGCTGATTATAACTCAACCAAACGACCTTTGTCCTTAGTATTTTTACTGCACTGTTTTACTTGTAGGTATGTTTAGAAGCACAGATATTTGCCACTGGGTTACAATCGCCTACAGTGTTCAAGACAATGACATGCTATGTAACTTTGTAGCCTGTGCACAATAGACCATCCCATACAGACTTGGCTATACCATCTAGGTTTACATAAGTGCACTGTATAGATGAGCTCACCTAAGGATACACCTTTATCAGCAAATGATGCATGACTTTATAAACTGGAGCATATAATTTGTTAGTTATTTCTGTGACTACATTTTTCCCTTTGTACAATGTTTCTAAGATTTACTCGTGTTATAATATACATCAGTAGATTATTTCATTAATCATCAAATGACAATTCATTGTAAAACTATAGAGATTTTATTTATATATTCATCAATCAGTGCACAGTTGAGCTGTCTGTGATTTTGAGCTCTGGTGAATAATGCTGCTATGAACATTAATGTTTAAATGTTTAGTCATTTATTTTCATTTCTCTCTGGGTAGATACGTAGGACAGGAATTACTGGCTCATGTGATCTCTGCATGTTTAGCATTATGAGATATATCTAAAGTATTTTCCAAGTAGTCCACCAGTGACTTTTATTTTACAAAATGATTATTAGTCATTTATCAAGCTTTATCACTGACTCTTCTGTACCCATTCATATGATGATCATCTAGTTTGCTTAAAGTCCACCTTACCATAGCTTTGTGACACTGGTAGGCATCCTGTCACCCCATCCCTGCACCTTTTATTCCCCTCCACTGTCCTGTCTTCTCAGCATCTGGTTTCAAAGGAAGAAAGCTCACCAACTATTATTCTAAGCTGATTCTCTCTCTCCTTCTCTCTCTCTCCCTCTCTCTCTCTCCCTCTCTCATATGTCTCTCTCTGGCTCTGTCTCTCTGTCTCTGCTTTCTCTCTCCTCTTCTCTCTCTCCATGCCTTGTGCCTTATCTCTATTATTTCAACTCAACTTGAAATTTCATGGCTTTTATTTTTTCTATCCCTTTCCTTCTTATGCTCAATGTTCCAGCTCCTGTCCAGTACATGTGTCAGTTACCCCAGAGACAGTCCCCTTCTCTGCATTACTCTTACCACACTACCTTACTCAATCAACTTCCATATTCCTTCCCAGTTGTTCTATTTATTTTCCCTTTTCTATCACGGCTGTAGCATCCACACACCTTACTTAAGAGTTCAAGCACATTCATCTGCCTCCTCTTTTGAAAACGCTCAGCGGTTCTCTGTTACCATTTAAATAAAGATCCCTAGCTGTGTGTCAAAGCCCCCAGTGTGTTTCCCAGTCCTGTCTCCTGCTGTGTTTCTATAGTGAGCACATGCTCGAAGCACCTCATTCCTTTGTGCTATGCTGCATTATCCTTGCTTCCAGCTTTGCGCATGTCTCTCCTTGGGCTGCCCTGCCATTTCTCCATGTCAGTCTGTTTCTTAAGGCCCCAACAAAATGTGTCACTCTGCACACAGATGTCTGTGTGCTCACTGACTTGAATGTATTACTCTACTCTTTTCTTTCAAGTTTTCCAGTGTCGTTTTAAATTAGGTGTAACAACTGCTTCGTACCTATTTGGTCGTCCCTCCTGAAATCAATGGTTTTGAGGGCAGAAGCCATGGTACATTTATCACAATTAGAGAAGCTCTGTATACTGTGTGTTAGCCATGATCTAAACACCAAACTAGGTATTTTATAAGCAAATCTTCTTTAATTACAAACATTTTAAAAATAGACACATTTTAAATCCTCGTTTTATAAATGAAGAAGTTAATGTTTAAAGAGGACCTGTGACTTTCCTGAGGCTAAACATATATCTAAATGGCAAAGCCAGGATTTTAGCCCAGACTGACTCCATTACTACCTCTTTCTTCCCAGCACTTAATTTAATAAGTAACAATTAAATAAGTAAAGAATGGTCAATCTGTACTGCTCAAAAGCATATGGCTTAGGAGTTATGTATTAGCTTGAGTTATGTATTAGCTCAAAGTAAACGCAACGTTTTCTTGGCATGCGGTATTCATCACATGTGAGGTGTTCACTCATTCATAAGGTAGAGAGAGAAGGAGATGATTCTGTGAGGACATATAGAACTGTACTCTCAGTGGCATCTGTTGGGTGGCTATCAGTACATGTTGGGTAGTGACAAGAGAAATAAAATTCTATGTTTGCTGTTCACCCTGGGCATAGCAAGACGAATGGACAGCCATGCCACCAGAAGAGGCTATAGTATTATCAAAAATCCACTCCACCAGGGAATGAACATTTTTGTTCACTTGTGTGATCCGTAGTCTTTGTCCTAAGATAAAAATACCAAAATGTGTGATGCTTTTCAAAATAGTGCTATTTTAATTGATTTATCTATCAATTTCTATTTACCATCTGTCTGTCTAAGTATCATCTATACATCATCTATGTAGCTATCATATTGTATCATTATTAAATTGGCAAGGTATTTCTGTCCCTGTGTTTCTAGGAGCCAAGTGGGTATAGCTCAATCTTCACTAGAATGCTGACCCTCAGGCCTAGATTTCAACTCTCATCTTCCTCTTTTGGTCATGCGGTCTCAAGCTTGGAGTGGAAAAGGGATGTGATCCTCAAACCTTCAAATATTGATGTTTCCTAGAATAGAGTCCTCTCCAGCAAGGCCTTGCATCAAAGGAAAACTTCAAGTTACAGGACATGTTCATTAAATTATACCACTCTTTACTATTAATGTCATAAAATAAATGCCTTTGACTTTCAAATGATGTCATGACTAATTAGTGGTTGAAAGAATACTGCATCTGCTATTAACATTTTCTATAAGGTGGATCCCACTTTCAATGTCCCATTTTCCATAAAATACAAAACCTTGCTTAAGAGACAGAAGTAAAGACAAATGGCTGTTGGCTGGGGAGTAAGGTTGAAAAGGACAATGAATTTGATGGGGAAATACAAGAGTTAATTTTCTGGTTGGTCTACTCCATCCAAATATGGGTAAAGTCTATTAAGATGTCACAATAAAGATGGGCTTTATCAGTTTCCAGATCCTTAGTTTCAGAATTATAGATGGAGAATTTTTGATGCAACTCCTACTCTACTGATATTCAGAGGGGGAAAGTGCTGTATCTATGTGTTTAAATCATAGTGCCATTTGCAATTCTTATGTGCTGTCTTGATTTATTTGTTTGGGTTTTATGTATTCTAATGGGAGCTCTATAATTTCATATTCATATCCTGGAGGGATTACATAAGTGCAGGGTGCAATTTAGAACATTGTGTAATTTTTAAAAAGCTTTGCAATCTGAAGGACTTAGAAGAGTATCCGCAATCAATATTCTGATCATTGTTATTTCTGTATTAGTGGCTAAAAATTAAATCTCATTTACTATCATCTCAAGGAGTCTTTGATGCCACAGGGGACACTTTGTATGTTTAGACTGCCTGGAAGAACAGTGTTTCACCAAGCCCGAGACAAGAACTCCCTGCAAATAGCAACAAGGCAGAGCTGTTTGCTCTGCCCTTCCATCTTTGTGAGTGGTTGATAAAAGACATTTATGCTGATCAGGCTGTGGGTGGGAAAGGATGGGGCAGGAGAACACTGCAGTGTTCTGATCTTCAAGGACGTTTCCCATCTGTGCTCCTGCAAACTGGACACCCAAAATGTCCTCCGTGGAAAACAGTGAGCTCCAGTCACACTCACCAGACTAGAACAGACACATACCTAGGAATATACAGCTAATTATGATTTACCTAGAGCCACTATTACAGAGCTGCTTGTTTCATCATGGAGAATAATCTCTCTCCCCATCAATAACTTAGACAGTCCTGTGAGAAGATAATGGCACAGTTAGCTTCAGCTGTCCACTTGACACAACCCAGAGTCTCATGGGAAGAGGGGAACCTCAATTGAGGAAATGCTTGGATCAGATTGGCCTGTGGCATGTCTGTGAGACTTGTCTTAGTTGCTAATTGGTATAGGAGGAGCTGTCCCCATAGGCCATGCCATCCCTTGAAAGGTGAGCCTGGGTTATAAAGTTGGAAAGATGGTGCCCACCCCTGGTAAAATTCTGCAGGTCCTGCTAAAATTACAGTTTCAAAGAGAAGATTTATAAATAATGTCTGTTGAGATTGTTATAACTCTATGGCATATTGAAACCTAATTATAATAATTAGATTAACAATGGGCAGCATATTTTATTTAAGGCGTCATTTAGTCTCATAACTAGAAAACTGTCAAGGCTGAGCTCATCAGAGTTTGCTTACTGGAATGGGAATTAAAAAAAAAAACTAATTCCAGAAGCATTTATTTACTTTGTACCTCGTTTTAAACTGGAGATACTGAGGTGAATGGTATGGCCACTTCACGATGGCCAGTCTGAAAGATGAGAACAGTGAGCAGCTTAGGAGTTATAGTTTGTTTAGATCAGGGCTTATTGGTCTGTTTCCTCTCACAACCCATTTTATCTGAGAAAACTTTAAGTGACTAAGAATATATAGATATATGCAATATGTATGCAAATCAAACATTTCCTCATAATAAATTACAAAGGAATTTATTTTTAAAGACTTCTTTGGTTTACATAGCATTTTACTATTTACTGAAGACAAACTCAAGTTCGTATACAGATGTGATGCAAGTGTTTATTGTCTTTACATAAAAATTAAAGATTGGTTGGGTACTAGATACTGTGGGATGTACAGCATATTTGACATTTTTCCAAGTTAATCAATATTTTTATTTTATAATCATCAATGCTGAGAATTCTATTTCACACATACACATATAATACACAATGGCATAATTATGTTTAGAACCATTTCAGAAAGGCTTAGAAATTTTCCCAAGCCAAGATTAATTTGACTACTTTTATGAAATTCAAGTCAACAACTTAAATATCACTTTAAAAAACATCCTAACCCAATACAATTCAAATATACACTAATTTGATACTCATATATCAATGTATGACAGGAAGAAAATGTTGAGTCTTTCTTTTTAAAACAAGATTTATTTTTAAATTATGTGTGTGCATGTATAGGGGGTTTATGTACATGTGAATATATAAGAGGGGGTTGGATCTCCTGTAGCTAAAATTATGCATGGTTGTATGTCTCCCAGTATGGGTTTTGGGAACTGAATTGGATCCTTTCCAAGGGCAGTCTGTGCTCTTAATTGCTGAGCTATCTCTCCACCTCCAGCTTTCCTATTTTTCCTCGAGTTTTACGTTATGACAATAAACAAAGTTTACATGGTATTATTGAAAGATGATCAGGCTCAGCCTGTGTGTTTGATTTCTAATCTGAATGTTTCCTGACTTTGAATCACTGCAAATATGTCTCCATCTCTTTGGACCTGAGGCATTCCAAGTATTTTGTGTGTGTGTGTGTGTGTGTGTGTGTGTGTGTGTGTGTGTGTGTGTGTGAGTGGCTGAGTCCTGGCCTATAGGATCTAGGGTCAAGTTGGATCTGACTGAGAATCAGTTTGATCACTTTCTTGAAACTGACTTGAAAAAAATTTCTAACTCTGTCTGAGACCTTTTGTACTCACTTGTATAAAATAAATATCAACATGAAGGAGGTATTGCTAGGACTATGTATTATGAAGTCTGAAAATTAGACATATTGGGGGCAGTAGATGAGTATTTAAACAGGTATCGCCGAAATTAATGTTGTGTGTTTCATCCGATACATAGTAATTGACTCTACCCTAGTTATAAATCAAATGGCCTTCTCATCCTTCTAAGGCTGTGATGGAGCCAGTCTTCTGGCGGGTGAACTTCTTCACCCTGTGGAAGGGAAGGCTTAGGTTAGGAGGTGGAGGAAAACAAGATGAGCACTATGAGACGATCTATCTCCACTCCTTCTCTTTGGCACTTCCTCCTCATTCAGATCGAGGTACCTCACATGATCCTTAATAAAGAATGTTTAAAGAAAATGGAATGAGTGACAAAAGGAGAGAAGACAGCAGCCACCTAAACTCTCACCCACCAAACCAAGCATTGACTGTTCCAGCACACACAGGATTGTGACATGTCCTGTCTCTAGAAGTGAGTTTGGTGTGACAGAGATCTACCTGTCCATCCACCGTTTACCTACGTTTATTATTATTTTTTTGCTTGCTTTTGTTAAGGTTAATAAGCACATGCATGTGGGTGTAAAGGTCTTGAGGATCTAGGTGCTTGCATATTTATAGATCATTGCTCAGCCTCCAGCAGTCTCTGTCCTGTTTTTATGTTTCTGTTTTTGATACTGAGAAACAAGGAGAGGAGCCTAGTCTGATGCTGTGTCCTTCAATATACCATTCTCTAGGGCCTTTAGGACAATTGCTTAGATCTTATACACATTGTTTCCTCTTTTCATAAACCCACCAAGTAAATATTGTCATTTTCGTGATTTTACACTTAAGGAAATAAAATACATAGAAGGAGTAATTAGTCTAAGGTCTAACAGAGGATATCAGGACTAAAACACAGGTTTCATTTTCACTGTTTCTCATGGCAAAGCTCTCCTGGGGGTGGCTAGTACTGTTGGTTGAGAGCACTTGCTAACATTTAGACCTAAATTTGGCTATGTAGTCTGGGATCTGTGAGCAGTGCTTTGTTGGTTTGTCTCGTGTTAGGACATTGGAGATTGTTTTGTTTTCCCAAGGAGAGCAGGTGTGAGTCGGCCCCTGGTGTGGCTGTGCAGCATGCTCCTGTTTGTACTGTATTTAGCAGAATGTGGCTTCCTGTTTTATAGTTTGTGAACAGCAGTGTCTTTTCACTTCCAGTACTGAGGCATGCTGTCTCCCACTGTTATTTGTCCCTCAGGTCATTTGGTGATATTTTAGGAATGAAAGTAGCTAGGTGTTTTTATCCAAGATGATATTATTTTAGGAAGCCCCTTAATCTCCTTTTAAAATTCCTTTAAGGTGTCTTATTGAACTCCCAATTTCCACCTTGCATTTCAAGATCCCAGATTCATGACAGTGTGCTGTGTAGTATTCTCTTGATCTCCTCCTCTTATGTCTTAATTCACTCCAGGAGCCAGTCATCAGATGGATTCCTTTCTTTATTTCCACAGGCAGGTCCCCAGTTTTCAGCCTTTATTCTGATTAGATGTATTAGTGAGGGGTTTTTAAAATGATGTTTTAAAGAGCAATTTTAGGTTCACAGCAGAATTAAGAGTAAGACAGAGATTTCCCGTGTACCATAGTCCCTGACCCTGTACACACCACACCCCCGCCCCCAGAGTAGTGCATTCTTGCAACTGATGGACTTACACTCGCACATCTTCACCACCTGAGGATCATAATTTACACTACCCCAATTCACTGTTGGTGTTATGTATTTTATGAATTTTGACAAATTCACAATGACATGTATTCACCATGACAGTAGTATCACCTAGAGTAGTTACACCATCTTAAAAATCCTCTGTGCTCTGCGTGCTCCTCTTCTTCTCTAATTTCAGGCAACTACTGAGTCTCCATTTTCTCCATAGTTTTACGTTTCCTAGAATGTCATTTGGTTGGAAGTCATGAATTTTTGAACAAATAAACAAAATCTTCCTTTGTTGGACAAGCCATAGCAATCTTTTCATTCTGATGTTTTTAAGACCTGAAAATAACTTGCATAGGCAAATATGCTTTTACTTATCATTCCCCATCTATGGGTGATGAAAGCGCCATTTTTTGTTATTGGGGAAGACATTTAAGGGACACACATTATTATCTAGTTGTGTGACTTGCTTCTTCCTATAAATTGAGATGGTTGACTGATCATCTCTTCCTCATTTCAAATTGACTTAATTTTAGTTGCAAGAGATTAAATATACTTATTTTGCCTCAAGCAAATGGAAAGAAATTGAATAGAGTTTCTGCTTGGGAAACTAGGAAGCAAAAAAGATAACAGTGTAGGGACTAATCCTCTCTGTGTAAAGAGGTCCTTTATAACCCAACATTACACTTAAATGTCATAGACTTTGGCCATCTGGGAAACTTCCATTCTAAAAGCCCGTGACCTTTCAAGGATATGGAGGAAAGAAGGGGGCATAGAGACCAGCACACTTCGTTAGCACCTCTCACACTCTTATTAACACAGGTTTTCATTCTCCCTAAGAGCCCTTAAACTCTCTGTAGCAGAAGATATTTGATTAGTCATAAAGGTACTTTCACAGCACATGGAGCTGATGCGAGGGGACAGAGAGTCTAGGTGGAATTAAACCTGGGCTGGGAAGCTGAATTTCATCGTCAGCTGTTCGTGGAGCTTAACACATTATAAATTTATGCGCTGCATATGGCGAGTGGGGGGTGAACTGGAGACTCTAGCGAGCCACGTTTCCTGCATGTGAGCATATTCTCTTTCTTGCAGAGAAGTAAACTATGTAAAGAGGCAGCATGAAAAAGCAAAAGGAATTACACTTATTTAAGAATTAATTTCCATGATAGAAAGGATATTAAGATATCTGACACCGTTTCCAGTGATTGCAGCTCTCTTTGTGCATGATCCAGGAATAATGCCCAAGGCCAGCCCTGAGACTGCATGAGAACAGTCAAACAATAGAAGGGTTTGCTTGGATTTATCTAAACCTCTTTCCAAATTAAAGCATGCAGGAAGCCCAAATTTGGGAACAATAAAAATCATGTGTTAATATAGACCAGAATTTGGGAATGACAAAAATCTCTGGATCTAAAATAACTCAAGGGTCAAGAAATAGTATTTGTCATTTGTGCCCCATGCTAATGAAAACGGGGAGGCAAGAGCTCCTGGGTGCATTTGATACCTTGGGGTCCTGCTGAGAAGGCAGCTCCTGGCTCTCTCTATAGACCTAATTCTGGAGCTGAGGGAATAAAAGCATACACACCACAATAATGAGATTACTGGGACAGCTCCCAAATTGAAGCAGCTGAGCCAAATCGATAGATGCATTTTTCTTTCCCTTAAAGTTGCTGAGCCCATTAGAAAGGCTAATACACTTCATGGTTAGACCTCGGGAACTTAGAGAGCATGTGTCAAGCTCCCTCTAGCATTTTGCAAATTAAAAATTTAAATGCAGGGATGATTCCAAAATACAGCCACACCATCAAAATGACAGTTTCCCTGCGATGAGCATTCCTAGTTCTCATTAGAAAAATGCCTTACTCATTTTGAACGTGCAAACTGCACATGGGCGCTTGAGTGGTCTGCTTTTCAGAAGGATGGGGCACCACGTAGTCTAGCAGAAAGGGCCGGGAACAATGAGTAGCATAGATTGTAGGTTAGAATGAAGACCACATCAGCATTGCTATGTAGACTCTATACATTCAACTGCAGAGTAAAACAAATGAGTTCTCCTTCCCTTCTGTGAAATGCTGCAAAGTAGGTAAAGACAGAACCTGGAAATTGTCTTAGAGAAACAATGGTAACAGTATGTATTTAGTTCCAAATATGTTCTCTAAATCATTATGTTAACAACTGAACATAATTACAAGATTTACTAAGAGAGGATTGCTTAAATTAACTGATATGATAAGCAAAACATGAATATAAATTTATCTAAATAATCATTTACAGAATATTTCATGTAATGGAAAGAGACTCATGGCATAGCATTGATTTAAAAAATAAGCTGGAGAGATGAATCAGTGGCTAACAGCACTTACTGCTCTCACAGAGGACCTAGATTTGATTCCCAGCACCCACATGAAGCAGCTACAATCACCTGTAACTCTAGTTCTGTGGCATCTGAGGCTCTCTTCTGACCTCTGTAGGCTCCTACACAAACATGATGCACATAAACTAACACATACACATACATAAACAGATCTCTACCAGACATCCTGGCACATGCCTGTAGTCCTGGTACTCTGGAGGCTGAGAAAGGCATATTTTAATCCATTTCTGATCAGCTTGAGCAACAGAGTAAAGTCTTTAAAAAAATTTTGTAACATGTATGGTTTCTGAGTTCTCAAACAATGTATAGTTTAATACATGTATCATTCATATATGTGTTATGTATATTTTTATTTCTTCAGCTCCAGAATTAGGTCTCTATATGGGCCATAAACAACACAGAGACACACACAGAGATATACAAACACATGCATAGAAAAGGACATTAACTAGGTTGTGGACAGAAACTAAAGTATGTGCAGAAAGGAGCATTAATTAAACCATGGCGGCACAATCACGACTGTGGCGCCACTGTGGATCAGCTTTACTTCCCTGGTTTCATCTAGGTGTTATTAAGGTCTCATAGAAACACAGGGGTTGTTTCACAGAGAATAAAACTGAACAATATTTCATAAACTAGCAGAAGAGGCTGAGTCATTCTTCAATGGAACAAAAGAATATTCTAGCACATGGATGGGTATCACGTCTCCTGATAGAGAAATCACAGTCTGTTTCAGGGATATCTTCAAGCATATATTATGAAATGAGTGTGAAAAGAGGGGGATGAGAAGACAGCAGTCTGAAACTGGGTCAGGTGACAGAGATGCATAGTGAGTAAAACAGCCAGAGGATTTCAGAGATCTTAAAGGCTGGGCTGACAGTCAATGGTAGACCGTGCTGGTACTGTTGTCACAGAACATTCCCTTTACTTTCACCATTTCCAGAGAGGTGGAGGCCGTTGACAGGCGGCTTACAGGGTCTGACGTCAGAGAGACCAGGTTTAAGTCATGATTTCCCCATTGACTAGATACTTGACCTTTGTTGGCTTTGCTGTCTGAGACTTCATTCTTCATTGTTTGACAGTAGCCATCATTAGAATGCTCAAAATACACTGGAGTACTTCCTGTATCCTAGGCTTAGCTTGAAGGGTCACCCTGGAGACTGTGCGAGACTTGTCAGTGATGTTACTAAGCAGAATTACAAAGAACAGTGCACACACAGTGAGGGCTGCTTATCAATATTCCAGGGACATAGAACTAGTAAATGCACATCTATTAACCTTTGCCATTTGTGTCTATACAAAGTTCTATGTTATAAAACAAAGAGAATGAATGAGACACTTTCCCTGTGCCCTAATAATCTCTGATTTGTGGAGTAGCAGATGAAAGAGGAGATGCTGCATGCATTCCCAGCATGAAAAATGACGGATCTCAGAGGCTGGAGAGACGGCTCAGTCGTTAAGAGTGGTTGCTACTTTCATACAGGACTCATGTTTAGTTTCCAGCACCCACAGTGGCTGGGTGCTCATACTATTTTAGGGTACCGGACACACTCCTCTAGTTTATCAGTCCCCCCCCCCCCCATTTAGTGTGGGAGCGCGCGCGCGCACACACACACACACACTAAATCAAATAACAAATCTCCTAAGACAAAGTGAACTTTGTGTATCTGTTTTGCCCTCTTTCTGGATCTGTGCCAGGATGGCTACCCAGGTTGGAGTCAGACTCCAGCCTTGTTTCCATGTAGGAAAAAAGCAGCAGGCATTTGTTTAGCTTCTATTCAAAAGTTCACTATAGAATTTAAATTCCTTATTTGGCACAGCTGGGTCTGGCAGTGAAGAACATAGTCATAGTTTTCCACTGACAAGCTAAAAATGTTGTTTTGTTTCCTTTTAGAGATGTCACGCACAAAAAAAAAAAAACCCACAAAAAACCAAAAACCCCAAAACTGTCTTTTTCCAAATGTGGAAAAAATAGTATATAAACAAGTGATGTTTGAAGCTAAAACAAAACAAAACAAAAAAACAAAAAACAAAATACCTATATACTGTAGTTGCATGGTTCTCTTACACTGTTCCAGGAATATTCCCACTTATTTTAGTTTTTTCATCAGTCTTGTGAGTCAGCAAAAAGCGGCAGCCTTAACTTAATTCTACTGCTAATGAAAAATGAAATATCTGAGGTCTAGCATCCATCTTCAAAGTCACATAAGGTGGCTGCTTTAGGATCCAGGTCTCTTAACTCTCACTCTCAAAGTGTACTACCTCTACTGTACCCCAAATAGATAGGATGATGCATATGACTTTGGCATTTGAAAATAGAATCATGCAGGAAGACTTCCAGTTTTCAGACTGATTGGGAGAGACTGTGTGGAAAATCATTTAGTTTTGTTAAGTCTACATTGCGGAGAATCCTTCACACCATGGCTTCCTGTGTTCCACACATCGCTGGCCCTCTCCTCTCAAGAAGACTACAGAGCTGGTACCCAAGCTCACAGGAGCCCTCATGACTTTAATGCACTGATGCTCTGTGGCTGCACGTGGCAGCCTGATGCTGTGGCTCACTGGTATTCATTAAAGTATTCCTTTTGTTTTGAGTGCGCCTTGAGTGTGACTGATGAATAAAGCTGAAGCAAGCTCTCCAAAGGGCAGGTGTGAAGCACACGCTGCAAGGCTGTTAGTGGCCAGCGATGAGTAACACCAAGAACGCTTTGATATCTCTGATAGAATGCAGAGCATCTAGAATATCATTTCCTACATCTTTCCCACATGAGGGAAGATGTGGTTTTTGTAACAGCAGCTAATGAGTCCACACAAGTAAAAGAGAGGATCATAAAATGTTCCATCCTCAAAACTTGAACCACTTCAAAATTAGTTAAATAATTTCTTCCAAAGAAAGGCCATTAATAAACCCAAGAACTTGAATATAATTTAAACGTGGTTTTTTAATTTTTGATATTGTAAGATATTATTATATTAAATATGAAATCACTCTCTAAGCAGTTAATTGTAGTCCACCCACACAAATATTCTTTATTCAAAAATAGTACACATTAAAATTTTAATTTAGAACCCTCATACACACATTCACACAACACACACTTAATAGCAACTTAATAATGATTACTATATGTTTAAAAAGGCCAAGAGAAGAAAAAAGGACTTGCATCATACAACAAAAGGGAAAGTATTGTTAGCTTTTGGATACATTGTCAGAGGAGCTTTTGTGTCTGCCAATTTTTTCATGTATTTATACCTTGCTAAATACCGTATCCAAATTTGTATTTTACCAAGCCAGAGGATATATGTATATATTGTATATGCTATTTTCCTTTTGATATAGAATTATTTTTCTTTTTGAGTAGAGGTTGCTAATAGCACATGAGGGAGGGAGCTGACCTTGAGGTTCCTAGTGCAGAGTACTAACCAGGACTTCTAAGAGTGAAGAGTTGTTTTGACCCATTTTCCTCTTCACTGCAATATAAATTTTGGATAGTAATCTATATCCATGTGAACTAGATATATTTATGAATTCATGCACTGTTTTGAAAACTGCCACATAGACTTGGATAGGCACACATGGAAGTGTGTGTGTGTGTGTGTGTGTGTGTGTGTGTGTGTGTGTGTGTGTGTATGTGTGTACATGTATGGGTATGCTTGTGTATAACTTATTTTCAAATACTTGGATTTTCTTGTGTAGTCTCCCATTATATAACTGTTCTCCTGTTTCTCTCTCTGTCTCTCTCTCTCTCTGTCTCTCTCTCTCTGTGTAACTTTTTCTTTTTTTTATTAATTAAATTTTGTCATTTATTTTACAATTGCAGTTTCTCCTTCCTCCTCTCCTCCCTCCCTGCCCCACACCTTCCTTCTACCCACACCCCCACCCCATCTACTTCTTTTCTGTCAGAAAGGGGCAGGCCTCCCATGGGTTTCAACAAAAGCATGGCACATCAAATTGAGGCAGAATTGAGCTCCTCCCCCTGCAACCCAGCCTGGGGAATAGGTTCCCAAAAGCCAGCTCAAGTGCCAGGGACAGGTCTTGATCCTACTGCTAGGAGCCTCACAAACAGACCAAGCATGAATTGTTTCCCTATGTGAACTTCTTTACATTACTATACTGCTAATTACACATTCTCTTTTCTTCTCTGAGGGATCTTGTTTTTAACACTCCCTGCTCAACCATGACTAATGTCTAATCAAGAGCAGAACTTTTACCATGAGGAACTGAATAGCTTTCTTTGGGTATAGTGATTGCAGATATACACCTTGGAATCAGGAAATCTCAAGGTGAAGCCTGGGCTCTGCTACTTAAAATTGGGGGTTATAATTTGGATGTAGTTTGCTTCCTACTACCCCATGCTGTAGATTTGTGTGCTGAATACTGATACTGAGTGGTAGAACTGTTAAGGGATAACATTTTGTGTAAGATTTGGTTGGTCACAGAGGCACTGTCATCAGAAGAGATTAATGCTAGTCTCATGGGATGGATTTGATCTCTTGGGTTAAAAAGACTGAGTCTGGGGTTTTCTGCTGCCTTAGCATATGGTCTCTTTGTCTCATACATGATTTCTACCATAAAACTCTCACCTGAGCCAAGTCATTGCTGGAAGGGCCATGTTCTTGAATCTTGTGTGTACATGTATGGGTATAACTTATTTTCAAACACATTTCTTCCTTTATCATGGATCCAGCTCTAGCCACACAAACGGAATAAGATAACATGTGATCAGACATCTCCCCTGCCTGTGCTTCTTTAAAATGGAAACATTGGCCTTATGGGATTTATATAAAGATTATATGGGCTATTTTAGGAGTTTAGTACATTGATCCCATATTATAACCCAAATAATATATTAGCACACACATTTATTACTTCCTTGTGGTAAGAATACTTAAAATCTACTCCTCTGTATTCACAACTCATTGCTCTTAACCATAGTTACAAAGAGTGATGGTTAATCTAGATTGTCAAGTCTACGGGACTTAGAATCATTGTGGAAACATACTTCTAAATGCATCTATGATGGTGTTTCCAGGAAGGGTTAAATGAGATGAGAACCTGTACTCTGAGTGTGGGCAGCACCATCCTGTGGACTGGGGCCCTGTTCTGAGTAAAAAGAAGGTAAGATACATAAGTGCAAGCATTCATCTCTCTGCTTCCTGACTACAGTCACATGTGACCAGCTGCCTCACACTCCTGGTCCCGCAGCTTCCCCACCCAATGGAGTACACTCAGACTAGGAGCCAAAGTCAAACCTTTCCTTTCTTAAGTAGCTTTCATTAGGTATTTTGTCACAGTCAGGAGAAAAGTAATGAGTGCACGCTGACCACAACACACCTTTAAGACTTACTCCTCATAACTGAGAATTTCTATCTTTTGACCAACATTTCTCCAACAAGCATGCCTAACACACCACTGGCAAATGCCAATTTGCTCTACGCTTCCAGGAGTTGACTTTATTTTGATTCGACATATAAATATAAATGAGGTCACGTGATTTTGTCTTCTTGTACCTACTTCACTTATTTATGTATTTATTTATTTCCCAGAATATCTTCTAGGCTCATGTTGGTCTTTCCTGTAATAACATAGATTTCATACAGGTGGTTATCAGACCAATATGGAACAGTGTTTCATATATTTAATGGGTGACTCAAAGCCAGCTCATTCTGGCTTATAGATGAGAATGTCCCAAACCAGGAATTTTATGAGCTAGTTATTAAAGATAACTACTGTTCAAAATTAAATTATACATGCTTAAAAATTAAATAATGTCTTTGGAGACCCTAATAATTTTGTTTTATTGTCACCATTTCCTATATTTCTGAAGTTAAAAATCTTGCACCAGCAAGGTTGCAATGAATATGATGTTGTGTATGTCTCTTGCTTACTGTACACCCAAGACATCATGAAGATACCTTAAAAATGACTGAGGAATGTTTATGTCTTGGAGAGGAACAACTATTACCATTAATTGTTTTATTGACTGTTTAGTCTCAAGAAATGATGGATAAAGTGTTAATAACTTGGAAAATATTAAGCTTAGACATGACAACTCATTAACTAAAATCCAAGGAAATGTTCCTTTAGTGTGCTGAAGTCATTAGTTTTAGCATGAAATTTGCTCACGTCATTGGCCAGTGAATGGAGATCTGACAAATTTCTTCACTATTTCACTGCCCCTTGTTATTATAACCAGACCCATCAGATGTGCTGCAATTACACTTGTTTGTTAACTGTAAGTGCAAATGTAGGGGTTAAAAGTGTGAGCACTCAGGAAAAGTCAAGGAAGCATCCTGGGGTCAACAATGGAGACAAGGAATATTGTTTGAAGAATTATGCTACTCACAGCTATGACATACATTGATATCTAAAACATTTGCATATACGCAGCCATATTTTTTCAGAGACTTATAAAATCTCCACTCATATAACACGGCTTATGGTAGAAACTCAGCAAATACAGGTTAATGGCAAAACATTTTTCATTTTTTAAAGATTTATTTTAAGTGTTGTGCCTGTGTGTGTGTGTGTGTGTGTGTGTCTGTGTGTGTGTGTCTGTGTCTGTGTCTGTGTGTCTGTGTGACACTGAAGCAAGGGGGCAAGTGTCTGTGCACACATGAGTGCAGATGCTTATAGAGTTCAGAAAAGGGAGTCGGATTCCCTGTACCTGGAGCTATAGGCAGTTCTGAAGCTCCCTATGTGGGTGCTGGGAACTGAACTTAGATGCTCCGCAAGAGCCCTGTGTGCTCTTAACTGCTGAGCAGCCTCTCCAGCCCCAACGAAACAGTCTTGAGTCATGCTTCTTCATGTTTCCTGTCTTATACAGAACATTCCTCTAATGAGAGTGTTGAGATGTGGTAGTGATCGTGAGGAGAGTTTGAAGGGGAGGAAAGAGCTGGACAGCAGACCTCTGCCTCATGAACCTGTGGTGTTGAGGAGCTGAACTTGGAGGTGGAGGGGAAGAGAAAGAGGTACTCTCGCATTTTTATTTTTCACAAGGATCTTTGTTTTATGAAGAGGACTTGGCTAAAGCAGCCCCCAGCAGTGTCTATTCTAACTGGAACTTGATCCTTCCTCTTGACCAAGAGAACTTCATCTTGACTGGCATTAGGTTGTGTCTTAACTCAGTTTTTCTGTCTGTTCTTTTTCTTACACACAAATCTGAATTGCTATTGTTCTCCTTTGTATGAGAAATCTGCTCCTTGCAAGCACTCTTGTTGAGTTTGTTGGAAAGAGTTGTTTCAAAGGAAAATAGTTGCTCTCAGCTTTCCCACAGCTCTGGGTTTTCCCTACGTGGCATGTGAAATATTCATTTGCAGCCGTTGTGGGGCATTGTGGGAGGTTTTCAGGGTATTGATCATCTCATACCAAATCAATAATATGTGTTACACAGAGAATTAAAAGATGTGTTTTCATCACCTACTAGCTTCATAATATTGGTTTCTTTACAAGAACTGTGTCTAAACAGATGATCTCAATGTCTTTTTCTCTGACAAGGAAAAAACAACGACTGAGTCCAACCCCACCTTTCTCGTCTTCTGTGTTCATTGCCGTAATTACTGTTCATTTATTTATAGAATTTGATAAATAAGCCAAAAGAGAGACAATTATCTGTTGACTGCTTGTCTTGATGCCAGGCACTATGTGTAAAGAGCTCCAATAAATTCTCAAACTAGCTCTGCAAGCATATAACTATGTTTCCTTTCACAAGTGAGGAAAGTGGAAACCGGAAAGATTATGGATTGTAGCCCATGCTGAAGGTTGACACAGCCTTCTTACTCTGAAGATTGCTTTTCTACTACATGTAGTTAGTTTTTCTTGATCTTTAAAACTTCACAAGCCAAGTTGCAAATATGACAGCATTACCAATATTTTTCACTCCAAGAAAACAGCAAGATGCAGAGGAAAAACATAAAAGCTCTTCAGAGAATCAAAAGACAGATTTAAAATGTCCAACTGGCTCTTTAAGGACACACTATATTGGTTAAGTCGTGTAAAACTAGGTGCTGGGACTTCTTTTGAAAGCCAGGGATATGAACTAGAAGATCCTTAAATTTAATTGGCATCACTCAAATTTCCTTAAATGAGTTTCCTTATAGCCCTACATTTCTCTTAAGGAAATATTGCATGTTTCCTTTATGCAGAAAATTGGATATAAGTGGTAAGCAGGCACCTCCAATCCCAGACCAATATAGAAATTGATAAATGCTTGTCCTTTTGAGATAAAAGACTTATTACATTTTGCCACAAATTATGTTAGAACAATATTTTATCATCTGTGCCTTGCACTGATTGATAACAAGAAGCTGTTATCACCAGCAAATGGTATTTTTCCTCTACTGAAATAGAAAAAAAGGAAGGAATTGTAGTTTTCAGTATAGATGGTCAAATGGTCGGTCAGCCTGGGATAAGGCTGTGTCTCCTGATATTTATTGCCATGGTTACCACATATCCTAAGATGCATGTAATGGAGAGCCAAGTGTCTTGTGCAGAGGAGCAGCTGGGATGCTATGACAAGGACATGACCCCAGATTGGAGAGAGAGCCTAGAATGAGCCATCAGTCTAATCAGGGATCACTTCCCAGGCTGCAGAGTTAAATGTCTCCTAGGATTCTGCAAGAATCGATTCATCAAAAGAAGAGAGACAGACTTCTGTGTGTGAGATCAGTAACTGGAGATTCTGTGGCAGTGAGGCACGCTCTGTAAATTATTTGTCTGCCATAGGGTTTGTATTTGTCTAATAATTGAATCATGAAGTTCATCAATGACTCTTGTATTAATCTCCTCTAGAATATCTCTGGAAGGATGCTCACTCAGAAACACCAGCATAAGCCTTACCTTATCACTCATCCAATTTGTAACTAACTGTATGGACTTTTAGTTCTGTATCTGGCACTTGCAATGTGCTTTGATATAACTTATTATCTTACCTTGTTTTCATAAGAATATTGTGTGTGTGTGTGTGTGTGTGTGTGTGTGTGTGTGTGTGTGTAATTTTTTTCAAATGAGGAAATAGAACCAAGGTCCAAGTTCACAGAGGTAGTAAATGAGCAAACCAATGAATGTCATAACCCAGACCTATCGGACTCTAAGTTTACAACTGAGCACAGCCTTGAACTTTCTTTTTCACAAACTAATGATCAAAGTCTGACTTCTTCCATGGTTGTCTTCCTCAGTCCATCCTCTTTCCATTGTTTTTACAGTCACTGTTTTACCATAAACTTTTATCAAGCCTCATTTGAATTATTTGCAAAACTTCTCACATAGTAATCTTTGCAACTTATCTTTGCAACTTCGTACATTTGCAATCAGGTCAATTACTCCTTTACTTTAAGATCCTTCAATCTAAGGTGACTGTGTAGATGATAATATCATCCAGTCCAAACTCAGCCTGGCATCCTGACTGCTTACAATCTAGCCACAGTATTTCTTTGTTGCCTTGTTCAATAGTTATTGCAGCTTTTCCCAAGCCAAGGAAAAAAGGGATCCCGTGACCATAATTTCAACCATGTGAGCTTCCTGACTTTTCTTGAACTATGTATACATCATTTATCCATTTTGGCATCTGTGCTTAAAGGATGTTGAGTAGGAAACAACACCAGAATACTGTAGCTCTTTGGAAGAGAGCTGGAGAGGGTATATTGTGTTGTATAATAATGTCGGGGGGTGGGGCACTGAGTTGTTTCTTTATTCTTATTTGTCCAGTTGTTTAAAATTTAAGGGGTCTTTTTGAGTTACTGCAGCATATTCTTCACAATTCCTGCCAATGGCCAGTGCAAACTTTGGAGCATGTTCAGTGTAGTGTGAGCAATCATAGGGCAGTACAGGTTGTGGAGCACATTCATCATAGTGGGAGCAACCACACCTGTAAACATTGATGAGTGGCTGAGGCAAGCATACTTGCAGAGCACAGATTGGAAAATGTACAATATGAGGGTTTTTTTTTTTTTTTAAAGTTTGTCAGTATTGGGACTCAGCAGACCCATCCAGGAAAAAACAGCTAAATGCACTGCAAAGGAGTGGGTCTCATCTATACTTTAGATCCTGAAAATTGGGTATCTGGAGACATTAGATTATTCTACTGTTATCACATGAAGGAGGATCAATGGGGAACAGTGTAGACTTTCACTATAGGGGCTCAAAAATAAATTTATTATGTCATCCTCTTGTCTCTGAGAATCAGAGGGATGATTCTACATGAAGGAGCCCAGATAAGACCACTGGGTCAAGGACATTGAGAGTGATTTTCCAAGACATACTGATTATAGCATAGTACAGTCAATGCAGATGTATGTATGTGCATTTGATAGAGATACACAGCAACAAATCTCTGAGTTATGTTACAATTTGAGCCCCATAATTATCATGTGATTTTTTCACTATATTTATTGTAAGTTTAAGTATTCCATGTTGACCTTTGAGTATTACTAGGTAACAATAAGAATATGAGCTAACTCAGACCTCCCAAAGAATCTAAGCATTGATATTAACAGACAAGTGAGTGGAAGCCTCCTCTCACTCCATTGCCTGTCTTGTTTTACTTTGAATGAATATGTGTTAGTTTGCAAGGTCTACCATAATGAAGTGCCCTAATCGAGTAGCTTAAGCAACAGGAAGTTACTGTCATGAAGTCTAGAGCCTGGAAGTCTGAGACCAAAGTATCAGTGACCAATTGCTTCTGAAGTCTGCAGGAAGAGAGAGAGAGATGGGTTCTAGGGATGGGCTGCAGGGATGGGCTGCAGGGATGGGATCCAGGGGTGGGCTGCAGGGATGGGATCCAGGGATGGGCTGCAGAGATGGGCTCCAGGGATGGGCTGCAGAGATGGGATCCAGGGATGGGCTGCAGAGATGGGATCCAGGGATGGGCTGCAGAGATGGGCTGCAGATCTGCCATCTTGGCTTAAAGATGCCTACTGCTTTTCCAAAACACTGTGACAAATGCAACTTAGGAATAAAAAGGGTTATTTAAGCTACAGTTATAGTCTAACATGGAGGGAAGTCAAGGCAGAAACTTTCGGCAGGAACCTGGGAGCAAGAACTGAAGCAGAAGCCACGGAGCTACTCTGCTTACCGGTTTGCGCCTCATGACTGGTCCAGTCTGCTTTCTTATACCATCTGGGACCATCTGTCCAGAGGTGATACTACCCACAGTGAGCAGGGCCTTTCCAACATCAATATTAACTTAAAAAATGCCCCACTGGCCTGTCCACGGAAACATCTGGTGGGGGCATTTTCTCAATTGAGATTTCCTTTTCACAAATGACGCTAGCATGTGTCACGTTGATATAAAACTATCCAACACACCTATATACTCCTTGCATATTTTCATGCTGTCACTATACATGTTTGTAATGTGCATCATGAAAACATATCATTGTATCACACTGAACTAATAAAAAGCAAAACAAATTATAGATTAATCTTAATGTATATGGAAAAGTCTTATATTCAAAATTAGTTGAGGATATGAGCAAAGATGGAGCCAAAATAAGCTTCCGTGAACTAATACATAAACCAAAAGCCATTAATCAGACAAATTCATACAATGAACATAAGGTATATAAATGACCAGAAAATTCCTCTTGGGTTTGCTTTTAAATTAAGATATTCATTATTACTTCTATTGAATGTTGTGGAGTAGCCCATCTCATTGATATAAAGCAAAAATTAGAACCAAAATTTATGTTTTTAACAGGAAGATACTAAATTCTATTTACATATGGTATTGGTTTATAGAAAGAATCTATGGATACAACTGAATTCATAAGTGATCATCAGTGTTGTTCATTATAGGGTAAAGTAAACTCATTTAAATCTTTTTACACATAAAAACAAAGGCATACATGCTTAACAGACATGATTTGTAATGGTTTCAAAAGTATTAATGCTTTACAAGTATATCTAAAGAAACCAGTAAACGATCTCTACACTGGAAACTAAAACATAATTGAATTTTATTTGAAAGTCCTAAAGTTGATATGCAACCCTACTTGCATAGATTAGAATGTTGTAAATATATCTATGCCCTCAAACCGATCTATGAAACAGATGCCATCTGTGTTAAAATCTCAGCAGTGTGATTGACAGGTTCATCATAAAGTTTATATGAATATTCAGTGCATAGGGGTAGCCAAGGCAATTTTGAAAAATAACATCCTGGATAGGATTATATATAAAGATAAGCTAAGTGAGGCAGTGTGGCACTAGCCCAAATAGGGACATTAGACCAGCAGAGCAGAAGATAGTGCACACCCATGTGTCCTTTGTTTATAAAGTAGTGCCTGGCAAGATCCACCACCTCGGTCTATTTTCAGAAAAGTACAAAAGCTTTATCACACCACCTGGTAGAATTTCAACATAATTTGCTTTCTTCTCCAGGCATTCTAGGCTTCTCAGATGATGCTTGTCTATCTATGATCCACAGCCTTTGAACAGTATTAAAATATTGGTATCTCTTTATCTACACATTAGCTTTGATTCATTATATCAGTCCATTTTCTATAGCTAATAATAATGGTGATGATAAAGTCCACAGTGACAAGTATTCTAACAGCAAACTGTAGATTATAAATACTTCAGACAGCATCTAAAGATGTGTTAATATGTTTAATCTGAATGAGTAAATCTATTCCCGATATTCATTATGCAGATAATCTTTGTTCCACTAATTATAAAGAATAATATAATCTAAAAGATCATATTCAGCAGAATCAGTAATTGTTATGTTAATATTTGTCCAAATGAAGCAAAGTCTGAATCTCATAAAAGATCATGCCGGTATATTATTTTATTCATTCATTTTGCTAGCCCACGTACAATTTTTAAGAACTTGCATCTCAGTGATTTTAGTTGTTAGAAAATCCATTCTTCCATTTGTTTTTTTAAATAAGGACACAACTAAATGAGTTTCACATACATATTTACTTTGCTAAATTTATCAGATAAAATGTTTGAAAACCCCCTAAAAACAATGCATTTGTATGTGACATAAAGGTTTTGTGTACCTGGGGTTGGGTTGACAAAGAAATTGTGTCTTTTACATGTGAATAGACCTATTGAGGTTTCTATTTCTATTTTGAGATATAATTCAAACATTGGTACATTTTAAACCAACAGGATTCTTCAGAAGGATCTCCCACACACTGTGAATTAAAATTTATAAGAAAATGATCATTTTAAAGTTACAATAGGTAATTGCTGAATTTTTTCAAACTTAAATATTTGGAAATCCATACAACTCATGGACCATTTTCAAAATCTTTGTATGCATGACCTTTAATCTATAAAAATGATTCTGTCTGTTTGATCGCCAGAGAAAAATTGAAATTCTTGATTCTGATGAAAATGGGTAAGTTCTAAAGCATACACATATACACAGTAAGACATGTGAATTCTTTTAACATTTTTCTGGGGTTGTTCCAAGATAACTGAACATTGCTGTTTTTACTATTTCCTTGTTTCTTCTCCTCCTTACCGTATCAGTTGGCCGCTTGATTGCTGGGGTGACAGAACACATCTCTGAAGCCGGAATAACAAGCCAAGCCCATTATAATTCATTACACTTGATTTTCCCAACACTAGCAGCTATTTCTTTCAACAGTTTTTTTCAAGGCTTTCCTTCAGGGCCAGCCCCATGCATATGTAGAGGAGATAGGTGTTTCTAAAACAAGATACAGCTTATTATTTGTAACGATGATGCCAACAGTTGAGTGGGCAACACTGCACACGGTGCAGGCTCTTGTCTGTATGCTTTGTATAAATCAGCTCATGTAATCTCCATAGCCACAGTAGGGTACAGGCATGCCATCGTAATTCTGTTTACCCAGGAGAAAGCTGCAGCACAGGGAGTTTCAGAGTTATACCCGTGTTCACACAGCTACTGTGAACAAACACAGTGAGATGTGGATGCAGGTCTCTTGGCTTCAGGTCAAAACTTTAAATGGCTAGCTATATTCTACTTCCTCTAGTCAGTTGAGGCATATATACCAAGACTATACTATATGCTTAACTCTTCACTAAGTCCCAGAGTCAACAAAGTAAGCACAATATCCAATCTTCTGTGGGTTAATGGGTCATGGATGCAACGAACAGACTAAAGACCGGGGAGACTTCAGTGGATGTGAAGTATCTGAACAGAGTAAGTAGTCACTAGGTAAAATGCAAGAGCTTTTGGGGCACAGCAGCTTGGGAGTAGGGAAGAGTCAGTTATGACAGAAGAACTGTGGTGGCAGTCATCAAGAACCAAGATGAGCTGGAGAGATGGTTCAGAGGTTAAGAGTGCTAGCTGCTCTTCCAGAGGACTTGGGTTCTATTCCCAGCACCAATATGGTGGCTCACAATTGTCTGTAACTCTAATTCTAGGGGATCCAATACCCTCCTTTAGCCTCCACAGGTACCAGGCATGCACGTGCCCAGGCTGTAGGCTACGTGTAAGTGGGGGATGATAATTCGCTATCTATTATTTGTAGGAACCAAATCTGTCCTAGCCATGAAACTTGATGAAACAAAAAAATCTGCCCCTCACCCGGTTTACAGGAGTGGTTAAGGAAAATTGACATCGAATCTATCTTGACATCAAAAGATTCTTTTTTATTCAACAGCAAACACCTGTTAGTGTCACATTCCTGTCATTTTCTTAATTAATATTTATTAACTCATAATTAATTAATTCACATGTAACCTTCATTCTCTACTCTGGGCCAAAAATTCACTTACTTGGAACCAATCAGTTTATTGGAACCCCAGAATAAAAAGAAAATATTTAAAATACAGAAAAAAAGGAATACTCAGTGGGAATCTTGAACATCTGACCAGTCAGAACTAAAGAGAAGTTTCTTCACATAATCTGTCCTGTCTGTCTTGTTCATATGAGACCAATGGACTCATGAAGGGTCAATAAGAAAAATAATGAACCAGAAAACAGGGGAAAACCAAAGGCTCTGCAGGTGTCAGTGGGCCTTAAGATGAAAGAATTCTGACTTTCCCACTATACAAGCCAATAATCATCTCAAAAATGTCTTATCCACTTGGCTTTGGAATTTTTCTTTGTGTGCAAAAGTACCAGTCCTCAGAATATTGAAACTGAAATACCATCCTCTAAAATACAATAACTTTAGATCAGTATTTCAGTCAAGATATGTTAATCACCATAGCATCTTATTGGCTTTAAACATTGTATTTTCCATTCACATTCTGGGCTAGGATGACTCTGTACTCTCATTTTCATTCTGAGGGCCAGGATGAAGGAGAAATCTTATCTGGTAAATGTCTCATCCTGCTGTAGAAGGTAAGGGAGTGGGGAGGCAGAAACAATGGGTACCATTTAGTGCTGTGGGATGGTCTGTATGTCAAGTGTGTTGCTGATTGGTCAATAAATAAATCACTGATTGGCCAGTGGCTAGGCAGGAAGTATAGGCGGGACAAGGAGGAGAATAAAGCTGAGAAGTGGAAGGCTGAGTCAGAGAGACACTGCCAGCCGCCACAATGACAAACAACATGTGAAGATGCCGGTAAGCCACGAGCCATGTGGCAAGGTATTGATTTATGGAAATGGATTAATTTAAGCTGTAAGAACAGTTAGCAAGAAGCCTGCCACGGCCATACAGTTTGTAAGCAATATAAGTCTCTGTGTTTACTTGGTCGGGTCTGAGTGGCTGTGGGACTGGCAGGTGAGAGAGATTTGTCCTGACCGTGGGCCAGGCAGGAAAACTCTAGCTACAATTTAGAACTCCTATTGGAACATGAATTATGCTAATTTTGCTATATTATTGGCAAGTAAGTCCCCCATAAGAGCAATACTTTCATCAAAATGGAAGGAGGTATAATCCCACAGAGAAGGAAGTACTTAAAACAGTAGTACCCATTCATACTCACTTTATCATGTCAGTCAAATTATACTTGAAAATATGCATAATATTCACATCATCTACCAGAATTAGTGTAATATTCAGACCTTGAGTTAGGAGAGACATCACACTGCAGCCCTGGGCACCCATCTCTCTGATGTGCCTCAGTAGAGAGGTTTAGCTAGACTCAAAGCCGACCCCATATTGAGAACACTGTGTGCAAGTGAATGATGGGTCCTGGATCTCAGGTGCCATGGGTCCTGGTTGTTCTGTCACAGGGATTCTACCCACTGCTGGGATTGCACATAATATACTGTCTTGCTAATCCAACATGCTGTGGACCCCTCTGTGAGCTCTGCTGAGAAGGACAACTTTGCCCACATAGTGCATGCTAACAATCACTCTACTCCTGACCACCCAGGGCTTCTGCTCTTTGAGATTTTACTTCAGGCACCACTGTTCCCTCTGCTAGGACATCTGAAGCACATTTGCAGCACATCTAGATAAAATCTCTTCACAGTAGCTTCCTTCGTTAAATTAGACCTCCAGTTCAGATCATTCCTACCATTCTGAGAGTTATCCTTGGGGACTCTTAGGGTCTTCCGTGCTGGTGAATCTCATTTGGCACCCTTTCAGTCTCTCAGGGACTCCATAAAATGAGGGAGTTGATTCTTAGTCACTTTCCATACAAAGTTCTCTCAGCCATGCTTTTTGTGACCTTGTGCCTGAAGGCAAGGTTCACTCAGTGGAACTGACAGGAGTCGTCTTTGTTTAGTAAGTCACTGAGGAGCTGCACATTACATGATTAGAAAGTGTTTCATAAGGGGCTGGAGAGATAGTTCAGCAGTTATGGGCACTGGATGCTCTTCCAGAGGTCCTGAGTTCAATTCCCAATAACCCCATGGTGACTCACAACCATCTTATAAAAAGCCCTCTTTTGGTGTGCAGGCCAAGCAGACAGAGCACTCATACATTAAAAACAAAACAAAACAACCCATAAATAAATAGAATTTAAAAAGAAAGCATATCATAGGTTGCTTTTTAAAAGAAATCTTGTCCAAAATAACTTGCCTCCAACTATAAAGGGAAGTGACTGGCAGTTAACTACAGTTCTGTTCAGCAGCTTTTGTCTACCTGACTCCATTCTTCAAGTAAAATTCTGTGAAGGAAATGTCTGTGGCAAGTAAGAGGCTTCTTTAGCCAAATAATATCAACTTCATTATGGGTTGAATTTTATACCCCACATTCACATGTCCAAATCCTAACTCCCTGCATATAGGCTCACTTGGAAATAGGGCCATTATAAGTGTATCATTTAAGATGATGTTGGAGTAGAAGGGACCATAGCATAAAATGATTGATACCCTTATTAGTGGATGAATGGACATAGGCATGCACACAGAAAGGACATCATGAACTCAGCTATCTTCAAGCCAAGGAGAGATGCTTGAAATGAATCTTTTTTTTTTCAGATCCCTGCTATCCTAAACTACGAGAAAATACATTTATGAGATATGAGCTATCAAGTGTGTGGTATTTTGTTTTCAGAGCAAACAGGTTCAGATTCCTGCTACACAAGTGCTTAAGGGACTTCTTGAGTTCTTAGTGTGTATAGAGCCTAGATTTCAATAGTTCTGAAACTCATTACATCCACACAAACACCTGAAGGTAACAATATGGAATTATATAAAGTCTACATCCTAAATTGCTTCACCTAGTTGAAAGTGCCCCCAATCCTTCATTGTAACAGGGAGTCATTTATTTTTAGAATGGGAAGAAAAAATTAATGTTCAGATAGAAAAGATGCAAATAGAAAAGGTGCCTAAGATGCCTAGCTGGCTCTAGAGTTGAAGACAGTTGGGGATTTTGTGATCGATCCCAAGATACGGGCTCTAACAGAAGAGGGGTGATCTCAAAGACAAGCCTCTGGCCTTTGAGTGCCCCTGCTCACAATTTAGTTCAATGCAATCCTTCCCTGAACCACTTCAGAACCAATTCAGTTCTAGGCATCCTCATCGGGGTTTCTATTTTAATGCTCACTTTGCTCACATGAATAGTTTGCTGAATTCTTTTGGATTTACCCTAATTTTAAAAGCAAAGTGGGTGGAATAGATTGTCTTCCAAAAGAAGCACTGTCAAGATTCATAAATGTTAAGTTTGTATTAATAACCAGAACTTCATTTGCCTGAAAGTGTGAACATTAAAAGCATGAGACAGCATGTTTTTATACTTCTTTAATTGGGCTTGTAGACTCATTTACTAGAGGAAATGAAACAGCATTTCACCAGGATTGTTTTCTATTGGAGAATTATATTGATTGTTTTTGCTTTTTAGAATTTGTTGAGTTATTGCAAAGTCACTACTTAACTTTAAATAAATCTATAACTAAATATAACAGATTCTTTTTAAACTGTTTTCATAGCCAGGCGCTGAAGTTGCTATCCTAGATATCATCTGTACACACTATTTTGCTTTCTGCAATTAAAACGTTAGAAGACAAATTTTATTTAAAAAAATTATTTCATAGGAAATCTACTATACAAGTCCATGTAGATAACTTTTGTGAAGTAATGTAAATTTGGGGAATAGACTAGTGGTTCTAGAGTGAGGGGTCAGGGAAAGAAATAAATGGCACTCTAAAAGTCTAGCACAACACAGTCTTCCAGGATGGTGTAGCTGAGTGTTTTGATATTGGTGTTAGTTAGGGAGGTACATGTGTGATCATGCAAAGATACATATTTTGTCCTTGGCTTTTTTCTGCCTCCTAAACTTCCTCATGTACTTTTCACTGTTAAAATTGGTTCCTATTCAGAACCCAGGATCTAAAGGCATCTAAGAGATTTTAGAAGAAGATGATGATGATGATCATGATCATGATTTACTTTCCATTCTTGCAATACAACCTGAATATAGAAGAAGATGGGACTGGATGTCAAGTCCATTAACAATAGCTTTATCCTGGGTTGATTTCCCCTCAGAACAGCACTCCACTTAAATTAGCCTCTGACTGTGACTGCTTCATTGTTCTTTGTCATGGTTCACTGCACAGACCATAGTTCATCCAGCAGTCCTCTGCTTTTATTGCACATGTTTTTTGTTTCTTACTGATATACACCAAGGTTTAAAAAAAATTAAAATTGCTTAGATGCTATTCTAATTATTCTTACCTAAAGCCACAGTGTTACCTGAAATTTTGCCATGTCCCTTCATGGTTACCAGATGATACTGAGGAAAATCAGGTCCCTTCTCATTAATAATAATAATAATAATAACATAAGAATAGACTAAAAGGGAAGTTCAAGGAAATTTTCATTAAAGTTTAAAAAAAGGTTGGCAAGCTGTAAATCTCAGCAGCTACCTGGAGAAGGAAAACGAAGAGAAGGAAAAATAAACAGCCATGCTGTTTGAGTTCAGCAGGCATGTAGAGCAGTCCCATGGTGACAGGCCACAGGAAGTCATGTGGCAGGAAGAGGAGCTTTAGATAATGAGTAAGAAAGCCCAAAGTGTTAAAAAAAAAAAAAAAAAAGCATGCTTAGAAAAGAAGTGGAAGGAAGGATAGGAGAAGTTAAGCTTCTCTGAGAAATTAGTAAAAGCAGGCAGACCTATGAAGCAGCTTGGCTATGACGCTATAAACAACGTGCTAGGAAGTGGGAATCATGGGAAAGAAAAGTGCAGTGTCTTACTAAAGGGCCCATTATCCTGCTTCTGTCTTTAGCATGGCTTAAGGTGAACCCACCATTATAGGGGTGGTCTCACCTTCCTGAGGGTGGTCATTGGCCAGGTGCCTGACCAGCCCAGCTGGGATGTTAGGTCTAGATTTCATTTTCTTGACCGGAAGGATAGCTTCTGTTAACTGGCTTTTACTCCTGCTATGTCAACAGTTTTGTCAATTTCTTCTATACTTTCCATTGCATCTTCAGCAATCAGACTTTACCCCATGCCATTGTTATTAGACTTCATTAGAGTCGCATTTGGTCTCTTGCAATCTTATAATAATAATAAATCTTGTTCAATCTGAATTTCTTATTTGAGCCTTCTCCTTACTGTCACTTGCTTCCCGGACATTTATTAATTGCTGAAAATTAACCCAGATGCTAGGCTTCTACCATTCTGTCTGGGAGTCCATTGCAAAACACTCTTTGTGATATTTTTGGTTTTCAACTTGACACAAGCCAGAATCCACCTGGGAAGAGAGTCTCAATACAGGAATTGTCTGTATCAGGTTGGCTGGTGGGCATGTTTCCTGGGGAACTGTTTTGATTATCTTAATTGATATGGGAAGACCCAACCCAGTATGGGTGAAACCATTCCCTGAGCTTGGGGTCCTGGATTGTCTAAGAGAGCAGCTGAGTACTAGCATGCTAGTTAAGCAAGCAAGTCAATGAATGCATCACTCCTCATCTTGACTGCCAAAGTGATGTGACTAATCATCTCAGGTACTGAAATATATAAAACTCACCAACTCATTTTCCTCATCCTTCTCTCCCATCCATTTAACAAAACCCAGAATGAGTGTGAAAAATCAGTAGATGGGAGTGTTTAATGCCATCTCCATATTCCGCAGCGTCTTATTCTCTTGCTTGTGCCATTCATGAGTTCCAGTCTCCCCCTCCTTCAGCTTTCTCAAGCCAGGAATTCATTACTGCTCTTCACCTTATGCGTTTTCAAGATCTCTTTTTTTGTTTCCAGGAACTTCTGTCTAATTACATTTATCCAGTAGTTAAAGAGAGAAGGAGTAAATGAAAGGAATGGACAAATCACCTTTCATCCCTCTTTTCTTGTCAATGTTGTTCCTTCTCTTCTTTGTAAAGACTTTTCAACTTTTATTTGAAAACTGTACTTGGTATCTCAAGTTGTACTCAGTAAACAGCTTTCTCTGGAAATTCCCTTCTCCGAGAGTCTCCAAATAGTGTGGTTGGAGTGGCTGACTTCTGTATTTCCAAGTTTATTCTGTCAATTTCTGTAGACACTATATTGCTAATTATTGTCTAAGGATAATAGAATCCACAGGCACTTTTTGCACATGTTCCCTCCTTGTAACAACACCAGGGCCCTAGAGATCAATTATGGCCTCAACTGGAAGTCAAGCAGGACCTTGTTCCACCAGACCCTTGGTCCATCATATTTCCTCAGAAGGAATTCAGCACTGTGAAGATCTCAAACAAGAATTGGTAGCACTCTTCATTACAAAATAACATTTCTTCATCACATTTTATATGTTAAAAGCCTTAGCTGTGACACAGTGGGTACATAGGATATCTGATATGTGACCTCCAAAGGGATCACAACCAACAGATTGAGATCCACTGCTACAACATATTGTCAATACATACCCTTTCCATTAGTGAAAAACATTTTTAAAGTGAGAGATAACAAGTCAATATTTAAAGATAACAATATGAAAAGAGTGATAAAGATGATCTTTTCTTCAAATCTGTGAAATAGTAGCTTCTTAAATAACACCAAGGTGGTAAAAATGAATGGGAAATGGTCTCTTTTGTTTGTTGTTATGTTGTGTTTTAAGTTTATTATGCCTTCATAATTTTGGGATTTTGGGACAATTTTATAAGGAGATATCTATTTCTCAAAACAAAACTCTCAACCAAACCGAACCAAACACCCAGCTTAACTACCAATCAAAGCTTTCTTGAAGGCAATTGGTCAATTTATTCTAAGGGATCTCAAGGGCACACTCACCTAATTGGCTTGATTAAACGTGCTTCCCCTGCAGTCTTCCAATACTGCATATTTTCAGCTGCTCATTGTTCAAGGATTACCTTTATGTTCTTAATTTCTTGCAAAAACATGTATTGCCTAATTAGACCCATCTCCTGTATGCGCTATTCTGCACTTAACCTGAACACTATATTGTAGCATGTTTAAACTACTGTTGATTGAAATTATTTTAAAAATATATTTCCTTCTAGTAGGCATTCTATTTTTCAAATATTTACATTTATAGAATTATGAATTACTTATTTTAGCTCACAGCTTCAGAGGGTTCTGTGCATGGCTGTTTGTTTCCAGGAGCTTGGGCAGAATTTTATGGCAGTGGTAGCAATATAGTAGAAGAGTTTTTCCACTTTATGGCAGTCAGGAAACAGATTAGAGCAGCTAACATGGCTAACAAGGAGCAGAGTAAACAGAACACAAGAAGGGGCTAAAACAATGACAGATTTCTAAGGACAGACCCCTAATGACTTACTTCTTCCATTTAGGTAGGAAGTTCTACCACCTCTCAGTAATCTATTCAACCTTCATATCCACTAATGGTCACAGCCTTCATGCACCAATACTCTCTAGAAACAATCTGATCGCTCTTCAGAGGCTTGTTTTTAATTCATATAATTAGGATTAACCATCACAATAAGATAGTGTTTTTCTTTAAAAAAAAAAAAAAGAAGATAGTGTTTCTCAAAGTAAATGCATAATCAGTGTGCCACAATTCATTTGAGGTATTCTTGTGTCTGTGTCTGCACTTAATTGAATTCCAGGTGATTCTAATATAGAGCAAAGTCAATAAACTACCAACAATACAAATACAATCATATCTGTACTTAAAAGACCAGGTTTAAGAACCAAAATTTCTAATATACTTTGGCTGTGATTTTGAGAAAGCTGTTTATTTCTTTGAGTTTTAATTTCTTCATCAGTAAATTGGGCAGTGTGATAATGATTGCAAAGGCTGGTGGAGATCAAATGATACACAAAGTGGGAACTGTTCCATAAACTGTAGAGTTCAGGAGCATTTGTTAGCTGCCGTAACTCATGACTCCTCCCCTGGAATTCTCTAGAAATGTTATTTAGCTCATGCAATTTGCTTGGTGGCTGTTTATGTGCTTTAATAAGGTTACATCACTTTCATAGTAAAACGGATCCATAAATTCAAATTGGCTTCATGGGGAGTTCATCTAATGTGATTAGTCATTTTGGTCCAGTTGGTCAAAATGATTGCATGGAAAATCATAGGATCCCTGGTTTGTATATATCACTGCTATATACAAACAAACTGAGAACAAGTAGAGCAGGATTCCTCTCCAATTCCATGATGCTGCTCAGGACTACACCTTGAGCAGTTGCACCGGTGCCTTCAGATTCCAGCTGCTCCAACAGATGCAGGGTACACACTGGAACCACTTCTTCCAATTGCTTCTGGTTCATTCTTATTTGCTATATCCTCCAGCTGCTTTGGGGGTATTTTAAAACAAAGCATTTTTGTAAGACCTCAAGAAGCCATAGCCATACTGCCAAATCCTTCTTAGGAGATTTTCCCTAACTAACCAAATTCAATTCTAATAATTTCTTTAATTCTTCTGTACTAGAGTTAATTTTGTTGTCATGAATTTGATGATCAGTTTTATACTGTTTTCTGCTTTCCCATTTATTACTATAAATAGCAGATAACGCCTAGTTTAACTATATGAGAGAATATTTATGAAATACTCAATGGATCCTGGGCAATGTTGAATGGCAAGTGATTGAATTCTTCATTCTTATCTAGGAGGCTATAACATTCTTGAAAAGGTAAGATATATACCTTGCTAAACATTTAGCCAGACAGTGTCAATGTATGAGTCTGAAAGCTCAGAAAAATCACTTTTTGTTTTAAGCCTACCATTAACATACTAGGCAACATCATGCATGATTGTATTAAGAGTAGTGAAGAATGGGTTTGATGTTGATGTTTTCTGGATAACTGTAAATACTGGTAACAGAATGTAAGGATGCTTTGAGTAAGTCTTACAGTGAAGTTTGGATTCAAGAACATTAGACATTGAAAACAGATGGAAGAAGTGAACTATCCTATAAAGATAAAAACAAACATGTCCCTGGAGACCATTGAGCAGAGGGTGATACAGTATTGCTACTGAGTCAGTAACAACCTCAGAGCCTAGATATGTGGCAGGTTGTATTAATGACCTTGCCCATGGTTATGTAACATAAAGGAGACCCTGTCTTTGGAGCCAAGTACTTAAAGAGATTGGATTATGTTTTTATATCTTATTAGCTGGTCTATTTGAAAATTTTCTTTGCAAGCCATTTTCTAAATTACCTATTTGGCCCACATTATATTCTCTAAAAATGAAGATAATGTTTATTCAGAAGATTTTGAAGAGCACATTAGGTAACAGCACAAAGATGTAGAAAGTATACGATACGTGATAGGAATTTTATTTTGTTAAAGTGCTGGAGTGTTATTTTAGTGTTAACTGTATTGGATTAACATGGGGTATGTTTGCAGTCTCAAAAGGTTATCAAAATGAAGCTTAATCTTTATTAATAAATTAAGAATAAAGCCCCAAACTTCTGTGTGAGGAAATGAAGCAATTATAGAAACCATTGCGGCTTCTATCTCAAGACGAGACTTGGGAATGGGAGAGACAATTAGGTCATTATTTCTCATAGGCACAACAGTGAACATGCTAGAAGTTTCTGGAACTCTAGAGAAGGACCCAGAACTCCCAAGAGTCAAGGCCTGGAAGCTTCTTTGGAACAATCTTTAAAGGTATTTTGTGATTAAGCAATAAAAAAAAAAACTAAATTCATCAAGAGAGGACAAGATAAAGCAAAGACATAGAAAGCAGCTACAAAGCAAAGCCTTTCATTATGTGTTCTAGAGTTTCTATTAAGTTTTATGTCTATCTTATACACTGTAAATTATATAGGGAATTTGTCCTTCAACCTTAGGTTTAAATCAACCATCTCTGGAGATGGTGTGTAGGAGAGTGTGGAGCATGTGGATGAGAGACAGGCTCGCATTCAGTTTCCAGCCTCTCCTGTAATCACATGACTTTGCAAGCTTTACCTGTCTGTCACTTTTCTCTGAGAAATGGCTCTAATTTCTGCTCAGGCAGACACAACAGATCCTTTTTATTCTCACTTAACAGGATCATTTGGTCTGTTTCTGGTTATCCCTGTTATCCCTGATAAAATCTTGGATATTCTCCTGGAATTTAGGCTCAAGTAGAACCAACTTTTTCTTCATTTTTGCTTTGCTGATATTTAATATGAGAGCATGATCTTTTGAAATACAAGAAACATGAGGAATATTTTTCTTCTACTAGCATATTAATATAAACTTGCAAACTCTGATATTATATATTATTAATTTATATATATACATATAACTGTGTGTATGACTGTGTGTATGCTGTATGTGTACATACATGTTCATGTGCATGTATATGTGTGTACAGTTGAATTTGTTGTACACATGGGGGATTGGAGTTCTATTAAGGTAAACAACTTAGCCAAGGTTTAAAAATACATCCTTTGAAGTGCTGCAATAGATTACCTCTCCCAATCAAGCACCATTTACATTCCTCAAGATGCCTAGGATAATTGTTTCAGCTTGAGTACCTAACATCAAGGGTATGATCTCATTTGTTTGTTTAAGACCAAATCTTTAGTCCACATTGGCATCAAATGCTCTATTAGTTGGGGATAATTTTGAACTTCTAATCCTCTTGTCTCCTCTGTGTAAGAACTGGGATTGTATGTGCACAGTACCATGCTAGTTCTGGGGACAAAATGCAGAAATTTATGAATGTAGGGAAAACACTCAGCTAATTGAGGTACATCCCCAGCACTGGTCTCTATGTTGATCTATCCTGGGAAACTGAGAAATAACTCCTGTGTGGGAGAATCCAAGCAACCTGTAAGACTAGCTAGTTGTTCAAGGTGGGGAACAGATGTCTCTTAAGTAGTTCAGGTCCTCATATTTGAAAGATTAATAACACTATTTATATAATGATATTTTTTGCCCCAAAGACAAAAGACAGTTGTCCTGCCTTCCTAAAATACATTATGAAATCCATTAAGTAGTGAATGTGTCAAACATGCATTTTTTTTTCTTCACTGGCAAGTTTTGTAATTCATATAAAATGCTCTACTGTGACTTGATCCATAAAAAATAAATTTTCCTTTTCTAAAGAGCTTTCTGAATCCTCTTTACTCGTTTCTGTTCATCTTTTCTCACTGTTTCAGTCTTTAATGCTTGTTAGTAGTGCCTGTCACAGTACCAGGTTTCTACAAACTATTTCAGGAGATTCTGAGGGGAAGACAATCAGCTGGGGCTACAAAGGTGGTACCCCAGCTTCAGGAATGCCATGAATCTGCGCCATGGCACCCCACTTTAGGAAATGCTCTAAATTCATTTTTAGATTTCAATAGATTTATGAAGGTACAAAGCCAAATTGTCTATGCCCATTTTCTCTGTCTGTACTCCCAAGGCAAAGCTCCAATTAGGAAATGACTCCAAGAGAACTTGATTAACCCAAAAGGCCATTGATATGGAGTTATTCATCATGGGGGCATATTAAGGTTTATATTCCTGAAGATAAGTGAAGTTGCCATGTAATTTAATAATGTAAGAAATGTGAAGGTTTGACTTCATTGTGAAAGAAATGCAGGGAGTGATGTGATGAGAAGCCTCATACCAGGAAAAAGCTGTGGAAAAGGGAAACTGACAATTCTTGTTTTGTCTAGCTCTTTAGGGCACACCGAGCCTCTGTTTCCTCTCTCACGTTCTCATTACATTCCTCAGAGTCAATGGTCACATTAAGTTAAATGACTGATTGCCCCTTTACTGTGTAAAGTGGTGCCTCATCATTGAAGGGTTAGTGTATTCCTAAAGTTTTAAGGTATGTCTCAAAGAATAGCATATCCCAAATTTATCAGGAAGAAAGAGAGGAGGCTTTTGCCGTCTAGGTATCTTTATGCACCCCTTCTTCATTTTAGCCCTACAATAAATGACTCCGTGGTGTTCCAGAGGGTGGGTGTGTTAACTGTTGATGGTGGGACAAATAAAAACAAGATATGGTTCTGTTTCTCACAGCTTCAATCATATCATATTTTAACCTGACATTTGTGGCAGAGTAAAGGTAAGGGCCGTGGTGGCACATAAATACCACTGTAGTATTTCTGACAGCTGCTACCACTACCCAAGGTAGTCATGGATCCAAAAAGACACACACACACACACACACACACACACACACACACACACACGCATTGGAGTAAGCAATTGCACCGAGTAATAGTGTGATCCTGGATTCACTGATAAGTCAGTGTGACAAGTGCCCAGTTCCTCTGGGAGATTATAAGCGAGCCACATATAAAGGGACAAAACGCAGAAGAGGTTGAAATAGAGATGAAAGCTGAAGAACAAGATAAAGACTTGGTCTTGTGAACAATAGGCTATAAAGCCCACTCGAGTGAAAAGACTGATAGGAAAATGTAGGCAGAAGAAACTGTCTTACTTACTTAATGTCCAGGGGTTTCCCACAATTTCCTATCACTAAGTCTTTTGGGAAAAGCCAAAATGAGTCAAGAGCAGTGGTAAAGACCAGATCACAAAGGGTCTTTGAGATTTTGGAAAAAACAAAACAAAACAAAAAAACAACCAAAAATTCATTTTCTTTTCTCTTCTGGGGAAGTGAACTTTATGAAGCTATTGAAAACAACCAAGCAACAAACAATTATAATTTGTATTTATACGTCTCACTTTACGAGGATCACTGTGTATCAATTGGGGAAAGAAAATACTAAGGAGAAGGAGGTAGAAAGGCTCTGCTACAGCTACATCACTGAGGTTGATGAAGAGAGTGGTGTGAGTCTTGCGTGGAAGGTTGGGTGCCCCCACTCAGGGATTAGTAGATGTGGGAGAGGGAGAGACACCAGGTCAGTCAGTCAGGTGTGTAGATACAAGCTCAGGATGAGTACACTGAAGGCTGAGTAATACACACACACACACACACACACACACACACACAGAGAGAGAGAGAGAGAGAGAGAGAGAGAGAGAAAGAGAGAGAGAGAGAGAGAGAGAGAGAGAGTGCATTCTCAGGCTGAAGCCCCTTACTCACAGTGTAGATATCACCAAATATTACTATCAGTTTAGGGGATATTAGCGAAACTCTCAGAAAATTAGCGATTTTTAAAGAAATTGTAAATACATAAGCAGTTTCTACATCAGAGTCTTCCTTAACTAAGCCAACCTTCCCTATTTACGCAATTCTATGCTTCGTTTTACTCTAGATTATGGCAGATACTCTTCTCCACTAACGCCATACCCATTCCAGCCAATTCTGTCCCTTGCGTCCTTTCCTGAGCGCATGCTAGAAACTGAAGCAGTGGCGGCTGCATACCACAGTTCCAGGCAACTCCATGAAACACAAGTCTCACAATAATTCCACTTTAAAGATTTGTTTATTTCCTTTATGACACGTGTGTGCACCTGCAGCATATGTTAATTGCCACATTGTGTGATAACTATGATTTCGGAACTACCGATCCCTTTATCTCCCTGCCTTCCTGAAATATCTGGATCATGGATAGTCACCTTGCATTCATAAGAATCTCTGGGAATTCCCAGACTATCACTGAACTTCTAAACCAGGCCTAGTTACTGGGCATTTCTTAGTATAGAAGAAAAGCCTTTAAAAGATCCCACCTGTAGACAAAATTCTAAACAGTCTTAGTAAATAAGAAACATAGAGCCAAATACAGAGTTAAAAGCCAAAGAGATCAGAGCACTAGCAAAGAGCCATGACTACCTTGTCTTACCACCTCGTAGCTGTCGCTTCCCCAGAGGAGAGAGTTTCTTCCCGTTAGACTTGTCTTTTTATTGCCTTTCTGTTCTGCCTTCTTATTGGCTCTAAACCCAACCACATGACTTCCTCATCACTGCCTGTCTATACAGACCTCCAGGTCTCTATGGTTGGTACTGGGATTAAAGGTTTTTGTCACCACATTTGGCTGTGTCCTTGACCACACAGAGACTCTGCCTGCCATGTGATCGAATTAAGGGCGTGTGCTACTACCGCCTGACTCTGCTTATGGCTCGCTATGACCTCTGATCTCTAGGTAAACTTTATTTATTAACATACAAGTAAAATCACATTTCAGCACAAATAAAATATTACCATACCCACTTGCATTTATGTCTCTTAATTTCGACTATATGTGTTCTTAGTTGACAATCACCATATAGAACTTTAGATACAAAATATGATTTGTGATCTGGAAATACTAGAATTCATGAAAATAACTAAATTTACTAATAAAAATTCCTATGCCTCACAGCCATCCCTGGTACTTATAAACACATGCCATAAAAATGCCCATGCAAATATGTCTACATGTGCCTGTGGGCATGTATGCATGTTTGTGTAGAGTCCATAGGTTGATGGTGGATACTCTCTCTTTTCATTCTCCACCTTAGTTTTTGAGGCAGGGTCTCTCACTGAACCCAGCACTCAATAATTGGCTAGACTGGGTGGCCAAGGAGCTATAGGTCTTCCATATTAAGGTTATAGATACACATCCAGCCTTAAAAACTATAGATGATGGGATTCTAAACTCAGGTCCTCATGCTTGCATGGCAGGCACTCTGCCAGCTGAGCAATCTCTCCAGCCACTGATTTTTTTTTTAATATAAGGAAAATGAAGAAAGTTGAGCTTTAACAATTTTAATCAATTATTTATATTCATGTCTCTGCAGTATAAGCAGAAACAGAGTGAGAGTGCTTTCAGAAAAGGCTGATCTTTGAAGGCACAAATATTAGTTTCCTTTATACAATGATCCTGTTTGACAAGTCATCTCCAAACTCTGGCTCGAAGTAATGCTTATGGGACTGAGGGGATGCTCAGTGGTAAAGTGTTAGCTGCAGAAGCAAGAGGATTTGAGTTCCATCCTCCCCACCCACATGAAAAAAACACAAGTTGTGGTGTTCTTTTGGGTTTCCAGAGCTGGGGAGGTACAGATAGGTAGATTTCTGGCATCCACAGGGGCACACACACACACACACACACACACACACACACACACACACACGGAGAATTCACAGACTAGCTTTACAGCTTGTCCAGCTCAATAGGGCTCCTTCTTCTACCTGTGGTCAGCTGTAGGTCAGCTAGACAGGTTTGCTTGTACTAGCTAGACTTCCTCATAGGGTCAAGGCATTGGCTGAAACAACTGGGCCGATTCACCTTTGCTTTGTGTGCTGTGTTACCTTCCACCAGATGACCTTGAAAATGATCACCTAGTGTAGACTAATATCCAACAGACAGAGCAAATGGATGTAAGCAATTTGGCTGTATACCTTCATAAATCAAATCTACTGAAATCTGAAGATGGATTTAGAGTATCTCCTAAAGTGGGGTGCCACGGTGCATATTCATAGCATTCCAACAGGAAATCCAATAGTGTGCAACATGCCTAGACTTCTAGACAAGGCTTGGTGTTCCATTCATCATATTCTATTGACTAAAGGAAATTACAAGGCTGACCTATGTATAGGGGGTAAAGGAATAAGTACCCAATGGATGGGAGATATCTCAAAGGTACATAGCAAAGGATATGGATGTAGAGGGTCTTTTGTTAATCATTGCCTTTCATAGTTGAAGGGACCAGTATACTGGTATTGTATTGGCTCAAGACACCTCAAGACTAGGTTCTCAGCACATAGCAGATATATTTTCCCCAGAGGGATAAATGGCAGGGAATAAGAGACAAAGACAGGAGATAGAGGACAAGGGAGAAGGGAGAGGGAAGATATTTGTCCCAGAGGGAGAAAGGACTGCCTCTGAATAGAGAGGAGACAGTCATGGCCCATAGGAAAATGGCCATTTATAAAGGTAAAAGGGGAAAACCCATGTTAGGATGAGGTGTTTAATTTTAATTGAGCATGTTAATTAGATGAGCCAAAGGGGGACTTCTGATAGCTGGACTTTGGTAGTCAGCCTCAGGAGGAGGAAGTGGCCAAATAAGAGAACAGACCTTTATGGCTTTAGGAATGTAATCTAATGGTTTTTAGCAAAACAGAAGGCATGGGGGAGAAGGGCAAGGCCTGCCAGAGCCAGGTTTGCCAGGCTCGGACTGCCTGGAGTCCCTTCAATAGTCTCACATCAGAGTGTGAGGATTAGTTAGGTGTTTTCTAGGAGCTCTGTCTTCAAATCACTGAATAGAAATAATAAAACTTGGAAAGTGTTAATAGTTGTCTTATCTCAGAATGTTACATCCAGAGAGGTAGTTATCTTCCATTGCCTCAGATATGCATAAGTGAGGATTTTAGTTCTCGAGGTGATGTGTGTGTGTGTGTGTGTGTGTGTGTGTGTGTGTGTGTGAGAGAGAGAGAGAGAGAGAGAGAGAGAGAGAGAGAGAGAGAGAGAGATATGCAGGCTCCAAGATAAAGTATGCCAGAGAGTCCCAGAACAGTCCTCTGAAGGAAGGGATAGCATCCTGTCTCTGATGGTGAGCAGACACCCATGCAGAGAAAGAGGAAAAGGGAAGGTTGGATGGAGACACCTCAGACCTCAGTGCACTTTGGAGAAGAAACTCTGGCCATAACATATGTGATATTGACCAGGTGTCAGCATCAATTGTATGCTCAGATGCTGGTTGTGGTGGGACACAGAGGAAGTGCATCTTGTAATTCCAAGTGTGCCAGCTGGGTGTTGCCTTTCAGCTGCTCTCCCCATAGAACATGTTCTTGAAATGAGATCTGGGTAGGGAAATCCCAGAGCTGTTGTACAGAGAATATAAAATACAATTTATTCAAAAAGTGCTGGTGTCAAATTGTATCCATCGTATCATTATAAGAGCCAAGGCTGACTCTGATTATAGGCAATTGGATTGACTACAATGGATTTCTACAAACGGGCACCCAACTTGTCAATGTAGTACAACTCAAACCAACATAATGTCTTTCATTTGTCATAGGTGATAATAATTCTCTCTTTAAACAGCCTCTTATACTCCCTACCTGTCAAACATACATGCTGAATTTTCACTATTATTAATCCTGGGGTGTCTGCAATATCTCTCACTTAGTTCTTCATTTTTTTAAATGCTCATACTTCATTGTCTGATCTAGATACCAACTTCCATGGCCATTCAATGTCAAAGCTCACCTAAAGATACCTAAGGACTATCATTGCTGTATTTTGAATGCATATGCTCTTGACTTTGGTTATTATGCCACTTATAAATTTGATTCTTTGAGAGCAGAGATGATAAGCTATCTGTATATATATGTGTATATATATATAATTATATACACATAAGTATATAACTATAGTTGTAATTTTTCTTTTGCTGTTTTATTTGATAACATGGAAAGAGAAGGAAGCAGAGTGGGAAGTCGCATGCTTTGAAAATCTTCACATTCCCAGCTAAATGAGTATATGTATAAGATGTAAGAATGTAAAGCTAAATTTTCTTGGGACCTTGAAAGGAATTCCCAGTCTTCATGCGATGCTCACATGCAGCCATGTGCCTGTTTACAGCCCCAAAGAGACTGTGTGAGGATATCCTAAAGATTTAGGAATTCACTCAGTCTACTAGTATTGCTTATTTTCGTATTGTGGTTGATTCTCAGTTCTGAAGAAAATTCTTTGCTTCCTCTGCTATCTTCATATTGGATGCATAAAGAATAGCTTCCACTTGCTCTCTTTGCTTTATTCCATTGCTTATGCATACGGCATTCAGAATGTTATAAAACCACGAATCAGATATGTCATTCTTCTTTGTGAATCCATTTTTTTAGAAGTCTGCAAACATTCTAATTTCAGATATCTGGCATGTGTTTTTATTTTATTGGAATGTTAGACAATTATTTTCCTGGGTGGTATTTTAACTTAGTGGTAATTTTAACATAGAAACTCTTTTGTTAACCTGGGTGCCTTCCTGTACTACCACTTTTTCTGATTTCTTCCAATTTTCTTTGTTCTTCTGCTCAATTTCCATTTTCTTCTATTTCAATGCTAATTTGCATTAGACAATCTCTTCACTAGGAAGACTGAGATGAATCACTAGAAAGTTACTCCCAAACTGGTTTATGAGGAGAATTGGTTTTAATGAGCTTCACTCTGGGGTGACTTTAACACACTTACCCATCTAATTAAGAGACAAGCTATGATAAATTTTAATTTTTTCCTCTAGCTGTCGCTTGAGTATTTCATTTGTCTCATTTCAAACTATAGACTTGCTAACAGTTCAACTTAAAAAAAACCACCCAGATGTGCATGATTCTCATCATCCCCCTCCTTCCTAAAGCAGTGAAATAAATTGGGTTGTCAGAACTGAGGGCAAAGTGCACTACAATGTAAATTTAGAAAGTAGGTCAGGTCCTACTTCTGTGTTGAGGATATAGAAGATGAATCTCAGACTCAGACGGGGAATATTCAGTAACTGACACAAAGGGAGGGCTCCCTAAAGGCAGCAATTTTTCATTTGGTTAAGGAATTCTGGAACTTTAATCAGCAACATCAACTCCAGGGAAGATAGCTCCCATCTGTTCACTGTAGAACTCAGTACAATAAGAGTTTTCGAGTGTAATCTGTGAGAGTAAAAGAAAAGAAGGAGGGGAGGGATCACAGATTGCAGTGGTCAGACAATATAGTTATGGGGAGATCACCGGCTCAGAAAAGAGACTTAGGACTCTACTCTGATTACTAAGAGAACAAGGTAGTCACTGTCTGTGCCTTGGGGTCTGCTAAAATAGGAAATGACAAAAAATTACATGACTTAAATCTGAGAAATATATGCTTTCACAAACATTTATTATTTATGATTAATGCATAATTCCAATTTATGACAGTACCTGTAATATGAAATGAACATTTGCCTTGTTTTATTTACTTAGTTTCTAGATTAGAAAGCTTTCCAAATAAAAGTGAAGTACTTGGAAGGATGTAAAAGAAAGGCTGGCAAACACTGACCCGTGAAACCTAACAACTCAGGTGAGAGTGGATGAAGACTGTCTGGAGAGGAACAGCTTTCTGCAAAGGTAGCTGTGACTTTTTCCAGAGTAGATGGTAAACTATGTGGTGAGTTCAATGTGCCAAGGCCTTTTCACACCGTTCTTTGCGTTCTCACCTGTCTGTGGGGTCAGGAAAAACTGTACCCAAGACAGAAGTTAATGGTTTACAAGTAGAAGAATATTTCTCAAATTTGTTAAGAAATGAAAGACACATTGTACTGAAGCAAATGAGAAATATTATTTATTGAATTAATGATTCCCTTGGTTGATAATAAGATGCTGCATAGTAACTAATAGGTAAATTGACTTAAGAGACTTTCGGGAACCCTTCTAAGAATTTTTAGTAGAATACAGGTTAGTGAGAGCTTTCTTAACTATTTCCCAAGTAGATTGCTTTTAGAATATTCAAGTATTTGTGGTCTACACCTCTGAGTATTTCTATCTAGTTTTGCCTCAACAAACCCTCTTCCTATACTCTTCACATCCCCTTTAAAATTTAGAGCAAGGATCATTCCTCAGGCAAACATTAACTGATTTCCCCTTTTGACTGACCACAAATCTCTTATGTTTGTATACTAGCATTTGCATGGCATACTTGTTACACTTTTCCAGACTATGGATAACTGGTCAGCCTGTGTTCTTTCATTGACTTATACAGTCAAAACAGCAAGACTTCAGGATGATATTTTCCCCATTCCTGGCACAGTATCTTGTATGCTGGCTATTTGGGCAATCATTAAAATCAGTAAAAAACCATGGACATTGTTATTGGAAGACCCAGAATGAAGTACTTGTTCAGTCATTGAAATCAGTTAAAAAAAAATTGGATACTATTATTGTTATTGGAAGACCTGGAATGAAGTCCTCCTTCAGTTCACTTCCATTTTTCACACTTTAGATATTTCCTCACACAGAAGGTCCTGTGTCCTGCAAGCATTTGTGATCTTCTTAGCTTTGTGGTTTCCTCAGCTTTCTGGGTCTTCTAAGTTACACCCTTCTCTCTGGGAAGGAGGGCCTCCATTTGGAGCAAATTACCACACAACCATAGGCGGTGTTCTGAGAGTTTGAGTGACAGATTTTAAATTGGAAAGACTGTAAATAGGCAGGTTGCCTTCCCTTTAATGCATATGTGAAGTTCAAAATACACCGGATGGACAGATAGACAGAGGGACAGATGGTCGGACAGGCGGGAAACTGAGGAAAAGCAAAGTAGAGTTTTCCACATTATCTGGAAACAAACAGTAAATTGGAAAAGGATGTCTGAAAAACAGAACGAAGGCTGGAGTCCTCTGAAGACAGTGGATGGACAGATGTCCAGCTCTGACCCCTTTTCTCAGAGAGGTATCTGCAGATATGGACAGAGCTGTAAGATATCACCCCAGATAGAAGATCTGTCTCTCTTCCTCCAGTCTGCTTTCTACTTTCACACCTCACAGAATAGGAGCAGATATGGGTATATACAGAAGTGGGGGTGGGGTGCAGTGGGGTGCATCTTTATGTAGCTACGTATGATTTATTAGGATCCACAATTGAGAAAAATGGGTGATTCCTGTTTTTCTGAATCTGGATTATTTTGTATCAATTTTCCAGGAAATGATATAATTTTGTTTCTTTATAACTGGATAAAACTCCGTAGTTATGTCTACACTTTTTTTTAAACCTGTTCATCCATTTACAAACATCTAGATTGATTCCTTAAATTGACTTTGTGTATGGTGTTGTAATAAATACATTGGGCTTTCTATTGAATCCCCCGTATTTGAGTACACCCTCAAGAGTAGTATGTATAGGTCATAGGGTAGTTCTATTTTTAGCTGTTTTTTTTTTTTTAAAGGATTTAATAATTGCTGGGCCAGTTTACATTGTTAACAGCGATGCATAAGCCCCTCACGACCCGTTCAGCCTTACTATCATTTATTGTTTCTTTTCTTTTTTATGTGTTTTATGTGTATGAGTGTTTTGCCTATATTGATGTCTGTGTACTTCATGTGTGCCTGGTGTCTGAGGAGGCCGGAAGAGGGTGCTGGATCTCATAGGCCTGGAAGTAAAGACAGTTGTAAGTTGCCACATGGTGGCTGGAAGTTGAAATGGGTCCAGCCAGTCCTCTTCTGCTGAGTCGTATATCCAGCCTGTTTTCTTCTATTTTTAAATGTACTTTTCAATGTTTTCTATATGTAGACAATGCATTGTGAACACATGCATCTCTTACCATTTCTTACCCTCTTCCTACTCCTATAGACCTCCTTCTTTCCAACCAGTCCCCCTCCTACTGTCATGACTTTTTTTTTCTGTGTAGGGTGAGTGCGGGTAGGCATAGCTACTGTGTGCTCATTATTCAAGTGGCCATGTCACGTCCCACCCAGAAGACACTGTTTCACAGAAGCCCTCCCATCCTCCAGCTCTACAACCTTTTTTTTCTCTTTTCTTTGATGTCCCCAAGTCTTGAAGGGAATGTGATAGTAGTTGTCCTGTTTATGGCTGAGACTTCACAGTCTTTTATTCTCAGCACTTTGACCAGCTTTGAGGCTCTGCATTCGCCAACCCCTGCCGCCAACAGCAGCAGTGCTCGTCTGAAGGCACGGACACAAATATTTGAAGGAGAGTGTGCTGTCATGCCTATTTAGTGTAATATTAGTTCCAAGGCCGACCTAGGGCCAGTGACATCTCCTGCCACAAGGTTTTGCTCAAGTTTGCAGTACCAGCTGTTTCTTCCCTTGAAGCAGGCCTGGAATCCGATCAGAAAGTAGTTAGTTACTCACAAAATGATTGTGCTATTTTGGCACCCACAGGAGTTTCTTGCAATACCTCAGATTCATAGCAGGGCGAGATCATTGATGCACTTTCTACCTCAGAAGCATGCATAGAACCTTCTCTCACTGTGGCTGCTGCCCAGTGGGTAAAGGCTTCCATTTTAATTCTGGCTTGATGGATCTGCATGCTGCACCCAGGCTTGTGGTATCTTCAGCAGTTCTTACCAACTGCTTTGGGTGAGTGCACAAGATCAATGGCAAGAGCCTCTATTGTTTTGTGAGCCTCTGAGGTGAGATGAGATCTCTAAGCAGTTTTAATTTGCATTAGCCAGACAGTTAAAAATACTACTTTGTCATGTGTTTATTGAATATTTGCACTTCTTGTTTTGAGAACTATCTGTTCATTTCATTAGCCTGCTTATTGGCTGGGTTGTTTGATTTTTTTTTTTTTAATACTTAGTCATGTTTCAGTTCTTTATATATCCTAGATATTGATCTTCTGTCAGATGTATAGCTTGTAAATCCTTTGCTGTGCAGAAGCTTTTAAATTCCATACCATCCCATTGGTCAATTCCTTGGGTCGTTTCCTGAGTGATTGGAGTCCTTTTCAGAAAGTCTTGCCTGTGCCTGTATTTTGATCTGCCTTCTCTATGCTTTCCCTTAACAATTTAGACTGAAGATATACATTAAGGCTGTTGATCAATTCTAAATTTATACTTGTATGATGTGAGTATGGTCTAGTTCCATTCTTCTACATATTACTGCCTTGTTTTCCCATTGTCTTTTGTTGAAGAGTCTGTCTTCTTTCCAATGTATTTTTTGGCATGACTGTAAAGACAATCTAAACATAGTCCTGGGGTTTAATTCCAAATGTTCTACTCCATTCCTGTGATCCACATGTCTGTTTTTATGCCGGATCCTTGCTGCTTTTATTACAATGACTATATAGTGTAAATTGAAATGAGGTATTGTGATACCTCTAGCACTGCTCTTTTTTCTCAAGATCAAATTGCCTAGTTGGGGTATTTGGGGATTCCATATGAATGTTAGGGTTGTTTTGCTATTTTTGTGAAGAATGTCTGGAATTTTTATACAGATTGGATTGAATTTGTAAAACACTTTTTCTAATATAACCACTTTCAATACATTAATCTTACCTATCCATGAGCATGGGAGGTCTTTCCATCATCTAATGTCTTCTTCAATTTCTTTCTTTTTTTAAAAAGTTTTCACTGTAGAGGCCTTTCACATCATTGATTAAGTTTATTCTTAGGCATTTTATTGTATTGAACTTGTCTTCTTAATTTGTTTTTCAGTATGTTCAGCATTGGTACATGGAAATCTGCCAATTTCTATGTGTTGTATGTCCTGAAAATGTTTATCAGTTCTGAGAGTTTTCTAAAGGTATTGTTATGTCTCTTGTGTACAGAATCATATCATCTGCTGCTGTGGGATAATGCTCTTGTACACTGTAAAGATTTGTCCCTTGAACTAGTTTAATAAAATACTGATTGGCTAGTAGCCAGATGGGAAGTATAGGTGGGATGACCAGACTAGGAGAATTCTGGGAAGAGGAAGGGTGGAGTCAGGAATCATGAGCCAGATGCAGAGGAAGCAAGATGAGAATGTTGTACTGAAAAAAGGAACCAAGCCACATGGCTAAATATAGATAAGAATAATGAGTTAATTTAAGTGTAAGACCTAGTTAGTAATAAGCCTGAGCTACCAGCCAAGCATTTCTAAGTAATATTAGGCCTCCAAGTCAATTATTTGGGAAGCGGCTGCTGGGTATTTAGGAACAGGCAGGTGGGAGAGAAACTTCCACCTACAATCTGCAAATAGTGACATTTCAGCTTCTTCCTTTCCTGGGCACATCACCTTTATTTCTTCTCTACATTGAATAAGACCAGAGAAAGTGGATAACTCTGTCTTGCTCTTGATTTTAGTTCAGATGCTTTGATTTCCCCCTTTCTATAATGTTGGATACAGATTTGTCATATATGGCTTTCTGTTACTGATGTGTCTTTTCTGTTACTCTGTTCTTCAGGCCTTTGTCACAAAGGGGTGTGTCTTAGGGTTTCTATTGCTGTAAGAAGACACCATGTCCACAGCAACTCTTATAAGGAAAACATTTAATTGTGGTGTCTCACGTACAGTTTCAGAGGTTCGGTCCATTATCACTATCATGGCAGGGGACATGGCAGCATGTTGCAGGAAAAGTAGCTGAGAACCCTACGTCTTGCAGGCAACAGGAAGTCAACTGGGCAGTATTCGAAGCATAGAAAACCTCAAAGCCCACCCCTATAGTGACAGACTTCCTCTAACAAGGCCATACCCATCTAACAAAGCCACACTTCCTAATAGTGCCACTGCCTATGAGATTGTGGGGGTCAATTACATTCAAACTACCATATTCCACTTTTTGGCCCCCATAAGCTTGTAATAATATCACAATGCTAAATTCATTTAATCCAACTTCAAAAGTCCCCATATCTATCACAGTCTCAACAATGTTTAAAAGTCCAAAGTTCAAAGTCCTTTTTGAGATTCATACAGTCTCTTAACCGTAATCCCCTATAAAATCAAAATAAAAAACAGATCACATGTTTCCAATAAATAGTGGCACAGGATATATATTATCATTCCAAAACGCAGGGAAGGGTGGCAGGAATCATGTGGTTTCTTTGGGGAGCAAGGTCTGAGAATAGCAGGAATGGCTGTCCTTGTGGCAAGGCCCTGGAGACCATGACCCATTGGCAAAGACCTGTGGACCATTTGTGACATAATTCTGGACATGACCCTGGGAGCATATGTGGGGCCTGCTCTCCTTGCTTTCACCATACTAGCCATACTGCTGGCTTAAATGAGTCACAGTAGGTCATAAACTTTAATATTACATATTTGCATAACTGTTCTGGAAAGAATGATTTTAACCACTAGAGTCTTTGAGAAATGTTTTTAAATAGATGGTATCAGGAGTTAATGGGAGCCGTCTAGAGACAGGGACTGAAGTAGACTCATAGAAACGCACAGTTCCCTCACTTCTAACAACTGTGCCAATGCCCCAAGAAAAAAAAAGGATAAACAATGCTGTTAAGAATACATTTTCATGTTACGTTGCTTATAGGATAAAAGGAAAAACCTGGTATATCCCCAGAGGAGATAGAGTAGTACAGAATGTAGAATGAATTGATACAGCTTTGGCTGGTGAGTTGATCATGAGAACCCAGACCCTACCACATGTAAATATTAGCCACAAAAGACAACACTTCACCCTGCGTGATGCTGTAACTGCATATGCTCCCAACCGGGCACACTCCCTTACCTGTAGGTGTGCCTAGTTAGAAAACTTCCTTTCTAGCTTGCAAACTGCTTATGTTTCTGACAGTAGAGATATAGATCAAAAGGTAATGGCTGCTGGTGGAAAAGTTGGGAGACAGAAGGGAAAAGAGACAAAGGAACAAACTGATAATTATTGTAGCCATTTTTAGAAACTTCGGAAGTAAAAACTGATTGTAAAACTGTTCATGCCAACAATCGAAACTCTATAAATAAAAACCGCCCAGACTATCTGGGGCCACTTGTTTGAACAGCAACAGGTGGTCACAATTTCTTCATAGAGCCAACTTCACACATCCATCCCAGGGCATTGAACCTGTCTGAAGCAAGGCTTACAGCTGAAGAGAGCATAATGAGGAAATACTGGACCAAAGCCACACCGAAAACTAACTGGGCAAACTCCAAACTCTGCATCTTCATGTCTGATGTCAAAGTGCTCTTCAGCTCTCCAACTGTTCAGCTTTGTTGACTGCAACACACTTCTTTCTCTTGAGCTGGTACTACTCCCTGCTAGCAGCTTTCCTTAGCAGGTACCCCACAACTCTGACATCTCCAACATCTTGGATTCTTCAAGGCACTCCAGGCTTCAACTTCACAGCTTCACACAATGGCCTCTCTACTAGGCCTCCATTCATACACACTCCTGACATATGCCTGGCCTCAGTGGCTTTCTTTAGTCATGGAGACAAATTCCATAACCCATTTGTTCTATCCTTATCTCTAAAGCCAGAACCTCATGGCCAAAGTTGACAAGTTCTGCTGCTCACTGGGGCTGGAACATGGATCCCTCGTTCAATTACATCTTCACCAGCTTTCTGTCCTTCACTGCCTAAGCATGGCTGTCCTGAAACTGGATCTGTAGACCAGCCTCACACTCAGAGATCCACCAGTCTCAGCTTTAACAGTGCTTATGCAACACACCCAGCTCTAAACTCTTCTTTAATTCCTTTTCACAAATTGGAAATTAAGCTAGGTGGGATCTTGCCCTGAGGTCACCACTCCCTTTATTCCATTTTTTAATCCATTTATCTCCTTGAACACAGGACTTAGCTCCATTCAGCTTCCTGGTGTTCTTTTTCTCCTCAAAATTTTTACTCTGCCCAGCTTGCTCCTTTTTATGATAAATCTTAGAGTTACCACTAATAACCACGCAACAGAGTCTATAATAGGCTGTTTTGAGATTTCCTCTGTGAAGGGAATTAATCCAAAACTATTCACTTTAGCCTCAGGCAAACTTTTTAGACAAGGGCAAAAACCAGCTACTTTCTTCACCAAAATATCACAAAAATGATCTCTAGACAATATACTACAATTCTTTTCCTCTGTAACCTCTTGAGCAAGTCCCCCAGGGTTCATCAAATCACATTCAACACCACTGTCTCCCATGCTCCTACTAGTATGGGCCATTAAGAAGCACTTAAAGCATTCAATTGCTTTTCTACTCCTCAGTCCCAACGTCCATATTCCTTCAAACATGAACATGTTCAAGCCCATCACAGCAATACCCCAGTCCTCGGTACCAGCTTCTGTCTTAGTTAGGGTTTCTATTGCTGAGAAGAGACACCATTATCATGGCAATTCTTATAAGGAAAACAATTGAGAGGGCTTGCTTCAGTTTCAGAGGTTCAGTTCATTATCATAATGGTAGGGAGCATGGTGGCATGCAGGCAGATGTGTTGCTGGACGCATAGCTGAGAGTCCTACATCTTGCAGGCAATAGGAAGTTGACTGAAACACTGGGCAGTATCCTGAGCATAGGAAACCTCAAAGTCTGCCCCCACAGTAACATACTTCCTTTAACAAGGCCATATCTATTCCAACAAAGCCACACCTCCTGTCAATGCCACTCCCTATGAGATTATGGAGGCCAATTACATTCAAACTATCACAGGATTTTAGACTTTGTCAAATGCCTTCTCAACATTGATTGATGTGATCAAGTGGTTTCTGGCCTTGAATCTGTTAATTTTTTTGTATTACATGTGTAGATTTGCATGTGTTGATTCATCCTTGTGTCCCTGGAATGAAGCCCACTTGCTTATGGTGAATGATCCTTTTCATATTTAGTTGAATTCAGTTTCCAAGGATTTGATTTAATTGAGAAATTTCATTCATTTTTATCAGTGAGATTGGCCTATTTTTTTTCTCTTGTGCCTTCATTCTGTTTTGTATTAGGGTAATACTAACTTTATAAAATGAAGGGTTTTTTTTTTGTTTGTTTGTTTGTTTTAGCTTTTTCCATGACAGGGTTTCTCTGTGTAGTTTTGGTGCCTGTCCTGGATCTCGCTCTATAGACCAGGCTGTCCTTGAACTCACAGAGATCCGCCTGGCTCTGCCTCCTGTGTGCTGGGATTAAAGGCGTGTGCCATCACCGCCCAGCTCACAACCAAATACATAAAATGATTTTGACAGATTTCCTTCCATTTAAATTGTATGTGATGGTTTGAAGAGCATTGGTTTTCAGTTTTCTTTAAAGGTAAGGTCTAGTTTAGCAGTGACTCCAACTCAAGCTTGGCCTTTTTACTTGGGAGGTATATTTTTTAATTCCCATTTCAGTCTTATTGCTCGTTACAGATGTTTTCAAATCGTTTGTGTCCTTTTGCTTTAACTGTTGTAGGCCATGTGTATCTAGAAAATGAACCATTTTTCTAGGTTTTCTAACTTATAAGAATATAGATTTTCAATGTGTGCCCTAAGTATTTTCTATATTTCTCTTGTATCTGTTAGGGTTTGTCAATCTTGTTTATCTTTTCAAATAACTGACTCTACATTCTACTGGTTCTTAGTGTAAGGATTGTGTCCTTAATTACGTCACCAGCCTGCGACGGCATCCCAGCCTAAAAAGCGGGCGTGCTCTCTCTGTGCCCGCTCTGTGCCCACTCTTTCCTGTATCGCCTCTCCTTCCGTGTTCTCTCTCCTCCACGCAGTCTCTCTCTCTCTCTCTCTCTCTCTCTCTCTCTCTCTCTCTTTCTCTCTTTCTCTCCCAATAAAGCTCTAGAAAGGTAATCATGGCTCGTGATTCTTCCACCACCACAACATCCCTTGGCATGGCCGCCTTGGGCAGCCACGAGCACTGCCGCTTAACCAACACTTAGTATTGTTAGTTTCATTTCCATTTCATTAATTTCTGCTCTGGTCTTTATTAGCTCCTTTTATCTATTGGACTTTGATTTGGTTTGTTCTCATTTCTTCTAAGATTTTGAAGTGCAACATTAAGTCATTTGTTTGAAATGCCTCTGATTTCTTATGTCACTAAATGTTCCTCTTAGATTCCTGTTCACTCTATCCCATGGGCACTGGGGTATTGTTTCCATTCTCAGTCCATGCTAAAAGTTTTTTTTAAGCTTCCCTCCTAATTTTCTTGAGGACTCATTTATTATTCAAATGTATGTGTTCAGTCTCCATAACCTTGTATATTAGGTAGTGTGTCATGCTGCTGATTATTAGTTTTGTTCCATTGTAATTAACACTTAAAATTTTTACTCAGCATGTGACAACAATAAAAATTGCTAAGCATAAAAATTAAGAGAAATATAGGACCAAATTTGAGAACAAAATTAGATAATAAAAGCAAACCAAAAGGTAATCCATATAATAGATTAGCAGCCATATTGATAAATATAATTTAAGGGATATTTGGGCACATGAATGTAAAATTTTGAGAAGGGGAAGAAAAATAATGAGTCATCAAAACAACAATAAAGCCGGGCGGTGGTGGCGCATGCCTTTAATCCCAGCACTCGGGAGGCAGAGCCAGGCGGATCTCTGTGAGTTCGAGGCCAGCCTGGGCTACCAAGTGAGTTCCAGGAAAAGGCGCAAAGCTACACAGAGAAACCCTGTCTCGAAAAACCAAAAAAAAAAAAAAAAAAAAAAAAAACAACCGACAACAAACCAAAACAACAACAACAACAACAAACAATAGCATTTTACCTTTAAGGGAAACACTGACTTTTGTGGAGATTTTTTTTTGTTTGTTTTTTCTTTGTTTTGTTTTAGCCAAACTGATGGAAGTTAGGTGAAATGCAATGACACCTTCTAAGTGACAAACTACTAACGCCTGTCAGCCTAGACCTTAACACTCTGAAAACACGTCCTTCAAAGACTGAAGTGAAAATGAAACATGCTCCCACAAGAGTGGAGCAAGTTTGTCAGCGGCAGCCCTGCACTGCAGAAGCAGCACAAGAGAGCTTTAGAAGGAAAATGAACAGTTCGGATGGGAATGGGTAAGGAAGGGTGGGTTGGTAGGACGGCTCGCTGGGTAAAAGCACTTGACCCACTAGTCTGCAGACCCGAGTCTGAGCCCCAGCATCCATGATGGAAAGAAAGGAAAGAACCAACTACAGAAAAACTGTCTCTTGACCTCCCAACATGTGCACGTGCACACCTGAGTTCTCAAACTGACAGCACACATAGGCACACATATGTGCGTGCACGCTAATAAAAACACTTTTACAAAGGAAATACAAAGTGTGAGAAAGACTGAGAGCCCATGTGTGGATAAATACGAAGACATATTGACTGCAGTAAAGATGATTCATAGTATTTTCTAGGTCTAACTGAACACACAGAATTAATAAGTGTGGCAAAAATAATATGAGGGCAGGAGAAAATTACAAGCTTCGACATTATTGGAAAGTACAAAAAAAAATTTATGTTATATTGCACTAACTCAAAAATGCCTGCCATGATGAAATATATAGTGCTTACTAAGATAATAAAACAGGAAATAATTAGTTATGAGGTGCAAAATGGAATAAAAATAATATTTGAAGAATGTAAAACATGGCAATGAAAAGTAGGGAAAACAGAACATGTGGGCTAATTATAAAACAGTAAAATGATATAAGAAGGAACTAAATTAAGTATCAATGATAAAATAATTATGTTTAAACACATGAGACAGTCAATAGAGGGATTAAAATAAACAACTGTGTTTCATGTAAATAACAAGAAAAGTATAATAGCTTTGTTCATGTGAAATGAAGCAGAGCTTAGGAGTAAGAAACACCTCTGGAAATAAAGGGGTCTGCTTCCTGATAATGAAGGGTTAAGTCTGTCAGAATGACATTAAAATTTTATATCCTTATAGCCCTAAAGATAGGTCTTCATGATAATGTAAAACACAACAGTAATAATAATAATATCATTTAAAAAATGGACAAATTCATGTCATTTGGTAGTGGTGCATGGTTTTAATCCCAGCACTCGGGAAGCAGAGGTGGGCAGATTTCAAAGTTTGAGGCCAGCCTGATCTATAGAATGAGTTCCAGGGCAGCCATGGCTACACTGAGAAACCCTGTCTTGAAAAAATAAAATAAAATAAAATAAAATAAAATAAAATAAAATAAAATAAAATAAAATGATAAATAAATAAATAATGGACAATTTCAATGTGACAGCTAGACTTAAATAGATTTTTCTCTATAGCTCAGAGAATAAGTATATAAAACTCTGTGTATCTTCTTTTAATAAAATAGTCATTGAAAATTTCATATATGTAACAACGCTTCTTGATCATATCACCCTCTAACTCTTTCTTACCCCCAATACATCTCCCTCCCAACTGATCTTGTGCTTGACTTGTGCAGGTAACCTTCGCCACTGTGAGTTCATGTGTTCAATGGACAGGTAACATACAGAGGACAGCATTTCAGAGCACTTTCTCCATTCTCCAGCTCTTACATTCTTCCTACCCTCTCATCCATGATATTCACTGAGCCTATAGATCTGTGGCTGAGCACTCACAAGCGTGTATTCTCAGTACCTTGAACAGTTATGAATCTCTGCATTAACCATTAGTTACTACAAAAAGGAGCTTCTCTGACTACATAAATATTTAGAAGTCAGTTTGACAACAGTACTATTTTACAGAACAATACCAATAGGTTCTCCCCTTGCCTCTGTTTTCCCTGGCTATGTTTTTTTTTTTTTTTTTTTTTTTAAATCATGTTCACGGTACCAGGTGTGAATTCCCTCAAATCAAATCAAGGGAGTAGTTGGTTACATCCCTAAACAATCTTGCCGTTATTGCTCTAGAAGGCACACCTTCACAGGTGCATCTGTATTATAGCATGTGGGAAAAAGCACTGGTGAAAACCACTGACATCTGTCTTTCTTCTCCATCAATTTGAGTAGCACATTCCAGCACTATGAAAGCTAGCCAACAGGGACAGAATTTCCTGGTCAGTTCAAGACTGATTTCCCTATGTTCTGCAATCCAAGTATACAGTGTCATCAATAATAGTGTCTTAACATCTAAGTTATGGCAAGCAACCACAAACAATGGCAATAACCTGTCTTGTTTGAGGTGCCTCTGAGATCTTCCTGATCAATAACTTGTACTAAGGTGACTCATGCCTGACACTGAGATTTTTATTTTATAATCTTTATCAATGGGAGCAGCATTGTTCACCCATGTAAGGTACTTCTGTTCAAACTCTTTTTTTTTTTTTTTGGTTTTTCAAGACAGGGTTTCTCTGTGTAGCTTTCTGCCTTTCCTGGAACTCACTTTGTAGACCAGGCTAGCCTCAAACTCACAGAGATCCTCCTACCTCTGCCTCCCAAGTGCTGGGATTAAAGGCGTGCGCCACCACCGCCCAGCCAAACCTTTATTTTTTAAATTATATTTTATGGATATAAGAGAACCTAAAGACTTCAACAAAATTCTTTAATATTGTTGAAACATGAGGTTAATAAGGACATTGCATCCTGGTAGTTATAAAAAATATAAATTCAAAAGCACTAATATAATCTTCACATAATAAATCCAGTAAAATGTAGAAAAAAAGATATATCTTGATTAAACTAGTTTTATTCTACATGTGTGAGAGTATAGTAACATTTGAAAATTATCTAATCCATTCTGTGTACTCTGCAGTAAACCTCACATAATCTTTTCACTAGATAAAAACAAAAACAAAAACAAAAAACATCAATACTATTCATAGAAAAATAAGAAAACAGAAAACCAAAACACAAGAGAAAAAAACATCCCAGCAAGCAAGACATAGAAAAAGCAGTTCCTCGTTCTGGTAAGTATGGGTGAATTCCTCATCATTTCAAAGTAAAGCAATGAAACAATGAATCCATAAAAAATACATTAAATAAAGTTCAAATTCCAGGAAAAAGAATCTGTACTATTATGTCTTATCTATCTTGTACTGTTGTAATGAAACATCATGGATTGTGTGAGTTTAACAACAGATATTTGTTCCTCACAATTCTGAAGGCTGAGGGATCCCAGTTCAAGAGGTCAGCAAGTAGGTTTCAATGAAGTCTTCTCTCAGGTTGTAAGCTACTGCCATTTTGTTCTGAGTTCACATGCCCTCTTCTTGGTACATTTGTAGGGCAGGAGATAAGCTCTTTTGTGATGTATAAAGTCATTAATTTCATTATGAAGGCCTCACCTTTATGACTTCATCTAAATCTAATTATCTCCCAGAAGCCTCCTATTCAAATGTCATCACATTGGAAGACAAAGAGTAAAGGTATAAATTTGAAGGTAGGACAAAAATGTTCAGTGCCTCAGGAGGAAAGAATGATTAGATGTGGTTAAAAGTGAACTCCTAGAATACTGGCCATGTTGTTCAAGCAGATCACTGATTACATGGAGGTAAATTAACACTTTGCAAAGTCTCATTACTTATATATGTAATAGCTCAGTGCATTTCAGTGTGTGGAATGCTTTCAATATGGGGTGTCCCTCAAAGGTCATGTACCAAAGGCTTGGGCCTCAACTGGTGGATCCAAATACTAAGAATAGACTAGAACATGATAGCTCTGATCTGATGAGTGAATTAATTTAGTTATGGATTCTTAACTTGATGGCATTATTGGGAAGTTCTGGGGGAGGGGTCTGGTTGGAGGAAGTAGGACCTATGAAGAAGTGTGACTATGAAGAGTATCTTGTCCCTGCCCTGGTTTTTTGCTGTCTTCATTTCTCTTTCCTGAAATCCACAGAGTGACCTGTTTTACTCTTCCACATGTTCCCTGCCATGATGTGTCAGCCTCATGATGGTCCAAGAGTCAATGGAACCAAAAGACTGAACCCTCAGATACCATGGGAAGCAAAAGCAGATCTTTCCTCATTTTGAATTGCATTTTTCCTCATGTAATTTAGCAACATGATAAAATGTTAACAAATTGTACATGTTAAAAAAAGTCACTTGTTGCAGAATATTAAGATGTCTTACATTTATTTATGCTGTGGAACATTTGTTTAATGATGCAAAGATGTGTTGCATTCTTTTATGTTGCATTTGTTTAACTCTGTGAAGCTATGTTGTTTTGTCTGCCTAAAACAACTGATTGGTCTAATAAAGAGCTGAACGGCCAATAGCAAGGCAAGAAAAAGAATAGGCAGAGCTATTAGGCAGAGAGAATAAACAGAAGGAGAAAAAAGGAGTGAGGAAGAAGAAAGAGAGGAAAAAAATCAGTGGCCGGCCACCCATCTGTACAACCAGCAACAAAGTAAAAAAGAAAGGTATACAAAAATAGAGAAATATAAAAGCCCAGAGGCAAAAGATAGCAGGGATAATTTAAGTTAAGGAAAGCTGGCTAGAAATAGGCCAAGCTAAGACCAGGCATTTATAAGTAAGTATAAGTCTCTGTGTGTATTTATTTGGGAGCTGGGTGGCAGGCCCCCCAAAAGAGCCCCAAAGAGTAAAAAGAGTAAAGAATAAAAACAACCATCAACAGTCACATAAGTAATTCTAGATAATATTCTTTTAAATACATATATTCTAATCTTCCTGCTTCTTGCTTCTCTTTAGACTTGGACAACTTGACACCATAATTCATAGAAACTTTCATCAATTTTTCTACCTTAAAATAAGCTTAGTTGCCATTTTCCAGTAGTTACCAATCCTTCCAAATGTAATGTTTTATTATGAAGATGCTTTTGGAAAGTTAAACACAAGTAATAAATGTACTTATAACTTACAAAATGAACAAGACAGTAAGAGGTGGTCTTTGTGAAAGTGTGAAAGATATTGAATCATTTTATTTCATAACCTGAATTCCACAGTTTCTCCCTCCCCCACCGCGCCACTGCGTGTGTGTATGTGTGTGTGTGTGTGTGTGTGTGTGTGTGTGTGTGTGTGTGTGTGTGTGTATGTGCATGAGCATTCCAATGGCCTTGCTTCTCCTGGAAAATTGTAGATAGCTATGATTTCTATTGTGCTTTTAGGATGAGGGCAGGTCTTGAATGAACTGTTCTTAATCTTTTTTTCATAGACATATCAAAGAAAAATTGAAGGCAAGTCTTCCTGGGGAAGCTAAACAAGGGATTTTTTAGAAGGAAACTGAAATTTTCGTAGATGAACTCATACTTTTCTTTTCCTCATAACACATGAACTAAGAAGCCTGCATCTGCAGAACACCTGGCTACTGTTCTGGGCTGTTTCTGCATTCATCTGTTTTGTAGATGGTGCTCAGGCAGTCTGAGGGGTGCTTTGTTAATGTTGTACCATTTCCCAAAGCACTCTTGGTAAGCTGCTACAGAAACCTTCATGATTGGAATTAAAATGAAAAGAGATTTTCTTCTTTCTTAATGATCCCAGTCCAGGAGTTTAAAATGAATCGGTCTATTAATCACCAATCAGATTTTCTAGATTATGGAGTTAAATATTTATATTGTGTGAATGCAGCACAGTTGTGAAGATTCCCATAATGCTTCAGAGGGACATAACATAGAAAGATGCTTTTAATATTTGCTTAACTTGTTACTTTAACTCATTTTCTTAACTTTAAAAATTAATTAATTAATTTGTTTATTTGGGGTGTGTGTGTGTGTGTGTGTGTGTGTGTGTGTGTGCACATGCATGTGCAAGTGCATGCACATACATTTGGGTGCTTACAGAGGCCAGAAGGGGTAGCAGATCCCCTGGAGTTGGAGTTACATGGGTCCTGGGAACTGAACTTGGTCCTTTAGAAGAGTACCAAATGCTCTGAACTGTTGAGCCATCTTTCTGCCCCTGCATAAAGTTTTCTCATCATCCCTGTTTCTATATCTTCCTTCTTAGCTCCTCTTTTCTCTCTTATTCTCCTGTATGTTCTTGTCTCTCCTAGTGTGTTATGGGATGAAGATCTGATAATGCCACTCTCTCAGTTAAAGCTTTTTCTTCTTATCCTCCGTGCCTTTTATGGGGAAAATCACCATCTGACTGGTACCATCTTGCCCTTTATCATTTGCTTATGGTAAATTACCAATATCAGTGACAACTCACAAACCTGTATGTCACAGTTTCCTTCCACTATAACATGGAATTATGGTGTTTCTGCCTCAAAGGACTAGAGTGAAGCTCTAAGTGGGATAATGGTTACACCAGGCTTGACTTTGTGTATGACATGAAGTAAGAACTCAGGGATACTGTTGTTGCTATAGATGTTCATATCTCCTGCTTCTTCACTGAACTGGAAACTATGATCTGACCTCTGTTAATGTCTAATAACATGCTTCCAACTCACCTGGATTTGCATCTCAGTGCCTGTTCCCTAGGGCAGGAGGCGGGAGCAGGTGTCTATGGAGGAATCAGCAAAATATCTACATAGAAATGTTATGTGCAATAAAAGATGTACAATTCACAGGGTAGCAAGCTACAAAAGGCACCTACCAGCAAACTCAAGTGAGAGGCATGCTCTGTCTAGACAGAAATAGGGCAGTCTTAGTGGTATGAGTTTTTGGTTCAGATAGCTGGGCTGTGAGTTGAACCTCAGTATGACTCTTCTTGGATTAGCAGCTTCAAACTTGAAATGGCCCCAGCAGGGTGAGGAATGTGCATCTGCAGGTGTCCTGAGTAACAACCAAGACAGCATCCAACACCTCAAGGGAGGCTCTGAGCTCCTGGCATTTCTAAATCATTGCTGCAGAGGAAGGCACATTTAATCAGTGCAGAGGAGATCAATCAGGGCGATCTCATTGGAAATGCAAACATCACAGAAAGCCTTGGCTGCAGTCATCTGTCAACAAGGGCAATTCATCTTAGGTGGTCAAGAGGGAAACTGTAGCTCCAAATCCTTGCACACCTTCTGCTTTCCCAACAGACAAGTTTTCCATCAAAGACTCTTCATCCTGGCTACTTGGGGTGGTGGGTGAGAGAGCTGAGGAAGAAGGATCAAAAGTTCAAGGCCAGCCTGAGCAAATTAGTGAGAGCCTACCTGAAAGTCAATAGTTTGAAAAAAAATGCTTGAGGAGATAGTTCAAAGGTAGGGCATATGCAAAACACGTGCAAAGCTCTGAATTTGATCCTCAGTACTAAAAAATAAAAACTGTAAAAATGTTAATAAAATAGAATATGACTAGGGAAAGGCCATGAAGTTGCAGGAAGTTTATTTTTTTCCACTGCTTAGGTATCCACTCGGCCTCCCTCATATTTTCCTATACCTTAATTTGTTGTCACTGGAAGTTTTAATTTTCACTGTTTCTCTGATTACCATAGGACAGTTTCACACATGTTATGGCTGCCTCTCTGGCTTACCTGAAATGTTGCCATCCAATTCACAGATAACTTACTGGACCACTCTGGTGGGACTTACTTTTTCTATCTAGGCTGTACTGACATGTCTGTCTCCTCACTAAGCCATGGGATATTTGACATACTTATTTTCATTTCTCCATAGTCTTCCTTAGTCGTAACATAAGGGTTGAATCCTTGTATTATCACACTTGGCATAGCATATACTCAGAACCAACATTCAAGACAATGACCAAGACTTTTGGAGCCTCTAACCACATCCATTTATTTTCTCATTTAATCCCTTCAATGTATAAAACAACCTAGGAAATTTCATCACTGATGTTCTGTAGAGAGCCAGGGTAGTTCCAGGCCAGCCTGAGCTACATAATGAGACCTTGTGTCCAAGAGTTGTATGGAAGATGAGTAAGAGTTGGGAAGTTAAGTGACAAGTGTCCTATCACAGAGCTTATAGGAGGCAGAAGTGGTTAGGAAACCCCTATCAGATATCAAGGCCCTTAAGCTTAATTATTCATACTGCTTCCTGAATTGGGGTATATAATTTGTTATAAAACAACCTGGTTCTGAATAACACAATCATAAAAATATTGTGGTCTTTTGTAGAAGTAGCCTTACCCCTGGTGATACCACCTATGGGACCATTTCTATACAAGACAGATGCTACCATATGAACACATAAGAGCAAATCCTACATGCAAGTATTCAAAAGAACATGAGTTACAGAGGCTTGAGGTACAAGGGCTTGTATCTCTCTATCCTAAGCTGTTGACTGCTTTTAAAACATTTCTGTTAATTGCTGTATATCTATCTAAATGTACTATTTTGATGCGTCTCAGGTGGATTACCAGTCTAGGCTAGCTTAATTAGTCACTAAGAAATCTTTCTTTTCCAAATGAGTAAAATAACATCATCAATTACGATATCATTTCCTTGTTTTTTTTTAGCCAGGAAATAATGTAATCAAAGCGCTAACAATGCTAGCAGTTTCTGAGGTTTACTTTTGGCTCATCAGTCATGATGGAAGAAGAAGCCACCTCTAGAGGATTTTGAAGTGAATGGCTATTTGCCACTGTGAGCGGTGGCATGACTTGCTTCTCACGCCTGCATTTTCCTGTTTGCTGTTTCCTCAATCACACTAGGTTCAGTAGTACTTTTCACTCCTGTCCAAAGGCTTTCCCTCACGGTCTGTGAAATGGCTCAGTGGGTAAAGGTGATTGCTGCAAAAGCCTGGCAGCCTGAGTTCAATCCCAGGAACCCAGGAAAAATGTGGAAATAGAGAACTAACTCCGTAAAGTGATCAGACAGGGTCTTCTGCTGGTAATCGCTTTATCACTGAGCCACATTTCCAACCTCAACAAGTATAAATTTGTATGAACATGTTTATTTAGGCTGTAGATTAAAAAAAATTGTCTCATGTTAACAGTGTTTATAAATTTTAGATTTGAAAACTGAGTTTATTTTGGCTTTCTTTATGCAACTTAGTGTCTTCTCCTAATTTGTACAAAGACCAGCTCACAATCAAGATAAAATGACACCTCTAACTGCACAATTTTGTGAAACTAAATAATGTGCAAAGGAAGTTTGAGACTCTCAGAGTTTCAAAATTCTTCCTGGGAATCTAGAAATAACCAATTTCAGACACCATCTTAGGAATAGTTATGATTCCTGATTTGTAGTTTGCTGGGACTTTCCTTCTTATTTCTTACCTTTTCTTTTTGATACAATTCCTCCTAATTGGAAGGGGACTAATTTAGGGGTGACTGTCTCTATGGTGAAGGTTTGGGGTCCAGCTGCTTCTTAGATCCATTTTCAGAGGACTTGGCAGCATCCTGCCTGCCTTAACTGCTTTGGTTAGCTTGCAATTTACTGTTGCTATTTTAACTGTTCCCAGAAAACCATTAGAGGATTTTACCTAGAGTGTGCCTATGAATATTCATAGACAGCTAGCCTCTGTATTGGAAACCACACCCACGTCTCTGCAGCATCCGCAGCATGAATCAGAGCTTCCTGTGGGACTCACAAGGCTGCATGAAAACTTGACAGCAGCAGCCTGCAGAATGCACAAAAGGTTTGCTCTGCAATATTGATTTTTTTTTAATAGGAAAAGGCCTACTGATTTACTTTTATGTATGTCATGAAAATATTTTTAAGCTTCCTTATCTGCTTGGAATGATTCAGCTATCATGAAAGACTTATAGAATTAAAGCTATCATTTTCTAAAATCAGAGACTATCAGGTAGCCTTTTTTTCTCTAGTCTGTTTCCGTAGTATTTGGGGACATACTATAAAGCAACATTTTGTGTCTAAACATAGCAATGGATATAGACAGGAAGGAAAGAACGATGGTTCACAAGGAACATCTCAAGGAGACCATCATTCTGAATTTGAATATGATGTATGACTACAGAGGCATATGCATGAGTGTCAGTATATGAGTAAACATTGGCGAGTTGCCTAGGATCATAGCTAGCTGGCTAGATTCAAATATGTTTTGTTCATATGCCTCCTCGATGTCTATCTGTTCTGTGTAACACAGGCCAACTGGGGCCTTCCTGTCCTTAGGGATTCAGGGAGACCTCCAGACACTTCTTGTGTCCATTATTGGAACCTAATTTCCCATGCCTGCTCTTCTCTGTCTTATAAATATTGTCTTTTAATTGCACTGAATAACACAATATGAAATGAATTACTTCTTGAAAACTGACCACTTCTTCTCCTTATGCCAGGCCAATAGAGCCACAAAGAAACTCATATGAATCCTGAACTTCTACAACATTGAACTTCAAAATCCCTTTTTGGAATATTTCTCCAATTTCTCACAAAGGCTATCTCTGATTTCCCTTCTTTTATACTCACACACCTATTCATTTCTAATACTTTTACTATTATATATTATTTATTTGTGTGTATGTGCCTGTGTTGGTGCATGCATGCTATGGTATGCCTGTGGAAGTCTGAGGACAGCTTGTGGGAATCAGTTCCCTTCTTCTACCATATGGGTCCTGGAAACTGAACTCAGATCCATGGGCTTAGCGTTCAGGCACCTTTACCAGCTGAGCCACCTTGAGGGTCCATCTACTATTTTAAAAACAAAAACAAACAGACAAACAAACAAAAACCCCTTCAATTCTTTTCTCTCTTTTTTACAGAATAATTGAGCAAATTTGCATAACACAAATTAGCTTATCTGAACCTATCAGTGTGTTCTCATTAACGTAATTCATTCCTCTTAGAAACAGTTGGGGGTTGCATAATATAAAAGTCAGTCTTCCTCAGCGGACTCACAGTGCTTTTTCTCAGGCATGCGTGCCCCTCAGCAGAGTCTTTGATTGTGTTCTTGCAGAGTATACTAGCTGTACATTTTTTCTTCTCCAGTGATTCAAACTCTTGTCTATTTTACAATGATTGCAAATTCCTGTCTCAATATCTATCTCCTTCTATGCCACAAACCCACACACAGATCTGAACACTAGCTTTGCAAGTTCCTCACCATATTCAATGCCACTCACTGTGTGCCTCTCTTCTAGGAAATCTACAGTAATTTTCTCTATTCTTCATATAATCGTCAACATCACTATGATATTCTCAGATATAGGAGAGCCATTATTAAATCATGCCAGCTCCAGATACTTAACACTGACCTGTTGAAGAAAACTGCCCACCTCTAAATCTACTGTTTCCTTTACAGCCCTATTACCCTTTCTTGAAGCCCCTTTGTTTTCTCACCTAGAAACTGCAAGACAAGTCCTTTGCCTTTGATCTCTTCTCCCTCCAACCTATCTTCTTTGAGTCATGCCAGAGAAAACTGTCTAAACTGTAAATCTGAATTTCCCTCCTCTGGTCTCTTATGGAGTCAATTACATGAGCACAGCATCCTTCGCATCCTGGTCCCACCTAAAGACCAGCTGTATCCATTCCCATCTCCCTCTAGAGAGAGTACCCTCTGCCCCTATTTCTCAATGAGCTACCAGGTTTGTAGATGAATTTCTAAGCAGTCTTATTAAATAAAAAACACAGAGCCAGAAATAGGGGTGAAAATCTGACAGAGATCAGAGGAATTGGAACAGCCACCAGCTAACCTTACCTCACCACAATGCAGCTTCCAAAGTGAGCTACTTCCTGTCTTACCCGTGCCTTTATTGCCTTGCAGTTCTTCCCTCTCATTGGCTCTTAGCCCAGCTACCTCACTTCCTTGTCACTGCCTGTCTGTACAGACCTCCAGGTCTCTATGGTTGGTACTGGGATTAAAGGCATGTGTCACCATGCTTGGCTCTGTTCCCTAGTGTGGCCTTGAACACACAGAGACCCTGCCTGCCAAGTGATCAGATTAAGGGCATGTGCTACCACTGCCTGACTTTTGTGTTTACTTAAAATGGCTTGCTACTTCCTCTGATCTCCAGGCAAACTTTATTTATTAACATACAAATAAAATATCACCACATATGTTGTTTTGTGTTTTTGTCTACCTTGTACATGTTGTTATCTGTGCCTTGAAAGACCTTCTCCTACCCTTGATTTCTCCTTGCTGGAATATACTACACTTTCATCAAAATCAAAACCCAGACAATCTCCACCTGTGAAGACTTCCCTTGATGGCTCATTTCTTTGGTTGGCATTAAATCTGTTTATGGTGTGTCTCATAGGCTATTCTCCACCCCCAAGTGACACTGTAATTATCAGCTTGCTCCTTGGTCTCCCTAACTTCCTAGTCAGGATCTAATCACTTGAGTTTATTTCTTCTGGATTGAGTTCATTGTCTGAAGCAAAGGCAGTGGATGCTTGTTTTTTTTATTAAATAGTGGATGAATCATATTTAATTTTTGGTACATTAAGACTAATGGATTTAAAATGAACTCTTTTATATGATAAAGATGACATCTTTCCCCAGTCTTTAGTGACCCTCTGTGAGTCTCCTTTCAGACACAGCCTGGCTCTTGTGCACTGTCTCAGCTTATCTCAGTTCAGTAGCAAGAATCCTGTTAATTCGTGTTAGCTGTGACTCCTCTGACATGGGTGTCTCGTCCATTGACTTTGCTACTCAATCCTTACCTGTCTTGTCTTTCCTTTGCTTTGCTCTTTCTCCTCTACTGGAACATTCTCAACACTCCAACAGTCCTGAATAAAATCCTTAATAGGAATCTCAATCACTTTTATTCAACAGATACGCCCTCTAAGTATTCTCCAGTGTCACATAAATGGAGATTTTGAAAGGTACACTTACTCTTTTGGAAAGTTTTTTAAAAATTTAAATATCTGAAATCGATGAATATGCATTTGCAACCCAAAGGAGTAACTAGTTGATTTGTTCCTCAAGACTAGCTCACTCATATGTCAGAATTTGACTGTCTATAGTCAGTGTGTAGATGACATTTTCAAAATTATTCCAGTAGTACATTCATGTTCACATACAAACACATGAAGAGTTACCTTTCTACTGAATGTAGCAATATTTATTTCTAAGTTATTAGTCAAGAGGATCCAGAGAAAAATACTCATAATAGCAGAGATAGAGGTAGAGATGAGAGATTTAGTATGTGATTATGAAGGGAAGAAATCCCAAGATATGCCATATGCATGCTGTATTCAATCTGAGAATCGAAGAGGCACAAAGCATAATTAAAGCCAAAGGCTTTAGAAATGGGAATACATGAAGAGATAGGGCAAGGTAAGATAAGTTACATGTCTGAGTTGCAGATGTAGGAAATAGTAGAAGAGGAAGTAGAGAGGGATTCCAAGGCCATGGTACCATCAGATTATATAGTATCTTAATTTCTATGCTCTTTTTTTTTGTTGTTGTTGTTGTTGTTTGGTTTGAGTGAGGCCAGCAGAGAGTTTAGAGAAAAAGGATGGCATAGCTCATGACTGCAGAAGACTCATTCCTTTTTCTGTGTGAGCAGTAGACTGTACAGGGGCAGAAGCAATGAGAATAGTTAGGATGTTGTTGCATCTGTCGGGAATGGATAGAAGCAAACTTGACTGTAAAGATATCATATGAAATGGTGAGAAAGAGCTCATGTTTTAGATCTTTGTTAAGACTGGTCCATGGGACTTGATGGATTTGGGGTTGAGTGTCAAGAGAGGAGCTGAGAATCACTCCACAGAGTTTTGACTCAACAACAATCAGAAACAGTAGTATTGTACTTATTAAGCTAGGAATTGGATAGTGAGACTATCAGAGTTTTGCTTTTAAGTATTGGAAGATTTATAAAGAGCGTGGTCTCTCAGAAGAAGACTCTAATTCACTATCTTCACGCCAAGATAGCAGCAGCTCAGAACTGATGTGCTTTGCAGAAGGTTGTGTGAACAGACAGTTGGACACTGCAATGCAACATGGTCTGCTCATTTTCAAGGCCACTAGGCTGGAAGACGAAAGTTAAAACCCTTTATGAAGGACTGCCTATTTACCTTTGATGAACAGAACAGCAATATTTGAACTAGATAATTAAACCTCAAGACAGCATGGCTCACAAAAAGCTCTACCTAAAGCAACCTTGCATATTTCTACCTAGAAGTAAGACACAGTCTGCCTTCTCAGCTCCTGGGAAGTTTTACCATATGGAAGCATCATTTCTAGCAAAAAGGCTCTCCATGTTTGCTTCTAATGGGTGCTAACATTCTCTCAAAAATAAGGCATTATTTATGTCCTCTTTCCTTAAAAACAGGCAACTTGAAAATCTAAGCAGACGTTTACTCTTTTAGAGCTCTTCTACATGCAGTATTTAACTAGATGTCTTGCATGCATATCCTCTGAAGTTGATGAGACTGACGCATTGTCTGTATAAGCAAAGGAATATTAGGTCTTTAAAAAGAGAAGAGATTAAAGAAGGCAACCCCCCGACCAAAAAAAAAATAGCAATGAAGGTCAGGCAGGTATCTGAGCTGGGATGAGGACTAAGGTATGTTGTCTACAGTTCAGTATTCTTCCCACCATAGTACCCAAATACGATTATTGAGAATTTAACTTTATTTTTTTTTATTCTCTAGTGTAGTTTTTATTCTGGAACAACCAGTATTCTCTGCAGTTGAGTTTATATTTGAGTGTTGTTGGGAAATAATTCAAGGAGGCTATTGGAAAACTGAAGAGGGACTTGCTTTTATTGAGTGATCATAAAATATCTTATATAAGCAATTGGAGACTATCCAGTTCTTTCTGGTTGCAGAGAAACTTGTCCTCAAACTCCTGGAAACAGGAATCCCAGATTCAACCAATGTAGCTCAGGCATAAGGCATTACATCATCAAGAGAGTCTTTCATTGGCTGTTTGCTTTCCAAGGAGCTTTAATACAGTTTCTAATACTTTAACCCTTATGGGTATAAACCTATGTAGTGCAGCGTAGGAGCTAATTCTTAATGCTAAAGACTATCTGAGGTATTCAGATACCATATGACTAGATCAAAGAAGCAAATGGCATTCATTTCTATTCAAAATGTGCAGGAATGAATGGTCAATCTGACTTAAAACACAACTTCTCTTTTTTGCTGACTCATAGTACTTTCACTTGGCTGCTAGAAATGCCCATCCATGAAACAGAAAGAGCAAAGATAACCACACACTGAAGCAGTGTTGTGTATCTCAAAGCCCTTGGCTCCCAAAAGAACCATTATTCCCATGGATTATACCTCCTTGCCCACCTGTCTTTGGACAGCTGGAAGCTAACGCTGGGCTTAGTTGCTGAAAAGGGAGTTTAAAATCTGTGGATGTGGGGGAAGTGATCAGCACACTGAAGGCTTAGTGATATCGGAAGCCAGGAACTAGATGACTCCTAGACTGAATCATGAGCCTTCTGGTCTATTGTCTTTTTTCTCAACCCCACTGATACTTCAGACCAAAGTAAAATCCCACATCTTTTATTTATGGTACTTCCCACTCTTCCATGGATCCCTCCTACATGGTTTCTGTACTGCAACTTGACAGTTCTGTACCCAAGTTGTGTCCCAACTATATTGCTAGCTAATAAACTTTATTCTTGGTCACCATTGAGACTTCAAGAGTTAGCATTGTTCAGAACCTGACACAACAGACATCTGAAGATTGGATGATGTTGAGAGATTCTAGTCAGAATGCAGAACAGGGCCTAGAAATGATCATGTTTCTTAATAGCTAAGAGGATGGTGACAATCAGTCCAGAAAAGAAGAGATGAGTCTCCTTTGTAGTTGAGGGACTTAGTTTCTCAGAGTCTTAAGTCAGTGAGTGGTGCTTCAAAAGAGTTAGATTTGGCTATGTTTGTCATTATGTTTCATAAGTCACTTAATTCTCATGGGATTTGGTTTCCTCATCTATAAAACTAGGGAAAAAGGGATCTAGTTCACAAGATAATTTGCAAACATTCTGCTCACGTGCTGTCCTCTTTGCATCTCTTCTTTGCTCTGGGTGTGATTGATTGATTCGTGCTTAGAAGGAATTTTCTGGCATTGCCCCCACTTGACTCTTTTGCTAGGAGGTTCTGCTACGGCTTGACCTCCTTCCAGGTCTAACTTCTCCTCCTCCAGAGAGAAAGAAGCAGTTTGATAGAATCCAGCCTCCAACTTGAGGAGTCTTGAATGACATTTGTTGTCATCGGTGTTTTCCACCTTTGATGAATGTCGAGCCTCTGAGTTCCACAAAGTTGTAACTCAGAGGCTGTCATGTCCAAATGGCTGTGTCTCATTGCCCTGCTGAAACTTTGGTTTCCGTAATGAGGGAAGAGTCCAAAACACAACCATGGTTCACACAGTTAATACGTAAGTGCTGTTCCCACCATCTGTCATCAAGATAAAGCCATGCCATCTTTTTACACAAGAACCCATGTTTTCATGAAATACAAGTTTGACTTGATTATATATCGTGACTAATTATGCACCACATCCCTCAACCTGTTGGGACATTACTTTATATTATTACAGTTAACACACCCATCCCATTTCTTTCTTGCCTTTTCCATCTTTGAGCATCTATTTTTTGAATGCATATCCCACTTTGAGCCCTTTGCCTAAGCTCTAAGATACAGAGTTAGACAGACTAGAGTTGTTTCCACTGGTTTTGATCTGGCTGTGTTTCAGCTTTACCCCAGAATGCATTCTTTTTTTTTTCCCCAGCATGACTCATACATAAATCTGAATTATCCTTAAATGCTATCCTATACTATTCATAGAAAACCATAGTCAAGGGGGAAATGAAAATAAAATGTTAATAGTTCCCAAGGCATATTTGGAAATTTCCAGACATCTTTAATCCACCACTAAACAAACTAGGGAATACTCTTTTCTAAATAGAACCATTTACTGAAAGAGTTAAGCGACAAGCAGAGTAGGCCATGAAGAGACAATTTCTGGAAGTATAGTCAAAACACTTACTGGACTTTTCGAGTAAGAGTTAGAGAGTGGGACAAGTTTACTGGGACCCAACTGCTCTACAGAAATACTTTAGTTTTAATACATGGATGATTTGTTATGGCCCTAATAATGTTAATGGAATTGATCAAAACCTTTCCAAATATCTCTTGCTTTTACTTTAAAAATCAATACCCCACTTTCCATCAAATTACAACGAGAAATAAAGCCAAGATATAGACTTTGCAGAATCTGCCAGAATGCCTATTTCAAATGATCTCATGGAGGTTAAATTATGCTCATATGCTTTGTGGCCCCCAGTGATTAATTCACTGGCATTCAGACAGTGTTCTCTGAGCTAAATCTAGCAAGAACAGGGCACACCAACAGTACAGTTCCTTTTCTGGTTAGATTTGATACCAAATCATATACTCTAGACCCAGTTTCAATAGTCACACAAAATCTCTTTCTCTGCCGTGTTGACCTTGATCTTGTTTACACAAGTGAGTCCACATCACTTTCAGAAGTCCAGCCTCACACATAAGATACCACTTGATTTCTGCCTGATTCATATGTACCTGCCTTCATGTTTAAGGGATTGTTCTGTGCAGTTTCTTCATTTATTTGAGTCACAAATATTTGTTGAATAATTAAACTATACTTGCTAGGTCCTGGATTGGAGTAATATCCAGGATGAAATTACTCTGCCTTCATTTAGCTTCCAGTCTATCTAGGTGATGGAAATTTAACATGAAATTGCACAAAATAAGGTGAATTTTAATTAGAGAAGTGTAATTCTTATGTGTTCAAGTGCTTAGGGCTTGAGTTCTGCCCAAACAATAGCTTACTAATTGCCAAGTTCTCCTTCCCTTGGGTTTTGCCACAGTGTGCTCTCCCTATCAGAGTCTATGCTTTAACACTGACTACATAAATCCTGATTCACTGTCCTGCCAGCTGCCTGCTCAGTTCACAGCTGACCTCTGTTGTAAGACAACAAAGTCCAGCAGGACTCTGTGTGAGTGTCTCAAAGAAGTGACCTTGTTCTCATTGTCCCCCCTCCCACCCCCAGCTCATACTGAGTCCTGAGATCCGGAGCAGATAGTGACATGAGGCTGGAAACAGTCTACTAGCTTCCCATGGACATTACCCTGGAACTAACCTTCTCTACAGCTAAAGCAAGCCAATGCCTTCTTAAGGGACACTGCAGTACTTATCTAAGGAGCTGGCAAGCTCTTACAGAACCCAATCTCCTTTAAGACTGTTGTCCTCTTTACATCCTCAATGAAGGATATGTAATATTCTCATCAATGAAGGATATGTAATATTCTCATATGAAAAATAAAGATAAAAATGCAAGGATCGCCGGGCGGTGGTGGCGTACGCCTTTAATCCCAGCACTCGGGAGGCAGAGCCAGGCGGATCTCTGTGAGTTCCAGGCCAGCCTGGGCTACCAAGTGAGTTCCAGGAGAGGCACAAAGCTACACAGAGAAACCCTGTCTCAAAAAACCAAAAAAAAAAAAAAAAAAAAAATGCAAGGATCAGAAAGACATAATGTGTGGGAAGAATTCTTACTACAAAAGCAGCATACACACATAAAAGACTTGTAGTGGTATTTGCTCCACATGACCTTGGGCTATAAGGCCTGAAGGAGGTGGTGCTTTTTGTCATTGTATTAACCTCTTAAACTGAAGGGGAGAGGGGTCACAAGGCTCCTTCTCCCTGTTTTCTGCTTTTTGCTGTGATTGAACTGCGAGGTGGATTCACTTCTGGTCACATCAGAGGATGACTTCAGCTGTCTACTCGGTTCTTGTGTTTGTGAGTGTATTTCTTCAATTTATCCTAATAAATTTCCCTAATACTCCTTAAGCAGACTCCCGTGGATTTCTTGCATTAAACACTTTTATATATGCTTTCCAAGGGATGTTCCAGGAGTATAAAGAAGTGTTATACCCACCACAAAAGACTTGCTTATGCCCATGCAAGTCAGATTTGCCCTCTACACTGGGAGCCGGTTTTGTTTTCTAGTAAATGAAGGGCTTGGGGTGGGTGGCTTTCTAGCAATCCTCTGTGACTGTCATTTCTTATTATTAACTCTCTCCATATGATCAGTTCATACCCAAGTCCACTCACAACTAACATTTATTACAGAAAAGCAGGAACAAGGAAACATATTGCACACTTGCAGACATGCCATGATTTAACACCTGGTTGTGGTGGCTGAGGGATTGATCTAATTTCAAAGAGAAGTAGCATATGTGGGAAACTGTCAGTGTCAGCATGCATTAAATATTAAATAAACAACAGTAGAATGAAGACTAGAATGCAAGTGCATCATTTACTCTCATAATAAATGTGTATGATACATATAAAAGTTACCACTCTGTAGATGAAAAATAGAAAACCTTGATAACTTTCATAATTTAATCACAGCAAAGGACTGAGTGGCTAGAATCCACACTAAACCTAGTGTAATGTAGGATTTCACTCTTCCTGCAAGTCCAGTTGTCAAGAAATGCTGTGGGATAATGCTCTTGTACACTGGTTTAATAAAACTCTGATTGGCCAGCAGCTAGGCAGAAAGTATAGGTGGGGTGAGCAAACTAAAGGAATGCTGGGAAGAGGAAGGGCAGGGTAAGGAGTCCCCAGCCAGACACAGAAAAAGCAAGATGACAAGGCAGAACTGAGAAAATGTACCAAGCCACATGGCTAAACGTAGATAAGAATTATGGGTTAATTTAAGTATAAGAGCTAGTCAGTAATAAGTCTGAGCTATTGGCCGAGCAGTTATAGTTAATATAAGCTTCTGAGTGATTATTTTATAAGTGGGCCCCGGGACTGCAGGGGCCTGGTGGGACCAGAGAAAACTTACAACTGCAAAGAAACTCTATATTCTCCTTACCAAATGATCTGTCCTTCATTCTGGGAAGCTGTTGAGAGTCCAAAGGTTATGTTGATAACACTGACTATGGACAACAGATGTAAAGAGGAAAGGATCTGGGCAAATGGGAATGTGTGACTACTGTAACTATCAGATTTTTTCCCTCAACTTTGGAAAGAAGGAAAAAGAAAGCTATAGTGATTTATAGCAGGATTGTGTCAACAAACTTGGGGTCACAGAATGGGGACCCAAGTGAGTATGTGAACTTGCTTGGTCACCATTGTATTGTAGCCTATCTCTACTCACCTGCTATGTAGATTACCCAGATCATAACTGTGGCCTGTAGTTGAATCTTCATTTCCTAATCATGTGATAGTTATCAAGTTGCATAGCTTGTCGTTGCTTGAGTTTCCTCATTGAAATAATGGTGAAATCACTAATACTTACATAACAAGGTATTATTTCAAAATATATTGTCTATTCTTAGTATCAGCTAATTAAAATTATATATATTTTTCTAATATACAGAAACTTGGCTACGGAGTTCAGAAAGTTAAGTTGACAAAGAGTAGCATTAACTAGAAAACAGTGGATTTGGAGTTAGGAGTCTTTGGTGAAGATCCAGATCCTCCACATAATGCTTCTTGGCAGGTCACATGACACACTTGACTCTCAGCACCTTCTTTGCATAAACTGGATCTAATACCCACCCCCTCCTTGGGTCATACCCCGCACACAGTCATTATGTTGTTGCTATTGGCAACTTGCAAATATTTTTGAGTTTTCAACCATGCTCTTGCATTACCTGTGATATAACTGGTTAATTATCACTATAAGACTCATTGGAAAGCTAAAAATAAAATCAGAGCTGTCAGTTCATGGTAAAGTGTACCATGTTCAAAGGTTGTCTCTTGAGCCAAATGAGAGCAATTAGTTACAAAAGGCTCCAAGCATTTGAGAAACAGCAAGCTGAGCCATCCTGAATATGTGTTCTAAGTTCCAAGGCTGACATATGAATTATTAAGCTGCTGCAGCATGAAGACCATCTCTGCTTGCAGAAGACCTCTGTGGTGCATTGCAGGGAAATACAAACAACAATGCCAAATCTAGTTACACAAGTCAGTTCTGAGTCCCATGTGCTTCTGCTGTGGAGCAGCCCAAGGTACCCAGATCATGGAGCTCAGCAACTGGCTAGAGGGATCCCAGGATAATTTTGCAGGAGAAAAAATGATTAATCAGGAGAGAGGAGAAACCCTCTATCTGCTTCATGTTGCTGCAAGAACCATATTAAATGCAGAAGATTCCAAGTAAGAATCCTGTGAAAGCGAGTGGTCAAAATGTATTCTTTAAACTCACCATTTTGAAAGGACGTAGTGACTAAAAGGGGATTCTAGTCACTGACCTTGAATGAAACGTGATAGTGTCCACGAACACTCCTGTGGCCTGAGTAGACTCTTGCTGCTTGGCACTATGATGCCATTATTATCTTGATCTTTATTCCATCAGCTAGGATTACTCCATTTTGTAGCTGAAGAAACTGATTAAGTTAACCGCCCTGAGATTACAAACTGGCCACTTTCAGGGTTGTTCTTTATGCATAGTAACCCCTACCATCACTCAAATATGCCAAGAAGGGAGATTTCACAAAATGCACTTTAAACTTAAGTGATTGAAAGAGCTCATGGTTGCCTAGCAACAGGGCTTTCAGAGGTAAGCAATGTGACAGGCTGAAGAAAACCTCTAGAGAGCAGAGGAAACCTGGCATCTCCCCGTAGCTTGCCTGCTGCAGTAAGTGGCAAACCTATTTGAGCAATTGGCACAAGAACCTGTAAAGTGACCCCTGGGGACTGGATCACCAAGTTCCTTTTATTGTGGTGTCTGTCACAAATGAACCACCGAGTCACTAAAATCTCAGTTCCTGTGTATAGATCCTGTTTTGCTTTCTTTGTTGTTATGTTGTTTTTATAATGGACCAGAATCTTCGGCTGTCTGATCAAATTCCATCTCTCACTCTATGTGATATAGCACCCTGCCACCACACGGTTCTTGTGCATAATTACTTGCAGCATGAGTGTTTCAAGAGTGAGCCGAAGAGCTCTAGGCTCATGGTTAATGCTCAGGAAATAAGTATGGATATGTCTTATAGACATCTTCTAAGTCATTGAAGGTCTGTAAACGATAAGAAAATGCACCTAATACCCTAAACATGGGGGACAGGTTTTCAAACCATGAGCCACCATAGAAGTCCCTTAGCTAAGAACCTTTTTATTTGAATGCCAGTGCTCTCTAGTAATCTTGGAGAACTTTATTTTATCATAAGGTTTAAATTATCATCAGTCGTGGAAATTCTCATTGGTGTCCTATATCCTGAAGAGAGAGAGAGAGAGAGAGAGAGAGAGAGAGAGAGAGAGAGAGAGAGAAGGCCAGCAGTAAAGGTAGAGTCCCGACTCATGTTTTCTGGTTATATAATCAACATTTCTGTGCAGGGCCTTAGATTCAAGCAGAAAATAGAGAGTTACATATCATTAAAGACAGATAGTTCAGTACAAGCCACAGATACCATCAGGGGCAGCCAGGCACGGGCTAGAGACACAGCTCCACACTGCCACCTGCAGCCGGAGTTCATTCCGGAGACTCCCCACCCAGTGGAAGCCAGGAACCCCAGCTATGCCACAGAGAGGAATTTCAGGAAGAGCCAGGATACAGCAACGTTGGAGTTTATCAAAAGGAGTCGTCTATACTTGTAGAAGGGGACCAATAACAATATACATGTCAAAGAAAGGATGAGACCAATCAAAGTGTGCATATGGGCTTCTCAAAGAAGTGTAACCCTTGATTGTCTGGACAATAACCACTTATATGATTTGGGTGGTGGTAAGGTTTTATCTTCAAAGAGTTGCTAAGAAACCTAAATGACCTCATAGGCTGGTTTTTGAAGTGCAGCAGACAGGATAATTGTAGCTGATGAACTAAAACCCTCAATCCTAAGAATAGCACAGGAAGTTAAGATTTACACTGTAAACAAAAATTAATAGTCCTTTTCGTGAAATTTCTAGAAAATATCTGAGAAAAGAGGAATGTCATGCTCAAGGTCTTATTGCTCAGCCCACAAGCACTCATTGTACCTTAACATTCCTTAGAAGATATTTCTACATTAAATGAATATTGTCTCTGCATTAGCAACCTTCACAGCAAGTATTAATTGTGCTAGAATTTTTTGACTCTTAGTGGGCAAGTTTGGGGTGAGGAGCCCCCTTTCTCTTGCCCTGTTCCTTCACTTTCCGCCTATCTTTCTATTCTGCCTCCACAGTGGTAAATGAAGCAATGAAGGAGAGAGACATTACATTAGGCAGGCGTGAGGAAAATAATTCATGAAAAAAGTAACATTTTAATTGGAAATTATAGAATAAGCACAATGAAGATGCTGAAGTTAAATATGCCTTTAGAAGAGGAAAGATTATAATCATATGAAACAAGGGTGTTGATAGTAAGATGATGCAGAGAGAATTGACAAAGCCAGCCAAGTATGAGACAAACAATAGCGAAAGAAGGATGGGTAGGTGGCAAAGGGGATAGTTGGGACGCTATAAAAGGCAGGTCCAATGGCTTTGATGGTTCTTAGCAAGCCACTGAGTGATGTCAACAGTTTTAACAATGGAGTCACATCACTGAATGTGGTGACTTAACCAAGTTGTATTTATACTGTGTATACAATGTAGTAGCTACAGAGACAGTTTATATACTACTGTCATTGTCCAGGAAAAGGCATGATGTGGCAAGGAGAATGAAGGCTGTTGGGGAAATGGACTCAAGATGTTAGAGGCAGAAAGCATAGAATTGTGGAATGGGACTGTCCAATATGAGCATCATGTGCAGGAGGCCAGGTGAAGTAGGGTGAAGATACCAGGGATGTAGCCATAGATTTTGACATCATCTATCCACAAGAGAACATTTCTTGAGTGGAGGTAGATTAATGTTCAAGATAAATAATGTATATTCTTTATGAACCTGTAGCACCCAAATGAAGTAGCAGGGCTCTGAATTATAGGGGCTATGATTTTAATGATGTTTTAATTAGAATATAATATATATTCAGGAAAGTACACCGACCTCAGATCAGAAAGTATCCTCTTAGGGAAGGATGACATTATAGCATAATATTATATTATGTTGTATTTCATGCACTGCTCAATGATTTGAAATTTAAAACAACACTGCTATGACCTTCTTGTATCTATAGTGGCACAAACGTAGGTATTTACATCTGCAATAGCATTGAGAGCCTACACTCATGCATATAAATGTGTGCTTCTAAAGGGAAGGAGGTACAACAGCCTCTGGTGTGAAGTGTGATGAGTCACAGTGAACCACTTATAGCTGCTCACGGAGGAGCTGAACAATCAGACACAGGTCAGGCTAGAATACAGACACAAAGTAAAAAGATAACGTCTGAGGCTATGAGCTAGAGTGTAGCTCAGAGGCAAAGTGCTCACCTAGCATCTGAGACTGTAAACAAATATTAATGGAAGTATCTATAGCTAATATTAGTTAATTGTTGACCATGGCTGTCACTTCCATATAAGGACACTTGATGTAATAGTGGTTCAAAATCAATACGGACTTCTGTAGTGTGGAGATGCCTTATTCAGTGAAATCCATGGTCCAGATGTTACATTTTGCTTAGAACAAAATATAAATCAATGCAGGTGGTAGAAAAAATAGGTCCAATCCTCAAGACATATGCCATTGTAGTTACATTGAAATTGATGAGAGTGCTCATATCTGATTTTCCTTGATTTCAGCTTCAAGCCCCTATGCCATCAGGAAACTTCAGTAAACACAGACAAAAGCCTAAGAGTGTGGTCTAGGAACTCATGATCAAAACTAATGCCAGAATGCAGCTCAGCCTTCAATCTAGTGACCTTGATTGACCACAGAACAAACTCAGGACTGGTTGAAGCAAGTTCAATCATTGACACCATCCACGCATGCAAGTCAGTTTCCTCGCTGTCTTTTTTGGTTCAGTCTAAAATGGTTCAGCACTAAGCTGGGGAGTTGATTTTCCTTAAGGGTCTGGCTTCTGGTAGTTGGAACACACTCCAGTGGATCGCTACACATCTGAGAGTATTTAGACAGCACTAATTAAAGGAGACAGGTTTAAAAATAACGAGGGCATAAAGCTGGGTGGGTACAGAATGGGAGGATGGATCTGGAGGCGTTGATTGATGTGAGAAGGCCCATTTTAACTGTGGATAGGATTATTCCACAGAGAGGTGAGTAAAATGAGCTGAGTACTAGCCTTCATGACTCTCTGCTTCCTGATTGCAGATATGATGTGACCAGCTCTCCTAAGCACCCGCTGCCATGACATTCCCATCATGCTGATTCTATACCTTCAACTTTGAGTTGAAGCCATCCCTTTAGCCCTTGAGTTCCTTTTGTCAGAATATTTTATCTCAGCAATAGCTCAAGTAACTAAGTTAATTTCACAGTTGCCAAAACAGGACTTTGTTCTCCAACTTCTGAGTAAACAATACCTTGTATTTTAAGGTGTAGCCTCCTGAAAATGCTTTCATTTGTTTGCTCTAGACATGACAGTGTCTTGGGGGATCTGAGAATGTGACTTTTTGCTCTTTGATTATGCATTTTTGACTTCAATGTCTCCTGCTCTGCACTAGACATTTTCAGGATTCATAGAAAGAAGCCTTTAACAAAATGTCACCAGAAAGAGAATAACAATTGGGAAGTATGGAGTTAGAGTGATAATATTCACTAAACTGTTGTGCCAGGCTCTAGCATGACTGCTAAGAGATTGTCCAGTGGCTAAGGGTGCTTGTTGTCAAGCCTCACAACCTGAGTTCAATCCCCAAGGTCCTACTTGTTAGAAGGAAAGAACTGACTCTTGCAAGATGTCCTCGGACCTCCACACACACACATCATGGCACTCAGAGGCACATGTACCTGTGCATGTGCTTCCACACATACGTACATATGCTCAAAAATAAATAAATACCTTAATAAAAATAGTAATTGTCAGCAATTTAGGACACAGGTCCTAGTATTACAATTTAATTCCGAGGAAACGGAAGCACCGAGAACTTACCGAGCTTGATATTAAACATTTAAAGAGTGTAGGTGAAAGTCACTGATGGACTTTCTCAGCCCGAGCTACCCACTGAGTAACCTCACTATGCTGCCTCCAATGACCAATAAATAATATAGATAATAAAAAAAAAAATCCCTGTTTCTTCAATAAACCTCAACTTTGGCAACTTCTATAAATTATATGTTCCTCTGCACTAGTTGTGATACAACTAAGTGGAAGTAAGTATCCAAGCATAAATACCCAAGACCGGAGCATGCTCACATACCCCTACCACCCAGCCGAGAGGAGCTGCACTGTTCTGCACACACATTATTGCTGCAACTTTCCCCAACTTGTTTCAGGGCCTTTGTTGCTACTCTGTGTCTCATTTTTATTCTGCTCACAGGCTAAAGAGATCCCACAACCTATCTGTTTCTGTAGCTGGAGGTGGATGAGAAGACTGACTCCCACATTCTAGATGAACCTGCAGAATCTCATTTTGCTTAAATATACCATCCCCCAAAATTTAGTCCAGGGAGCTCCGAAGCTGGAGTAGCTGGAAAATAGATGGTGCTACCTCAGAGTCAATCAGTACAAACTAGAAGGACAGCCATGCAGTGTTCATGCCAATGCAGGCACACAATCAATGAAACCAAAGGAAATAAATGAGAAGCAGGCATTGTGTTAGAACACAGGAAAATCTCCTGCTCCCCACCCCAGGGGATTTTTACTATGCTATGTAACACCAGGTAGCTTAAGGCTAAAGGTCCATTAGCCTGAGTGAATACATGTCATTTTAGTGATGCTAATGGTACTTCATAACTCACAAGCATTAGTTTCTAGGACTCCCAGATCTGTCACTGTAATTGTTGTCATTTTGCTTTCTAGCATGTAGAATAGTTCTCCAGGACCACAGCAATTCTGGAGTCAGGTGGATTTTTACCAATCTAGGACATGAATATTGCTCAGAAAAACTTTAATATTGGTGTCTATCCCTGCCTCTGAGGCTATAGAGCAGTCCCTCCTCCTTGATACGCATTTAAAAACGACAATGACTTGCAGAATCCCTTTAGTGATTTCCTCCTTGAGCAAGCAATAACAAGGAATGCAAACCACTTGACAAATGCAGGGCACGATGGCAACTCAGACAGAGATCTGCTAATTGGAAACCACGAAATATGCACATTTGATTTTCCTGTATGGAAACAAATTTTGTTAGATTTAGAGACAGAGTTGGTGCATGTGATGAATGGCCTTGTGTGGGATCGAAGGGCATGAGTTTGGATTCTGGGACCAGAGATTATTTTCAGCTTTGTCACTTATTAGGTAAATGACCTAGAGTGAGGACCTCTCCTCTCGGAGCCTCAGTTTCCTATGTTATACAATGAAGATACTTGCCCTCTCCCCCTACACACTCTTCTCCTTTTCTCCTCTTGTGGATGGGCTTGTGAGGGCTGAATGAGATAATTGAAGTGTCCAGTAAAATGTCTATCCTACTGTTTTCCTAAGTTTCCTAGGTAAATTGCTCGGAGAGCCTTGTTCAATGTAAGAGACGGATAACTGGTCCATAAAAGTGCTACACAGGGGAAGCAAATTGGTGCCGTTGGTGCTAGTCCTTCTCATCTGGCTCCTGGGTTTAGAATGGAATGCACCTAGAATAGTGTTGAGTGCATCAATGAGACTCTTTTGGAAACTTGATTCAAAACAGGTCATTGTACGCTCATGCTAACGGAGATACAACAGGAGCAAGCATGATGGGAAACAAGTTGTAATGGAGGCAACACAGGGCGAGTACCAGCTATTTAGGGCTGAGCTCTGTCTGCTCTCTAGCAAGTCATGGGACTTCTCCCTGTGTTTGTTTCCTTGTCTGCAAAATGACTTTCCAAGCTGCATCCACTGTTTGGCTAGGAAGCCATATTCCTGCACAAAAGAGGGATTTCTATACCTCTGTAGATGAGCCTGCTGCTCTGGGGAGAGTTATAAGCTTTTTACAAGAGGTGGCCACTCACTCTACCATTTCTAAGTGAGTATTTAGCTTAAGCAGTTTCTTGGGATCCCATGCCAATGGTGACATGGTGGAGGAAAGCTCAGTTGGCCACTTCTAAACTGGGAGTATTCTACATAGCCAGCCCTGTTTTTCTTACAGTATTGTTAACGTTCAAGACCTTGTGGCTTTTAGAATAGCCATTATTTGAAGCGGTTTACTCAGTACCTCTGCACACTGGTAATCTATTTCACAATACATTTTAAAAATCTCTTTTCAACCTGTGAATCCAAATGTGGTAACAAATGAGTGGGGGGGTCTCTTTTCATCCTGTGCCGCATTCATGGTGTTCTTTTAGGACCCAGGCTGAGTGGGTCCTAGAAGACTCCAGCTATTAGTCAATATGATAACAAAGACTGTTTGCAGCATGGATGTGTGAGTTAGCAGACAACCAGTTCAGGGAATCTATAAGGTACAGAGCAGCTCTGCAAGGTCTAGTTATATCAGGGAAGTGAGTTTCCTCCCTCTGCATTTCAGCAATCTCCTCTTCAAGAGAGGCAAGTGAGAAGATGAGAATAGGTAACTTAAAAAGACATTTTTCAATTCTAAATTCTGTATTTTTAGTCAATTTTTATATTGGCATTATACATAACCTCAAAGATGTGCTTGAGAACTACACAGATTTAAGAGACATTAAACTGCTTCTCTGTTCAAATATAGAAAATGAATTCCCAATCGCTAGATACATTTCAGTCTCCTTAAATCTCGTGTTCAAATCCTTCACAACATGTAACTTAACACTTTCAAAAATGACACATTCTGTGGTCCCTTTTGAAATATGATATTAAATACACAGTGGAGAACTTCAAAGGATTGTTAAAAATTTCTAGTCACAGTTGTCCATGGTTAGCCTGGGCCCATTGTCTGTAGTTTCAGCACTCTAGAAATGGAGACAAGAGAACTGTCCTGAGTTCAAGGCCAGCCTAGGTGTGATGGTGAACTAGTCTTGGTTGTCAACTTGACTACATCTGGAATTTACTAAAACCCAAGCAGCTGGGTATACCTTTGCGGAATTTTTCTTGATTGAGTTATTCGAAGCAGGAAGATCCATCCTAAGTCCAGATATTTTGAGGTGGGAAGAGCCACCTTCAATCTGGGTCACACCTTCTGGAGGAAGCATATATAAAGGATGTGGAAGAAGGAAGTGTTTATTTTTTCCTGGTTGCCTTCTTTCTTGCTTCACTGGTATTAGAGCCCACTTCCTCAGGATTCCAATATGTACTGAAGACTAGCTCAGACATCCAGCCTCGGGAATTGAACGCATTGTATTCTTAGACTTTTCTTTGGTAGACAGCCATTGTTTGGACTAGTTAGATCACAGCTTTTAAGCCACTCTAATAAATATCCTTTCTATATGTATATACCCTATCATTTGTATTACTCTGGAGAATCCTGACCAATGTAACAGGCTACATAGTAAGACCTAGTGTGGGGATATATTGTGTCCCCCAATATATTGTGCATCCTAATAAACTTATCTGGGGTCAGAGGACAGAACAGCCACTAGATAGACACAGAGGCCAGAAAATGGTGGCACACACCTTTAATCCTATCACTTGGGAGGCAGAGATCCATCAGGATCTCTGTGAGTTTAAAGCCACACTGGAGACAGTCAGGCATGATGACTCACACCTTTAATCCCAGGAAGTGAGCCTTCAATCCCAGGAAGTGATGGCAGAAAGCAGAAAGGTATATAAGGTGTGAAGACCAGGAACTAGAGCTGGTTAAGCTTTTAGGCTTTTGAGCAGCACAGTTCAGCTGAGAGGCATCCAGTCTAAGGAAACAGGATCAGCTGAGGAACTGGCAAGGTGAGGTAGCTGTGGCTTGTTCTGCTTCTCTGATCTTCAAGCATTCACCCCAATACCTGGCTCCAGGTTTGTTTTTATTAATAAAAAAGACCTTTTAAGATTCGTGCAGCAACCTAGTCCTGAAAACACACACAATTGTCCATTTCGACACTTCATTTTATGTGTTGTGTGTTTTCAATTGGTTTAATTTTTTATTTTTAAGAATTTCATGCAGATAGACAATAAAGTATGAGCATATCTACTTGCCATTTCCTGCCTTCAGTTCTCCCTGTATGTACCCCAGGATGTCCTCCTCCCATCTAGATGCCTGCTTTGGTGGTGGAGATAACTGACTCAGTCCAGCAGCTTGACCAGTTAGGCATCTTTCCATTGGCTGCTACTCCCAGTAAGGTAAAGCTTCTCTGCACCAGAATGAGAGCAGCCCAGGCCCATGGGCATAAACATAAACACTCAGAAGGCAAGTTGACAGCGTGATCGTTTAGCAAAACAACAATGGCAGCTCTACCCTATGACATATGGCATCTTGGGCCATGGGCTTTTGATCAGGATTACAGTACCAGGAATCCTGTGAAGCAGACCTCAGAGTCACCCAGAAAGTAGTTATTTACCCCTATAGCCTTCACGCCACTGTTGTACCAGTAGGTACATCCTGCCTGGCAGGTTGGTGTTGTAACACGCAGGGTCCAGCACTGGGAAGACCATTGATGTATTTTCCCCCAGAGTCCTGTAAAGCACTAGGAAAGCTAGCCAGCATGGAGGAAGTTTCTGACTTTGTTTGGGATTACTTTGCTACATCCTGCAGCCAAAGTGTTCTCACCTTATTTCAGGCATACCATAGCTTTTCTTTTAGTTTGCATCAATGTGTTAAATATAACAGACACCAAACTACATGAAAATTTAAATGAAAAATTATACAAAATCTTATTTTCTTTGAAATACACACATCAAAAGAGTTTTCAAAACCAATGAAAAAGTAAGGAAGGGACATAAGGTGGGGTCCTTTCACTAGGGACTAAATTTAGAGCAGAGAGCTAGAACACCGATTGCATGTGAGCAGAAGTTTAGCTTTGAAAAGTCTTAGATGAAAGCTCAGATGTTTTAGGTCAGATGTTCTTAGACTGTGTCCCCAGAGGCTCATGTGCTAAAGCACAGCCCTGAGTGTGGCAATGTTGAGATTGTAGAACTCCTAAGAGGTAGGGATTAGTAGAAATGGGTGAGGCCATTGGAGTTTATGCACAAAGATGAGATGGATGTGATCTGCTTGGACCCTGGTCAGTTTTCTTGAAAGCAAGTTTATGTGAAAAGAACAAGCTTGTCCCTTGGCTCTTTCTGTCCCTTTCTTAACTTATGATTTCTACCTCTCCCACCTATGTTTCACCCATGAAACATACCATCTGACAGATAGATAGATAGATAGATAGATAGATAGATAGATAGATAGATAGATATAATCTAGATGGACCTCTCCAAAGCTGAGATAATGCTGTCTTCCTTTCTTGAATGTGTAAAACTGTGGTTTAAACAATCCCTGTTTCCTCTGTTCAGAATGCCATATTTTGTTACATTTACAGAAAACAGATTAATAGTGATAAAGTTGTACAGCATGTAGAAGACATAAATTATGAAAGAGTAAGTGTCCTGATTTAAAACTTATTTATGTAACCCTAAGCACTTATGGACTTAACAGGTATTGTTAAATGAGGAAATGTGTTGTGGGATATTTGATTACACTGTGAACCCCGAGTTTGTGTTAGTTAAATAAAACTTTGGGTCAGGAGGCAGAGCCAGCAACTGGTTGGCAGGAAGTAGCCATAGGGAGTTGGAGGTAGTCCAGAAAATGGATAGAGAAATGCACAGGAAGTGGTAGGCAGGGACTTGGAGTTTGGCGGTCTTTTTTTGTTTGGGGACGGAAGAAGTCAAGGGGTTGCTTCTCTGCCTTTCTGAGCTAGCAGATTTTCACCCCAGCATCTGACTCCCAAGTTTTTATTGGTAAAATAGAATGATAGAGACTTAGTTAAAAACTGCATTTGGCTGCAGAGGCAGAGGCGGTTCTGGTGGGACGTGGAAGCAGCAGGGCAGTGATTTTAGAGCCACAGTCGGTAGCTGAAACAGCAGTGGATTCAGGTGCAGCTGCTGTGCTGACACTAAAAATGCACAGAAAAAATAGCATAGAATTTGGTCCTTTTATAGAACTCACAACCTGTTAAGTTTCTTTTCCTCTAAATATTTTATAATTTGTGCCCTCCCCTATGGAGGTAAAAAGTGTTATCTGCATGCAGTTTAATGCTTAGAAGGCAGCTTAGAAAGCCACTCTGCCACCTCTAATCTTATTGGAGCCCATGTCAGGTAGAATTTCTGTACAGCCATTTCTGATCATTTTCATCTCTTTATTCCCCTTTATGCACTTCTTTTAGACTAAAAATCAAATAATGCATCATTACCAAGAATTCTTATCCTCTCAGTTTTCAAGAAATAAAAATTAGGAAACTATTTTGTAAGGCAGCCTCTTTGGGTTTAGTTTCTGAACACATTGACAGATTTGTGGTTTCCAAGTGCAGGACGTATTCAAGGCCTACTCATCAGTCATCTCTCCTCTACCCAGCAGAATGCCAGCAGAACATCATAATTCTTGTAGGGATCCTTTAAATAAAGATTTAAAGATCTCCACATGTGTTACTGTGGAAGAGTTGTCCTGGGTCCTGTTGACCCTACATCATCCTAAAAATTCAATCTTGGCCTTTTGAGAGCTAACTTGCAAGGTTCCAAAGTCATGCTAAATTAACCAAAATTGCCAGAGCAGAATTTCTGGCAGAGTCTTCTCTGGTTGATTTTAGAACTTGGTGTTTTCTAACTGTGGACTACACAGAATCTAGATATTTCTGGGTGACATTTAAGATCTTAAGAGGAGTGGCTCCCTCTCCTCATTCAGCCTTATCTCTCCATGTCCCCCAGATCTGTTCTTCACAATAGTCATGACCTCTCTGGCTGTCTTTGCACAAATGTGACTCTTCCCTATGATACCCCCCCCCCCCCCGAACTCTTTCATCTTTCTAATCTGTCAAGGTTCTAACATTCTCATCTTATCCATTGTCTCTTTTCTGATTTTTCCAACCTTTGTAAATTATAAGTTTCTTGTTCTCTTTCACATCTATTACCAGAACTGGGAATACACTGCTTGGATGTGCAAATGCCTTTGAGTAGAATGTTATACTCCCCTTGTCACAACAGCTGCCAATCCTGAGATATGTTGGGCATATATGAGAATCCATGCAGGCCTACCAGAAACAAAAAGGGTGGAATTTAGATAGAACATAATGTCCCTAAGTGCCATATATGAGAAGACTCCAAAAGAACAGGTAATGACCAAAAATATTTCAGCAGTACATCTCAGAGACAGAAGTCTCACTTGCTTGGTTGAGGGGGCAGGCACATGAATCTCCTGAGGAGTCTGCAGTTCTAACAGCTCCACTCTCCTTCCTGCCTCTAATCTGAAGTTACAGTAAGTGGGTACTTGGAGCATCTGGTTTATATGGCTTTTGCTCATAGCTTTTTCTCTGAATTGAAACACTCCCTTCTGGAGGGAGAAAAGAGCTTCATAAGATGCAGGAAGTAAATGAAATTCACACAGCTCAGGAAGACCTGAAAATTACAAGATTCACAGGGCATCTCCCCAAAGTTATAAAAGGAGTGAAAAGTTGTTGGGAGAGGCAACTCTTTGGCCAGTTGAGCTGCCTGCAAGATATGCAGGGATCACCAGAGACCCAGCCTTTGTGAGTTGTCATCCATGCCTGGTAGACATTTTGGTAAAGCAGATGCCTTGGAGTTACCCATGATCCTGTTATAATCCTTCACTATACTCCTGTAAGTAACCCCAATACATCCACTGATTCACCAATCTAGATATGAGTGGATTTATTTCTTTGGGATGCTATTGGAACCCTATCTGAAGTGAATAGATGTTTATTCATGTCCCACCAGGAAAAAGTCATGCAATAGCACTTTACATTTCATGCCCTACTATCCAGTCTTGACTGACATGCTCTTGTGTATTGGTAAATCTTGTGTTCATGGTCTAAATAGAAGGTTAGGAACTACTTTTTCTTTTTATAGACATGAGGTGAATTTTAGATGTTAACATCTTGGCAAAAAAGTAGATATCAATTAAATATTTATTGACAACTTGACAACTTTCAAAACTAGAATTTGAGGGCTAGAGAGGTAACTCAGCAGTTAAGTTCATACTGCTCCTCCAGAGAATCCAAGTTTGGCTCCCAGCACCCATGTTTGGCAGCATACAACTGCCTGTAACTCCAGCGCTAGAGGATCTGAAATCCACTTCTGGTTACCTCCACACATGTGGCATACACTCACACATACAATAAAAATTTAAAAATAAACTAGATTTTTATAAAACTGGCTCTGGCTGTTTACCCATGCATATCTTCTAATGACTGACATAGAATGATAACAGTGGGCATGGCTGTTGGGAGCTGATTACTATGTGATTACTTCAGTTTCTAAGTAGTCACATATTCAACATTGGTCAGCACAGTACCAACTTCACACATTCTGTATCTGGTGCACATTCTCACTGGTGGGGATGCTAGCATTCTACAAACACAAGTGGGATTATTTTGGTAGTTTTGTGTGAAATGATTCCCGATCATCCATGCAAATGCACATGTCTACATATGAACGGATGCACTGGTGGCCTCTATAAATGAACATCCACAGGTAGTCCAGTAGCAGGAACTAGGCTGTTATCATTCAGAGTTGGATGGTAAGAACCAGAGAAAATATATTAGTTTCAAACTGCACCCCAGTGAGGTGTGGAAACCCCCCTAATACACTTGGTGCTCCCTCACACTCACATGATATTGAGTGCAGGGCCATATTTTTTACACACCAGAGAGTCAGATATATTCATCTGTGAACCTCCTTTCCAGTAACCCAGGTGTGTTGGGAACTCTGCAGCTTTCTATATAGAAGAGTGTTGTGCTGTGGGACTGAAACACATTTGATGCATCTGCCTTGGCATCAAATGGGCATCAAGTGGGGTGAGTAGGTGAAGCCAAGCTGTGAAAGCTCATTTGCTGTACTTCTGACTGTTTGAGGTCCTCCAACAACATATTCTCAAAATGGTCAAATATGACTTATTTTTCTGTCTTAGAAAATTCAACACTTATTCTAAGTTGCAAAAAAAAAGAGTTCAACTAAATTACTGTCAACTTACAAAATGAAAATTTAAAACATCTTTAAAAATTGCATTTGCTTATGTGCGTTGGGGGTGGGGATGGAAGTCAGAGGACCACTCACAAGAGGCAAGTCTCTGCTCCCACCATGTGGGTCCTGGGAAGTAAGGCTTGGTGGCAAGTACCTTTACTTTACTCACTGAACCATCTCACTATCCCAAGATGGAATTTAAATAATAATAATAATCCTCATATTTTGTTGATTTTTCTCTTCCTTGTTGGAAGCAGTCATTTAACAAGGGATGGAAATATTGCCTCTTCTGGTGTTTCAATCAGAAAATAATGACAGCAAGCAAGCAGTCATGATCATCCTGTTTAGATTCAAGTGCAGGAGGAACACAGATCTCTCTGCATTCCTAGTCTACATCAGTACAGTACGTACATGCATCGACTGGGCCACTCGAGGACAAGGATGGACTTGAACATCTTCTCTGTTTCCCTTCACAAGCCAAACAGAACTCAGGCAGCACCAAGGTCATCTGTCATTTCCAACCACACTTGGGTAACCCACCGGAAATACTGAAACATCATTTGATATCATTAGATTTATATCTGAAAAAAAAAAATAGAAACAGTACTCAGCATGGTGGCACATACTTGTAATCCTAGCACTTGAGAGGCCTGAGGACAGTGAATTAGAGGTCAGCTTGGGTTACAGGGCAGGAATCTGTTTCAAAACACAACAAGTCTCTCTCTCTCTCTCTCTCTCTCTCTCTCTCTCTCTCTCTCTCTCTCTCTCTCTCTCCCTCTCCCTCTCCCTCTCCCTCTCCCTCTCCCTCTCCTTCTTTCTCTCCATCTCCCTCTCCCTCCCCTCTCTCTGGTTCCCTTACATACTTTCTCTCCCCGCCCCCACACCAAACAAAAGCTTTCATTACTTCTATTTCTAATAGCTTGCTAAATGCAGCTGCTTTAGGAAATAATTTTATGCCTCTTGTAACTGAGAATAAAAAGTAACACATGTAGCATATGTATCCTTGAGAAATTAGATTATGAATAAAGAAAGATTTTTAAGCAAATGGAAATGTTAGATGTCATTAGCTTAGAATGTTTTCTAGTTTTTGTTTTAACATAGTCATTCTAAAAAAAAAAGTCTGACTTCTCTTATACATGACCACATCCTTGGAATCCACTAAAAAATATTAAGATATCAGTGAATAAAGCAAAACTGCAAGTCATTATCTAGTACTATGATGTAGTCCAAGATAAATCCTAAGAATTGTGTCTAACTAAAAGAGTAAATCACTTTAGAGAATCCGGGATTATTGTGGAAGCCTTGGCTCTAGCAGCCTACTGTTAGCTGATAAATGCCCCCTGATAGATTAGAGCTCTCTTACACCTCTTTCCTAAAGCTGGATGGACTTACACATGCAAATAAATATACATGGAAAATTCACACAAGCAAGCAGGCTCGGTGGACATGGCTCCCACCTTGGTAACTACTCATGACTGCTTCCTAGTCACTCCACATGCTTTAGTCAGTTTGTATCAAATTGCCTAGCTGCACGTTTCCTACTGATTTTCAGCCTTCGGGTCTTGGGTCTTGATGTGCCCTACATCACAGTTTTAAGGCCTCACGCTGCCTTAGCTTCTGTCACTTAAGCTCTGCTTTGTTTCAGTGAGGATCTTAGATGGGCCTCTGGCACCACACAGTGTTGAGAAAGTCTGAAGGCCTGCCATGACATCAAGGACACAGCCTCTCAGCCTATTCTCCTGCGTTCTCCACTAGGGAAAGCCAACTTTGAATAATAGAAAACTGTTTTTAACAAGGGATGGAAATATTGCCTCTTCTGGTGTTTCAATCAGAAAATAATGACAGCAAGGTTATGGCAAATTGATCATTACTTACTCATTTGTATGAACTAGGACTGCAATTTCTCAAATAACTTACTGGGTCTCATTATTTACCACATTAAAAAATGTTTTATATAAATTATACATAATTTAAAATATCAAATAATAGCAAAGCATTTCTAACAAAACACATGAACCTCTGCCCTATATGTTCCTAGTCTTGGTCCTCCTTCTTATCTGATGCACATTCAAAATTTTAAAGTTTTTTTTTTTCATTTTCAGCTGAGGCCATATTTCTAAATAAGCTGCTAATGTGTCCACCTCTACTCCAGACAATTTTAGGCATTATTTATTAACTTTCAGCTAAGAAAAAGATTCTCCCTTCTGTATCCTTGCACCCTCTTTCCAAAACTGTTTAACACATGTGGAAAGTTGACAGCAAAGATTATCAATACATAAGAAAGTAAGTAGAAAAAAAAGTCATAAAAAACAAAACAAAACAACAAAAAGTTGGGTGGTGGTGGCACACCTTCAATCCCAGCACTTAAGAGGCAGAACCAGGTGGATCTCTGTGAGTTTGAGGCCAGCCTGGTCTACAGAGAGAGATCCAGGTCAGGCACCAGAACTATACAGAGAAACCTTTCTCAACAAACAAACAAACAAACAAACAAACAAACAAAAAGTCCTGCAATCACATACACAATGCAATGAAAACATGAGCAACCTACAAACACTTTATTCTATGGGTGCACATGTATTTGTGTGCACATGTGTCTGTGTGCACATGTGTCTGTGTGCACATGTGTCTGTGTGCACATGTGTCTGTGTGCACATGTGTGCAGGTACCCACAGAGGCCAAAAGAGGGCATCAGATCCTCCAAGGCTGGAGTTATTGGCAGTTGTGAACCACTATGTGAGTGCTGGGAACTCAACTTGGGTTCTCTGGAAGAGCAGCAAGTGCTCTCAACTGCTGAGCTATCTCTCTGGCTCCACGAGCAATATTTAAAATTCATGTTATAATTTATATCCATATCTATATCTCTATATCTATCTATCTATCTATCTATCTATCTATCTATCTATCTATCTATCTATCTATCTATAATGTCTATAAACAACCTCAAAAGAAAAATCTAGTTAAAATCAACTCAAAATGACTACGATGTTTGAATTTGCAGGTTGGTATTTACCATCAGACATTATAGCAATATAAGATAGATTGAAGTATTTCTGTAGAGACACAGAAGAGTTAAATGCAATTCAGGGTTCGCACTAGATCAGTGGCTCTAGACAGGGAGAAAAGGAAGACTTTGTTAGATAGAATTAGATGAGAATGTCATTGCCTTCTGAAACAAAATGTCCTTATCCCTTTAGAGACCTCTTATGGGGCTCAGAATAAGAGTCATAGTGGGCCTAATGGAAGAGAGAGACTTTGGCTTGGGACATTTCTGGAACAACATTGTTAATCTGCTTTGTCCTGGCCATTCTTTGAGGATGAGCAGAGAATGTGCACTGTTTGAGAAGTCAAGGGAACTGCACCCTGTTTCCAAGATTATGAATACTTAGTTATTTTCTACTTATTTATCATCATATTTTGCTTTCATTGCTTATCAAAGAAACACATTTCATTTACATCTAAACCAATATTAATACATCTATGCTATGTTCCTGGTATGAGGTTTTGGATAGTCAGCTATTAGCATAGCATCTGAGTAAGGACTAAATATATATATATATATATATTCATATACATACATTTATCATGTATATTCATACGTTAGAATTTTAAAATCTAACATATACTTTAATTTTTTAACAAATATACATATGTATATATACTAAATTTTACTTTTATTTTTAATTATGTTTATCTGTGTGTCTGGGAGTAGGGAGAGGGGATTGTCCATATGAGTGTAGTGCCCAAGGAGACCAAAACAGAATAGAGTGTTAGATTTCCTGGAGCTGGAGGCCCAGCCACCTGCTGGGACTTGAAGGAGAGTCCTCTGTCACAGAAGTAGAACTGAAGAGCCATTTTTTTTATCATGTAATGTTTGCTGATGTATATTTATTATCAATCATCATAATAGTTCACTATTGTGTTAAATACCTCAAACTTAATCTGCTTATCATGTCTGGTCCAACTTTGTCATTCAACATTTTTTTCCTCAGTGAATTGACTCGTGAAGCCACAGGGATGCATATCAGCAGTCTAGAAGGCCGATGACCTCTCACTCTCCCTGCCCCCCTCTTCACCCTCTTCTGTTTCTGCCATTTTGTCTCTGTGAGGCTTGGTACCATTGTACTACAGTATGCATTCCCCTCAAAGTTGTCCCCCTTTCCTAGAATACAAATTAAACCATGTTATCATTTAAGTTGTTTAATAATCCCTTTGCCTGTAAGACAACCATAGCAACAATCTGCCTCGGTACCCACTCTCCTGTATGCAGCGCTTCATACAACAGTACATTTTCATGTCCTTTGAATAGGTCAAATGTAACCATTGGTACAACAGGTACGCGTGTGCAAACACACAAGTTTACAATGAGTGTGGCCTGAAAGGCTTGAATTAGTATAAATGGGAACTAACAGGAGATAATCCATTTGACCACTTATTTTAATTACTTTCAATCTCATGTTTTCCCACACAAATCTACAGTCACTCTGGAACTACGTCTCTCTTTTTGTTTGGTTGTTTTAGAAGAGAACCAACCTTATGTATTCTGGTAAAGAAGATGGCAATTTTGGCTGTTGAGAGGCAGGAAGTGGTACCATGTAATTTTACCACGTTACCATCTTTCCTTCTGAACCCAAGTGTTCTCCCACTTATTGGGTTAGTGTTCGAGTTAGGTGACTTCTGGAACAGAGCATTTCTGTTACCGTTTAGTTTAGGCTTTGTGTTAATGGTAGCATTAGGGTTAGGGTTAAGGACAAGAATAATGTTAGGGTTAGTTTTAGGGTTAGGGTTAGAGTTAGGGTTGAGGTTAGGTAATTTCCAGAGCTTGTCAATGTCTCCTTCATAGTGAACACTAGAGACATTTCAGAAGATTGAATTAATCTCCAGTAACTTTTTCTGGTGTACCTGTCGTTCTGCAGACCTGAGTCAGGACTTCCAAGGGAAAGCAACCCCAGGCTCAGGATGTGACCTGTATGTTTCCTTCCCATCCTTAGCTTTGACATCAAGATGCTGGTGCTGATGATGTGAGGAAAGTTCTTTAAATATAGAGGACAGTAGGATTCACCTCAATTCATTTACATTTTTCCAGGAGGTGAGCAATGACATTTTTTTCTGCATCCCTGCCAGAATGACAGCTGACCTTTGAAATTTATCTCCTCTAGAGGCTCGACTAGTGGAAATGTGAAGATGAACTTGATATCTTGCTGCTTTGTGGAGAAATCAAGTAAAGGAAGGGAAAGCTGCTGTCTGATTTCCTCCCAGCAGCCCCTTTCAGGATCAAGCCTCTTCCCAAGATGCCGCTCCCAGGGCATTCAATTGCCCGGGTGAACCCGTTGTCACATCAATCAGCTCAGGACTGGAGCAGGTAATGGTTACAATCATGACTTTGGAGTTTGAGTTTTGTTCAGATTTCTCTTTTCCCATATGCCAGCTCACAGCACTCTTTTGTCCATCTTATCAAAGTAACCACTCATCTGGCCCAATTTTGTTTTATTGAAATAAGGAGGACTCCGCAAGAAGCCTCTGTCTCTTTGTTGAGCACTGTCACCCTGAGCCCACCCACTCTACTGCAGCGTCAATTCTATTGCCTTCCTTCTCTGCATAGTGATGGTGGCAGCCATAGAGGACTTCCCAAGCACACGAAGCTGAATGAAGACACCACACAGGAAAGGTCCATTCTGGGGGGAAAATATACTCCAGAATATGAGGACTTTGAAACAGAAGTGTTTTTTAGGATCACAAAAGATCTGCTAAGGAGTGGCCTAGAAAACAGTAAAAGCTATCAAGGTCATAAGTGGGGCAGTACCTTGAACATCAGCACCTCAGCTACGGTCTGCTGCTTATCTCTACTTTTTCCTTCTCCAGACATGAACTCACATATCCCCACTGATGTGGCTGTGAGAGCTGGGAAGTTTGGTGGATGGAAAACGTAATTGAGAATGACACATATTAATTTCACTTGCACAAGTCTCTGTGTGTGTGTGTGTGTGTGTGTGTGTACACGTGCATATGCACTGTGTGTTTTTGCTTCATCAAAATTGTATTTCGTCATCATAGGCAAAGCATGCTCCTTAGGGTTAGACCTCTTAGTTGGAGAAGCCGATGGCACTACTGGTTAGTAATCTCTTGGCACACCATTTGACTTGTTTTGATGTCAGTTTTCTTAAGGTATCAATTGAAAACAATTGTTAACTCACAGAGTTGTTTCATGTTACACAAAATAATGCAAGTGAAGTGTTTAGAATAATGTTCTACACATAGCATGTGCTCAGTGGATGTGTTTGTTATCAAGGCAAAATCTGATATCCTTAAGTAAGCAGCTCTGGCTTCTGAATTCACTTGTGTAAGATTCTCTAAGACTGTTCTTCTAGTTTCTTCCTAGCTAGCATCCCTGTGTTCTTCTTCTATACCATTTGTCCCTGAAGACCCCTGAAGCCTAAATGTTATCGCTATCTTCTTTTCTTAGCAATCAATACCCATTACACACAGCTTGGGACTACAGACGTTCTGGTGAAAAGCGTTAATGGAGCCTGTCAAGCCACAGCACAGCCATTTCCTCATAGAGCTGAGCTTGAGTCTTCTAAAAGCCTGACCTTCAGTCAGAAAGTGATCAGGCAGCTTCAAATAAGACCGAGAATCTGATCAATATTTCTCCCTCTTCGACTGTGATTAGCAGAGGGACATCAGTTGTCACCAATAGTCTACCACAAAGTCAGATACATCACCCAAGTGTCCAGCTTTTCTTCTCATTGACCATTCATTACATATCTTTGGCATGAAGGTCGAAGGGCTCTTCAGGTTTCCATGGCAGCAGGGGGCTCTGCGAACTTGCTGACCTTCGTAAAAAAAAAAAAAAAAAAAGGTGAGTGGACAAAACCTAGTAAAAACAAATAAACAAACTTCATCTCTTTTTAGCTTTTAGAAGTCTGGGTTACTGGGGTCTGCTGTGTTAGTGTCAAGAACTGCAGAGCTGAAAGTAAAGCCCCTTGCTTTTCTGGTTGGACATCTCCATTCAGAGATGTCAGCCTGCCATCTACTTCTCCTTTTGTTTGATTTCCGTGTGTGTCTTCCTGTTGGCCCATAATCTTGGCAATGAAGAAAATAAGAGAGGGGAATTTCGCACCAATTTCCATTTCTGAGAACTGAGAGTGAAGTTAGCAAATTTCTTAGTAAGCTTTTTTCAAGGCATCACTTTGCAAGTCTGATGGGTGTCCGTCTGGATAGACTCATTCACCTGAAATGTGGCTTGCTATGTCGCCACCTTGTGTTCCTTCTGTGAACTTCATTGCCGGAAACAGTTTTCTCTCTTGAGAAGGTAGCTCTCCAATCTCAGTACATCTAAAGTGAGTTTTGAATTCTGTAGTCATTGCCAGGATAGATCGCTTGAGAACATGGGAGAGAGGCCCATAAGGATAGGTATGCTTAATACATGTTTGGGATCCCAGTGGGGACCACAAAAAGTGGGATTTTGTTGTGCTTTGAGTCATCAAGACTATCTTCATGGATCATTTCTACAGTTCATTTTATAGCATCATAGCTTCATTTCCTGACAAAGATGACATAAAAATATATTTGAGATTCTTTGGCACCACAGCCTTTGGAATATATCACAGAGTAGACTCTGCCTTATGTGTTGAGTGTTTGAAACGTGACTGACCACTCCTCACAAAACCCTCTGTGACCACATGTTCCCTCAGTGTGCAGTCCCTGATGCATCTGATTGTGTTTCAACCACTATATTTCATCCAGATTTTCTATGAGTTGTGCATGTCTGTGTTGTTTATTGTAGGTCAGTGATTTGGGAAGTAGTTTTACCTAAACCCTAGGAACCAATGATCTGTATGTAGGCTGCAGATCATGGTCACTCTTCAGCTGGTTTTCAGTTCTCTATGTTCTAGCTCTGGTTTCAGACCCCACACTGAGGGGTATATGGATGGATGAGGGATGGACACTTGGATTCATTATCAGAGTTCCTCTCCAGCCAGTGATCTCAGGCTGCTCCACTCCCAGCCTCACCTGCAACCTACAAGCTCAATTTCAGCAAAGTACATCTCTTCTATTTTTCTGCTTACAGGTCTTGACACACCTGCATGTAAATATCTTGCTTTCCTCCTACAGCTCATTGAAGGCCAACTAAAAGTTGTAGGGCTAGAGGTGAAGCTTGACAGTAGAATGTGTGTTTTGCATACACCAAGACCCGCCGAGTTCAATGCCCAGTTGAGAGGGAGAAAATAGCAGTAAACACAGAGACAAAATTAGCTGAAAGATACTGGGACATTGCAAGAAGTCAAGCTCATGATAGAATCAGGAGCTGTAGCTTCCTCTATTGTCTGATACATATGCCTTTTCTAAGGACAAATGGGATATGATTCAGCTGCAGATTAACTTGGGCAATCTTGGAGAGCTATAGGTAAAATCTAAAGGGATTTGCCTATGATAAGGCTCTGGGATTATCTGAAGAAAGCATAGCAAGTTAGAACTCTGAAGAGATTGCCTAGTGGGAAATCATGAAGCTGGAGCTTGGGGAAAGGTCAGACATAGTTATAATTAGAGAAAGAAGACATTTGGGAAACAAATAACCAGAAGTTTGTAGTCAATTGAATGTGGAAACCGAGGCAGAAGAAGAAACAATTGTGCTAAACTTTTTAGAAGAGATGTTGGATAGACACCAAAGAAAAACAGAAAAATCAAGAGGGTGATCCTTTTATGAGGGATTTAGATAATACCAAAATGTGCGTACTCTTCACCAACACTTGACATGTTCAGGAGAATCTGAAAGTATGGTTTTCCCTTAATTTTGCATGTTAAGTTATTGTCCGGTGTAGTGGGACTGAGGTGACCAGGCTCAGCCTATCCTGAGTTACTGTGCGCTCTAGGAAATATCAACTGGGGTTGTGCCCAATCCGATTGACTCCATTTTATGAATTCACAGGCTTTACCAGTGTTACCCCATTTTGAGTGTAAGAAAGAGTGAGTCTACATTCTGCTTACAGATGTAATGACCAGCTAGACTAGCACACCAGGAGGCACATTTGTGCCAAGTATGAAGGACACCTGAACATGTATAAGACATGATAAACACTGGACCATACACTGATCAATCACACCAGATGGAAGCTCTCCCCTCTTATCTCAGGACATAAAAGGAGTGCCCCTGGACCAAAGCACGACAAGCAAGCTGACTGGTCACTCTGTCACTGGTCATCAACCTCATTCAGGAAAAAATGAGACAGAAAAGGACTCTGGCCTCTGCCCCCAAGCTTGAGTTCAGTTTCTTCTGCCCATGACATTTGGTCCACTTCAAGCTGAGCCTTGTGGCCGTCTGTCAGTGCCTGCATTTGACATCTGACCAAACAGCTCTGTACCCATGCTTGGATGAGATCTCCATGGGGAAACTGGGGATGAGGGGTGGGCAGTGGAGGGTAGGGGATAGGGGATGAGAACATAAGGGAATGGGATGGTTGAGCTGGAACAGAGATGGAGTGGGAAAGCAATGAAAGAGATACCATGATAGAGGGAAATATCATGGGGATAGAGAGAAACCCAGTGCTAGGAAAGTTGCCAGGAATCCCCAAGGATAACCCCAGCTTAGACTACTAGAAATAGTGGAGAGGGTGTCTGAACTGAACTGGCTCACCCCAGTGATCAAACCGGTCAGTACCCTAACTGTCATCACAGAGCTTCTCTCTAGTGACTGATGGAAGCAGATGCAGAGATCCACAGCTAAACACCAAGTAGAACTCCAGGAGTCCAGTCAAAGAGAGAGAAGAGGGATTCTATGAGCAAGTGCATCAGGATTATGATGGGGAAACCTGCAGAGACAACCAAACCAAACTAGTGGGAACTCATGAAAGTTGGATCAATGGCTGTGGAGCCTGCATGGGACTGGACTAAATCCTCTGCATGGCAGACAGTTGTGTAGCTTGATCTGCTTGGGGGGCCCCCTGGCGGTAGGATCAGAATTCATTCCTGGTGCAGGAGTGGGCTTTTTGGAGCCCACTACCTATGATGGGACACCTCGTGCAGCCTTGAGGCAGAGGGAAGGGCTTGGATTTGCCTCTACCAGATGTGCTTCCCCATGGGAGGCCTTGCCTTTTGTGGGGGGAAGGAAGGGGGTGGGTTGGGAGGGGGTGGCTGGGGGGAGGGAGGAGGGAAGAGGGGGATCTTTGATTGGTATGTAAAATTATTGAAAAAATTTCTTAATAAAAAGTAAAATAAAATAAAAGACTTCTCATTTGGCCTGTTCCTAGACACCTGCATTAGCTTTCCCCTAGGGACTGTTCCTGGACACCTACATCACCTCTCTGCCTCTGTGAGGACAACACCTCTGTTCTCTGCAGCCTCATTATTCATTTCTTAGTCATTCTGTAAAATGTATAGCAGTATATTATTGTGTATGATCTACAAGTTAATATTAGTAATTATAATAAAATGATAGAACCTGTGACTGTCAATAGCCAGGCCTGCTATCCAGCAAAATCACAGCCAATGCAGCTAAAGTAGCACTTGAATTTGCTGTTATTCGGTACATTGTGACATTGTAGAAAGATACAAATATGTGTATACTTTTCACACAGAGCACACTTGGAGCAGGACTTCTCACTGAATAATGGAGTTGCTCTTTTATGCCTCATAGATTTACATATATTTTAGTGTCTTCAGGTGTAAAAACATTACCCGCGGACCATTATTTTTTTTCTTACAGTGCAGAGATGGCCCCTAGATGTTTTAGTGGTGAGCTCTACCACTGATCTAAGTCAACAGCCCACACATTTTCAAGACCAGGTCTCCCTGTGTAGCTGAGACTGCCTTGAGCTCACTACACAGACTAGGCTGGCTTGAAACTTTCTAGTCCCTTGCCTCTTTCTCCCAGGTACCAGAATCGCCTTTCTCCTCCCCCTCTTCCTCTTCCTCCTCCTTTCTTTCTCCTCCCCCTCCACTTCCTCCCCTCTTCCTCCTCTTCTCCCTGACCTGACCCATCTATACTCTCCCTCCTCTCGCCCCCCCCTCCCATATAAGCTACATCTCCAGCCCAATATTCTCTCTTAAAGAAGCAACTTTGGTTAAATCCATTGATGAGATGCTCTGGAGAGCTGATGTGTGTGACGTGCTGAGTCATGAGGGTTCTTAGGGAATAAACTGCAGCAGCGCACCAGCAGCAGAAACATCACCAAGGACAGGACACTCTGTTCTTTTCCAGCTTTTTATTTCATTGAATCACAAACATTTCATTTAGCGTTTGAGATCTTTATTTCAGGATAGGGGAAAAATAGCAATAGCTTCAGTAGGCTTAACAGTTCCCAACAAGCAAACAGAGACTGTGAGAGAGTGCTCCCACCCACAGGTATCTGTATAAGGAAACAACCCCACACAAAACATGAACCCATGGGCCTTCAGAGATCTGCAGGATGGAAACTGCACACTAAGCACTCATCCGTGTATCCCGGGGGCCTCAGAAACCCAGCATGCACACAACGAGGTGGAGGGAACTTTTTAAAATCCCTAATATCTACAGAGATTCTTATAGAATATTAGAAAAGCAGACCTAGGAAACCAGAGTTTCTAGGAGCCCCTGTACCCCAGGTTGTAGATGGTATGCTATATGACTATTCTGTAGTCAATGGGGCCGATCTTTAGTTCCCTCCACTTTTAGTCAACTAGTATAACTCACTACCCTGACCTTATCTCCCTGGAACTTCTATAGGAGACAATTTCATTTAAACCAAATTTCAATGATGTAGCTTGAAAATCAAATTAGGCACTCTTTTTGTTTCGATCTATTTTTTTTTATTTTTAGTTCTAGGAGTTGATCCTACAATGTCCTCCACTCTGCTATACCACTGAGCTCATTCCTAATGTCTTGACTTGAGCTCTCTTTGCAGCCCACATAGATCCTGAACCTGAGATCATCCTGCCTCAGCCTCCAAGGATCCCAGTCCTGGGTCACCACATCTGACCTGAAAGTAAGCGCCGTTATGACCTTCACAAAGTAACCATTCAATCACTAGCCTTGTTTGTTGCTTATACGTGAGGCTTTAAATGATCACTGTCCAAGTTTTAATTCTTATAAAAGCGACAAGATTAATATCATGTAAGCAATTGTTAGAGCAGAGAGACTTCCTATTTGGACATTGAATTAAAGCCCATTGGAAAATTCATACACAAATTTTGCAGAGCTTACAGTCTGTGCTATAGGCTGTGGGTTCTATGACTAAATATTAACAGAAAGAAACTGTTTCTCTTGAACATTTTCTATCCAGATAAGGAATATTTGGAAAAACCATCAAAATCTGTTCAGCAGACATCATGGCTGGGGTGATCTGCAGGGAGGCTCTTCACCCCAGTCTTGCACAGCCGTTTTGAATATCCAGTTTCAAGTTCTAAACAGAAGCAGATGGTGAAAAATGAGTTGTTTTCTGTAAAATCTGTAAACATGTGTTTCAGTCCCTCTTTTATATCTACAAATTGGGATGAGTTTCATGGATTCTGTTTTACTAATTTAAACTAATTTAAAATTATTTACTTTTGTGTGTGTGTGTGTTTGTGTGTGTGTGTGTGTGTGTGTGTGTGTGTGTGTGTGTGTGAGAGAGAGAGAGAGAGAGAGAGAGAGAGAGAGAGAGAGAGAGAGAGAGAGAGAACATACAGTACAGCTGTGGAGATTAGGGAGCTGGCTCTCTCCCTCCACCATGGGGTCCTGAGATGGAACTCAGGAGGCTGGGTCTTCACAGCAAGCATCTCTCCTGATGAACTTCTCATTGGCCTATTATTCTGCTTTTATGCACCCCCCTTAGAGAGTAGTCATGGTTACTCGTGCTCTAAAATGAATGGGCCAATCACAAGAGAGATGGTGAAAGAAAAAAGGCAGAAGTTCAGAAATACAGGAAAGAAATGCTTGTTCTGTTTCTTTGATAAAAAATACTTAAATTTTTTTCCAGTACAGACATAGTCATTCAAATGGGACAGCGCCCCTCACCCATAGTCATCAGTTGACTTGGTAAGAAAAGTCTTTGATAATGGAGCAATTTGATAAACAGTGTTCCCTTGCCACAGTAACCAGCCCATCATACCCTTTAAAGTATATCGCGGAACCCCAAGTCGTGAGTATGGCCAGTAAAATCGGAGCGAAAACTCCCATTTTTGTTATTTCTACAACATCTTGTTAGTCTGACACTGTTGATTTCTAGCTTGGTCCTTCCACATAGCTTACAAGTCTCAGTGTAAATATGCGTTGGAGTGTACTCTACAGAAATTTCAGCGTGTCTGTGAACACAATTTCAACCATCCTGTCATCTGGTAAGTGCAGACAATAGCTCTAGTCAGTGAATGGGTAGGTAAGGTAACACCTACCAGAATGCTGAAGAATTCCAGCATTTGAATTTTAAATAGGGATGCACTCCCTGTCATAGGAACTTACCATGTTATCACCTTGCTTGGGATCTGCAATTCCTCTTGAGTCCTTGCTGATAGATTTCTATAACATACAACATATGCTTTGTCAGGAACTGAACCAGATATTGTGAGCAGCACACACATACACATGCATGCTCACGGCACTCACACAGGGCAGACTTCTTCTTGTTAGCAGCACACACATACATATGCATGCACATGAGCACACATACACACACAGGGCAGAGCGCTTCTTGCTCTATGAAAAACAACAACAACACACCTAAGGTAGTTCATAAATCACTAATGGAAGGGGAGGCTGAGGAATTTCTGCCTAGGGAAGGTCTCATAAGAAGGCACATAGTTCTAGTAAAGTGTGTGAATCTCTGAGAATATGTAATAGAAGAGGCTTTTCAAGCATGTCTACTGAAACTCACTAGAGCCATCTTTGATATGGACCACACAGGTTCTGCAGGGAATGCAGTTGGAAATTTTCACGCACAGCTTCTGTTAGGCACAATACGAGATCCTTTCTGTGATACTGAAGAAGCCCAGACAGAACTACTCTGACCACAGCCTTTTAGTCATCCACTTAGAAAACAGCTTGTTTTAAACTGCATATTTGAGCATCTTGATGTACAGACATCTCCTAGCTCCAAGTGTGAGCTACCTTCCTGTGAGACTTTGAAGATGCAGGATTTGGGTCATTCCTGGAGAATCTGTAATAATTCTTTGTTTTCAACATCTTGGTTAACTGAGAGTCCAGAGCCCTGGAGCTAATGAAAGCCTCAGTGAAAACCACCACTGTGTTTCTGTCCCTCAAAACTGGGACCAGGATGGGGTGATTAATAAGGCATTGATTTGAAAACAGAACTTAAATAGCAAAAACAAACTCAATAATTACAGAGACTAATACCAGCTAGACCACTTCTGCACACACCCACCTAAAGGACTCTAAACCCTACCAGGGAGGTTCTGTGACATCCATTCGTAATGCTGCACTATTCACAATAAGAAAGTGGAACCAGTCTACGTGTCCATCAACAGATAAATGAGGGAAGAGAAACAGTCATCTACACAATGGAATTATATTCAGTCATAGAGAAAAATAAAATCATGAAACTGGAAAGAAGGTGGATGGATCTGGAAATTACTCCAGTAAGTGAATCAACCCACACTCAGAAGGACAAATATGTCGCATGGATCTCTCCTATCTTGACCTTGGTTTTTAATTTTGCATTTGGGTGTGGCTATAGATCACAAAACTAGAAAGAGTACTTGAGACGGGGAAAGTGGGTTTTAAAGAAAGAGGTGGGAGGAAATGGTAACAGAAAACATATGACACAAAAGTAGAAAGGGGACTAGGAGAGGTGAAAGGGTACAAGCTGGGAATTTGGGTGAGAAGCAGAGAAGGAAGACAAACAAAAAACAAAGTGTGTGTGTGAAGAATGTCATACTGAAACCCATAACTATGTATTTTAACTAAAAACTTTTTTTTAAATCACAGTTAATCAACAAGAGACCAATTATGATTATTGTAAAGGAAGTGTGTCCTGGGAGTACAGACTCATTTCATTCTCTTCTGCTCAGCCCCACCATGCTAAGCATGTGTTCATACTATAGTGAGTTAGTCATATTTCAGGCCAATATCTGGGTGATGTTACTGGGTCTTTTCAAGGAACTAATAGTAGTTAAGTGACAACCAAATGATTAATGAGATGTACACAAATGGGCACAACCAACCAAGAGAAGGTACACACCAGTGTGATGTAGTGAGGACTTGAAAAGCTGGATGGAAGGCTTTCCAATGACTCTGCAGTACTCTGTTGATGAAAAGATGTTATTAACCTGCAATTCGTACTCAAAGAAGGACCACACATTCCAAGACCACAGAATGTATTTTCTACCTTGGACACAGACCTAGGAGATGTACAAATAAGAAAAGATGTAGAAACAGTAATCTTCCCTAGATTGCTGTCTTACAAATGAGTATATCTAAGATCTGTTATATAAAGAACACCCATGGGAGAAGATGGGATTTTTTCAGTATGCTATGGCATGAGTAGCACCAGATGGGTCTGCTAGTCTCCAGATCTCGAAAGTTCTGTCGGCATTCTGAAAGGCCACAGCCACTTACAGTTTTATGGACCTGGAAGTTCTTTGAGTGCTCCCAAACTGCCTATGAATATACAGATGTCTTGACTGAGGTGCCCCTTTTTAATTTATTTTCTGTTAATTCCCCAGGAGACAGTGAAACAAGGCAAGGCCCAGCAGAAGCAAGACCTTGGAAGACACTCCTTTCCAAAGAGAAAAAGTCAGACATCATTCATCATACACACACACACACACATACACTCTCTCTCTCTCTCTCTCTCTCTCTCTCTCTCTCTCTCTCTCTCTCTCTCTCCATATATATATACACACACATTATATGTATATACCCATACATAAATATATATATATGTATGACTAAAGATGTCTTCTCCAAACCACGATTTTGATGAGGATTGGCCTTCCATATGGAGTTAATACATCAAAAACAATTATTCAAACCATTATTATTCATATAATTCTATGATAAATAATATTAACCCCTCAAGATGAGATTTCAGATCCCACAGCTTCCTGTAAAATCCATAAAACTCTATCATATTGCTTGCATCATCAATGTTAAGGTGAATTGTTCTGACACTCAACAAATTTCTCTTTGAGTATTCTACTTAACCCAAAATGACAAAAACCATTAAGGAGCTTGTAATCTTGTTGTGTTATTGAGACAGGGTCTCTTATAACTGAGGCTGGTTTTGAGGTCTAGATTCTCCCGCCTGTGTTTCTCAAGTGATGAGATCACAGGCATGTACAACTGGACCCAACTTAAACTTGCAGCCTTGACAAGTAGCAAATATGTCCCAGCTCTACTTAAACCCTGGTCTGGCTTCTCTGACAGTTGCCCCACCCCCACAGTGGGATTTAGAGAGCTTCAACTTGACTCTTAGCTCATGAAATGCACCTAATTTACATTCATTAATTTAAGGAAACTCTAATCAGGAAAGCAACTGCTAAGCTCGTAAGACGTAGTAGATAATTCACATATAGAGAGCACTAAATACACACCAGACACTTTGCCAAGTATATCAACTTTTTCATTTAAATCCCAGGGGCAACTATGTAAGAATGATACTAGCATCATATATTTTCATGCCAGAAAATTCTCCACGTACAATTAAGATTTGTAGTTAACCATCTCAGCATTAACAATGACATAGTAAAAAGCAGAAATTGTTGAGGAGATGATAAACTATAATATAGTACGAGTAAGATGAATTATTCATGCCTAAATATTCCAGTAGAGTTCAGAAAATATTTTTTGTTTGTTTTGTTTTGTTTTATTTTGTTTTGTTTTCCCAGTGGCCTGTGAGCATCATGAGGGTGGGTAGCAGATATTCTGCAAATATTAGACAAAACCCAGAATTTTTGGAAGCAAAGCATCTGGGCAAATGCTTCCAAATATCTGGAACTGTACCATCAGACTTGCATCAAAATCCTCAAAGTTCTGAATCTTAAAATACTGGCATCAGGGGCTGAAGCAATGGCTCGGTGCTCCGAAGCACTTGCTGCTCTTTCAGAGGGCCTGGCTTTGGTTTCTAGAACCCACATGGTCACCCACAACTGTGCATAACTCCAGTTTCAGGGACTTTAATGCCTTCTTCTGGCCTGTACGGCACCAGCACACACATGGTGCATATACATACCTGCAGGCAAAGCACACTAAGAAAATAAAAACACATCTTTTTAAAAACATTATCATTCTATTTTTGTTGATAGTGTATCTAAATCATTTGACCGATAACAACAACAACAACAAAATTTTTCTCTCTCTATCCTTTCCTCAAGATTTGGGTCCTAACAGGCACTTTGTTATTTTGTTCGGGCAATCTTGTCAAGAATGGCATGAGTTACTTATATTAAAACACAAAATGCCTGGCAAGATGTAACGGTGCCACATGGCTACAATTCCATCCCTCAGGAGGCTGAGGAAAGAGGGCAGCCTTGAATTTGAAGCTAGCCTGGGCTGTTTTTCATTTAATGTGGGAGTTCCTTAGAATTTCTTACTGAAGTTTCAGTTGAGAATTTTTTCTAGTCCCTGTTTTGTATTTGTAATACAATATTATTTTGAGAACATAGTTTATATATTGCGTAAATTCTTCTGAATTTAATTCAATTTGCTTTATAACTTAGAATATGATTTACAATTGTAACATTTTCCATTAGTACACAAGGTAATATTTTATGTAGTAAGTGCTTTCTGCTCTGAAACAAGTCTTGGTTATTGTACAATATCTGTGTGATTCTGCCTTCCTCCCTGCCCCTCATTTACTTATACAGTGAAAGCTTTACTTGTATAGCACACCTCAGTAAATGGCTTCCAAGTATCTCCCACTTCACTTAGCTTACGGTGAACTCTACATTGAAAACATATGCTTGCCAGAGAGACAGGGTCAGTGAGATGGCTCGGCTTGCTAATGTGCTTAGGCTTGCACAACCCTAAGGACTTAAGTTTGATCCCCCAAACCTACTTAAAGGTGAAAGGAAAGAACTTGCTCCAGAAAGTTGTCTTCTGGTCTCTCTTTACACAGACAGATGGCAGGCAGGCAGTCAGGCAGATAGACAGACAGGCAGGCAGGCGGGTAGGCAGGCACACACACACACACACACACACACACACACACACACACACACGCACACACACACACACACATATAGTCAGGCACACAGGCAGACACATATACACACACCATACACATATGTATATAGATTAATAATAATAAATTGAACACCTCAATAATAAAAAATACATAAACGTACATGTGACAGTTCATTAGCTGTCACAAGTGAAAGTATCTTACATGTAGGGGATGGATGTCTGTCAGAATTGGTTCACTCCTTGTGTGGTGCTCATCAGGAAAGTATCCTTTATTCTCTACTCCCTGCATTTCTCTAGGAGAGCTGTAAAAGGGGAAAACGCAACATTGACCATGCTATTGGAATAGACAAGTGATTACAATTAAACCACACATGATATGTTTAAGGATGTGTAGCTTGTACCTTGTAACAATTCAATTACAATAGCTCAGAGAGAAACCAACATTTGTATTGTATGAAAGAGCTGAATAGATTTTCAATATGTAAAGAAGTCTGAGAACCATGGAAATAAGTATTTGGACACAAACAGGCATGTAAAAGTTTGATTTGGTATTCATATCTGGTCTTCAGTACTAGACTCAGACCACCCCACATTGATATGTTATGTGGCCACAAAACTAGTATGTACTTAGTGATGACCTCCTTTGATGCAGAATATGTAGACATACTTTTGAATTTGCTTTATCTTGATGCATTTCTGGTAACGAACCAATAATACGATAAGTCCAACACCAATAATAACCATGACAAGCACAACGACCATGATAGAGACACCTACAACATAAAAACAAATAACACATGTTCAGCTGGACTTTAGGACAGTAGAACTTACAAGCTCACTTCTTCCTGGAAGGACTTTAACTCCCTGTCTTCCCATATGACACAAATTACCATCTCTATTAACAATTAACAATCCACTCCAAGATTCCAGGATGCTTAAGGAAAGCCATAGTCAGCAAGAAAACTTGGACTTGTTAGCTATGAATCACCTAAAGAAAAGGCATTGTGTTTGGGGTTTCAGAAGTCATAAGTGACAGTTGGCTAGAAGATGCATTAATTCTAAAAGGTCAGTGTAGTAAGTTTAGTTTGGGTCTCCAAACATGCAAAAGAGTAAGACAGGGCAATTAACACCTGTGGAGAAACACAACAAATACATGGCAGATGAGACACAGCTTTCTTGGTGGGAGACTCTGAACATATGTGAGAATTATATTCCTTACTGGTAAGGTTTAAAGTTTCTCCCCAGTCAGCAATTATCGGTCCATCCTCACACTGGCACTCATGTTCGTGGTCATCCACCTGGAAGAGCAGTCAATCATGTATTATTATTGTGGAGTGGCTGATAAAAGCTTTGTTTTGAAGCTCATTTATATTAATGGTAGTTTTACATCAGGCCCACACATCCATATATACATAACTACAGATATTTAGTACTTGAAAGGGTATCTGATATATATCTTAATAAATTTTAAGCGATAACTGGGTGTAGGGATGATCTTCCACCCAGATATAAACCAACAGCATTGAGCAGTGTTGAGCTAAAAACAAATTTAGAATTTGTGTGTTTTTACAAAAGCTTTGAGCTGATGTTGATACTGCTGTAATTTAAGTGATATTAGGAAAAATTAAAATTTAAACTTCATGTTTAAGCTTTATATATATGTACATAAATATGTTTCTGAATTATCAATATAGACAATACATTATTTGCCTGTAACATTGGCAGTGTCTATGTTTAATAATATCTGGGTTGACTCTTTGTACTGATTTTATTGATTATACATAAAATGTAAATAAAATATATAGCTCTTTAAAAGAATAGGTATAACTCTAACACAGGCTCAAGAGTGAAGACTAAGGTAAGAAAAAAAGGTTGCTATGACACTACGTTAAGAGGCAACGAAATCTTACAGCATTGTCATCACACTGGGAGGGGCAGCTGGTTGAATTGTAGGCCTTTTCCATTTGAACACATTCGCCATTGCTACAAACCTAGAGAGGAAGTAACTGGCATGAATTAGAGTGATGCAACTTACGAGACACGTGATTTGACAGAATGACAAATGGAGTTATACATTCCCTCTTATGTAGCTTAATTGCAAGTTGGAAGCAGCACTAGGCAGGTTGCTTTCGCATCTACGGCACCCATGTCAATCTCCCTGTGGGAATCATAAGCTCAACTAAGTTATAATATTGAGAAATGTCTTGCTTTGGTTTTGCCACCTTTGGGTATTTAGTCAAAGATAAGTGCAAAGACAGTTTTACAATTCCCCTATGCCAATGGACAGAACAACAGCCCCCTCCCCACCCCAATCTCCTTTCCTATTCTTTTATTCTTCCAGTCTCCCACCATTCCTCTCTTCCCTCCTCTTCTCTTGTGCCTCATTTTCTTTTCCTGTTAGTGTTGTATTCTCACCAAGCAGATGGGAACCAAGGAGCCCTGTGTTGTGTTTATGTAGGAATTTCTTTCTTCAAAAGACTTTTCTGTACTCTCATGTTTTTAAAGAATTATTCATACTAATGAAGATAGTGACTCAACCTGAGTATCCACCAATAAATGGGCGGACAAAAAGTGTGTCAAGCATACAATGGAGTATAACTCAGCTGCAAAATGAATAACAGTAGCGCGTCATTTGTGGCATCTTGAGAAAGTGTGGGAGGCAAATTATGTGAGATAAGCCAGACACAGGTTGGGAATTTCACATGTGAGACAATTCTCAATCACACACAAAAGGTACAAGCATTGATCTTAAGGAAGCAGAGAACTGGATTGTGGCTTCCAGAGGCTGGTGGGGTGGCCAGGAGAAGGAAAAAGGGGATTCCAGTTAATAGGTTTAAATTTTCAGTTAACCAGGAAGAATAATTTCTGGTGGTTCACATAGCAGAGTGATTGTAAGTAATAATACTTCCCTGTATATTTTAACATAATTAGAAAAAAGGATTTTGGATGTTCTCAACATAAAGAAATGGTCAGTTTAAAGTAGTGTCTATCCTAATTTACTCAAATTTGGTTATTACTCATTCTACATATGTACCGAAGCATTATACTGTACCCAAGAAATATTCATAATAATTAACTATGGGTCATAATAATTGCTAAAATCCGGACTATATAGTAAAAAGCCTTTCCTGTTTTCTCTCTGTAAAAAAAAAAAAAAAAGAGTGTAGCAAATCAAGCCGAAACCTGAGTAGTCACAACACCCAGCGCTCTTCCTTTGGACCAAGTATGCACTGGTTTCCACAACACCATGGCCATTTCCATGGCCATGCTCTGTGTAGGACATTCTCAAGTACACTGGTCTGTAGGCCATGGAAATCCAGCCTAATTATTAAAAGCCTAGTACTTAGCCAGTAAATATGACTGAATGAATAAAATAAATGAAGAGAGCTTGCTGACATCAGTAACATTAATTGGAATAGAAGTCATGTACGATTTCACTAAGTGCCTATTTTAAGATACTAATTAAACGTATTTATAACAATTACATATAATTTAGTATAACTACAATTAAGCAAGAATAACATTACCATATTATTGCTATCATCTCCCTCAATAATTTACAGGGAAAGTGGCCATTTTTTCCCATTTCGCCATCTAGAAGTCCCTTGGGAGCCAGTCCCAGTACCTCGTCATGTTTGGGAGCATCTGTTCTCTTACCATTCCCTCTCCACATTTTGTTCCAGAATTAACCAGGCCAATGTCTCTAGAATTGTGGTATAAAAACATGGTTTTGCATTTCATGGTCACGTTCTGCTTCTGATTCTTAAGGTTATATGTTTTATCCTCTCCCAGGAGTGATGAACGCTGACCTCCAGTACAGAATATCTTTCCACATTTGAGATCTCTGAAGGAAAAGCAGAATGTTCTCAGACTTAGGACCAGGAGCCAAAGCAAAGTGTCAGAGATGAGACAATCAGCCCAGCTGCTTTCCTCTAAACCTCATTTGTCGGCAGGTTCAAGGGCCATGGTAGGCTGAGAACGCTCTCAGACCTCTAGAGCCCCAACTGTAAGAACTGACATAAATAGATAAGTATGTGAAATAATCACTGAAAGGTTTCTCAGTTCTCAAAACTCAATATTCATTAAAGCTCACAAAGAATATTTATTAGTAATTTGGGTTAGCATAACTTTGATGGGAACACTAAGAACTGTTCTTCCTCTCTTGATATTAACTAATTCTAGCAAGCTGGGGCTGTCTAGCAAGAGGGTGGGGGTGGGGGGTGGAGGGAGATGGAGGGGGGATGCTGCTGCTCTTGCAGCACCCACTGTAAAGTGAGACAGCCACTGAAAGTAAGTAACGAAGAGGGAAGTAAAGGGCACTCCGTTTTCACATGGCGTATGTGGAAACGAAGGTGAACTTGACTGGAGGATTTGGTTGACTGTTCCTTTCAGTCCAATCCCTATGTTGTCACATGTGAAAGGCCACACAGACCTGGAAGGGAGCTTAACTCATGTAGATCAGTCTCACTTCCAACTTCTTTAGATGCCTTCACTGCTTTCCCTTACCCTTTCATTTTTTTCCCCTTTAAAACATATTTTCCACTGCCCTGGTTCAGTAGCATTCTCTTCCTCCCTGTTTTCCACCCATCTTACTCCTCTTTGTTCTTTCTATTCCAGGACTCCAGCTAATAAGCACAGAAGGAAAATTCAGCCAATGAAGCCAGGGGTTTGTGCTCACCACTCTTTTCCTAATTCTCAGTGAAATCAGGTTAACAGTTACCAGAATAGAAGTCCTCATGAGTTCTCAATATACTTTCATGGAGATCTGTTTCCATTGGGCACTTACTTCTCTTCACAGGCAACAAATGTGTTTCCCTTTTTTTTGCAATATCCAAATCTGTTTCCTTTTTTATTCATCTTGTAGCAAAGACTGTGACTCTCTTGTGCTCCTGGAGTTCAAAATTACATGATAAAAAAACCATATGAATACTGAGAATCATAAAGTACTTTATTTCCTAATACAGTTAAGCTTGCCAAATCATACCACAGAATGGTGCAGTAAAAGAGAGTCAAAAATCATTGAGAAATATTCTATTGAGCCAGGAAAGGTTTTTAAGTAGGAATAGAGATATGTAAGAGGCACAGATGCATGCTAGCTCTTATACAGAGTCAATTAATTACATTGTAAGTAAAATCACCAATAGGGGTTGCAGACAAAGAGATGCTAGATGAGACCTTGAATGTACATCACCAATTATATTTTCTCCAATTAAATCCCAAATTCTTAAATAGTAACAGAAATAGCGACTGTTGTCTTGATCATTCATCCCCATGACTCTCACCATCATTGAACAGCTCTGAACATTGATCATCTAGAGTGGGACACTGCCCCATAAAGCAGTAGCCTTCTCCATTCTTGCAAGGAAACCCATTGGCCCGGAACTTATCCTTAGGACACTCAGGGGAGTGGCCAGTACACAGTTCAGAAAAATCACATTCATTTTTCGCTACTCTGCATATGGTCCCTTCTTTCTTAATCTGTTGAAGAGAAACAAATATTGGAATCTTTGATGTGTGAGTTGGTGAAACTGAGTAAACAGGCAGAAAGCTGACTCACTTAATTTATCTGTGAGAGACAGGCTCACAGCTTCCTTCTTCTTGATGCTAAGTATTATTATCATTTGTAGATACCATGACATTTATGTGACTTTAAGAATAAGAAGATAGTGAGGTATTTTTTTTAAAGCTTTCTTTATTTTATATGTACGAATGTTTTGCCTGCATACATTCATGCCTGGTGCCCACAGAGGCCAGAAGAGAGCACCAGATCCCTGGAGCTAGAGTTACATCTGCCTTGTGGGTACTGGGAACCTAACCTGCATCCTCTGCAAGAGCAGCCAGTGCTTTTAACTCATGAGCCTATTCCCCAGACCAAAACTGTGGTTTTGAAATTTGGTATTACAAGAGCCTTAGGTAGAGTTGACATGGGCAAAAGTGGTAAAATGGGCAGATGTTTTCATTTACCTTGTATTTTCTTCGTTTTTTGCTCTAATATATCAATCCAACAAATCCCTACTCATCTAGTGCTTAACACAGAATCTTTGTCACCAACAGATAAGATTTTTACCACATAAACTGTAACAATATCCTGCCTCTCATTGCTCAGGGGAGTGCCCAAAGGTATTCTCTTAAATGTATGGAGTTCCTAGGAAGAGTTGAAGATACATAAAATGATTCCTTTCTTTGTGAGCTTGCAATTCAGTGGAGTGAAATAAGCGTAAGGAAATTCCTTGGCACTATCCAAATTTCTGGTCATTTTTTCTAGCTCCTATCCCTAGGCATTAAGTATGTCTGTATACTCTGTTCTCCATTAGATAAACTGTTGCTAGGATATCAATTTCCCTCCCACTTGAGGTTAAATAGATGGGAACTGATTTACACATGGCTAAGAAAAGTGTTGGTCATGTGATTTCACTCCTAAAAACACCAAGTGATGCTCGCCATCTTCTCTATTACCCAGACTAGAGCACTATCTGTTCAGACATAAGAACATTTCAGATTAAATACTCCTGGATGTTAACAAGGGGCACTCCATTCTGGAATCGGCAATGCAGGGCCAGCCATGGCCAGCTAGTGCTTTGTCGACCACACACCTAAACTGAGAATGCAGAAATCCTTGGGAGCCAAGGGTCTCACCTGACACGATTCGCAGCACTCCCCTTCCACACAAGTGAATCCTGGCTTCAGGACACATCTATGTGCATCACAGCAAGGATTAGTGCATTCCTGGCAAGATGAAAATGTAAACATCACAAATGGCCTGGTATATGGCTCCTATTTAATGGTCTAATTACTTGTGCCCCTTCAAGAGCTCCAAAGAAATGTGGGATCCTTGGCTTAGGCATGTGAATCAGATTACTGGTGCAGCCTGTATTGGGGGCTTCTACTTTGTTGCCTTCTCTCATGTTTCTTCAGTACTTCCCAGTTTATGAACTCTCATTGGTGGGAAGAGTCCAAAGACAGTGACCTTCCAGCCCCTGTTGTTTGACTCCCAACCCCTGTTGCTTCTTGGTGCTGAAGTATGATGGGAGATACTACAATGTCTAAAGATCTGATCTTACCTCTGGCTCGAGATGCCACGAATTACAACCTGAACTCACTCTCTCTCTCTCTCTCTCTCTCTCTCTCTCTCTCTCTCTCTCTCTCTCTCTCTCTCTCTCTCTCTCTCCCTCCTTCCCTCTCCCTCTCTCCTCAACGCATTATTATATCATAACAATAAAACAGTCACACCTAGTGAGTGCCCTGCCTTCTTGGACAAAATTAAAACTTCAGAGGCAGTTATCTGTCTACATCTCATCAGTGAAGGCCTCTATACATTAGAACAGAGCTGTGGAATATTCCAAAACATTCCCAGGGCCAGGGGATCCATCCAAAGACAGCAGCTTTTCTATCCTTTCGTCTGAGACATTGAAGATCAGTTCTCAAGTTCTCTGGGCAGGTCAGCCCCACCCTCACGACAGTGTCTCTTGGTTGGTGCCCCATTACAGTACTTTGAACTGTGTAGTGTCTAGAGCTAACGCGGAAAATGTCTGCAGCATGCAGGGTCAGAAGGCTGGTGGGAATGTAAAACGAAGCTGCACTAGAGAACTACTCACTTCATATTTTAACACATCCCCAGAGGTTTACACACCCTTGTTCATTTGAAGCGACAGTAGTGGAGGATGAATATTTATTTGATGAGTTTCTAAAAGCAGACTAAGAATTACTTGAAAATTTGCCTCCAAGGCTTTTTCTAAATGCTCTAAACTTCAATAAGTATGTGAAAAATTTGAAGGCCTATTGTCCCTCTATTAAAAGAGAATTTTCTGTAATTACAACTGCACAGCTATGAAATAGACAAGCTTCCCAAAGCTCTAAGTAAAACTTGACTGACGAGGTGATGTTTTGTAGAATGGCCACCACCTACTGTCAGACTTAAGGGTATTTCTCACAAAACAAGGCAGTTAATGTATAAGCTAGGCAAATGGAATGCTGCTGGTCTCCAGCAAGGTCATCACATGTGACTTGAGATTTCCTAAGAAGGCTTGAAAGGAGGTTGCCTCAACAGTCAGTCTCCAAATGGATAATAAAAACAGCTTCCTAAGGCTTCACTGAGAACATGATCATCTGCTATGATTCCAACTGAGCACCAACCCTGTTAAAGATGATATCATTTGCAAATACCTGAACTGGTCCACAGTCACACTCTTCTCCTTCATCTACCTTCTTGTTCCCACAAAATGGATAGTCAATTAAGTTAGGAGGAAGTGGATTGTTGAGTATGCATGCTGGTTTCTGATCCTTCAGATATTGCTGGTATTGGGCTTGGCTGCATTTACTGAATTTTATTCCAGGGATGCTAGAGATGAGATGAGGTAAAAATAAAGGATTATCACATGAAGGAAGCTATAAAAATTTAATTAGGAGTTGGAAAAGAATTGCAAATGCTAACTGTGAGAGCAGAGCCATGGCCCAGCTCCTTGTTACTTATTAGTTGTGTTCCAGAAACACAACTAAGAAATGCCATTTCAGTGAAAAACTCGGGCATTGTGTCTCCTGACAAATCCTTCCTGAAACCAACAGTTGGTTGTCTGTGCTTCCTGCTTCTATTTACCCTCTAATGTGTCCCTCTTATTTAAAAAATATTATTTTTATTTTTATGTTATGGGTCTTTTGTCTGTTTTTCTGTATATCTATGTACCATGTGTGCAGTGTCTGCAAAGGCTAGGAGGGGGTGTTGGATGCCCCGAAACTAGAGCTAAAGATGATTGTAAGTCTTCATGTAGATGCTGGCAATTGAATCCCAATCCTCTGTAATAGCAACAAGTGCTCTTTAACAACTGAGCCATCTCTTCAGCCCCTAATGTGTCCTTTGTAATATAACCACATAGTAATATAAATCTGATTTACCATCTCTGAAAGATCTTAAACTTCTCGACAAGTCAAGGAGGGCATTATGTTCAGTTCTTTAAAAATAACCATGAGTTAACACAGTACCTGATATGGAGTAGGTCTCTATTATTCTTGTGGAACTCAACTCCTTAATAATATTAGAAACATCCTTATGACTTCTCACTACCTCTCTTTAAGCTAACACTTCATTCCCTCTTTCTTCATTTGGCTTGATCCCCTTCAATGATTGAATACGAAGGACTTCTAGAGAGTTGAGTCCATTAAGTGAGGTTGGTATGACCTTGAGAATAATATTAGTTTGGTATCAGTTACTGAGTTCTACTCTGTGACCGTCACTGCATTTCAAACTTTAATTGTTTTAAAAATATTTGTTTTAAAATTATGTATAATTGTGTGTGTTGATGTGTGGGTATGTCTACAGATACCCACTGAGGCCAGAAGAGGGAATCAGACTCCCTGGAGCTGGAGTTACAAGTGGTTGTGAGCTTCCCAACGTGGCTGCTACTAAACGTAGGTCCTCTGCAAAAGCAGTATGTGCTCTGAGCCACTGAGCCATCTCTCCAGCCCCATACTGTATCATTTAATTAATTAACATCCATAAGAAACCCCTGGTATTAACAGACAATGTTCTTACTTTTCCTGCCACAAAGGAGTCCACAGATGCACAGGACTGAGGCCTGACCACATGATAAGCCACTGACTGGATATTGTTGAGCAACCTGTCATTTACATCTACTTGCAAAGAAAAATGAGTTTTCTCCAAAGTAGTCTTACTGGATACATTAACCACACTTAAAGGTTGACCCTATGCCCAGCAGCAAATGGACAACAGAAAACAAACTCAGTGGTAGATTTGTAGACTCTTGTCTTACTGACTTTGATTGAGCACTTTTCGTTTTACTGGTCTTTTGTTGGGATATTATGGTTTCTAATTTTGTGTTTTAATGGGCTTGGGGATTTTGTTTTGTTTGTGTGTGTGTGTGTTTCTTGTGTTTTTACTTTGTTTTGTTTGTTTGTTTTATTCTATTTTTTTTGCCTGTTTATCTTCTAAAGAGAGAGAGAAAGAAAGGGGGTAGAGTTTTGTGGGTGGGGAGAAAGAGGGAGGAGTTGGGGGAAGGGAAAGTGTGATCAGAATATATTATATGATTTTTTTCAAAATATAAATATATATAAAATAAAGTTATTATGTATATTATCAGAGCCTCACCTTCCACTACCACCCATCACACATTTTCCCACAGGACAGGTGCATGGAAACTCATCATGTTGCATGCCCAGGCTATGTCCCAACTGATGTGCCATTCTGTTCCCAATTATATTTACATCTGGTAGAAGATCCTGATTGGAAAAAAACAGCCATATGAGATGTCTATAATGGACCCCAAAGTAGTACATAGGTATCACTTTAAATTGATGGTTGAAAGTGGCTCAGTTTCTAAATCTTAGTTAGTTAGTATGGATTTGGGAAGGGGTACAGCATACTCTTATTTGTTGTATTGGCAGAGACTCATTTTTCAAAATAGCTAAAATCCATTAATTAACGTCACTATGTCTGACTGCTGTGTCCTTCCAAAACTTGTGTTTTGAAGCCTTAAGCCACAAGGACTGCAATGTTTAGACCAAGGGGGCAAGTTTCCCATCAGTGGTAATAATATCCTATCCAAATAGACTCTGGAGGAACTTCTTTCTCTACTCTATCATGGGATACACAATGAGAATGTGTCAATCTTAAGCCATGAGGTAGACCCTTGCCAGTTACAAATGTGTCAGGTCCTTGGAATTCTCAGCTTTTAGAATTGTGAGAAATACATTTCTGTGGCTTATAACCTACTCAGTTTCTGGTATTTTGTTACTGAAGTCCATGGGGACTCAAGACAAATGCCCCACCCAATTTTATGAATGGTGTTTGTGTCTTCTCTGTACTAAATATTCCAGGGCCTCAAGTGAGGGGTTTGGTGTTCTTGTTTTTGATCTGTCCTGCCATATTGAGCAATAATGCTATATAATCTTGTGGAGGGAGTTTCTGTCATGAGAAACCTCTGGAAGTCAGAAATATAAAATCCATGGCAGAATTGGTTGTTGTCTTGCCTCATAGACCTTGTTCATGCTTTAACCTATACATTCATAGAAAATCAAACCCAAAGAGGGGTAGGCCATCCAGAATGATAAAGCTAATAGATCACCTTTAATTTGTTCATTTCATTTTGCTCATATGAAGCTTCAAAGGTTTCTTAGTTTGGTTAAAATATGATAATTGAAATAGTAATAGCTTCATTTGGGGGTAAATTGACTTTATAGGCAGATCTTATGTCATTTAGATACTAAAGGCAAATCTATAGTCATAAAAGTGATTATAAAATAACCAGTTGGTGAGGGTAAGGTTGGCTCCCAATAACACTAAGCTGGGGAAATAAATAGCAAGGAAATAAATACAAACCTTCATGTTTTCAACTATGTCTCCAACAGAGTTACATGGATAGCATTTCCTGGAAGCTGTGAGCCTTGGAGAAAGGTCATATGAGCAAGGAGAGACAACAGCTCATAGGTCCTCTACTTGCTGAACGTAATTTTCAAGGCTATCTTGATGTGACACATTAAGTGGCTTTTATACTTGTTTATTTTAGTTTAAAAACAATTATAATGATTAAATCCACCTAAACGTAATGGACCTTACTTGTCTTTATAAATAGTTGTATTTAATACATTAAAGAGTTTTACAGCTATGGAATATGCTGTGGGGGTTTTATACCTGTCCTTCTGAGCTTTGAACTGTGTTTTACCTTCATTGTTCACCTACAGTTTTTCACAAGACACATTTGTGATTTTCATTTACTGAAGGGAATATAGGTCTCTTCATGACATACCTTGGAAAATATTGATCCAACACAGATCACACATGGCTTTTCAATGTGTTTCAAATAGATATAAAAATTAACTTAAATATTTGGGCAAATGGTACACTTTTAGGAATGTTTTAGGTCTACCTTAACAATGCTGCATGAACGAAGGGTCTGGCACATTCCTCCTGGGTAAGCAATTCCTTGCATAGGTGTGTAGAGCCACTTCCCACTGTAAACAAGATACAAGAATACTTATTCTTAATCTGGCTGAACAGTTTTATTAACACCAAATTCAAACTGCAGTGAACCACCGTAGTGGTCACCCTTTGCTCTTGAAACAACCTTCTCATCTCTGAAGTTATAGACACCATGGATGACCCGAGTTGATACTGGGCTCAGTTAAACCTAGAGACATGGAAAAAGCCAAATGTGGTCTTAGAATGAAATTGTGAAACAAAAAATGTAATTTATTCTAAGAAAAACAAAATGAAAGAGGAAGAATCTCATTTTTCTTGATTCTATTTTACCTTGTACTCAACTCTGTATAAAACAATTTAAATGACAAAAATAAACAAAACTACAGCAAGCTAACCAATTAATCTTTAAAGTGTTTGAGAGGGAAATATATTATAGTGAATGTACTCAGAATCAGGGTTATTTGATTATGGTTGATAACACTTAAAATTGTTTATCAATTATGGAAACTTAGAAGGGCAATGATAGTTCTAATTCAACATTTAAATGAATCCTTGTATAAAAATAAGGCTATTCCCATAACCCCTAGAAGGATAAATGTCTACATTGTAGGGATATAATTTTCACTTGATTTGAGAGCAGTGGTTAGATTTGGGCCTTTGTAAACAGAGCTATTATGATCTAGAAGATAACACATAGAATATCAGGAAATTCAAATACAAGAACAGAGGTGAGCTGAAGGGACCCTTTTTAGCCTTTTATTGTTTTAGTTAAGAAGATGAACTCTGTTTCTATCCCTATGTTCAGTGTCTCAATGCTTTGCCTTGCTTCTTAGAGGAGCTTTGTATTCTGGGCTTGCCAGTCTTTGGAGATCTTAGAAGAACAGGAGAAATGTGAAGAACTAGGGAAGGACAGGCCAGAGGTTGACTTCTCTCAAAGTCATCTGAATGTAAACATAACACAATTATAATGTCATATGTATTGTCTTTCCTTCTATATCTATGTTACTATAGATGGAAGATTTCAATAACTCAGTGCATACGAAGTCCCAGATACAATGCCCAGGTGGATAGTGAGAAGCCATTCACTTTAAGCCCCTGTTTCAAACAACTTATTGACCTGAAAAGTTACTTGTGAAATAAGAAAAATTATTTTATTAAAATAAAACATTGTTCTTCATTATGCCTATTTAGATAATGCTAGGTGTCCTAAAATTCACATGTGGCTTTGTGAGATAAGTCAGTAGGGTAAAGACACTAGCGGCCAAGCCTGACAACCTGAGTTCTGTCCCCAGGATCCACTTGGTGGGAGGAGAGAACTTACTCTTGCAAGTTGTCCTATGATCTCCACAAATACTCTGTCTGTCTGTCTGTCTGTCTGTATCTCTCTCTCTCTCTCTCTCTCTCTCTCTCTCTCTCTCTCTCTCTCTCTCACACACACACACACACACACACACACACACACCATAAATAATAAATAAATATTTAAATATTAATGTACAAATAGGGAACTCTGTCTTTCCTACCATGAAGTTTATGGTGATATTTTATTGTGCTTCATCCCCTATCCTTTTTGGTCATGACAGTGTATGAATGTCTACACCCAAGATAGGCATAGTTACACTCCTGAGGAGAAATGCTGTGGACCCATCACATGAAAACTGACAGTCTGGCTTACTCTTATCTGTCTACTAAATGACTAGACTGGACCTCTCATGACAGGCTTTAGAAACTGCTTGCTTCTGAGCTCAGCCTGAAAGCTCAGCTCTAGTTAACCCTGGAAAGAGGCTCCACAGACTAGATTTGCAGAACTCTGGAGAAGTATTGGCATTATAAGCAGAGAAGCAGATAGGTAAAATAGGTGTTTCCCTAAGACATGACTTTAGCAGCATCAGAGGACATCCGAAAGCTACTATTCTTCCCATGTAGCTCTCCCACAGTGTGATATCACTTAAGATAACAACGGTGCTTATTATCACAGAGCCAATAAAATTCATTCCTATATTTATCACCTGTATAATGCTAGATATTTTGAACAGAGGAATTAATAATTAAGGAGATCCTCTCAAACTTTTATGTAGGGATATTGAAGCTATAGCAGGATAAACTTACCAGATCAGATTTTCCAAAAAGCCAGGTTTTAGTGAAATATTAGAAGCTGACCTCAGGTGGTGATAGGAAATACCCATGGGTCCCCAACTTAACTTTGCTCTGGCACATTTTCAACTCTGCATAAGGATATATTTTTTTTTACAGTCTTAATTAGTATTAGCAAAAAATATTATTAAATATTCTACTTGGGAATTTTCTATACTCACAATTAACATTTTCCTATATAATAAAAAATCCCTCCCAATAAATAATTTTAAATGTTATTGTGTTGTTTATTTGTTCTACTTTCTTTTTCTTTTTCTTTCGTGTGTTTGAGTATGTGTGGTTTATTTGCATGTGTGTACACATATGTATGCCTATGTGTGTGCATGAGAGGCCAGAAGAGGGCAACAGGTGTCCAGCTCTATCATGCTATGGCCTTATTCCCTCAAGACAGGGTCTTCCACTGAGCCTGGTGTTAGGATTGGTGGACAGCAAGGCCCCATGACTCTCCTGTCTCTACCTGACTCGTGGTGCAGAGGTCACAAGAGCTAAAAGAGTGCATGGCCACACTTAACTTTTTACATAAGTGCTTGGGTTCAAACTTAGGTCCTCATATTTTCATAGCAAGCACTCTTACCCACCAAGCCAAATCTTGAGCCCTATTTTCTTTTTAAATAAGAATAATAGCCCCAATAAGTGGAGGAAAATAGAACAACCGCATACCTCAGTAAAATCACATGATCAAAGTCCTTCCTTTTTTTGAGAACTGTTTCTTGCCAAGTGGAAAAACGCATTAAGGTAGTTTCTAGATTTGATGCTATTTCTATCTTGTCTCCAGTTGACCATATTTCAAGGCCAGCCAATGTCACATGGATGTTCAAGGTTTTATAAATCTGTTCAAAGAGGGGATAATTTTCACAAAGTCAAATTGTTAGAAGTTTCTTTCATTATTACCTGTATTCCCCTGTGATAAAAAAAATTCAACTTGTTATGTGAATGATTTAAACTTTTTCCCTTTTATAACTGAATTTAGGTTTCAGTTCTCTGAGGGGGGCAAAACAGGTTTCTCTCCCAACAAAGGGCACTAATCAACAACACCTTTACATTCAGGGATGATGGAGAGAACATGTAGAAGGCCTGAGTCAGTCCCACAATGTCTCAAGGACAAATCCTGCAACCCCCACCTTTTTCTGAATCATATCTGGACTTGCCCAAACTTTCCCAGCTCCGTCCAACATTGATAAAACTGAATCTCAGTCAATTAAAAGTATACTAATGTACTGCTGCTTGCTTGACCTAACTGTTTGAGATGACCTAACTGTTCCTAAAATTCCCCTAGCTGTGCTTAAAAGAAGCCTGCACACTCCCTTCAAGGTCACTTTGTACCTGTGTTTGATCTCACATGCTGGTAAATAAATGCTCTTTGTTCTGGCATACTATTTGAGTCTGGGGTCTTCCTTTAGCATTTTCACAGACCCACCCCTATAATGTGCATTTTAAATAGCTCAGCTCCTGTCTCATAAATTGATACACTGAAAGCTAATGAAGATTATTATATAGAATATTGGGTAAATTGCCATGAATTTCAATAAAGAAACAAATATGGTAAAAAAATTGTTCAAAAATACCTTAATTTCAGTATAGAGATAGAAATGATAAGCATGAATGAAAATAATAGAAAAAATTAAAGCCTTTCATGAACACATTGGAAGGCTATAAATAATCAAGGGAAGCATCCTGCTTGCTCCAGGAATTACCCAAATTGAATACAAAGAACTGAAAGGATGAAACAAACAGAAGATAGGGTCTAATGCAGTGGGAAAGGGTTAAAATAATAGGCACACTCCATACGACCGAGCATTTCAACTTCTTAGTATTTATGTAAAACAAAGGAGTATTTAGTTTTGCACCTAAGAGTGTGCACAGATGTTTAAAGTAGCAGAAATGAAAACAGAAAAATGCCCTTCAACTGTAGAACGAAGCACCACTAATCTAGATGGGCTACTCCTTCTAGTATCTTCTTTTGCATCTACTTAAGTGATTAATAGATCTAGGATGTGTTCGAATGATTCAGCAAAGGAAGATGAGTACAACTCACAATTTGTTTTAGTAGCAGTTCTCATTTAATGTTTAGATCCACTAATAATCTTAATAGATTATAGTGAAGTTGTCCTGATTCCAATGGCAAGCCATAGAAAATAAATTACAGCATGACTTTTTTTTTTGTATACACAGACACAGAACACTAAGTTTAATGTAGTGTGGTCTAATATTTACATTAATATTTTAGTTCTCAAACTATTGATATTGCTTCATAATTTTTATGTGAGCAGAGATTTAAAATTTTTATTACTTTTATCATTACAGTGTGTGTGTGTGTGTGTGTGTGTGTGTGTGTGTGTGTGTGTGTGTGTGTATGTGTGTGTGATGGCAGGTACATATGGCAAGTACCTGTGTGTAATCCGAGGACAATTTTGTGGCATCTGTCCTTTCCTTCTACATTCCTGAAGATTCCAGGGTTTGAACTGGTGTTCATCAAACACTTTTCTTTATCCACTGAGGAATCCTACCAGCCCCCACCAGTGAGCAAATTTTGGAATTTATTTAGAAATTAAGTGCAATTTACCTAGTGAACAAAAACTCCAGTGCTCTGGCATGTTGCTGATTGTTTTGAGAAGAATTTTATTAACTGGTTGACCTGATGGATCTGTGGTTTATGTTAGCTCAATGTCAAGGTGATTACTACAGTCCTTTCAGAGACCTGCCCTAAAAAGTCTATTGCATTTATAGTTTCAGATGGATTCAAATCATATCAAAACTTACCATGTTGACAAAATTGACCATTCCCCAAATTCGTTTCCTTAGCTTGTTTTGGGGTCTACTATTCCTGCGGCACTGGAAACACAAATGTAGCATTTGTTACTTATCAATATTGAGAAAAAGTCCAACAAAATACTTCACTTACTAAGAGATATTGATTTTTTTTTAAAAAAAGAAGCAGCCTCTAGAGCAATAGAAAACAATTCTCTTTCCAATGAGCTAAACACTGAATGAATTATGAAGACAGGATAGCTTTTTGAAATAAAATAACTGGACATATTGGTCCCTGAAGATGCGTTTCGGCTTAGCACTATTTTAAGGTCTTCTTTTGAATTTGGTCATCCCAGTTTCCAATTATATTACATCTGTTGACTTTTTTTGTAAACACATCTGCTTGGTCTTCTTTAAAGCTCATTTTTATTCCTAAGCCACAATTGTGAAAGTTATGTGACAGCCATTACTTTGCAAGCATCAGCAAGTTTACTACTCCCCTGACTCCAGAGTGCCTGAGGGTAACAAATCACAAAATCACATGGTCAAACAGATCCTACAGTGAGCCATAGAGGGGAAGGAAACTGGCCATCTCTTCTCTGCAGGACAAAGTTTAGAAGGCCACATTGACTTAAGGGCTTTGAGTTTGAGTCTGTTCTTATAATTGCATTTTTTTTACTAGTCATTAATGAAATACATTGAACAGTAGAGGAGGCTTTTCCATATGAACACACTCAGTCAGTCTCCTTTCATGCTGAAAATCAGAGTCGAGTATGACTTTCCTGAATCCTGCTGGAAGTCTCCGAAATTCTTCTCTGTCGTGTCTTCCTCTTGACTATATTGAGCAGTTGTTCTTCACCTTCTGGGCATCTTGTACATATTTTACTTGTACGTATTTACAGTTTCTCTTTCAAGATGTCTCTTTACATCTTGGTTTCTACTACCGTTTACCACTGTTTCCTTTGCTCCCACACTATCCTGAAATTCTAGAGGATGAACATGACTTCTAGTAGTCATTTGGGAGGGTTTGCCTGGAATACACTGTATAGAAAGTGTCTGAGGCTATCTGGGAGATCACAGGGTTAAGGTTTGCAACCCAAGGACAGTAGAGGGGAGTATAAGGGAGCCTTGTGCCTTTACCTCCAACCTTTTATCCAGTGTTTGGTGTTACCTGGCACTCAGACAAGTGTGTTCTTCTTTCTCCTTGAAGTTGTTAGGTCAATGTATGTTTTCTTTCCCCCAGTCCTTTGTCATGGCCAGATATTTTGTGCCAAATTTGAGGATAATAATATTTTCAGTGATGTTTTAAACGTATTATTCTTGAAATATACACAATCTCCTATTGCTTATAGCACATGCTATATGAATTGTAGAGTTAACGTAGCTCTTTGCTTCAACTGATCTGAAAAATATGTTCCCTCCCCCACTTGCCTTCACTGTTGGATTTTTTCATATATTGTTATCTAATTTAACCTTTATTTTTGGAAAACTCATAAGGACTGCCTCTCAGATACCATCTGCCATCCGGTTACCTGCATGAGCTTTTCAAGTTCATTCCTCTTTCACAGTTGGTACTCGTTACTTCCCTGTGCTCCATAAGTGATTTCCTTGCTATGTCCTCTGCCTCATGTAGTCTCTCTTCATGTGTGTCTAATCTCTGTTTAATTCACTTGAAGATATGCACTTTTTCCTTTTACATATGCTAAGGTAGCTTTGTCCAGAAAAAAAGCCCATCATTTTATGTAGCCTCTCTTTTACTGTTCCATTCACTTTGCTCTATTCATTTTTCATATTTTCAATGACTTTATCTATTCCCCTAGTATACAGCATAATTGAAGGATCATTGGTTTGTTGAAAGTTCTTGGACAACTAACCTGCCTCCTGTTACATTGGTTGGCTGCCTCATGAGGTCCATTTTATCTAGGGCCATTGAAATGGCTTTATTGGGAAACTTCTACTCATGCTCTAGTTGTTTACCAGATCTCCAAACAGTTTATATGTTGAAAATTTTGCTTAGTATATCATCAATTGAACACTAAATGCTGGCATGCCTGATGTGGAGCATCTGTACATAGCACAGACCTGGAGTCTGTCTTCCAGTGGTTGCCATTTTCTCTGCCATGGCTACAGGCAGACAGGAAGTTCTTTCTATCTTCTGAGGTCCTTGGGAAGATCTTTGGTAATAGGGTTGACTTCATGGCTAGAGGTGCAACTGGGAGAAATAATCTCTTCCTTCATTAGAATGTTTAAGTCCTTAATTCTGTCTTCCTATATGCTCTAAATACAGATATACAACCTTTGAATTTTACTTCCCATTCTGATGAAGATTTTCTCCTTAATTTTTAGTGTTTGAAAGTTTTCAGTGTCTTCTGTTGAGTTCAAGTCTAGATTATTGACCTGTTTTCAAGCATAAATTGTTCAAAATTTTTATTAGTCACAGTAAGAATGGAGTGTTCTATTTTAGTCTGTAAGATAGTGAAGATACTTAAGAATTTCTTATAATACGTATGTTTTGGGGAGCTGAAAGCGGACGTGTGAATCCAGAATGAAACTTAGTGGAATTTCCTTCTCACTAAGTGAGAACCTGAGGTATAGTTTTACAGAGGAATAAGGTGTCTAATGTCCATCTGAGAACTCACCACATATTCATCAACAACAATGAACAGTTCAATAAAGTTTTCTTTATGGAAGCCCTGAAAATGGACAGAAAGTTCAGTGAAACCTATTACCAATTTAATAGAAAAAAACAACTTTTCATGATAAGGAATCTTAATACTATCATATTTGAAGGTGAAACAAATGGATGTATCTAATACATCTATGAACTTTTCTCATTAAAACATCTGGACCTACACATTAGATTTTAATAATCCTTGAGTAACATTCCATATTTGACTATTTTGCCTTTTTTTGTTTAGTTTTCCAGCATAAATAAGAGTTATGAATTATTACAAATAAAGTGCTTTTATATTTTGGGTTTCTTTTTTTCATCTATAAACAAAACAGCTTGTAACTAAGGTCATGTGCTACTAGCCCATACAGTTGTGTATTTACATCTATACACACAACTGTATGTATATGCATGTATACATGTTTATATAACTGAGAAATAACTGCTAAGAATGCCCATATTTCTCCAACTTCTCCACAATGCCCCCCACCCTTTTTTATTGTGTGGTATTCTCAATCCCAGGGACATTTATAAGCACTGCTAATAATTATCGGCCTTTCCTTCATAGGAAACACAAATACTAGGAAATTCTGAGCTTCTAGCCCTGTGGAGCAAGTGCATTTTCTGAACAGTGCCCAAGGCTACTTTTCAAAAATGTGACAAAGCCATTCTTTGCTGATCTATGCATTATTTACATAGATCCATTGAGATACTCAACCAAGAAATATCTGTGAGGTATTTAATGTTCTAGACACCCACTGCCTAGATCATGAACATGAGACGTAGAACAAACCTGTGGCCTACCAGCTAACGTCTAGGGGAGAGTCGGGAAGATAGCATCTGACTGTGAGGAAGTCTAAAAACACTGAGCATGTTGCAGCCAGCCCACCAGAAACTGAACCTGTTAGCAACCTTGGTTGTCTTTTATCATAACACTGAGTCTGATATAAGAGGTGAGTTTGTCATCACCAACTTCTCCCTAAGCAATAAGGAAGAGTAAGATAGGATACTGCAAACAATCCTTTTCCAGTTGCTTACAGCCTTAACGCTGGCATTCCATATGGAGGGTGGGAAGCTTTCCCTTTACGGAAACTGACGGAACAAACTGGGGTTTGCTGAAGAGAATAAATACTTTCTACATAGACATAAAGAAGTTTGATGTTCAGCCTTTGGACCATGAGTTTCCAATTCAGAATAGGACCTGCATTTCACTATTGTGTGCACAGACTCTTTCTTGGGAGATCGGAGTGGTTTTTTTTTTGTTGTTGTTTTTTTGTTTTTTTTGTTTTTTGTTTAATAAAGAGGATTTAGAATACTTACTTCCACTTTGTGCTCTTTTATATACTTAGCATCTATTGGAGCAAACTTCTTGGTATAATTGAGCCCTGAGCAGGAATAATTGGTAGCATAGGGCGCCTTAACATTGTATTTGAACACCAAATGTTCTCCCTCATCTGAGTATTTTACTGGTTCGATGAGATACCGTTGGTCATTCACTCTGAAGAAGCCCCTGTGGAAATAGCAAGACAACATTACTCAAATCTGTAGCTATCCCACTCTATTTTAGTAACATTAGCCTTCTCAGAAAGGGAAATTACTATGATCAAACCTTCTGAGCTGGCTGATTTAGGTAGCAAACAAGTGACACGGCATGTGGCCTTTGACAGAATTAGTAACCATTTCTAAGAAAGAGTCAACCTTTGTCCTCAGAAGCTGATCGGCGTGATTTCTGCTTGGAGCATAGGCAGAAAAGCAGTTTTCACTCGTGGTTGCCTCCAAGTTTTTGCGTACATGTGATAAATATATCATGCGCTAACTGTAGAGTAGGTGTCTAAAGGTACAGACACCTTGTTAGGTCATTTTGTCATAAAAGAGATTCTCATTCATGAGAATTCCAGGAGCCACTCAAAGAAAGTCAGGACAAATGAAGGCAGAACTTGTTTTTCCTTCTGCCTCACATCTTTCATTTTTACCTTTAAGTCTAAGAACTTACAGAAAAAGAATAAGCTTTATTTCTGACTTACTTTCCAAACCAGAATGGGCTTGGGCTAGTATAAAGAAAAATGACTGGAACATTCTAGTGTTGGAGAACTCCACAGACTTCGGAGTCAGAAGACCTGCACTGTGGAATCCGTCCAATACTTGCAAGATCTGTGTTCTTAAGCAACTGTGTACTTTTAGTATCCTGACCTCTAATATGAGAGTACTGCTGAATAGTGTCCTGGAATCTACCAGCTCTGAATCCTTCCAATCTATGCTGAAGACTCACCTTGTTGGGGGTTGTGTGTTAGGCATCTTGTAGTTGAACACGAGCATACACCACAGGCTAGAGTTCACATTCACTACTGAGAGCACACAGCGCCCCCTTCCCACTAACTTTTATATTTACTAGATTGGGGAAAAGAAGTCAGTCAAGTGGTTGTCATGAACATCAATAGAAAATTAATTAGGAAGCTACTCTGCCTTACCTCAGACCATTACAAGTGCTGATACTAGCAGCAGAATCAAATTCATGTATGATGGACCCTTGGTAAAAACAGTGATCCTAAAACAGAAGAGTCGATTAAGGCAGGTGTAAATGCTGAGGCTAAAAATATTGGTAGTTGATTAATTTCTGTTGAGAAATAAATCAGTATTTCATAAGTGACATTTGCATTGAATTTACTCATGGCATTCATTTAAGACATTTGAACCTGCTTTAGGGACCTTTTATCCTAATTGAATGACTGCTTCGTGTAAAGCCATATATAAATCATTTCCTCATAAGTTTGTCTATTAGGCAATGAGAGTAGTTTCAAATCTGACCCTTTTCCTAAAAATATGACTCCTCTGTCCATCCTCAAATCCTCGACAAAGTTCTGTCATTTCCTTAGCTGCCTACTAAATCAAGCCAAGCTTTTGATGTTTCTAAAGTTAGAGCTTGCTTGCCAGCTACCCCACCCCAATGTCCGTCCCTCTTGTTTCACTGCTTCAATCCAGCTGGAATCTTTATTACTCCTGCTTAGTTAGTGCATTGCTCATGATAATTCCATCGGGCGATGACCCTTCTCATCTCTGTCTGAGCACCAGCCCATAGGTGACACTTCCTGTGGCCCTCCAAATACCTCACACTTGGTATTCTATGTTCCTTTTGTCCTGTGATTTAAGGCTGAGTGGTGATGTAGCTCTTAAAGAAGTTTACAGTTGATTTATATAGAGGAAATAGAGTTTTTAAAGGATACTTTTGGGTGGAGGAAGTCATTCTATTGTTTAAGGACTATAGATAGAAAGTTCTGAAAGGTAATGAAGAAAAAGATTCTCTACCCCTAGAATAATAGTAATGAGTTATGCAAAGCTTCCTCTGGAGAATGAAGAGGAGACTTTAACGCTCGTGTATCAGAAGGGCTGGATGGATGTCACAGACCATGTAAGAGCAGACTTGAAAGTTGTTTCATGTGTTTAGATTTTACCCCTTTTACTTAATTACAACTCAGTCAGGATATGCTATGTTTATTTTGGCTCCTGCTTCAGCCTTCTTCCACTTACCACCATAGTGAATATAGAGAAACTTTAGCAAAGAAAGATATGATACAATCTTTGCTCTGTTTGTTAGGAAGTGATCAGCTCCCTGTAGGGCTCAATGGGTCCTGTTTTCCATTCTATCATCATTTAGTAAGAACAGTCAACTCAGGACTAGCTCCTTTAGAGAAGCTTTGAAATAATCTGGAAATCTGGCATTGTTTTTTACCAGGAAATAACAGTTTCAGAGAGGAGGAAGAGGAAGGTTTTACAAGATACCAAGATCGGTGGGTGCCTGGTGAACATATCTCCCTTTACATTGTAGTATGTCTCACTATAATTTGAGGCGAGGAATTCCCTGAAAGAGAGAGAAGTAAAGAGATTTATTCATTTTAAAAACATTACATACCAGCTGGGTGGCAGTGGGGCATACCTTTAATCCCAGTACTCAGGAGGCAGAGGCAGGCGGATCTCTGTGAGTTAGAGGCCAGGCTGGTCTACAGAGCAAGATCCAGAATAGGCACCAAAACTACACAGAGAAACCCTGTCTCATAAAACCAAAAAATAAAAAAAATAAAAATAAAAACATTACATACAAAAATGGTCAGATGGTTGTGAAGCCTCAAAGATGCCTTTGAATCTCAAGAAGTCCTTTTCTGCATATATATATACATATATACATACATATGCACACATATATACATACATATACATATATTTAAATAATATTAAGCATGCTGATAAGAAAACTTTCAAAAACTGAATCTCATACTATTATATGTGCTCCAGAAAATTCAGGAAAAATTGTGGCAATTTTACCAAAGCAGTATTTTAAAAACTTCTGGAAAATAATTTATAGTTTTAACCTAGTCATGTGAGGGTGGTTCAACATTTAAAACCAAGAAGTGTAAATTACACTATGACTATTTCAAAGAATAGCTGCATCAGATACGGCCCTATTGTCTATAAATGTGACTCCTTCAATTTGTCTTCAAATCTTTGATGCGCTGATCCACTTGTACTAAGACAAAGCAATCCCCAAACATTTTTCAGTTTTAGAACTTTCCTCATCTGATAAAGTAACTCAATGGCATATCTTTGGATATTAAATAAATGGAGTTATAATAAGAAACCTATTGACATGCCAACCAGATCTTTCCAAATTGATTTATAAATTCAATAATGGCAGTGGACACCTATGATCCTAGCACTAGAGAGGTAGAGGCAGGAGGATAAGGAGTTCAAGGTCATCCTCAACCACATAGTGAATTTGAGAATACCATGGGCTATAAGAGACTCTGTTGAAACAAAACAAAACATCTTACCTTGATTTCAGAAGGTGAAGGATTAAGGTTTTTCTGCCCAATTTTATTTCATACAGCAGTTCTTCTTCATATGCCACCTGGAAAACAAGATCTTCCCTGTGACTTCCACATCTGCTTATGGTAAGAGGGTATGTAGAGTGTGCTCAGGGACCATTACCCACCTAGAGATCCTCACAATAACTTCAGGGAAGAAACATTGACAAAGATGAATTTAAAGAGAGACACAATTATAAAGACGATTTTATCAATTATATTTTAGTTCAAAAGACTTTTCTAGTAAGGAAATAAAATGGATAATGTATATTCACCTCTCATTGAAGAATGTACATATCACTTTATATTCACTTATATAGCATATATTAGCTTGTTCTTATGAAAGACCTTCCCTTTTGTGTTTTAAAAACAGTTTGGTATATATACTCCATATTATTCCTTTCTTCTTCACAAATCATTATTACTACTTCCTATTGTAAATAGTCTCATATAAAAGACATTTTATAGCTGTTATACATCAATATGAAAAGAACTTAATTTACTTACTTTGTATCGATTATCAGAAATTTAGTTTGGGATGTTCATTGTAGCTAGAGTTGCATTTTCTACAACATGGATAAAATAAGTAAGGCTTTTGATATTTACTGGCAAGTTGCTCTGAAGAAAAGGAATATAGATTTAGAAAATCTGCCAGCACAATCCATTGCAGCTCTGGATGGTTATGTTGACGGGAGTATCTGGTCCTAACAGATCGTCTTATTAGTTCTAGATGCTGTCAGTAATGAACGATGAAATTCTAACTTTCCCTTTTCTTTGATGACTATTAGCACAGCTCCTTTCTTCCAGTGTAGTTATTAGAAGTTTGCTGAACTTCCGATTCATTGTGTTTGTTTTTTTATACTTTGTGAGAATTCTTTCTAGTGCTAGTCCATAGTTGTTGCTCATATGTGTTACCCATTTTTAAAGTTAATTCATCTGTTTTAGAAAACTGTTACTTCGGGCACAGCACTTAATATGATCACCAGAGTAGATTTTAAAACTATTTGAGAAGATAGTGTTGACTTCCCATCCAAGCTTCCTACTATTAACATGTTACATAGTTATAATTTTCACAACTCATGAACCAAGATTGTGTTATCACTAAAGTCTGTAATTATTTCTATGCTCTCAGTTTTACTGGCTATCTTCTTATTTTTGCAAGGTCCTAACTCCAAAGCCACGTTATGTTTGTTTGTCATAGTCCCTTGGTCTTCTCAAGCCCAATAATTTCATTGCTTTTTTTGATGGCTTTGACATTTTTGCCTTACACTCATCAGATATTTTATGGGATGACTCTTAGGTATTTTAATGCTCTTCTTAATGCTTGGCTGAAGTTTATGGTTTTCCAATGAAAACCACTAAAGACAGAACCACAGCGTCACCTCAAGAGTCCATATTGTCTTCTCATAAATGTGTTTTTTAATTAACTAATTAATTGCTTGATTAATTAATTTTGAGAGCAGCTCTTTCTTTTTTTTTAATTTTATAATTAATTTAATTTTACTTATCAGCCACAGATTCCCCTGTCCTCCCTCCTCCTGCCCCCCCCCAATCCACCACCAAGCCTACAGTTACAGATTTATAAAACTAAAGGAACTTCAATGTGAGGAACTCTAAGTGCTGAGAAGCAGAAACAAGATGGAAGTGTGAAATTGCTGAGGGAGGCTTCACTCACGGCAGACACACTGAGGAGAACTGGCAGTAACAGTGGAAGCTAGAAGACGGTGGACTAGCTTTAAACTATTTCTAAATGTATAAATGTATAAATAAATAAATAAATAAATAAATAAATAAATAAATAAATAAATAAATAAATAAGCACTGACACAGAAAAAAAAAAGAGTCCATATTGTCAATGTGACTTCTTATGAGTGATGCTGACCTTGGTCACCTAGCAGACATCTTACTTATCCATAATTTTCTCTCTGTAAAGTGACTCTTTCTTCTGCCCTCTACTTCACTCTTTGGAATGAAATCATAGGTGAAACCCATGGTTAAGGGGTGAGGACCTACACTACACTTCCTGAAGAGGAGATGATAGATAGAAATAATCGGTTCTTCTGTACGGAACACTGATTTATCTTCTCATGTGTGTTTATTCATTCTCTAATTTATTAGTATCAGTAAAGCCTCATGGATCCTACTGGAATTTTTTATATTGCAGCAAAAAGCCCATCATTTATCGTATTATTCATATCGTCCCATATTTTCTCTTGGGGGAGCTATAAGTTGGCTCCTGCCCTCTTTTGATATGCCCTCACCAATACAGATTTGGAGTTGGGGGGCAGGTCTTTTGTTTCAGTGAGAGATACTTTTCAGTTCCAGGCTCGCCCCGTGTATTTCTTCCCTGGCCCAGGCTAATTTTATACAGTCATGGTAGAGTTTCTGATATAAAGCTTGACTGTCATAAGACAACAGCTCCTGCCTAGTGAATGGTAGGAAGCAGGTTCTCCACTTGGTTCGGTATCAACCTTTTAACTACATAAAGGTTTGAGAAGATGAGGAAAGAGTTGAAGATTAAAATAATGCTTTCAAAGAACCTTATTGGAGAACAATAGCACAGCATTACCTCCAGAAGCAAGAGAGCAGAGAGCTACCTCTTCTTGTGTCAAGCTATGAGATCATGTGAAAAGCTGAAATAGCCCTTTCTAATGACTGAGAACTCTAAGAAGTGAGGGTATGAAAAACTAGTCGCCACCATGAGAAAGGAAATAAAGTCATGGTACCAGGAGAGGTTTGCACTCTTGTTGTTGTCAAGGCAGAAGACCTGTCAGTATCTTCTGTGAACCCAAGTTAAAACCTAGTCTGAAAATGGAAGTATCTAATTATAACTCCCTAACAACACACATCTAAGATCTTTATAATCCTGCATAGTGAATAAATTATAATGCTTGCTCCCTCTCATGTATATTACCTATCTTATATAGTAAATCTTCTTTTGAAAATAATACTTTAGGTATTTTGAAATGTTAACACTCAAATGAACACCTTTGTAAGGCCAGGCAGTTTTGGTTTCCATGAAAGCTGTCCTATTGGGCTGCAGAACATGTAAAGCAAGTAAGCCTGCACACTGAAAATCTGCAAAAGCAGACTGAAGGCTGGAGATTGCACACCAAGGTCACCAGCTCAGAGAATTTAGGGTGCATTACACAAGTCTGCAAACACTCAGGAGAATGCCTCGCTGAAACTGAAAAATAGAGAAAGGTTCCCCTAAAGCTTGAGCAGTCTTCTTTTTTTGTTTGCTAATCCACTGAGGGTCAGTTACTCCCAAGCACATGGTGTAAACCAAGTGGAGGTCCTCTACAAAACTGAAACCCACATTTGCTTCATACTTACTCCTGCATGGAGGCAGAGATGGCTTTCTGCACTGTCAGAACATGGACAAAAAAATGACCCGAGGTGAACAATGCCTTGGGGGACTGTGGGAGAGGCTCCAGGGGAAAACGCAGAGGACCTTTTACCTCAGGTGCATTTTGTTCCCGGAATTGTTCTTGGAGGTGATTTTGTGCCTTCTGTGTTAAGCACTTACATTTAGTTTATAAGACATGTTTATTCTTGTTGGATGTGAGATCACAGCTATAGAACCCTATCTGGTCAGTATACCCTGAGTCTAGAGATGGCCTTCTGCCTTGCTTCCATGCTTTCCCAGATATAATCTATAGAATGTGCTTAAATTGGTCTGTCCTGGGAAAAGGCTACTCTGTCGATATTTAGTATGTGCTTACTGGCATTTATTTACATGGTTTTTTTTTTCTGAACTCAAACAATCTTCCTTGCATCATCACTTTCTTTGTTACGTTCATGTATAAAAGTGCAGTGAGACTGAAGTTAGATTGTCTACATTAGAGTGTAGTCCACCCTGCTCTTCAAGGTCCTCAAATCTCAGGTCTCAAAGACAGATCTGCATAGATTGGTGGAAAGTCACTACTGTACAGCTGTGAAAGCCATTAAGTCCTATTTACTAAGTCAGAACACATACCGGCATATCAGAGTCATGGGTGTGTTCAAGATCCCGTTTCCGTATCAGGGGAAGCTTTTTAGGACGGACCAGTTGTTGACCCTCTACTCCAACAATCACCTTTTCTAGAAGAAAACATAAAAGGGAAATCCAGTATTATCACAACCCACCCTCCAGTGAGTGACAAATGGATTTATGCACATCTAGTTCATGTGTCTCCAACTACCAGCCATGCACTCACACCATCCTTGGTTGGTGATGGGAGGAAGTTGAGATGGGTATTTACAGATGAGGAAGACATCCACAACACTAGAAGGAGGATGAGGACAAAGACACAGTGTCTTTTGGCTATTTTCACCTTTGTGATTTTTATTCTGCACATTTCTTCCCAGATGCTGCCTCCTGCCAAAGCCTGTGCCTGAATGACCTATTTCAATACTAAATAACTCCTGTATTTTTTTTCTCTTCAGTGAAATTTGCATTTGAAGTCCTAACTCCCATAGGTAAAGTTCAAAGCTTCCACTGCTTAGATAATCTTAGGGAGCCCTTAATGTGCATGCTAAACATGCTAAACATTATCTTTTATCACGTCCTATCACTTTGGCAGTCAGCTGTGAGTTTATCCTGGACCATGTATAGCTTTAAATAAAGATAGTGGATTTTTGGAATGTACTCAGATTTGAATCAAGGATTCATCAGTTTATGAACTGTGTGACACTAGTATTCTATCTAATCTCTCTAGTCTGCTAACACCATTTTCATATTCTTTATCGCTAAAAGTGACAATAGTATAGGATTTTAAACCTTCCAACATACAAGGTAGCTAAGGGCTAAGATAGTGTCTATTCTTCTACAGGTATTTTGTAATACTCATTTCCCTCTCTCATGATTGTCAGTATTTAAGAGTGATCTGGGTTTTCACAGACCCATTAAATCTCATTATCAGCTGTAGCCCACTCTAAGCTCTACACGGTATCCTCAGACAAGTCACCAATGCAGTTAGAGTTTTTATAACTTACAGTTTAAATAGTGCGGCTAAAGAGACCATGGATCAGGTGTAAAAAATAAACCTTATGGAAAAGAATAACACATACCTTCAATCTGAGAAATAAGTAGAGTCATCCACAATATACCTATGGGCAACATACTGAACGGTTATCTGAGAAAAGCTGCAGCCTGCTCCGTGTTCTGGCTTCCACTTCAAGGATGCCCAGCCTAGAAGGTAGATGGGCAGTTTTGATCCAGCACAGGAAATACTCCTAGACCCAGCTACACAACTCATGCAGGGCTTGAGGCTAAAACCCAGCAGTGGACATAGTGTACTAATTAAAGACAGCATTTGAGTTTCTGGGGGTGGAAGTGGACTTGGCACAGGTTCTACTTGGTGTCTAATGTGATTATAGATGTCTTAAAACTTCTGAGGTGAAAAGAGTCAAGAATGTTTTAGGAACAGAAATCATTGAAGTCTATTTATATACACTTTGGTTGAAGTAGGTGAAGGAGAGGACCATATATAAAAACCATTTGAGAATACCAAACAGCAACAACAAAACCCAAAGAAACCAAACTGTTAAAAATGTATAGGTTACAAATCATATATTAATTAAAAATAAAAGACATATTGGAAAGGAGAAGTAAGTAGCATTGTAATCTAGCACTGTTTCCTAACACAGAAGAAAATACTGACAGAGTGATGTATGAGGGGTCATCATGAAGCCTTTTTTCCATGTGTGTGTTGTCTTATAATATCAATGCACCCTCTTTGTTTCCATCTGGGATCCATCCTGTCTCCTCCTCCAGTTCACACCATCTCTCTAATATTCCCCAGATATTTAGCTTCCTTCAGTTTAACAAACTCTCAGACCCCTAGAAAATTTTACTCTGTCTGATTGATAGCCTAGTCACTCCCAGTTCCTTTGCCATCCTCTCTTCAGCTCAACCCCTCCCAGACTTACCTCAATGCCCTGTGGTAGTTTTCCTCTCTATCATTTATCTGTCTAAACTGACATCTGCATTTGAGACCCTTAGGAGAAATTGTCTTCACTTTCATGTCTGACATCTCAAAGTTAGTATGAAGCTGGACATCTACTATCGCCCTTCCAACCTGGAGCCTCCATAGTCTCCTCAGAGACTCTCCTACAGCTGCATCTTTTCACTCTCTCAGGACTCTTATTTCAGTCTTCTCTGACAGCATGTATCCCATCCACCAGTAAGCACAATTTGTCCTGAAAAGACAGATGATCATCTCTCTCACATGTCCTTCTCCTGTGATGTTTCAAGACATCATCAACTCTACCCTAGTTATTGAATTAATCTCTGAATTTATCTTCCTATTTTCCCCTTGGTCCTTTGCCACACATTATGTACACATAGGGAATGATTTTTATCAATACACTTCACATTGCATGGCTCTTCTAACCACACCTTTTTAGTGACTTTTCATCTCAGAGTCAAAGTCTCTGATAACCTCCAGGCTCTCTGTAATCTCTGCTTGATACCCTTTGTTTTCACATTTTACTGTTCATTTCTCTGAGTCAACTGCTATGTGTTTCTGAGTGTTCCTGGGGCATGCCGCGTACATTCTGCTTCAAGGGTATTGCCTGGTTGCTCCTCTGCCTGGAATGTTCTCTTCAGATAGCCACATGACTTGCTTCCTCTCTCTTTTCAGTTCTCTATATAAATATCCTATTTGTGAGGTCTTCTCTAAATGTCTTATGCAAAACTGACGTTTGTGGTCCTGAATTAATCATCATTTCAAATGATACATTTTGCTAATCTATTTTGTTTTCTAATTACTTGACTACTCTTCTTAAAGTGAAATTTTCTAAAGAAAAAGATTTTATCTGTTTAGCTTATAGGTTAATCTTCAGTGCTTTGAGCAGTATGTCATCAAAATATATTTATTAAATGAACACCTTTTTGAAACTTAGAATAATATTAGTTTCAGAGTAAGCATTTATTAAAAGTAAACTGTTGGGACCAGGATAGATGGTTCAGCAGTTAAAAGTGCATGTTGCTTTCATAGAGGTTTGGTTCCCAGCACCCAAGTTGGATGGCTCACAGCTGCCTGTAACTCCAGCTCCAGGGAGTCAGATGCCCTCTTCTGGCCTCCACAAGCACTGCACCCACATGCATAGACCTTCCTTCAGACATACACACATCATTTAAAAATTAAAATAGAAAATTTTAAGGTAAGCTATAACTATTTTAGTATTTAATCATTGGGAAGTTAAACAGTGAAGTAAATAAATACATCCTCAGAGCCCTGTACCAGAGATCAATTCTCAGCACTTAAACTTTCACCATCATGTTTTGTTCTCCTCTTCTCTCTCTGAGTTCTAGGTTCTCTTACTCCCTTTCTTCACTCTGACACACTATTGAAAGACCTCTGACTATATTTGTCTTTCTATCTCTACTGGGTAATTAGTCAAGTGTGTTGTGTCTTTATTGATTAATTTTGTTCTTTAACAGTTCCATACATGTATATAAAATATTCTGGCTACTTCCTTCCAACTCCATTCTCTCTTTATCTCCTCACCAACACTATAAAGCCCACATCATCTCCACTTGTCTCTTTCCCAGATTCAGGTCCTTATGTTTTGACTTGTGACCCATTTAGTTTAGACAGGGCCAGCCATAGTACTCACAACAGTTTTAGTTGCAATAAAATTTTATCAAAATGTCAATGATACGTCTCACAGTAAATAGAAAAGTAATTCTAAAATTCATATAGAACTATAAAATATTAGAAAACAAAAGTAAGCCTAAAGAAAAGAAGACAGCAAGAGAACTAATACTACTTGATTTAAATATACTCTACAATTTAATCTAGTCTACTCATAACAATATGGTATTAGCATAAAAGCAAATATCCAAACAGATGAAATGAAGCAGGGCATCTACAGACAAATATAGACATGTACAGCTAAGATCACAGGAACACAGACTGGGCAAAAGACACTTATTTCAGTAAATACTGCCAAAGAAATGGGACATATATGTACAGAAGAATGAAAGTAGGCTGCAGACTCTCATGATTTAGAAAAATCAGCCTCAAGTGGATCAAGGCTTAAATGTGTGACCTGAAACCATGAAGTTCTAGAAGAAAATAAAGGGAAAGAATCCAGAGGATTGGGTTGAGAAGAGCTCCTCATGGGTAAGTAACAACAAGCACTAGAGACAAAGGAGACTGGGGAAACAGGATTCTGTAAAGATAAAGGTCTACACCAAAAAGAAAACCAATGCCAGAACAAAGAGATAACCTTCACAGTTGGAGAAAGCATTTGTAATCTAATAATGGTTTAAAAAGAACTCTTTATCTGACTTGAAAGTAAACAAACTAGCCCAAACCTCACTAATGAAGGTCTGCTTGTAATTTTCTTTGCAGACACAGGAGCCAATTCCAGCCCATTAATTATGTTTTCAGTGCACTGAAAAGAACATCACATTCAGAACTGGGAGCTGTGTGTTCTCCAGTAAGTGATTCGCCTACTTTTGGCAAGTTGTTTATTTCTCTGAACTTCAATGTCTGATTTATAAATAGGGGCTGTTATAATAATGTTTAACCTTGAAGAAGTTTTCAGCATCAAGATGTCATGTTTCCATACTTTGACTCTGTGTTTCTTTGACTAAGACCTACTTTGAGTAGAAGTGTCACTTGAAAAAGAAAAATAGAATACAATTGTGAAAAATTAAAGATTTTTAAAAATTTTCCATTTCACAAATGAGACAAATATATACAGATGTTTCTATTAATACACAGAGGAAATGTCTTAGAATAAATATAGCAAAACGTATGAATACTAACACATTCTGATGCCTAAGGTAAAAGGGTACATGGAAGGCTCAGAACACATGAAATGCAGTGTCATCTCTGATTCTAGTGATCTCATTCGTCACCTGTTGTCACTTCAGATGGTTTCCTTCATCTTTAAACACATTTTAGTCCTTCTCTGGAACATACATCCTCTTTCACAAACTTTACCAGTTTTCAAAATGCTCAGACTTTTCAACTACCACTGTCCCAGGTTCTCGAATTTTCTCTTAGAGTCACTCTCTCAAGTCTTTGTCCTCACTGTTCTATACAACTTTCTCACCAAAGTTACCAGTGACCTTCAGATCTTAAATGCAATGACCTTTCTTAGCATTTATGATTGATGTATTGACCATTTCTATTTCCAAGATTTTGGACATAATTTCTTTTCTTGACCAATAGCTTAGGGTTTTCTCCCACACTAGTTCCTTTCTCTTACCCTTCCCACACATTTCTCTTCACAACCCAGATTCTTGGATATTAGAGAGGCTCCAGGGTTCACTTATTTCACTTACTGTGTCTTCTGTCTACAAAAGCTCACTTACACATCTCACAAACTATTTTAAAAACTAGAACTATGTCATCGCTTGCCAAATTCATGTAACTCAAAAATACTCCCATGACTTTGCTTTTATTTGTTTCCTGCATTTTGATGTGTCGTAGATAATACATGAACTAAATCATGATCTTCTCCCCAAAACTCTTCCTCTAAATATTTTTCTTCTCTCAGAGAAATGAACAGTGGCAGTATGACTAGGCAAGCCAAAGGCATTGAAGTCATCTGGAACACTTGGCTTTCTCTCTACCCCTTTCAGTGTGACGACTCTAAGTCAACCCAGAGTCAGCTCACATTTGAATTTCTACAACTTCTTTATCTATTCTAGGATTGGCACATGCTGTTGAGTCAGTAAGAGGCTGAATCCTATATGAATATAATGAAGCTAAAGATCCCTGTCACCAAAAGATATTAATGAACCATGGTAATATCTTAGCACATTCCTCATGTGTTTGTGGTATGGACTCCTATCCTACTATACAGCCAGTCATATAAAAATAATGCTTTTGCTATTAAGAGTAAGCATTTGTTATTAGATTATACAGTAAGGGTAAGAAAACACTTTTTGAGTATATTATTTGGTAAGACTTGTAGTTTTGTCATTATTTTAAAGTGTACTCCTGTTTACAAAAGAAAGATGCTTGTTCTAGAGTAGTATTCTATGCTATGCCAGCAGCATGCTTATGGGTGTGCATGTGTGTGTGTGTGTGTGTGTGTGTGTGTGTGTGTGTATGTGTGTGTGTGTGTGTGTGTGTGTGTGTGTGTGTGTGTAATGCTGATGTTTCCACAATGACCACAATGACAAAAATAACCTTGAGATGTGTCTCTTGAGCTTCTCTTCATTAAATGATGTATGAGCATTTGTATTCCATCTAGTTCTCTGAATTATAATGCAGTATAGATTTATGTCAGTTGCTGTATCTCTAACATCTGTAATAGGCCCTCATATGCAGTGGACTCTCGTTAAATGTTTCTAGTAAATTCCTCATTTGCTTAAGGATTCATTGTTATAGTTTGTGTTTTATTGTTAAGAACCTTAGTATCATAAAAGAGTTACTGAGACCCCAGACTCTTTACCTTGCTGCCTAGGTTTTCCTAGTTGCCATGGATGGCCTAATATAAGAAAACATAGGGTATCATGGCCAGCTACTACTTGAAAAGTGTTTTATAACCGTCAACAACAGCAACAACAAGTTAAGAGCTTTACTTTTAGCCCAGTGATCATTTCTTTGATTGGCCTACTCATTTCTTGGTACCCGTCTTTTTTGTTGTCTCGCCTGTATGAGTTCTCCTACATAGCCGTCCTTCCTTTCATCTTCCTACAGCTTAGCTTGAAGAGTCTTTCAAGGTTGAGTAGACAGAACTGAAAGCACCAGTTAGTCTTTGGTGGTTAAATCCTACTCCTTACTTGATGCCAACTTTCTCCTTCAGCCTGGCAGTGCAGTCACTCTGGGACATGGGGTTCTCCACTGCCCACTTCCCAAACCCACACACCTGGCACCACAGTCTTCATGATAATGCCGCCTTTCTTTGATTGCTAAAACACTGACCACCTCTGCCTTCCTGTCTACTAGGATGTGAATACCTGTGAGTGAATTGTGATGTGTCTCTTTTCTAGTGTGAACTTATGATGGTGTGACTTGTTGTGTTTGGTAAGTTTCCACATTGGTGTAAACTTGATACCTAAAGAACGTGATATATCTGAAAGTATAAGTCATTCCCCTGTAAGAACACTGGGAATTTCAGGATTAACTTTTCTTCTTTCATTTTATTTTGGAAAACAAATAAGCGACAGTACCCCTGACCAACATTCACCTGCTCCTTGAAGATTCTCCCAACCACAGACTGAGAATACTGTTGAAGCTCAGTAAACAGTAGTTTAAGAATTTGATTGGTACAAGGATACCATGCTGAAAGTCATTGATTTGTATGCCCATAAAAATGGTTTTAAAAAGAAATTAATAGTTAAAGAGAGTTCAATCAAGTTATTGTAACCCCTTTGTTGTATTTGGTTCATGGACTAGTTGGCAAGTACGTTGTTCACCTTAACCAAAGACTCGTCTACAATGTCCAGTTTTCTAGACTTCAGGGTTTGTATAGTGACACAAGCTCTCTTGAAGGCCCAAAGCTGCCTGTGGATAAAAGCTATCCATAAACTATCAAATGCTCCATGAAAGGCTATATTATTTTTAATAACTTGGATCTGCCTCATAGTCCAGGGTAGAGCATGGAGATAATGCCACCCTAGTAGGTCACAGGTGGATGGTGAAGAGCTCAGGCTCCCTGATGAAAACACATCCTGAAAATATTCTAATAAATATTTTAATCATAGAAATAGTGTTATAAGAAGTGTTTTTTTTTTTGGTAAAAACACAGCAAAAATGGGGTTTGAGGATATGGATAACCATTTTGCCTGAGCCAAACTGCTGGCCATAAACAATAACTTGATTTTAATTTAGTTTTTACTCACACCAGAATATTTTACTTTTTTTTATTTTTCTTTTTTTTAATTTAAAAGCTTTTTTACATACCAACCACAGTTCCCTCTTCCTCCCCTCCTCCCATTTGCCTCCCACCTTCCCCCACCCCACTTCCCATCTGTATTCCTCAGAGACAGTAAAGTCTCCCATGGTGAGTCAACAAAGTCTGTCATACCAAGTTGAGGCAAGGCCAAGCCCCTCCCCTCTGCATCAAGTTTGAGCAAGGTATGCCTCCATAGGGAATAGGCTCCAAAAAGCCAATGAATGTACTAAGGATAAATTCTGGCCCCACTTCTAGGGGCCCCACAAACTGTCCAAGCCATACAACTGTCACACACATTCAGAGGACCTAGTTCAATCCCATGCAGATTTCCCAGCTGCCATTCCAGAGTCAGTGAGCTCCAACTAGCTTGAGTCAGCTGTCTCGATGAGTTTCTCCATCATGATCTTGACCTAAAATCATTTCTTTTTAAACTCAGTGACTTTTTCCTTAAAATCAATGTTGTAAAGCCTTGCAGTAACAGAATACTAGACAGAATGTCTCTATTAAAGTTTAGCTAAGTTAACAGAAGTTATTTCCTACTACCTGTTATATTAAACTACTCCTGTAATTTTCTATCAATCTACTATAATGAATATCTGATCTTTCTATGGAAACCTAATCCCTCAGTTCCTTGTTTAATTTTTTTTCCTTTTTCTATTTTCTTTCATTTCTGACATGAGACCACCGTACTTTCTTCTGACTTTTGAAGTGCTGTGCTCTGCCCTTTAGAATATTTTACTTTTATTCATAAGTTTATATAATTTTATTCCTGGGTCCTTTTCTTATATAGGAAGAGTATCCAGACTGTATTTAGTATGGCACAGGGTAATATATCATGGTTTCTTGATGGTTTTGGAGGGTTGGCTAATCTCTCTAATTCTGAAGACCTGTAATTTTTCTGAATTCTAAGAAATAGGGTGAGGGGCCGTAAAGACGACTCAGTGGTTAAGATTGCAGTGTTCTTTCAAAGGACCTGGGTTTGATTCCCAGCACCCACCTGGCAACTCACAACCACCCATAACTCACAGTTCTGGGAGATCTGATGCCTTCTTGTGGCCTTCAAGGGCACCAGGCATGCACTTGGTGCACAGAAATACATGAAGACAAAATACTCACATACATAAAATAACATAAAAAATAATAAACAGCCATAGATCTTCTGAGTATGGAGAAAGGATACCCTAATGCATAAGCCACAATCAGGTTCATAAATAAAACTTTATTTAAACATAGTCATGCCCATGTATTTCTCACACATAAGGGAAGACAACTTACTCAGGCCCCCAGATTAAAACATCTTTGCTCAAGTCCACCTCCCCTAACTGCCACATTGGGAAATCAAGCTTCCAACACACTGACTGGGAACAGGCACACCCAAGCCCTAGTAATCTTCCTGACCCTCCTGAGAAAGAATTTTTCCATTAACATCTTAAAATATAATCACATCAATTTATTTGCTTAAATCTCCTAACGGGTTTTCATCAGCCTGAAACTAAAACTCAAGTCTTTTCTTCACCTGACTCACAAATCCCACTTCCTTAGTTCATTTCCTTTCCTGATTTCCGTGTTTGTACGCAGATGATCCCCACTGCTCGCCTCTCAGTGCTTTGTATATTTTCTCTTGTGTAACAGTCAACACTTTTGATGAATCGATGAAACTTAAAGATGACCAGGTAGAGCAATGAGATTGATTCTGGGTACACAGGGATCCAGGTCTACATTCTAATTCTCGGGCAATGCTACATCCTACCTATACCTGGCTCCAGAGTGACCAGAACAATGTTGATTGTGAGGCAAGAGTATAGTCTTTCTTTTTTGTTTGACCCTGGAGCACAGTTCTTTGTTGAATGTGATTGTTTGTGTGAGATTATGTGGTGTAGCAGAGTACAACACACAACAGAAGCATGGAAAGATTCTAGCCAAGTAGACCCGGGTTAGTCTCTTCTCAGTCAGAGAGCTGATAATGCTTTGGAAGGTTTTTTTTTTTTTTTAAATATAAATGGAGAAGTTAAATCTGAGGATGGACAAAAAGAAAAACAACGTCTATTACCAGCACTTCCAAGCACTATGTTTTGTTCATCGAGTGCTCACTGTATCCGATGCAGATAGCTAAGCAATGATCTTTATCCACTTTCCTAAAAACTGCACACTATAATGTTCATGTTGTGTCTTTATCTATGTAGCAGGTTAGGTGTGGGCCCAATTTGCAGATGAACAAACCTGTTTCACTTTCCATTTGTATGCAGGTGAGACTCCATTTCAGGTCTGTTTCCTACAGAGCCAATGTCTTTCGTATCGATTCTATTAATTCCCCTACCAAGAATTCTCTCAAGCAGTTATAAATTTCACTGGAGTCATAGGAAAACCGAAAATAATTAGAAATACATACTTCTCAAGAAACACAAACCACCACTCCTAAGAATCAATACAGACCCTAGTCATGTCTTAGTCTAAAATTAGCTCAAAATCCATTAAGGTTGTCAAGATTGAAGGCATCTTCTGACTCCAAAATGCTCTGTTCCTAATAAAAAAGTCTGACCTCAACCGTGGGCTCTGGGGAAAGCACTTTATCTGAAAGCGTGGAATTACTGAGTGAGCACTTTCAGGCGGCCTAATGAGCTCCCCTCTAATTCACAACAGCTATTTTGGTTTCCTAATTCTGTGGAGCTTATTTTAATTTCCCAAATGGGAGTCAAGCAAAAAAGCAAACAATGTAGTTACAGGATTTCTTTTAAAGAAAAAAAATAATGGCTTTTCTTTTCTCATTTGTTTTCTATGTGTTTCTGTAACAGGCCGGCCTGCAGCTCTGTTTAACCCCAGAGAAAGTCTATTAATGGGGAACTAGTTGATTTCTTGGATTTACTAAAAAAAGAAAAGTTCAAGGACTTTACTAGAATTACTTGAGCCTAATCTTGATAATGTTAATGGTTCCTGGTGTTTTATTCTAATATTTGTCCTGTATTTTTATTTATTTAGTTTGTGGGCATGTGTGGGATGTGAAGTGGGGAGTCACATGCCATGGCCCACATGTGAGGTCAGAGGATAAGTTACAGGAGTCAGTTCTTTCTTCCACCATGTGGGTTCTAGAAAGCACATTTGCGTCCTCAGGCTCAACAGTAGGTCCTCGCCATTTAATTTTCATGGAATGCAGAAAATGATATCAGTGTCTGAATTTTTTTCTGAGTCAAATTTGCAACCATTTCATACCGTAGCTAAAAGCAAGATTTAGAATATTAATCTAGTAACAAAGTATAAATAGTAGGAAGAATTCAGAGACTTTTACTCAGCTTTGAAAGTGTGTATTTTTATTCTGAGGTAAAATGAGCCCTAGGTCTCTGGAAAGACAGATAATCAGAGGTGGAGGCACTGAGTTTTACTGTGCACACTTCCATCCAAAAGATCAGGATGGGAATCTGAGGTCTTTTCTTCTCCCCCTTCACTCAGGAGAAATAATTTCTATGTCTTTCTCCAACATGTGAACAGAGAAAAGCCATTTTCCTCCATTCACTCAAAGAAGAGACTTTTTTTTTTTCCCACCTGGCTTTTACTGTGTTATGCTAGGGTAAGTACCATAGAAAAGTAGGAAAAGGGTCATTATCATGGAAATGCTAGTATCTAAGCTGATCCAGGACATTTCCTATGCATTCCAAGGATACAACTAATAATGCTGACCACTGAAAACCCAAAGGCTCACTTTTCTTCATCACAAATGTGTGTCTGCTCCTTACACAGTGTGTATCATTGTGAGTTATCATAAAACCTTTGGTACTATGCAATGCAGGAGTAGGTAGGTTAGTCCAGGTAGGATAACATATCAGGTCAGACATAGAGACAGGTACGCAGGAGACAGTCGAGCCAGAGAGATTGTAATGCACTTGCATTGGTAAATTCTGCTCCTTGAGCTCACTGAGATGCTGGCTCTGAAAGCTGAGTTGTCCACGCCTGGCATGCACACACTTCAGATCCAAATACGTTTATGTCAAATGTCTTCCAAGACTCCTTTGCATGGAGACAGACTGGCAACCCGAATTCTGTGACAGGGAGGGAAGAGAACAGCAAAACAGCCAGAGTTAAAATGTGCTGTTGGGAAGAGCTAGATGGTGAAGCATTTCCAACCGAGGTTATGGTTGTTTACCCTATGGTATAAAGGTGCTTCCAACGGGATGAGAAGCTGGATGCTCAGCCCTGGGAAGCTCATCCAAGAGAAGGAAGCTCCCTCGGGAGGTCCAGCTGATCACCTCAGTGCAGAGCTCAGGCCATGTTTGGCTTGATGTTGGAAGCCCTGATCTGATAATGCCATCTTTCTACTCTTGTTCTTTTACTTGGAAGCCTCATCCAAGAGGACATAGCTCTGCCCAAGACTCTTTTTTTTATCAGGAACTGCTCTCTCTCTCTCTCTCTCTCTCTCTCTCTCTCTCTCTCTCTCTCTCTCGTTTTTAATATGTGTGTGTATATATAATAAAAAGTTATAAAGGTATATAAAACAAAGTTGTAGATACATATATCAAAGTTGTGTGTGTGTGTTTGCATATAAAACTTTGTCTTGCTATATGCTTAGTAAACTCACTCACTCTAAACCAAGAGTATAGCTATCATGGCTCATTCTCTAGACTGCAAGAAGAAGGGACCAAGTAAGATCAGGCATGGATGTTTGCTCGCTCTTCATTAAAGGATTCACTTAAGATGGAGATATGACAGTAAGGTTAACTTAAAATCTGCAGATGGCAAATTGAATATTTGGCTATATTAATTGGAGATCTTGTTAATATGCTAGGGAAATGCAGCAACCTCAATTGCATTGAAGTAAATTATTTTGGGGAAGGAACTTCATTAACAAATCAATAGCTTAATATGGTCTCATAGACAGTAAATGACATTTTTGAATGGGCATTTGACCTGTACACAGCTCTGCATACTCCAAATCTGTTCCTTGTGGGTTATTATGTATGATCCCTGTAACTGTCACTAGAAATTATCTTTATATCACAGGTTATGAATAATGACATTTAGAATGAATAAATAGCCAGGCCATAGCATTTGGCTAAAATGCAAAAATCATCATTAGAAAACCAAACAAAAGAGAGACAATAATAATACACCTCAAAAAAAAAAAAAAAACAAACAAACAAAAGCACACTAAGTGGAAAAAAAGAAGAATAGTTCTGGTTTCCCTGAGAACATCAAGGAACTGGAACAGTTGTCTGTGAATCACAAAGTCCATGCACAGGGTTATCAAATCATTTTCTTCTGGAGTGGACAGAGTGGTTTTTCTGAGTGGGAAAGACCCACATGTTTATAAATCTTAACAGACTTAAAGAGATTCCTTGTGTTTAAAAATAAGAATGTAGCTAATTCTAGCTCTGGGGACTACTACAACTTTTTCTGGTCTCCTGGAACACCCTTACACATATGCGTGCACACACATACACAGACACACACACACAAAAATTACAAGTAAATAATAAAATAAATAAAACTAAGAACTGGAAGATTTGTTAAGATAATAACAAAAACAATGTATTTCACGGGTGAAATTGTATTGTTTATAAATTTGTTTTTTTTTTCTGTTTATTTTTATTTTATTTTCGCAATGGAGTCTTTCTATGAAGTCTTGCATAGCTTGATCATTAGTATGTAGCCACAGCTTGTCTTGAACTAGAGGTAATACTCCAGTCTCAGCCTCTTGAGCTGTTCATAGTTTTGAAGTAACATGTATCAAGAAGGCACAAGGTTAACTTAGGTGTCCTTTTGTCCAAACTCTAGACGTCTAACCAATAAGATAAAAAGGGAACTATAAACAGAGCGGTAAAAAACAACAACAAAAAAAAAAACAAAAAAAAACAAAAAACAAAAAACAGAGCGGTGAGACAACATCGGACATACCAATTTGTGTGAGACAGAAATTCCAGAAGCAAGCTGGAAAGTTTGTGACACTAGCCAGCAGTTCCTCAAATCTGAGAAAAGACATGGTTAAACAGATGTAAAGCTTCTCGTACTCAAACTAGCATAAAAACCCGAAGCCACATGTAGACATAGTACAACGAATGAAACTGTCAAGAGACAAACAGAGAATTTAAAAGCAGCAAGATAAAAGCAATTCACGGCACACTTAGGCTCCTCAGTGAGTAAGTATATTTCATAGAACTTTGTAGGTCAAAAGACAAATGCATTTAAGCACTAAAGGAATAAACTTGACAAATGAGAATTCTATTTTGGGAAAAAAAACTATCTTACAAAAATGAGGGAGAAATTCCTGTATAAACAAATGCTAATGACATTTATTCCCTGCCTTATAAGTAATGACAAAGTGAAACAAAGACATTAGAAATTAACCAGATACAAACATAAAGTTCTTCAGCAAGGATAAATGCATGGATAGCAATATAAAGGACAATTGCATTATTATCCACTACTCCATTTATTTTGTTCATAGTTTTTAAAAATAAAAGTATAAAATTATCTAGTAATCTCTAGTAATCATTGTTCACTGAATAAAGACATGGCACATGACATTAGTTATATGCAAAGAGTAGAAGATAGAAATGTGAGTTCACATCAGTTTAAATTAGAATATTATATATATATATATATATATATATATATATATATATATATATATATTTTTTTCTCCATAGTGATCATAAAGAAAATAAGGAAATTTAAATATTTCACCACAGGACTTGAGAGATATCTCAGCTGATAAGAGAACTTATTGCTCTTATAGAGGACCCAGGTTCAATTCTCAGCACCCACATGGTGGCTCACAACCATCTGTATTTCCAGTTCCAGGGTTCTGATGCCCTCTTCTAGCCTCTGTGGCTACTACGTGCACATATAGACAAAAACCACATACACATGCATATGTGTAAACTAAAAATAATTCAAATAATTCACTATAAAAATCAGCATAAGAAAAAATAAGGACAGAAATTATGGATGAAATCTAGGGGAAAAAAACCAACGGTCATAAGTCTATTACTACTAATAATTACTTACAAGTGAATATATTCCTCAGCCAGATGACACTGATGGTTGAGAGCACAAATTAAATAAAATTCAGATCCACCTCTATGTGCTCAGTGTACAGGTCCATTATCCCTGTGAATCCATAGTAGAAGCATAGTTTAATGATAGTGATGGGAGACTACGCTGGAGTTCTATCAGAAAACTCAATCCAACTGCAATAGAGTACAATTCCCTGGATGGGCCACATGCCCATCCACAAGACAAATCTTAATAAACATGAAAATACTGAAATTATGACAAATATCTTTTCTTATCATGTATGCAAATCCACATTTATGTGGAAATTAAACGTATGTTCTGAACCAATGATCAAACAGGAAATCATAGAATAAGCTGAGAGAAATGACAAAAAAGTGTAAAACCTCAAAATCTAAGGGACATGAGTAGAGCATTTCTAACATGGAGAGAGAGAGAGAGAGAGAAAGACAGAGAGAGAGAGAGAGAGACAGAGAGAGACAGAGAAGATTCAAAAATCAGCAAAATAAATTTCTACCTGAATAACTAGATGAAGAAAAACAACATAAGTTGCAAGCAGGCAGAATAAAGGGGCCTGCGGCACTCGCTCTCTCTTCCTTTTTCACAGGCAGTTAGTGGTTTTCCCACGTACACCATATACTTTCATTATGATGTACTGGAATCTCCCAAACAGATTCCCTCCCTCCTTAAACCAATTGCATCATCTCAGGTATTTGCTGCAGTAACAGAAAGCTGACCAATACACTGCTACTGAGTTTCATAGTAATGAGTTATGCAGCAAAACTGGAGCTATGAATCGATAGAGTGCCTCAACATCGTGCTGACAAACAGATCTTTGACACAGGGTACATATTCTGTATGATTCCCTTTGCTTGAAACTGGAAACGATAATTTACAGCGACAGGAAGAAGGTCACTGCTTTTCTTGGACCTGGGTGAAGCTGAGGACAACCGAGAAAAGATGGAAGAGAACAGATCACTCAAATGTTCCGTATGCTGGTTAGGAGAGTAGGAAAATTTCTGTAGATGATCACAAAAGAAAGTTCTAATTATCTATTTATTTATCTGTGTACCTATCATCTATGTGTCATCTACCTGTCTATCTATCTATCTATCTATCATCTATCAAACATCTCTACTACTAAATGCCTAACTATCAAATATCATCTATTTTATCTATCTTGTCTATCATGTATCTCATTTATCTATTATCTATATCTATCACCTACTTATACCTATCTATCATTTATTTATCTGTAGATCATCTCTGTCTATCTATCTATCTATCTATCTATCTATCTATCTATCTATCTATCGATAATCTATCGCCTATCTGCACATGTTTACAGGCACACTGAGGGAACTAGCAAGTAAGAGACAATGCTTTCTAGGAAGCTCCAAAGTGAGTGAAGATCTACAAATATTTGTCCACCTAGTGGTCATTAAATTGCTCACCATCTCATTCAGAGAAAAATATCAAGAGATAGGAAAGAGATAGGCCTGGGGCTGCCCACAATATTTCAACACAAAATTCTACCTGATAAAAACTAGACTTTCAACAAAGAGGAAAAACTGACAGTTCCCTGCTCACCGTTCCCTAGAAGTTCCCATTTTGACACGTGTTTGCCTTTCCAATTAGAGCCTGCTTTTGACTGGAGTTAAGTTCTTTACTTCTGACAGCAGATGTCACAATTGCCTAACAAAAGGGAAGCACGGCACATGTTTCTTCAAGACAAAGACAAAGGCAGAGGCTATAGCTTTAAAACACACCCATCCACACCATTAACACATGCATGTTGTTGTGTGTAGAATGTCTACCTACCATGCAGAGGCGTGGGTTTGATATTTTAGTGCTGGGAAAACTAGTGAGTGTTCTTTCATGGGATAGCAGTTCTATACTCACTGTGTATAAGTAGCTGGGCCAGGAAGAGTGCCCTGGTATATCCCATACGTATTTGTTATTTATCTTATACCTCAGTTTATCCAATGAAAGGAAAAAAATATTTAATCCTAAATTAATAATAAATAATCATTTAAGAACAAAAAATTATTTCCACTGTCCACTAGCAATAGATGTGAGGTATCTCCACAAAACACACACCTCTCTCCAGATTAACAAGCTGGAAGATTCATTCTATACATTGAAATAGTGAGATGAAATTGAAGATCTGGCAACATTTGGAAAGTGAAGCAGAGGGGATGATGTTCATGGCAGTCTGTTGCTGGGAGGAAGGTGTCATGTGGGCCCAGATGGTCACTGCATCGCAAGACTTGGGGAAGGCAAATCATCAGGACACAAACAAGGCTCCTTTGCCTGGATCAGGTTGGAAAGATTCAGCATGGCTACACTGCCAAGAGATGCTTTAACAAGTCTTGGTGTCCAAGTAACATGACTAGTCATCAGAACAACTGGGAGAACTAATAAGGTCAAGAGATAAACACGTGATTGAACACAAGAGAAGAAGGGCCAGAAACGGATTCTTCCACACATTTTGACCATCCACCAAGAGGATTCAAGGGAAAGAGGCTACTTATTCTTTCAACACCACTGTTAGAAAGAAAGCTGGCTGTGTGTGTGGAAAAACATGAACACTGGGCTTCAACTGACACCACACATGGACATTCATTGGAAATGTGTCACAGACTTCAGTATAAAACAAAAAGAATGTGATTTCTGAAAGAAAGAGCAACAGAAAGTCTTTCCAGTGAAGGAAGCTCAGCTGATCTGGTTCAGGACAAATGCACACAAAAAGGGGGAAATAACAAATCAGATTTCAGTAACGTAAAACCCTGTGAACCTTGGAAAGATGGCCTTAAGAAAACGGAAAGGGTAGTCTCTGCCTGGGAGAGATCACTTAAGCACATGTATCTAATTTGTCTGGAATACTAGAGGTCTGTATTTGAGGCTAAGGACTTGTGTCTAGAACACTAGTCAACAAATGGCCATTGGCAAATGTTCACTGGTGGGTGGGAAGGAAAAGTCATGATCAAAGACACTGCCTACAGAAGAGAAGTAAGACGAAGAAAAAAACCACTCCCATATCCCCTCTTTCTCTTGCTTCCTCTACAAAAGCCAGAAGTGCTCTTTGTAGTGGGTAGCCATTCTAGCTTTGATCTGGAAGTTCCGACCCCCATTGAGACTTCGGCAACTGTCACGCCTACAAGGCGGGGCCAAGGGAGGTGCCTGGAGACCGGAGATCTGGATGGGCCAGCGCTCTCTCTGTTCCGGGACCCTGGACGGTGGAGGTGGGCCAAGCAGAGCTCCAGAGAACACCGCTGGACTGCGATACACCTTCCCCAGACCCCGCGACCCACCTATCCCTTAATTTGTAAGTTACGCCATTAAATAAATCTCCTTTTAACTACGTGGGGTGGCCTTAATAATTTCACCAATAGCTCTTAATCACTGAGCTATCTCTCCATCCCACTCCACCTCCACCCACCCACCTCAACCTCTGCTTGCTTTTTGGAACAGTTGTGTAGAGTATCCTGAAACATTTTAAGTAGCCCAGGGTGGTTTTGAACCCGTGGCCCGCGTATCTCAGCCTTATCTTGAATTGTTTGGCTTCAGACTGAGGTTGGACGAACATGTACAATGTAATGAGTCGCTTTCCCCTTGAGTGAAAACTGGGAGAAGAAAGTGAATGGGCCTGATTAGTCCCTGGTTAGACTAATTTAATTCTCAGGGTAGACGACAGTGCACTCTGACAGTGCTTGCCCTGATAAATGAATCAGAAAGTCCTATGAAGTGGAAATCCCTCTTACCTGGATCATTGGATTATTTTTTTGCATCTGACTGGCTAGCTTGGGTGGGGGAAATGCAAGGGCCTGATATTTTGGGGAGGAATTCTGGTGACTTTCATGTCTCTCCACAGGAAGTGATCTGCTTTCCAAACCTTCGCCCAGATGTTCAGTTCCTCTAATCCACAATTTTTAACGCCTTTAATAGCCACAAACGATATTCGACCCTTTCCTTCCACACTCTGGACTTAGAACAAAACAAACAAACATACAAAAAACTGTCTTTTTTGTGTCTTCTGGGCTCAGCTCATCTATTTTTCTGCTGTACAACTCTGTCAGTTCATGGAGTAAGGGATCAGATTCCTTCTTATGAAGAGATCTTAACTTACTGCTTCCCTAAAAAAATCCAAATAAAGAGCTATTCCAGAAAATAAGCACTTTACTGTACACCTAATTATAGCTATAAATAAAAACTATTACAAAATGAAGACCTGCACTTTACAGTTTGAGGATATCAGCTCTGTGGCTACCTGTGGAAGGCATAGATGTCCAGTGGGAGTGGGAATGTGTTAAGTGCAGAATGTGTGTATGTATGAGTGCGTGTGTGTTCAGGAGTGTGAGTCTTTGTGAGTGTGTGTATGAATGTTTTTCTTTTTTTTTTTTTTTTTTTTGGTTTTTCGAGACAGGGTTTCTCTGTGTAGCTTTGCGCCTTTCCTGGAACTCACTTGGTAGTCCAGGCTGGCCTCGAACTCACAGAGATCCACCTGGCTCTGCCTCCCGAGTGCTGGGATTAAAGGCGTGCGCCACCACCGCCCGGCATGTGTATGAATGTTTTGAGACTATCTGTCGTGGACATTTGTGCTTCAAGCTCCTGGACACTTTCTAGTCTCATCTGGTGCTCTTAGAAATCACCACACATTGTCAGCATCAATCGTCAATTACTTTCCAAAGGCTATAGTTTGGGCAGTCTATCCATCTCTAGAGAGAACTCCATTGTAGAGAAACTAGAGAGTGGACATCCTAGGGCATGAACTTGTGCTCTGTGTTTACTCTAGGTTTTTCGTGACCTTAGACAAGTCACTTTTTTATTTCATCCTGGAGAATATTCCTGCATAACTTAATCATTTGATTATGTATCAAACTAGGTAAACATATGAAAATATTCTGGAAATTTTAGGCATTTTACAGATGTGTGACAGTGTTTTGTGTTTTTTTGGGGGGTGGGTGGGAATAGAATTACACTCATGAAAAGCAATTTCTAGATGTTCAAAATGTAACACATGCACATTGACAAACATCAAAATTAAATCCTGCAGATCTTTTGTCTTGCAATCTGTCAGTCACTGAGACTAATAAAATTAGTACTTAATTCTTAATCTCAGCGACGACTCTCTGAACAATTTTGTGACCTAGTGATGACTACCTTTCCTATATAATTTCATAAATATTACATTATTGATTTGGTAACATGTCAATTGTGTGCATTCTTTTCGTTATCCAAATATCTATGTTCGTTTTCTGTAAAAGTGGATGTGGAAAAGCCTCAGAGGCCTCAACCCTACACAAAAAATCTACAGACAACTGAGTAAAGCTGGGAGTGGGATAGATAGCTCTGCCCAGGGAAGAGCACATTAATTGGTTGTGCAGTACCAAACAGTCAGCCCTGCAAACATACATACAAATAGCATAGTATGGACTCAACAGGCTATATTTAGCAGTATATGTGTATATATAAATACACATATGCATGCAATGACAACTGATGAAAAAAGAGACCACAAATTTGAAGGAGAGTGGGGAGGTGTATATGGGAAGGTTTTGAAGGAGGAAAGAGAAGGAAGAAATGTAATCAATTAATATTAAATGTTGTAATTAACACACTAAAAAAACCCACAAAAATGTGGATCTTTTTATGATAAGATTTATTTAACAGAATATTTTAGTCCAGCAAGTTTTTAGGACTTAGATTTTAAAAACATTTGGGGCCAAGTGTGACCCTTTTGTAAAAATATCCCATCTTGGGTTTGAAATGTTATTAGGTAGACTTGGTAAGGAGCTTCCTACTGTGCCCCTCCCCTGCTGCCCACATCTGTATAGGGTGTGAAGGAAATGAGGCAGATTGTTTTTAAGGTGAACAATAAACAGGAACTTGACTCATATAACTAAGTTTGAAAATATTCATTTTTGAAAATGACCACACAGGAATCACTGTTTTTATTGATAGCATAGTTTATTACATCAACCAATGAATGAAACCTTACCTTTCCATTTCAACTAAGTTGCAAGCAACACAGATTTCTTAAAATAAATCTTACACCTGACAGTAAGAGAAAACATGAGAAATTCTATTTGATCAATGAAAAGTGTTTGGATGTAACCAATATTCCATGAGACAGCTAAGCAGGGACACTTGGGGAGGTAGACAAAGTGAGAAACAGCAAGGGACTAGGCTCTGCTCTTCCTACACTAGCGAAGAGATTTAGGGTCAAATTACTTGTCATTTTGCAGCTTGGGATTGACTCAACAATGCAGTGGAGTGTGTTGAGGAACTTCAGCAAAGGTTCATTTTCTTTTGTTCTCCAAAGACTGAAACTAAAACCACATTTTCAAGGTTCTCACATTCACACTGCAGATAAAACCTGAATGTATAGACAGCATCTCACATCTATTTACTTGTTGGCTGGACTGGTAGAAACACAGAAAGCAGAATGGAAAGAGGTCTTCCTTCAGGGTCTACTAGAGATTGGCTCCAGGAACACCCAGATACCTAAATCTTTGGACTGGAGGTCCTTTATAAGAACTAGAGTATATTTGCTTACAACTACTGAAATTCTTGTAAATGTTTTGTCATCTTAAGACTACTTCTAACACCTCATCAACAAAAAAAATGCTATGCAAATAATTGTTACACGGTATTATTTAGGAAATATTGAGAAAATGTCTACATATTCACTATAGATACACATGTATTTTGGGATGTTATTGTTCAGTGATTGAACCTACGGATTCACACATGGCATTCAGAGGCCAGTCTACATAGAAGCACAAAGCGAAACAAGGCAAGACTCCTGGTGTATCAGCTTCTAGACTTTTGTCCTGGTAAAGAAGCTTCTCAGTGAAGTAGACACTGGATCATTCTCTAATTAAAGAAAAACAAAATACAGAAGCAATGGTTACTATCTGGTAAAATATTATAGACTGATACAAATGGAAATATATAGACTTAAAACAATCCTAGCAAGCACACACTGGGAGAATACATCAGTAGTTTCATGGTTCAAGAAGGAATGGAATTCACCAACTTGTCATAAATCCCACAGTATTTTTCAGAATTAAGACTAGACTTTAAATATCTAGAGTCCAAGCTCAATGTTCCACCGTTGATACTGAACTTCCCATTTTACATAGGAAGAGGGTGTCATTCTCTATCATTCCAGCCCTCCAAGGAACTAAGGTTTTGTTTGGTTGCTTTGTTCTCCTTATACATTTCTCTGCATGCTGCTTTGAGTCTCAGCATGATTTCCAGAATTCTCTGTAGAGTGGATCCACATCACAGTTCACTGAAGTATTCAACGCTGCTTAGTAAGGAGAAGAGGGGTCTCCCTTCTCCTTTGACCTTGTTCCTTCCTGAGGAAGGACACTGAGTGCTGCTGGAGTTGGTCATTTGATTTTACTCTCCCTGCAGTTTTAATTCCTGGAAATGTCTGAGAAAAGGCTCAGAACAACTCTTTCCCTCTTGTGTCTCCTGAATCCCAGTGTTCTCATCTGTTGCTGTTGCAGATTTTATATACAGAGGCTATTTAACACCCAAACAAAACCTAAATCCCCAATGCCAAGCCATTTGTTTCACTACTCCAAATTACACTGATCTCCAGGTCACCCTAAAACAAAAACCTGGATTGTATTCCACGGAGACACTTTAAAAAGAATAAAACTGTCAAATCTTACACTGAGTTCTTAATGATTATTGATTTTCTGACTACCTTATTAACAATACCTATCATTTCTAACAGAGAATGAATTGTGCTTATCAGTCAAGTCTTGTTAGAACTACACTTTAATTCTTTTCATACTAACTATGTTAACTATAGGAAATTACACCAATTTTAGCAGAAGTCCCAGGAACTCTAATCTTATAAATGTCAGGGTAACCCATTTTCTCATACATGTATGACACAGGCTTGATTTTGTGTGTAATGTATTCCTGCTTCGCTACAAAATTAAGTCATTTAAAGGTGTAGGTGAACTTTGTTCTTAGTATGTTATTGAGCCCAGCAGGACACCTTTTTGAAATCTGAAAGAAAAGTGAGAAGGCATTTGGTGAACTTGGACAAGATGGTACTCACGTGATATGGTTAGATGCTTCCTCTTCACAGTCAGTTTGAGATTTCAGCCTACATGTTAGGGGCTCACAGCAAAGGTTGGTACATTCCTACAAAGAACAAACAAAACAATCTCTGAGTTTAGTACAAGAGAACAGTGAAAGATTTTCTTACTTTGTAAAGTATACTTTATTAATTATTTGAGAATTTCATATAATATATTTTGATCATATTTAGCCCTGCTATTCTCCCTAGTTCCTTCCAGATCCAACCCGTTCCTTTCCATTCCCTCTCAACTTTGTGTCCTATTTTTGTTTGTTTGTTTGTTTTGTTTTTGAGACAGGGTCTCTCTATGTAGCCCTGACTCTCCTAGAACATCCTAAGTAGACTAGGCTGGCCTTGAACTCACAGATCTGCCTGCCTTTGTCTCCTGAGTGCTGCCTCCAGAACTGGTTTTCTTTTACTTTTAATAACTCATATTCTACGAAGTGAGGGTCCATCCACTGCGGTGCAATCAATTGTTATGGGGATAACCAACTGCTTTATGATTGGACACAGGAGGAAACTCATGCCTGGCACTGGAAACCTGGCCAAGAATCCATGGCCAAGGAGCTTACAAGACTGCTATTATTATCCTGCTAACTGGACACAATCAAATTTCCCACTAAATTCATATTTCTATGCCCATGGATTAGTGCAGCTCTCAGGCCTTATCAGAGAAGTTAACCTTTTTAAACCTATTTGCTCTGTTGTACCAATTCCAGTGACCATAACAAGGGAGAACTAATGATAGGAAGAAATGTTGCACTCAGTGAACACTGTCATTAAACATCAAGAGGGGAAAAATCACGAAGAATTTCCTCAAATAAATTTTGTCTAGAAGATATTGCACTTAAATCTGTTGAAATTTTCAAGGATGAACATTGCTGTACTGTCCAGTGAAAATAGAGGAAAATTTTCAAATTAAAATTAATTTTTTTTTACCATGCCTGGATAATAGTGTTATTGAAATGTGTAATGATCACACACACACACACACACACACACACACACACACAGATGCACACATGCATGTGCATGCACAAACACACACATTTATATTAGTTAAACTCCATTTTATCAATAGAATACCTGTATTTCAACTATGAGTTTTCTTAGTCCAAAATGTAAGGTTGCCTGATCGTACCGATTAAAAGAAATACAATCCACCAAATTAAGGAACAGCTGCTGATATTTTGGTAAGTAGCAAAATTAGTAGATAATTTTGGCAGCCAAAATTGAAGCATTTAAACATGATTTCCTATTTATGTACACTGTGGATAAATGATAGATCATCATCATAAAGAAATATAGGTAACAAATAGCAAAAACCCCACCCAATAAAATAAAGGATAGAGCAAAGAGTATCATGTTCATTTATGGGAAGCTTACTAAATACCATGAGACAAGGAAAAGATATATATGAAGATATAATAACTAAACAGTATAGACTGTATTTTCTTGTGTATGGGATATAATTACCTACATAGAATAAATTGGGGTCAACTCTTTTTTTTTTTGTTTTGTTTTGTTTTTTTTCGAGACAGGGTTTCTTTGTGTAGCTTTGCGCCTTTCCTGGAACTCACTGTAGAGACCAGGCTGGCCTCGAACTCATAGAGATCCACCTGCCTCTGCCTCCCGAGTGCTGGGATTAAAGGCGTGCGCCACCACCGCCCGGCTTGGGGTCAACTCTTAAAGATATTTGATAAGTCACTAAGATAATAGTAAAATGACATTATGGGTAATAATAATAATAATAATAATAATAATAATCAATGAATTATATCCTATGTCAAAAAGGAAACCTTAGACAGCACAAAAGAAAATATGAAAATTCTTCCAAACAAGTAATCAAATTCTAAACAATTACATTAAGAATCTGATACATAATTTGAACTTCTGAATAAATGCTCTGATGCACAGAAACCTAAGACACTTTCTGCACTGTCAAAGAGCTGTCAAAAATCATGGCTAGATCACAAGTTTCACATGGAGTCACCGGTTATTAGCCTGAAACTTGGAAATTTCCCAGTGACTACAAGGAATGTGGCAGGCTGTGGGTAACTGCTCCTTCTTTATATTTGGCTTTGTGCAATCGTGTTATAAACAGATGCTGGTGGTTTTTTTTTTTCTTTTTTTCTTTTTGTGTGTGCATGTGCATGTGTGCTTTTCACAGGGTGGTTAACTAAACTGAAAAGCAAAGCACTAATTACTAACAAATCTGTGTCACACTCTGATATCAAGTTCATCTCCAGAACTAATTTCCAAAGGAACATTACAAAAAGAAAAGGAGTTTGGAGAGATGGCTCAGCAGCTAAGAGTACTTGCCAAACAATCTTGAGGATGAGGTTTCAGATCTCAAAACCCATGTTTGCCAGTTCAAAACCACCTATCTCTCTGATTCCAAGGGGTTTGACATCCTCTCCTGAGTTATGTGTATGCACATAAACATATAAACTCTCTCTCTCACACACACACATACCACAAATAAATATAAAGTCTTTTAAAGAAGAAAATGGAAAATGAAAGTGTATAACTTTTAGTCCAGTAGTTAGTTCTGCTTTAAAATCTTAATAAATACAACTTCAAACCTCATGCATTTTCATACCTCAGGAGAGCCACAGTCACAGCCTTCCCCCACTTCCAGAAGTTGGTTCCCACAGGTTGGTTTTATTATATTTTTAGGATTAGGTGCCGACAGCAGACACCTTGCATTTCTAGTTGAAAGGAATCCTTGAAAGAGTGAGCGGCTGGCAGTACTGAAATCCTTGGGGAATTTTGAACTATAACAGAAAAAAATAGTATAGCATTATATACAGTATAGAAGCTTGTGGCTGATAAGTAAGTAGAAAAATCTAATGTATCTCACTGTGGGACCCAGTCCAGTGGAAACTCCAAATTTAGTCACTGTCCAGAACATCTCTATCCTGCCTATGGTGGGTGGTCATCTGTATCCTGCCTGTGGTGGGTGGTCAAATCCATGCTGTCTACGTTGGGTAGTCATATCCATGCTGCCTATGGTGGGTAGTCATCTTTATCATGCCTATAATGTGTGGTCATCTCTTATCCTACCTATGGAGGGTGGTCATTTGTATCCTGCTTATGGTAGGTGGTCATCTCTATGCTGCCTATGGTGGGTGGTCATCTCTATCCTGCCTATGGTGGTTGGTCATCTCTATGCTGCCTATGGTGGGTGGCCATCTCTATGCTGCCTATGATAGGTGGTCATCTCTATCCTGCCTATGGTGGGTGGTCATCTCTATCCTGCCTATGGTGTATGCTGCCTATGGTGGGTGGTCATCTCTATCCTGCTTTTGATGGGTGGCCGTCTCTATCCTGCCTATGGTGGGTGGTCATCTCTATGCTGCCTATGGTAGGTGGTCATCTCTATGCTGCCTATGATGGGTGGCCATCTCTATCCTGCCTATGGTGAGTACCCATCTCTATGCTGCCTATAGTGAGTGGTGAAGCATGTGTAGTATTCTAGTGGAATGTTTTCTCCGAGTGATCCAGAAGCAGAGAGGAGAGAATTTAAATCCTCATTGTGATGGTCCTAGTTGCATTTCTCTGAGAAAATACCCTGAAAAAAGGCAACTTGGAGATAAAGGGAAGTCAAAACAGCTAGTCACATCACATCCATCAAGGGCAAAGAAAAACGGATGCATGCACGCTCACTTGCTTGTACTCAGCTCTATTTCTCTACTCTTATGTAGTTCAAGAACCTTTTCCTAGGGAGTAGTGCCACCCAAAGTCATCTGGGTCTTACCACATCAATTAACTTACTTAAGGCAACTCCCAACAGACCCATAAGTCAACCCAACATGCAATCCTTTATTGAGAATCTCTTCCCAGATGATTATAAATTGTGTCCAGTTAACAATCAGATACTAAAGTTAATACAGGTAGGCTGCATGCCCAGCAGTAGATGACTAACTGTAACAAGAGTTCAAGATTATCCAAAGTAACAAGAGAGATGAGTGTTACCATTGTTATCATCTACTCAGCTCACACTGAGGGCTGACCAGTGAGAGATGACAATCATGATATAGTTAAAGGAAATAAATGGAGGTTCCTATGGTCTACAGGCAAACTTTTAATTTGTGAGCATCTCAAGAACAAAAGATGCTATATCTATTTTTTTCTATCTGAAGTTTTGGTAAAGTAACTGGAATTACCAGATAATAAATAAATATGTTAAAAATCAACAGCTCAGTTGATGATAATGATAAAGATAATATCTTGGCTATCTTGGAATAAAATTATCATCATAAGCAAGATAGTGTTTTTAGGTTAAAATGATGTAGTTACCATACTAATAAACTCTATGGTGGGATATTTAGAAATCTTAATGTATGATCCTTGAATTTGGTAAAATATATGCATGAAGAACTTGCAGGTTGAATTAATAGGATACCCAGCTTTTGTGAAAAGGTGCCCCTATCACATATGCACAGTACATTTATTTAGGAATGGGGATTTTTCTCTTCACTTTGGGATGATACCATCTTACCTCAGGTACTGATTCATCACACAGCTGCCAGAGGGACACTTGGTGCTATATACAACATCCCTCATACCGAGGGCATGGCCCAACTCATGGGACATCACTGCTACGAGAGCCACATTATTCTTTCCTTTGGCCTGGACAAATAGAAGAACCTGTTACTTTTTATTTTATTCAGCTATTTCTCAGTCATTGTCAATGTGTAGTGTCTAATATGAATACTTGGGAGAGGAAGAATAGTGTATCCTTAAGTTCATTTTTCTGCCATTGCTTTTTGCCTAGTGTATTTGAGATGACTGGCTCCTAAGAGCACTCAGTGCTCAAGTTCAATCAAGAATACTGAGTTAGGCCGGGCGGTGGTGGTGCACGCCTTTAATCCCAGCACTCGGGAGGCAGAGCCAGGCGGATCTCTGTGAGTTCGAGGCCAGCCTGGACTACCAAGTGAGTTCCAGGAAAGGCGCAAAGCTACACAGAGAAACCCTGTCTCGAAAAACAAAAAAAAAAAAAAAAAAAAAGAAAAAGAATACTGAGTTATTAAATACTGCATTCTCGGTAAATGAGGGTTAGATTAATTGCACTCTCTATGGAAAGTACTATTAGATGTCAAGGTATGGACACACACATCCGTAAAAATGTGGTTGTAATTCTTATGCCAGATAGCAGTGGGCACACGATGCCTCACATGCACCCTGTTCCTTCTCTGACCTCTGACCAGCTGTATCAAAGGATTCATTTAGAGTTACCTGAGGCCACAGAGGGACCCTGGCTCCCCTTTTTGTCTCAACATTGTGGTCCACATTCTTTAATACAAACAGAAGTAGGAGGCCTTTGTCAAGGCTAACATTTCCTAGTCCACGGACTCTTTAGTGCAATGGTCAAAAATGGTTTCATTTCTAGTTTGATTTGTCAGTTCAGCTGATTGCTCTGGTAGAGGACATAATGCTCGTCTTTATAGAGATGGAATCACAGGATATCTCAGTAGAAGTGTACAAACCTCAACAACAGACACTGAAGATGTAGAACACAAGGAATTCGCAGCTGCCATTCCTGCACGTCTATAGAGGAAGCCAGATCCACTGTGTGAAAGGTAGAGAGGCCACATCACAATCTGACTCTGGAAACCAACAACTTTGGTAATGATGTTATAGATCTCTCTTGGTGTATCCTAGCCTTCTGTATGTTAATGAGGGCCCGGCACAGCTTCTGCCATATCACAGACCCACAATTACAATTGCATTGAAGAATGTGTTTTATTGATCTTATAAGGACCTTCACATAATTCATGTGTCAATTTATAATAGTAGTAAGTGGTAATAAAGTTGTTTACAACTTATTGAAGAGATATGACTGAGCAGAAATTCTTGTCAAGAAGTCCTGGAGATAACCACCCACTCTGCCATCATATCCCTGCCCTGGCAAGAAGGAATTCACCTGAGAAGCTGGGCATGGTTATGGATCTTCTTTTTTCCCAGGGTAGAGTAATGCCATTTCAGGAAGCTTTGGAATGTGGCACCAATCCTGGGTTCCACCTTTATCTTGTCACTGTCAGACCAGATTTCCATATCCACCAAAGACACTTGAATATCTATGGTTTTGTAAATCTGTGAAAAAAAACATTTTTTTTTCATTAAAACACTCAGGATTTGTTTTAATATTCTTGGTGACCACAAGTAATAGATAAAGGAACACAATAAACATCATCATTTTCCATCGTGAAAATAGAAATTCTAGAAGATGCCTTTGTTACCGTATATGATTTTTGACTTAATGAGCTCTCACCCTTAGATGACTCTTAGCCCCACACAGTGGAAGTCACAGGGAAGACCCAAGCACAGACATGGAAATATACATCATGACAAATGCCTTACCACATTGAGCAGATCCATCACCTCAAACACAAAGCTTCTTATCCGAGTCACATTCCCGTTATACATCTTATACTGAAAAATAGATAATATAAAAATACAAAATTAAAATAGAAAATTGAAGTGAGAGGCTGATGGGTATAGGATTTACAGGTTTTCTTATTCGTCTTTAAGTTGAATACATCAAATTAATAGTTTGCATTCACTCAATATTAATTCAGGTTTGATTATGAGGCAACATAAGCTCTAGCTTTTTTTTTTTTTTTTTTTTTTTTTTTTTTTTTTTTTTTGGTTTTTTGAGACAGGGTTTTTCTGTGTAGCTTTGAGCCTTTCCTGGGACTCACTTGGTAGTCCAGGCTGGCCTTGAACTCACAGAGATCCGCCTGGCTCTGCCTCCCGAGTGCTGGGATTAAAGGCGTGCGCCACGACCGCCTGGCGAGCTCTAGCTTCTTTATATTTATGTTTCTATAAGCTGTATATAATTTTGTGTTCATATTTACATAATACCTATTAAATTGACATTTATATTTTATGGTAAATATTAAAACAATCTACTACTTTAGTAAAATATTTTTCTTTAATTTTTTATGTAGGTATGTGCCAGTTAGCTTTTGTCAACTTGACGCCACATAGAGTCACCTAAGAAGAAGAACCTTGGTTAAAGAATAGCCTTCATCAGATTGGCCAGTGGGGATCTCTGTGGAGCATTTTCTTGATTGCTTATTGATGTGGGAAGGCCCAGTTCACTGTGTGCTGTACCAGCCCTAGGCAGGTGGACGTGGACTATAGAAGAAAGGCAGCTGAGCAAGCCAGGGAAGCAAGCCAGCAGCAGCGCTCCGCATGGTCCTCACCTCGGGTCCTGCCTAGAGTTTCTGCCTTGGCTTCCCTTGACAACTAGCTGTAAGCCAAATAAACCCTTTCCTCCCCAAGATGCATTTGGTCATGGTGTTTACCACAGCAACAGAAAGCAAACTAGAACATAGGTATATGGTATTAAGTCTATTGCTGTTACATAAATATTTGGTGACTGACTGATAATAAACGGGATGAGATGGGTGAAAACTGTTGTCAACAAAGCAGCTGAAGCAGCCAAGAAATCTAGTTGAACAAAAATGCATTGCTAACTAAAAAAAGTTCGTGGCTTCTTTTACTTTTAAGTTGACTTGTTAGTTGAGAGAACTAAGAAAGAGGTACAGCCATCTTTTGTACTCACAAAGGCATTATCCAACACCAAGAAGAGATCAACGTATTTCTGTCCTTGAAGGAAGTCCTGTTGCAAATAACAAGAGAACCTCATTAGTAATCATCTCTACTCACATCTCTATTTACATTTTTCCCTCCAAAATAATTTTTTAAAAAAAGAAATAAATAGAGGCTTTGCATATACCAGTCATTTCTGAATATATCTGTGTATCTTATATCCTTGCTTAGACAGTCAAAATACATAGGCTGTAAGAAAGCTATACTCACATTTGAGCTGTTTAAGGACCTGGAAATTCGAAAACGGCTTCGTTTCCTGCCAGCATGCTTCTCACCATGCTTGTAATTTGCTGTGTCTACTTCCCCCTGGGTGATTGGAAGGACAGCATGTTCTCCCTCATCTGTGCTCTGTAGAGGCTTTATCTGATATCTTTGATCACGATGTGTGAAGTACCCTCTGCGGGATATAAGGTTGTGTTTTAGGATGACCTGCCATGCCCATTCATACATCCCACTCAGAATAGAGTGATAACTCTGCCTCAATTCCAGTTTTACACATAGATATTCAGTCACAGACCTTGCAAATGACAAGTATTCATTCAAATTACAATCAGCATTTGCCCAATATTTAAATGAAGCCTGTGTCATCAGGCACTAGGGTCAAAATTAATAATGGGATCTCATGAAACAGAAAAACCTGTGTACAGCAAAGGACACCATCATTCAGACAAAGCAGCAGGCTGTAGAATAGGAAATGATTTTTACCAACTACATATCCGATAGAGGGCTAATATCCAAAGTATACAAAGAACTAAAAAAAAGATATCAAGAAAAAAAAAACAATTTAAAAATAGGATAAAGATATAAACAGAGAATTTTCAAAATAGGAAAATCAAATGAATGAGAAACACTTAAAGAAATATGCAATATCCTTAGTGATCAGGGAAATAAAAATCAAAATTACTTTGACATTTCATCTTACACCTGTCAGAATGGCTAAGATCAATAAAACAAATGACCATTCATGCTGGGAGAAATGAGGAGTAAGGGGAACAACCATCCATTGCTGGTGGGAGTGCAAACATGTACAGCCGCTATGGAAATCAGTGTGGCAGTTCCTCAAGAAGACAGAAGTCAATCTCCTTTAAGATCCAGCTATACCACTCGTAGACATATATCCAAAGGGCACTTCATTCTACCACGAAGACACTTGCTCAACCCTGTTCATTGCTGTTCTATTCACAATAGCCAGAAATTGGAAACAACCTAGATTTCCCTCAATAGATGAATAGATTTTTTTTAATGTGGTACATTTACACAATGGAATAGTACACAACTTTAAAAAAAAATGACATCATGAAATTCACAGGTAAATGGATGAGAGTAGAAAAAAATCATCCTGAGTGAGGTAACCCCGACCCAGAATAACAAATATGGTATTTATTTGTTTATATGTGGATATTAGCTATTGAGCCAATGATAATTAAGCTACAATCTGTAGAACCACAAGGTTAGGTATAAAATAAAGTGCTGGGGGAAAGATCTCTCTAGGTAGAATAGATAGTTATGGATGGATGAAAGAGACTGAAATGGGAAGTTCAACAGGGGAGGGGATAGAAGAGAGGATGAACGAGGTAATACAGGGAGAGATAGCTAAAATTAATGGCCGTTTGAGGGGGAGTATGAAAACCTAGTACAGGAAAATACAGACATATGTGAAGGGGATCTAGATGAAATCACCAAATAATTGGGGAGAGAAAGCCCCAACTGGCCATCTCTTGTCACCAAACAAAGCTTCCCAGGGATTAGATAACATCTAATTGAATTGTTGGCAAAGGGGTCTCATGGGAACCCCCAAATAACCCAAGCTGTTGCCAAGGATAAAGGTTGTTCTCCACAACTGATAGCTAGGTCCCATTGCTAAAGACAGCACCACACAACTAATTGAATATGGAGAAGTGGAGTTGGTGCCTACATAGAGCCTTTACCACTATAAGCTGTCATCTTTGGTACAGGAAGATGCTCTGCATGCTACCAAAAGAGAAATGTAAACACCAACAAAACCCCAAACCCTTTGATCTACAATGGTGTTCTGCCTGCAAGATATGTTAGTGCAATGGTGGCGCAAAGCTTGCGGATGTAACCAGCCAATATCTGATTAGACTTAAGGCCCATTCCATGAGATACTTGACACTGCTTAGGTGACCAAGAACATGAGACTAGATAGCTCAGGAACCTAGGGTAAAATCAAATACTATTATTCTAAAAAAAATTGTCGATATGAAATGATTCCTAATGACATTCTGCTCTACTCATAAATCAGTGTCTTGCTCAGCCATCATCAGAGAAGCTTCCTCCTGAAGCAGATGGTAACAAATACAGAGACCCACAGCCAGACACTACACAGAGAGTGAGAGACCCTGCGACACTCAGCCCTAAACGGGAGGTCTTGGTCAAATTCCTCCCCTCAAGGCTTAAAAGGAACCCTGAGGAAGAAGAGTCAGAAATAGTGTAAGAATCAGAGGGGATGGAGGACACCAATTTAAAAAGATTTTCTAAATCAGCAGGATAATGCACATATCAACTCACAAAGGCTGAGAGAGCATTGCAGGGTCTGCATAGGTCTGCAGCAGATAGGGTCCTAGAGCTAAAAGGAGAAGTGGACACATGTCCCCATCTCCAACTCAGAAGCCATCTCCTTTGATAACCACTTGCGAATGAAAATTTGGCTTTCTCCAAGGGAGTCTCACTGGGGAAACAAACTACTCTTAAGAGTAGGCTGCATACCCAGCTACTTGCCAACAGAAAAGGAACTCAATGTTATCATTGGAGGTTTTGTCTCATAATTCCATGTTAGGGCTTTAAAATACATACATATGTGTATGTATACATGCATTTTTTATTTTATTTTATTTTTTTCTCTCTTTTTACCTTATATGTCTTTGCACATGTATTTATGGTTTCCCATTTAGTGGTTTTTACAGGATTCCTGAGTGTGAGAGTGAGTGGGTGTCTGTGTCTGTATCAGTTTTTTTGTGTCTCTTCTTGGGCTCTTTTCCTTCTGTTTTTTTTGTTTGTTTTATCCTATTCCTATGTATTAGTTTTTATATAGTATAGTGTCATATAGTATAGTATAGTATAATACATTACAGTATTGTATAACACAGCATAGTATAGTATAGTATAGTATAGTATAGTATAGTATAGTACAATATAGTATAATTATCCCTTAGAATCCTGTTTATTTTCTCATAAGAGACAGAAAGGAGGTAGATGGGTGGAGATGGTGGAGGAACTGGGAGGAGTAAAGTGAGGGGAAGTCAAAATCAGGACATATTATGTGAGGAAGAAAAGGCTATTTTCAATAAATGTAAAAAAAAAAGTGAAATCTATGCCATTTACCAGAGTAGCCTCAAGAATTAATAAAATAAAGTAATTCCAAAGAATTTGGAGTTAACACCATGAGTCTATTAAATATTCTCCAACAGTTTGCTTATTCATTTGTCAAACATTTCTTGGCAGTTTCTATGAACAGAGTGGAGAACGGAGTAAATGATTATTTAGACACTCAGAACTCTAGAAAGAACAACAAAAGGTTCATTTAGAACTGCTGGGGAACAAATTGGGACTAAGAACAGCTTAAAGACTCCTTTTCTCTGAAGATAATTAGCTTAGAACTAGAAAGTTACTCCATATGTTGACATATTGTAAAGCCATTGTAAACGCCAGTAAAAAACTATGTTCTGGAGGCACTTTGATAATGCAGAAAAAGTGATGTCATGTTAAATATGAATCACGCTAGAATAACAATTACATGTTTTATTTCACATTTTAATCACAAGAGAGACTTAAAAAAAACTACATACACGACATGTTAGTTAAGAAAACATGATAGACACAATAGATACCAGGGGTGAGGTAGATGAACTTGGTAATGGACACAGATGTGGTTGAGGTCCAGTGTTCAACTTTGACAGAGCTGGGACTGACTTCTAGAACAACAGTTAATGAAGTGACTGTACCACAATAGTTTGCCTTTCAGTTTACCATAGAATCCAGTGGTTTATGGATTAGTGACGAACAAGAACAATCCAAATAGTAAGAAGACAACAGAAGATATGAGGAAGACTTAAGGCTGTGTGATAAAAAGTCTCTTAGTATTTAATATGCTCTATGACAGTTCTCACCTCAAACCATCACATGTACTGATACTGGCAAGAGAGTCCCTTGCATTCAGGATGTGGCCTTCGTAGTAGCAGGGTGTCTGGAGTAGAAAATACATTGTACTATTTAAATGTAGACATTTTACACACACAAACACACACACACACACATGCATGGACACACACACAGGCACACACACATACAAAGTAAATAAATAAATACACAAATAATAAATAAATATTTTTAAATGACTTTAGTTAAGTATATGGGGATGTCTAATTGGGTGTGTAGGTACATTAGCATTGTGTCTATGAGTGTTACTGTGTGTCCACTCTTATCTTTGAAAAGTTGTCTCTCTGACCATGGATAATCACTTATCTTCCCAGTCATCTGATGCATTTAAAAGCTATCCTCAGGCCTATGTATTTTATAAGGCAAATGGCCGATCCCAGGATGGATTCAGAGCCTACCACATCCTGAGAGCGTCTGGTCGCCTCTTCTCCTCTGGCTGAGTAAGATGTTTCAGTGCAGTCTTGCCCCAGAAGATGCCTGTGGAGAGTAGAAAGCTGCATAATGCACTCATGATACCAACAAATACTGATTTATCTGACATCATCTTCTGAACTATGGGAATAACTGTGTATACAGTGAGACCGAGTTGACTTTTGACCATTGATCTTTTTCCAACATTGGGACTTTCCTAGTAAAATAAATCAAAGCATGAAGTTACACTTACTAACCCGAAGAGGGGAATTCACTCAATTACTTTTCACTTGCAGATTCATCTTCAAACATGAATGGGTAGAGTCCTGATGGGATTCTTTGGAGCAAGGACAGGGACTTTGGAGGGTGCTGAGTCACAGGTATGGGTAAGAGACCAACAAAGGAGGCTCACTGACAGTTAGAAAACTCGTGATACCCCTTTTTTCTTCCCCCAGAATCTGTCTCTAGGTTGTGTACCCTGATTCAGGCTTAGGGGTAATCTTGTGAATGTATGGGGGGGGGTCTCTGTATGTGCATGTTTATGTGTAACTGTATATGTTGCAGCGTATACATGGAGATCAGAGGAAAACTCCTATGTGAGTCCTCACCTCCCACCTTGTTTGAGACATCTCTATCCCTTGTCTCACTGTGTAAGACAAGCCAGCTTCTGGAGGGTCTATTGTTTCTGCCTCTTATTGGGCATAGCAGCCCCTGTGGACATTTGTGGGTGATTGTCTTGGGTGCCTTAACTAATGTGGGAAGACCAAGCCTGAAAGTGCACTGTATGACACCATTCCTGAATTTGGGGCCTTGGAGTGTTAGAATAGGCAAAGTTAGCTGAGCAGGAAACATGCTCACATCCTAACTCTCCTTCTGACTGTGGGTGAGATGTGACCAGTTGCTTCAAGATCCTGCTACTGTGATTCCCTGCAATGATGAACTGCAGCCTGGAACTGTAAGCTAAAGTAACCCCTTTCTCCTCTAATATGATTTTGTCAGGATATTTTATCACAGCCACAGAAATAAAGCCAAAGCCAAGAAGTGTCCCAATATTCTGATAATACAACCAGTGGCTGGGCTTTCAGGAAGTAATTGTCCTTACTTGGTTCTTTTCAGGTGAAAGATAATTTCTTCTCCATTTAGTATGATCTGATATTGAACTTCAGGTGCATATTTTTCCTGAAAATATTTAATGAAGTAGTTATAAGTACATAGATCTCAGCCAATCTAAAAATGATAACTAACACACCAATTATCTACACTATGCATTAAAATAGCAGAAATACAGAAGTTTAAAGCATTTCTCTTACATCTTATCTCCTATATCTAAAAAAATACAATTTGTATATTAATATGGATTCCTAAAATATAATCACTTGACAGCCACAAACATTAATCTAGCTCTAGTCTGTGACACAGAGACTTGTCATTTGCTTTAATGCATAATATACTATCCTGTGTACCATAAGAACTTACCAACAGGACAAGAAAGCATCATATCTTGAAATATATTTCCATTGAAATATACTATAAAATGGTTTTAAAAATCCACTAAGAATTAAGTGATAAATATTACAGAATGAGGAAACATTGGCAATATGCTAGAATACCTTTCTACATTGCAGAAAAGTATAATCACTGGGGAGTGGGTGGGCGAAGAGAAGGCAGGAGTATGATAAGGCTGAAAGGAAAGAACGCCTCCTTCTAGAACTATCTGTCTTGCTTGTGAGTCCTTTGCTCTCACAAATTTGAGGGCACATCCAAGAAGCTTTGCCTTTATTGTCAAGTTGGGCAGTTGCTTCTCTGACGTTAAATTATAACCAGGTCCTGAGAAGTCATGGCTGTCTCTCCTCCACAGAGTTAAGATGAGACTCCTGCTCAGGCCACAGCACCTGTGGCAGCCCCTCCTCTCTCACAGATACTGACACTCGCATCCTCCCCAGAGCACTGTCTGCAAAGCTTTAGCTAACAGACTTCCAGGTGTCCAGATTCCCCACCTTAGGAAGTAACCTTACAAACTGGGACATTTTGAAGGGCTACCACTGGCCAAGCATCCTGTTCCCAGCCTCCTTCCTTGCTCTCTGGGAATCAAAGAGCTTGTCTGTAGACTCCTGTTGTAGAAACCCCAACTTCCTCAGAAACCTGTAAGAGGGAACCCCTAAACTTTCCCCTTGAGCCTGATTCCATTTCAGAGACCTGTCATGTCTATCTTTGGTGCTGGGGCATGAACTCCCTTAAGACATCTAGCCATGCTGTTGTCTGCCTATTTGTTTGTCTGTGGTTTAAGGATGTTTCTGATAAACTTCATACCCCAATAATGCTTCTGTGTCCCCCTTGAACATCACATCTTACAATCTTCAAAAGCTGAGCTCATAGAGGGACTGCACGATGAAGGTGCTGGAAGTTGACTGTGATATCACACTACTCCCCAAAGCCCTTCATTTTTGTCTTCAGGGGATTGTGACACATGACTTACCTCTTTGGCATATCTCTCTGTCTGATTGTTCTCGGTTCCTCTTCTGTGTGAAATGGATATTCTTTTAGGATGAACTATTTCATGGAGCTTTAATTCGGGGGCTGACTTTGTATCTATCACTAGAAAAAGCCAGAAAACATTGGTAAGAAAGACTGACAGTGTTTTGACTTGTTTGGCCCATTGCTTTGTCCTGTGGACATGAATTAACCATTCAAAACAGATAGATTGCTCCCCTGCTTCAATTTCAATCACAAAGGATTGTTTCCTGTCTCCCTAACTTCTAGAACAACATGGAAAGCTGCGTACCTCCTTGTAGAGAAGCAGTTCATCTTGTATTAAGAACATTGATTGGTAAATCAGGACTCTGCCTATAGTAACTGAGGGCATTCCTTTGCAGTCCTCTTCAACTTGCGATTTCTCTGACCACCCTCTCTAAAAATGAAGGTTTCCATGTGCAAGTAACACTTTACTCTTAGGAGAGACCCTATTCCCAATGATTTCATGCCTCTGTTGACAATAAGCCAAGATGATCTTTCTTTACAGTTTTACCCTCAAAACTGTAGATCTCACAGGATATAAAGCTCTTATTGACCTTTCTCAGAGAAAATTTAAAGAAATGGAGAGCACATGGGGAAATTTTTTTTATAATAAAAGGTTCTTCTTAATGTACTTCAAGTTATGCCAGATAGATAGTTTCTCTTGTTTATAAATGGCAAGGAAAGAAATGATTCAGAATCAAAATTTGTGACTTGCTGTCCTAGCTAAAAGGCTTAATGAAAGTCACTCTGCCTTCCTATCCCTTGTTGTCTATATAGATTAGTATAAAAGCTGCACACATAAACTGTGTGAAACTCTGCAGCCCTGTCACAGAAAAATGAAAGCACATCTTTTCTCTTTTTCGGGAATTCTACAATTGTTCACATAGGCCAATCAGCCCATTGAATGCTTGTGTTTCCACAGCTTTGAGACAGAGTCTTACTAGGGCAATCAGAGTTCTTTAGTGGTGAGACACTTAACTAAATTATTGTGTAAATAGCCATAATTGTGACCACAGAGTTCACTGACTAAATGAACTTAAAAAGATTTCATCAGTATGTATGTTTACATGGTGCAATTATTGTCAGTGTTATTCTACTAATGTTATTCTACTTTACCATCTCTTTGGGAACCTCATGAGGGATTAACAATGTAAGAAACATATGAGAAATACAAAGACTACAGCCAACCTTAGATAAGAACCTTTGCATAGGATCATTGAACAAGTAGTGACTGAGCTTAGATAAATTCCTAGCTGTAGCCTTCAACTGTTTCAGCAGAAGATTTACTATGTACATGTTTGTGAATGGAAATGCGCAGGCTCCCAGCATCTGACTCTTTAACATGATTATGATACCACCACTAGCAAGATAACCAGTGATGGCATTGATGCACTTCACTTATACGTAGTGTAGTAAGGAAGCAGATAATGATTATCAAGTTGTTGGTTAATCTCTCAATAATTGGCTTCGAAGGGAGAAAGAGTTACCTTTCCAGGAGTTTTCTTTTGACTATGCCCTACTACTGAGAATCCTTCCCTACTACTGAGAAATATCCCAAAGTACCAATTCATAAATAGCCTTGATTAATGACTATATCAATACAGTTTCCCTTACTAATATAAATGTAAATAGAGCAATAAATCAACATTTGTTTCATCTATTTTGAAAAATGTCATATCATATATAAGCATGATTTTTATTTGATGAAGTATATGAGATTTGAAAAAAAGTGAGCTTTTGAATACATGTTTCACATGTGATCTAAAAAATAACCATCATGCATATATATGTATGTATAAACTACTATGAATGTATATAAGTATATAGTTTACTTCAGGAGATAAAGACACAAGAAATACACTGTGTAAACTGTGCTGACCTTTGAATTGTGAGTGAAAAGGTCATTTTTCTCATGTGTATACTCATCAAATAATCTGATTTTTTTCCTATAAGATGTCTACACTTACCTTGGGTTTGAATGATGAGCCAAAGGACAGAAAGCAGGACCCAAGACATGCTGGCTTCTGTGGGTAGCTGAGAGGTCCCAGGCAGCATACAGTTATGCTCTCTCCAGTGGCCAGTTCTGTCTCCCTCTAGTTCTCTTTAGGAGTTGAAAAGGAACATAGAGTCTCGAATTTTACTTGTGAGGTTAATGGATGTTTCCTAATTGTGTTGTGGACTGGCCAGTGAACTGCAGCATCAAAATCCTGAGAATGTCCCTCCCTTGAGAACAATGTTTACATCTGTAGGGAGGCTCATTAAGGGCTCTCAGCTGGGTAACTGCATGCCTGAGTTCTACCCTGATAGGACTGTGAAGGCTGAGACTCAGGGCCCAAGCACTTAATTAAACACACATTTGCAAATGTATAAAATGTCACTATTGTGCCCATATTTTAAGAAACTGGCACAGAAAGCATGCCGTCTTTTATTTGTTTTCTTTTATTTTATACATAGGGGTACTTTGCCTGCATGTATTTCTGTGCACTACACACACGTGTGTGGTGCCTACTGAGGCCAAAAGAGGGTGTTGGGTCTTCTGGAACTGGAGTTACAAATGGTTGTGAGTTGCTATGTGAGTGCTGGGAATTGAATTCAGAACCTCCGGAAGAGCAGCCAGTGCCCTTAACCACTGAGCCATCTCCCCGGCCCCAAGTGTGCTATCTTAAAAACAGCACCGGGCAAAATCTTGCAAACTTTAATAATAGAAATTTCTCTGTTTTTAAATGTTAAAAGGAGATTCTGGTAATATCAACTACAAAGTTTCTTTCAAAGTTCCTATGAGGTGAGACAGACACATAGGCATATGCACACATATACAGAACTGCAAGGAGACTTACATGTGTAAACAGTCTGAATAGTGTTAGCTTTAACCCAACCGCATGCATATGAATCTGTTTGAACTATACAATGAACTCTGCTTCAGTCAAAGCAATATGTCTTTCTGATTACCCAAATGTTGTATATTCATCCCTTAAACAGAAGCATAGAGAAGGATAATAATTAATCAGCTGATGGCCCAACAGCAGGAAATGAGCTGTGTTGACATCTGCACAGTTCACTTTCATTTGTCTTTTATGCAGTGATATGGACAGGAGACTAGTAGAAGAATGTCGATCCCACTGCATAAAGACTTTAAGGCACTTGATATTTTTGCATAGCATTACACTGTAAGAATCTTGATGATATTGAATAGTAAAACAATACTGGAAGGACTTTTGAATATTGCATGTTACATATAGCTATGGGCATTGTTTTCACTCTTAGGATTAATTTCTAAAAATGGTAATACATAGTTGAAAAGTACAGATCAGTTGGAAGTTATTGAACCAAAAATGACTCAGTGACTTTAGGCAGTTGGCCCCACACTAAACTTCCCCTGAGAAGACTTCTCCTGCCTACAAGCCATGACTTCTAACCGCGGACCACACCCTGTTGTCACACTTGAATCTGTCTGTCCTTGTGCGTCCTCTTCTTCCTCTTGAACTGATGCTGTGCAATCCCATATTTCCTTTTACTGGTCCAGAGGATAAGCAGTTTGAACCTTTCACAGTTGTTATGAAAATATTAATAATGTATAATAATTTGTCTTTCAGCATAAACTACTAAGAAGCTCCCGGAATGTCTTAACACTTACTAGTTTCTCATCTTGCATGTTACTCTCAGTGTTTTAGTATCAAGGAAGCTGAGAGAGCAAGCAAAGGGGTACATGGGAGATGCTAGATGGAGGGGAGGGAAGGGAGAAAATAATGTAATTATATCTTAATTTCAGAAGTTAAAAAATAAAAATACAACAGTAACAAGAATCTTTAAAAAAGAACAAGGAAAAACAAGGATGTAGGCCTGAGAACATTTAGCTCATAAAACTGTCACACTCGCTGACTGATTGGCTGAAGCAGCTAAGGGACACAGAGGTCTGGAATGAGTTCCAGTACTCAGCTTGACAACAGCATGTGTTTTATAGCGGGCAACTTCCCATTTGGTGCCTTGATAAGAGCTGAAATCAAAGACAGGAGATACATCTCTTGCTGTGCCCTTGAGAAGCACAGCATTTTGCAGATCAACGTTTAGCAACCTTCATTGAACAGACGCTCCATGCAAAGACTTTGAAAACAACTCTTTGGGACCCTTTTGATGTTTACCAGATAGCTAAGTATCAGTCTATAAATTAAAAGTGTGGAAATAACAGTGAAGAAATTGTTTACTAAGTGCATCTGGAGGACATGAGAATGGCATATGTACAAATTTTTTTTTTGTTGAATCTGATTTTCAAGAATCAACTAAACATAGACCTTAACTTATGACGATAAAATTAAGGAATTTTAACCAACATCCTGATTACAGAGAATTCTGTTCCCATAAAGCTTGCAACATTTTCAGATATTTCATAATAAAGTATTTTGGGTGGTTTCAGTTGATGTCTAAATATTGTCTAACTAGAAATTGAAACAGAATTTGTACATTCACAAAATTATAATAATCCCTTATATATTTAAAGATTTTCACATTTTTTAAATTGTTTTTAATTTTAACAATAACTATGAAGTGTAAATTCAAAGACTATCATTCTCATTGTACGCATTACTCCAAGAAATTAAGAGATGTACTCCAGTTTTCATAGACTATCTTAAATATATGTCTCTTAAGTCATTGAGGTGGAAAAAGGGGTATTTGATATCAATACCAAAGTACCACAAATATTTGATTGTAGACCATTTTCATAATGGCTTCAGTTGTCTCTATGATGAAGTCTATACCAATGCTATTGGAGTGGGCAGGAGTTACTGGGATGGCTGACAGGTTTGTTTTTTTTTTTTTTTAATTTTTATTTTGCAATACAATTCAGTTCTACGTATCAGCCATGGATTCCCTTGTTCTCCCCCCTCCCGCCCCCTTCACCTTCCCCCCAGCCCGCCCCCCATTCCCATCTTCTCCAGGGCAAAGCCTTCCCTGCAGACTGAAATCAACCTGGTAGACTCAGTCCAGGTAGGTCCAGTCTCCTCCTCCCAGGCTGACAGGTTTAAGGTGGGAAGTAACGTCCTTTCTCTGAAGTAACTGCCCAGGAATTTATTTGCTCTTGACTGATGTTAGGATAAAGATAGACCCATTGTCTCAGCTGGTACAATAGGACATTGGAGTTACCCAATGAATTTTTCCAAGCTGAACTTGTCCAAACTTCTGGAAATCCATAAGGAAGTGAGTTGCGTAAATGATGGTCATAGCAAGCCACTGTACATCCATAGGTAAAGAGTACTGTAATAAACATGAAAATGCATTTATATCTTAAGAATGCTGATTTACTTTAGACATACAGTCAGAAGTGGAACAGTTAGATAACACAGAAGACCTAATTTTAGGTTTGCAAGGAGCCTCCATAGATTTTTAGACCAACAAAAAAATGAGTGTACTATTGTTTGTAAATGCTTACTAATCTACATCCCCATCTACCAGCAAAAAGCTCCTGTCTCCACATTCTCTAGTTTTTGTTATTTTAGTAATAGCTATTCCGAATGGGGCAAGATGACATCACAGTATAATAGTCTTGGTTTTCGTTACCCTGTGGCTAACTATACTGAACATTGTTACCTATCTGTTGGCCACTTGCCTTACTTCTTTTAGAAGAATCTACTTGGAACATTTGTTCATTTTAATTAGGTTGCTTGCTCTTTTGGTTCATTGGGAGCTCTTTTTATAAAATTCAATCTTTTGTCAGATAAGTAGTAGCAGCCAAGTATCAACTCCCGTGCTGTAAGCTTCTTCTTGGTTCTGCTGATTGTTTCCCCCACTGTGTAGATTTTGAGTTTGATGTAATCCCACTTGGCTGTGTTTCCTGTGCTGTTGGAATCATATTATTAAAATGATATCCTTGCTTATTCCAGTGTCTTAAGTATTTTATCCACATTTCCTTCTAGTAGTTTCAGAGTTTGGGGTTTTATATTTAGGTCTTTTATCCATTGCATTATACTATAGTAGAGGATGAGAGGTAGGGGTCAAATACTAACATTCTGCCCATGAATAATTTCCCAGCACCATTTACTGCAGATATCATCTTTCCTGTGGTTTAGTTCTATTTTTATTTTTTGAGTCAGTTCTCTATGGATATGTGGGTTTGTTTCTTGGGTCTCTACGCTGTTCCAATGATCTGAGTGTTCTTCTGAACCTAATACCATGCTGCTCTGGTTATATGGCTCTGTAGTATGTTTTGAAATCACATATTGTATTGTCTCCAGTTCTGGTTTCTTCATTTTTCTTGGACTTTTTGGGTTTCTTTGTGCTCCTATGTACATTTTATGTTCCCTGTCACCATTAGCAGAGTTTGTGAAAAATGTCATTGCTACTCTGATGGAGAGTACACTGAATGTATAAATCGTTTAGGTTGTACAACTATTCTAACAAAATTGTATCATCCAACCCATGAATGCGTGTGTAGATGGGTATTTTTCCATTTTTTGTTGTTTCAATGTATTTCATTTTTATAACAGCTTATTTCTTTTACGTGTGTTTATGAATATTTGCCTAAAAGTAACTATACCATGAGAGTACAGTTCACATGGAGTTCAGAAGAGGGATGGACGTTGGCCACTTTATTGGTATTGGAATTTGAAACCCCAAAAGCAGAAAATGCTCTTACCTGCTGAGCTATCTCTTCAGCCCCATCACTTCTGTTTACTAATATATAGCCTTCTTTTCTTTTTCTTTCCTAAATTCTCTGGCCAAGATCTTCCTACAATGTTGAATACATGAGATAAGAGTTGACATCCTTGTCTTATCCTCAATGTTAGAGGAAATGGTTTTCACCATTCAGCATGATGTTGGTGGTGGGTTTGCCATGCATTTTCTGTTGTATTTATCATATATAGGTTTTAGTACATTGAGGTACAATCTTTTTATATATAACTCATTCAGAGTTTTAATCATGAAGGGAATTTCATCTTAAGCTTATTCTATGCCTATTTGTATAATACAGATTTTTACATTCATCTCTGCTTATATGGTATGCTATATTTATTTTGTATATGTGCATTTTTGGTATAAATCTTGCTTGGTCATAATGAATAATCCTTTCAATGTTTCATGGGATTCAGTTTGTGAATGTTTTGTTGGGGATTTTGCATCTGTTTCTCTGGGGATGTTTATCTGTAGTTTGTTGTATCATTTTCAGGTTTGGCAGGAGTAGAGGAGTTGTTTAGAAGTTTTATGGAGTGCTGGCTCTCCCTTCTTCTTCTGATCCTTTGCCTAGATTGGGTAGACTTTCTCTGGGAATTCTCTTGTTTTGTTTTGTTTTCATTGATATTTCTAGGTTAATGGTGTCTTCAAACCCAGTCTAGGCAAACAGAAAATTCAGGAAACTCAGCACCCTATGATTCTTGCACTCTGAGGTCCAGAAGGCCTGCCTTCTGCACTTCATGTTTACAGTCTTGCATTTGTTTTGTTAATTCTATCTTGGTGGGGTTTTAGTCGTGCTTTTATGGGAGTAAGATGATATAGGACATTTACTACATCTATTTGACACAATTGTTCTTGAGGGGCTTATTTCTATCTTGTTAAAGATGTGTGTCTACTAAGACCTGTTCATTGGCCTTTTGATATCCAAAGATCCATCCTCAAACTTCCCATTCCCTGTGCTAGTATTCTTTACTTACTCTTTGTAACTGGTATGTTTTTGTAAAGGCTTGTCAAATTTAATTTTCTTTTTGAATAATATATGTTTGACTTTGTTATTGGCTTTAATATTTTATTGTAGGTAACTTTATTTTTTACTTTTAAAATAACATTTTATGTATTTATTTTATTTGTCCATTTATGTTTATTTTTTATTATTTCAAAGTAATTGAGTCTAAACTCATGGAACATAAGTATTGGGGGTTGTATACTTCCTTGGATTATTCAGCACAGTGTTTTTTTTTTCATTTTTCTTTATTAAGAAATTTTCTACTCACTCCACATACCATCCACAGATCCCCCCTTCTCCCTCCTTCCACCCCCAGCCCTTTTCCCCAAGCCACCCACTTCCCCACATCCCTCAAATTGAGGTGTCCCATAGGGAGTCAGCAGAGCCCAGCACACTGAGCCTAGGCAGGTCCAAGCCCCTTCCCACTGCACCAAGGCTGCAGCACAGTGTTTTTTTGTTATTAATCATTTAACGTTATTTCAGAATATATTTCTTTGACTCTTGAGACATTGTTGTATTATTTGATTTCTGAAAATTTAGACCTTTCCAAGACCTCATATTTAAATGAAATTGCATTGTTTTTTTGTTGTGTTCTGGGAAAATGTTTCATAATAGTTCTGTACTATTTGATTTCTGAAAATTTAGACCTTTCCAGGATCTCATATTTAAATAAAATTCCATTGTATTTTTGTTGTGTTCTGGGAAAATGTTTCGCAATAGTTCTGTTTCTTAAGATATCTGAGGCAGGTTGATATTCATACTATGTCCTGATGTAGGATCTATGCTCTTTCAAAAATTGTGTATTTTCTGTGGCCAACCCAGTACTGTTATGTAACAATAAACTTATATTAATTGCCTAGTCGACAGCCTTATTAAAATATTCTATAAATGTGCTGTTCATATTTTTCCTTGTCAGTCTACTAATTTCTTACAGACAAAAATTAAGTTTACTACTATTACCAGGAATTTGGCTATTTTCTCTCAGTTTGGTTATATTGTATTTTGAGCTAAATTACTAAGCACATAATTTGGTGATTATGACGTCTTCAAGGTGAATTGATTTATAAGAAGTGTCTGTGTTTTGCTGAAGCATGCTAAAAACACTTGTACTAATATTTATCTAAACACCAGCTTTCCCATAGCGCATATTTGCATATTTTATCTTGGGTTCAAACTAATCATTTTTCAAATCTCTGTAAAATTTGTGTACTTTCTATTTAATCTACCCATTTACAGTTTATTTAATATTGGTATAGTAAAGAAACATACTATTTTTCTGATTTGTGTGTGTGTGTGTGTGTGTGTGTGTGTGTGTGTGTGTAGAACTTGCTTCCTTTGGCATGTCTAAATATTAGTGTTATATTTTGCTTCATTTATTGAATATTTGATATACCTCATTGTAAACACTGTGCGTATTTTTGTTGTTTTTAGATGAAACTCTATGTGAAATATAATAGGCCCAGCATGATCAGTTTATTGTTCAAGTCACTTGAAAAATTTTGTCAAATTCATAATCATGAGGATAATCACATTTATCAAAATAAGAATGAGAATACCAATTTATGATTTTTTACAAACTTGTAGAAGTATGAAAAGTCCTATATTCATCTGTGAAAACTAAGAGTGTCCTTTGAAATTGCACAGCAGCTTTCCTCTCTGTCCCTTATTCCCACAGGTCTAATAGTATTTTCATCCAAAAGTAAGTCAATTTGATAATTAAATGCCTACGTTCTATTCTTTACCCTCAGTCTTGGCATGGGTTATATTTTATAAGTATTTTTTTTGTAAGCAATGTGTTTCTACATTTAGTTTTCCCCACAGTCTCAGTTTTGTCATTTACTGGTGTGTTTATATTTACTGTTAATACAACTATCTAGGTTTGCCTATTTTAATTGCTTTGTCTTATTTTACATTTAGGTATTTTTTCTGTGTGTGTTCTCACATGTGCATGTGTGGAGTCAGAGGACAGCTTGGGCAAAGTCAATTCTCTCTTTCTTCTATGTGGGTTTGTGAGCCATTCTCTGGTCATCATGCTTGACAGCAAGCCCCTTACCCACTGAGCAATCTCACTGGCCCAGTTTCTATTATTTCCTATTTCATATCTATATACGGTCTTCATATAATACACGATTTCACCCTGCATTCATGCCCTTGTTCTCCCCCAGCCCTTCCTTCCATTAATAACCTGCAAACTTGTACTGTTCTCACAGTAGTCAATGGCCGTATGTAGCTATGAAGCAAAGGGCTTGAAAACGAAATACAAATGAAAATTTTCATTCTGCAGCTATAGAAATCACAGCTTAACGCTCAGTAGCCATTGGTCAGTAGCCAGTGCACAGCGCAGTGGAGATGGAGATTGTGTAGCTCTCTGGCATCACGAGAAATCATGACACATACAACTAACCTGGGCTTTTGAATCACTGTAATTATGGATATAATTTCTGCTTTGATAATTATCCTGCTTCCTATGCCTTTTACAGTATAATATGGATTTATTATTTTTACTCGTTAATTTATATAAGAGACTTCCTGTTGTTTTATATGACTTTATTTATAAGCTCTAATACAGTGTAAGCATTATATGAACACAGAACTGAAGGAACATGAGAAAGACCAATATACAGATACGATACTGATGCGACCCACCTGCGCTTGTCCCCTCCGCCCCATCGTATCTTCTTCCCCCAGCGTCCTGTGCCCCTTGTTTTCTGGGTCCTGCTGCTCATCCCACAGTTATCCTTTAAAGACTCCTTTGCCCGTCTCATGGATACTTTCCAAACTTGCTGAGTTCTCCTCACACTTTCTTTCACTTAAACTAACATTTTTAACCCATTGGATCAAGGATCTGTGTTTGAGAGAGAGCACTCGGTATTTGTGTCTCTGAGCCCAGGATCCCTCCCTTAACGTAAAGAGGCTTTAAGCTTTGATGAAGTTAAATTTCTTCGGCCTTAGATGCTCCCCAAATTCTTTTCAAGCAACCATAATATTCTCATGAGTTTGATTGGATATGAAACCCTAAGCTTTAAATTCTTTTCCTTCAAGCTTTAATGAACTTTCTGCCTTGTGAAATATTTACCTTTTCATTAATATTGCAACTCCCACTAGCCATATAGGTCCCTAAATACTCTTTTTAATATCTTTTCTTTATTTTACTTCAGTTTTATACTTACAGAATTTAAATTCACTTGGTAACAATAATATCCTGCATATTGAAACATTCTTTTAATAATATGCTTTTACTTAAGAGCTAACACTTATGTCTTTCAAAAACTGGTGACTATGTTTTTAATATGTTCCATAATTAATATTCTATATTAAAGAAACTTAAAAATGTCTCTCAGACTAATTAGTAGTAGATAAGGAACCCTCACAAAAAAATATCAAAAGCATTCAGCATCATAACAAGGATTCTTCTTTTGAGGAAACTTACATAGCGCCTTGACCCATCTCTGAATTTATTTACTTTTATGAACTACCCCTTGGAAGATTCCTCATCATAGATTCTTAGCAAGTAAACATACGACTAACATCAGTTAATAACCACAGCCCCTTTGTTTGATAAGAGCTTCTCGTCCTGCACCATTTCCTGAATAGAGTTTGCAACAAGAATCCTGTGAGGCCAATTTAGAATAAAATGCCTCCTTAAAAATGATTGTTCATAGGACCCTGTCCTCCAGTCATATATCCCTGATTCTTTCTGCCCAGTTCACTGACTATATTCTCCCACTTACCCATACTATACTCAGAAGAAAGTTTCATTATCTTCTCAAACGTTATGATCACATTACAACATTTCCTATCTGTATCACAGTAGTTATGAAAAACATCTGAGTAACCATATTTTAATTAGTTTATCAAATATGTTTTATTTTAATCAGTTTATCATACATACATACACTATATGTATATATATATACATACATACATACAGTGTGTGTGTGTGTGTGTGTGTGTGTGTGTGTGTGTGTGTGAAGATGAATTCTTTTGATTATTGTGGACACAGTAAAGAAACTACATTGAGCCTGAATCTAGATGCCATTCTAAATTCTTACAAGAATCTTTTTCTCCTGTACATTGTAGGTATTTAGTAAAATTTGTGGTAAATCAATTAAATTACTAATACTGTCACAGAGACACTGAAATTAAAATTAGACTGCAAAATATCTCTTCTGAGAGAAAAAAAAGAGTGATCCCTGAAAACAAAGTCTTCCTATACTTTAGAGGAGTGAAAACATCAATATACTAAATATAGGTGCACAGTGTTTACAGCTTATTTACATATATAATATAAATACGTAAAGACTAAGTGTGAATGTTTGCTGTAGAAGTGTTCTGTTACTGTATGTCCTTCTTGGATTGACTGCTTCTGAAGACCAAGGCTGGTTAGGTCCTGGCTTTTTCTCTGTGTGGTATATTTCATCTTCCCAGAGGTTCGTTTGCTTCCTCCATTTCATATTTTTTTCTTACGTTTGTCTTCCTGTTTCTCAAAGAGGAAATATTTCATTTCATGCTTTATTTTCCATCTCCTTTGACTTTCCATGGTGTTTTCTTCTTTCCTTTTGTATTTATTTTTCTTAAGTGTAGACAATTCATCTTTCATGTTTCCTTATGTTCATTTTTTTGAAATCTCTCTTTTTTCTGGGGTTCCTGTTACTTCAATTTTAGCATTTGCATCCTCTATAATCTCTGTTTTCCCAAAGTTTCTTTGCATGTTTTGTTTCCTTCTGAAATTGTTCTCTATTTGCTAACTTGTTCCTCCATTTTATCTACCCACCTATGCATTCCACATACTTTATTATATATTTTTGTCATTCAAATTTCAAGAACTAACATTTTTCCTTTTTTGAAGTTTTCTTGTTAGTTCACATTTTGAACACACTCCTTTGTGACTGTAATGTTCTGCTATTGTCATCACCATCAATATCATCATCATCACCATCATTATCATCATCATCATCACCATTATTACCATCACTGGTGTAGAAGTTGTGTTATCAGTGCATTATCTTTCCTTTCATGATTCATTTTTTGTTACTTGTTATTTTGTTATCCTTGCATGATATCTCATTTTTTATATGAGATTGTTTCCATTCTATTTAGCAGTGAGTGTAAGAAGGGCAGACCTTGGCTCTCAGTCAGAAAAATCTTAGTCTATAAGGAAGGCATCAATAAGCTCTCCCCAGTGTGTATGGAAACCCTAGACATACTAGCACCCTACCACTACTTCCCATCACAGAGAGCCTTCAAGTCCTCTCCTCACCTCTTGGCCTTGGAGTTGTGGTATTATGAACATAAACACTTGAATGTTACTTATATCATTGGGTTTAGAGGGGATGGGTACCAAGCCACCTGCTGTGGATCTGTTAGACATATTTCCCTAGTCATCAAACTGCAGCTGTTTCTCTATCTCACTGTTACTCCTGAGCCCACCAGGCAGAGTCCCTGTTGCAGGGATTAAAACATATAATAGTGTGTGCTCAAGGCGGAGTCACCAAGCTTCCAGAGAAGCATCTGGTTGCTTCGACATCTTTTGTGTCCTCTCAGAGAGTTCCACCTTCTCTTGTTCAAAGCGAGAGCCCAGGAAGGTCCCCATAGCTTACCCTACATTTTAAAGGTTGTCTTGGTTCTACAACAAGAATAAACTTGAGCTATGCCATACTAGCAATTTGCTAGTGACCACTGAGTGTTTTTACAATGGTACAGTTGCCCGTGTTCTCTTAATAGTCAAATTTACTTTGACCTGTGAAGTGGATCCTTAAAACAGCCCTTTTTGGTAGAAATCTACTTATCCTATTCCAGCTAGGAGTCTTCCTTTGTATTTCTCCATTTACACTTTAAGAAGAAAGTTTGGACCACACAGATCACATAGTTTCTGTGGTAAGACCCTGATGCATGCAACCTCACTGATCGCTGAAGCTGAGTTATTCTGTGGTCTTCTGAGCCAGTCCTTAGGGAAAGATGCACAGTCTGTAGATTAACTGAAGAACTCAAAATTTCTATTTGTATATTAACTCCAGTTTCAACAAAACAGGAAGTGCCTGGGTCAGTTCAAGAGGCCATGTCTGACAAATATGCACATGAGAAATGCTTTATAGTCACGTCCTTAGGAATTCCACATTGAAAGCACAGGCCCCTCTCAAGGTGATACTAATAATAAGAAATACTAATAATAAGAAATGCTGGTGTTGTAATATTACACAGAAAATTTTTATGTCTACATTTGGTCAGGAAAAATCATTATATGATAAATACTTTCAAAGTTGATTGTTTTGGAACATGAAGGAATTTTTGTATTACTTCATTATTTAATATCACTCCAAACAAAATTAATGACAAATGAAGTCATTATAAGGATAGGAGTATAAGTATTCTTATACCCTCAATAAGTATATGTTGTCAAAAAAGCCCAATAAGTCTAAGGGTGAATAAACAAATAATTAGACATAGGCCTTTTAAGTATTTCTTTATGTTTGATTTTGGGGGGAAGGGGGATGTCATGATTTTTGATATTCCTATTATCTAGATTTCAGAATTTCTACTCCTGCTGTCCATAATTTCAGGAACCAAAATGTAGATGTTTAAGATGTTAAAAATAATGACTGTACAGTGATACAAAATGTAGCCACAATCAGTAAAATCACTATAACTGAACTTCACAGACAAGAGAAAGCATCATTTTTTATTTGCTCAATGCTATGAATTTTTTTTTAAGATTTATTTATTTATTGTGTATACAGCATATGTGACTGCAGGCCAGAAGAGGGCACCAGATCTCATTACAGGTGGTTGTGAGGCACCATGTGGTTGCTGGGAATTGAACTCAGGACCTCTGGAAGAGCAGTCGGTGCTCTTAACCTCTGAGACATCTCTCCAGCCCCCTAATCCTATGAATATTAAAGCTACTGTTTGGGTTCTCAATCCACAGAATTCAGTTCAATGGGAAACATTTATTCACTTGCCTGTCGTTCCAACCCTAAGGTTGAGGCAGGGAGATCATGAGTTATTGCAGCCTGAACTACGCAGTGAAACACTGTCTCAATGAAGAAAGAAGAGAAAGGAAGGGAAGGTGAATGGCAGGGGTCTTTATTCATAGCTAATGATGAAAGGGATGGATGACATGAGGGATGCCCTATTCTAAACTCTCTGTTAGGGTGCTTTTCCAAATGGGTGTGATCCTGTGATCTAAGTGTAGATCATGTAAAGAACCACTGACTGCATTTACAGAGTGTCCATAGGCCACCAGGTGAGAATCTAGGCAAAAGATATAGACAGGTCATCTAGCTTTATCCAACAGCAAAGACGTCCTGAAAAGTTTCAAGTCTCAGAGCAGGAAGAGCCAGGCTCCCTCTGTGTGTTCCAGCCCACTGGTCCTGCTTCCCTTCTGTGGTTTTCCTGTTTTTCATCACAGCCTTTTTTGCTCTCACTTTATGGGCACTGTGAGTCTTGCATTGGCCACATTAACTTCTCTTTCCTCTTTTATTAACACCTGTTTTCTGAGTAGTTCTGGGTAGCGAGTGTTGCTCATAAACATGTAGAACTGTGTTTGATACTTCAAGCATCTCATTTGGTCTGGCTTTAAAATTCCTGAAGATTCCTCATTTTTAACTTTTTTTTCTTTGTGTTATAAAGTTGTTTTTTTTTATTTTATGTATGCATAATGTGTGTGTACATTTAAAGAGTGTCACATATAAATACAGAAATGCTACTTTAAACAAAATTCTTGGGTTCACTAGTAGTCTTAATGATCTGCATGCAGTACCCTGAACATGCTATACCTTTGTTGGGAGCATGACCATTATTAATCCTAGTGTCTCTCTGGAAGGCCATTTTCCTTTAGAAGTATATGACCAAATATAATTCCAGATTCACATGATAACTCCATTGACAAATTTCTTCTGCCCTTTTCTGGTAAACATCCCCTCTGTGCTTCCTTGTAGCCATTTATCCTTATTTAAGCAATTATTTTATCTCTATATTTATTTACACAAGGCTTAAGAACCACGATGGACAGCATGAAAAGAGGTTCAACAGTTTGGCTGTAATATCAACATGGTAAGTGGAGGCTTGTAAATATTTATGTTGGAGAGCTAAGGAAAACAACCAGATAAGCAAAACTGCAAACATGGTAAGCCTTAAAGGAAGCCTTTTGTTAGTTGACACAGTGAATATTAATCATGAAATGTCTATAACCATTGTTATTAGAGATAAAATAGTAGAATTTGCATATGTAACATTATGGTATTACATGTGTTTTTTTGTGTAAAATAGCTTTGCAATTGGCAACATGGTGATCCAGATAGTGAATTTGGAAGAGGTGGGAAGGGTGTGGCTCGAGTTCTTGCCTAGTATGCAGGACCTTCAGAGTTTGATCTTTGGTACTGAAAGAAAAAGTATGGATGAAGGATAGCTAAGTTTGTGTGCTGTTTCAACACAGTAGCTACACGATGTGGGAGAAAAATTGCCTATTTTCATCTTTATCTCAATTTCCTCATTTGAAATATGTGACAATTTTTATAGAAGATTGTTCTAAAGTTAAATGAACATCCTTCACAAAGAAAGCATGGCGCATTTGTATGCTTGCGTCACTACATTATGTTATCCTGTTTAAAAGAACAAATCTACAATCGGCTGCAATGTTTTTTCTCTAAAACGTTTTGCAAATTTATTGTTTGTTGATTCCCCATGATAGAAATCCAAAATCATTGCTCCACATAGCCTCAAAGCAAGGAGAGAATTCATTTTGATGTAGAAGTTCTAACTCAGATTTAAATTTAATTGAAAAAGTTGAAAACTGACAAGGGATATGAAGAAAATTCTAAAAGCATACCAAGGTGGAAATAAAGGAATAGTCAAAGAATGTTTATCAATGTGAAATGTAACAGTCACTATTAAATATTCCAAGTCTACATCCTCCACAAATATGTGTGACATAAGAACCTATACAGAGTGGCTCTGTGATTGACATTTAATAATACTCATCTTTTTGATAAACCATTAATGTATATATACCTTCTACCTTTCCAAATTATCAGAATACCTCCCTATATATTTTTCTTTTCTTTTCTTTTTCTTTTTTTCTTTTTTGTTTTGTTTTGTTTTATTTTTTGAGACAGGGTTTCTCTGTGTAGTTTTGGTTACTGTCCTGGAACTCACTCTGTAGCCCAGGCTGGCCTCAAACTCACAGAGATCCACCTGCCTCTGTCTCCCCAGTGCTGGGATTAAAGATGTGTGCCACCATGCCCAGCACTTTTTATGTTCTATACTACCTATACATGATTCTTAGAAAATGCTCTGTGCTAATAAGAGGCAACTATGACAAGTCACCAGAATGATCAGCTAATAAAGAGAAGATGTCTATTTGTTGGAGGTTTCAGTCGATGCTTTGAGCCCATATTGAGTCCATAATTTACAGTGAAGAAAACATAGTCATTCACCACATGTCTGAGATGCAAAGGAGAGAACAAGTGGCGGGGGGCAGAGGCGCTCATAACTCCCTTCAACAGGATCCTCAATGACCTGACTACCTCCCCTCTGGCTCCACCTCTTAAAAGTTACACCCCTTCCCAAAAGCATCAAGCCTTTACTTGGGGACACTCAACATTCAAACTATAGAACCGTCCTTGCCAGCTGAAAAGTTATGAATTTTATCTCATTTAATAGATGAACAGATCTGAAGGTGTTCAGATTGTTTAAATGATCTGCATCAGGCTGAAAGCTGACTGTTGACAGTAGAAGGATTGCTGCTGGTCCTTCCTGAGTGCTGTGTACCCTCTGCCATGGACGTTCTCTTTTTCTATGTCTTCCTACTTCTTCCCTGCATTGTTCTAGCACATTTTCCTCTCAAGTTCCCTTTTCTGCCCATTTGACCCTTCAGCTTTTTGGTGGCTCTGCTCAGTCTTGCTAATAGCATGAAAGATTAAAGAAATCTTGCTTGAAGCTGGATGCTGAAGGCCCATGCCAATTATAGGCACAAAAGACACACATGTCTCGGCAAGTTACCATGGCAGCCAAAGAGTTTAGAAGGTCAATTTAGTGGTGTGCGTTGACTTATCAGAGGGAAGGAGGCTGGGGGTCCCTCTGCTGAGTCATAATACTTAGCTTGAATGGAAGATTTCTCTAAGAGAAATATCACAACTTTTGCAGGTTAGTGGCTGTCACTTTTAAGAAAGTTAGTGGGACATCATGGGAAACTGATAACCATAGTCATTTTTTTTCTGTTTATTTTTTTTCACTTAAGTGAATTTGTGAACTTCCTTAAATTGTCTTTCCCATGATGGTTACAGAACTAAGATGTCAACACATGAGTGAAGATAGGCACTTGGTCGTTGTTCCCCAAACAACCTTGCATATAGTTTTTTGTTAAGAAGAGGATGTCATAAACTCAAATTTAAAATGAAGTTTGCACACTACTAGGAATAGAAAGTATAAAATCATCAACTTGGGTTTGTCTCCAAGAAATATAAGTCAAGATGAAAAGTAGAAAACATTATTTTGGCTAAAAAAAAAATGAACAGGAATGAAAGTGGTGTTGATGTGTATGAGCTCATGGAGGCATGTATATAAAATCTGCGGTCTGAAGTAGGAAATAAATGCAGTAGGAGGAATTAGGTGGAAAAAACTTAAAAAAAATGATGTGGCCCAAGGTAAGTGCTGTAACAATGGGTGAAGCTTGGAAACATTGTACTAAGGGAAATGACCCAGGCATGTAAACACACACACACACACACACACACACACACACACACACACACACCATCTCACACAAGTATTTGGGGTGGTAAATTCACAGAAATAGAAACTAAAATAGGGATTACTGTGGATTGAAAGAATGAGTAATGAGGAGCTGCTGTTTAATGGAAAAAGACACTCTGAGAGGACAGACAAAGTCTAGAAACTTATAGCGGTCACAGTTGCATGGTATTGTGAATGTAGGCAAAGCCACTGAGTCATGTATTTTTATGCTATAGATACTTTATGAAATTAAAAAATAGTAGGAAATTAACTTAGGTAGCTGAAGCAAGAGTGTAGAGAAGGAGACTTTGTGGCTATGTAATCAATATTTCCAGCTCACCTCCTGTAGAGTGGTACCCATCTCATCTCTGCCTCTGGCGTGATGGTACTGTTTGCACCAAACCAAACTTGAGCCAGCATCCAGCCCCACTGCCAGGGCTTCCTGAAGCACTCAAACTCAACATCCTGTTCTTCACCAACATACACAACTCTGCTGCTTTATCTCTAGAAGGGTGCATCTGGAGAGCAGATCCTCAGACCCATTAATCAACACAACGAGGCTAGAAATGAGTGAGCATATGGAATACATTTTAAGTGCTGTAATTGCAGAGATGCCCTGTCTCAACCAAGATGCTCAATTTGGGTCTCTTCCAATCATGGCAGGGTATCAGAGGTGGATATTAAGAAGGGAAATAGCCACTGCCATGATTTATTTTTTGCAGTGTTATGGCTCTTGTGAAACTTGGTAATTTTGATGAACTATGCTTAAGTAGAACTAACACTATTTGGGGTTTGCTCTTGTGGCATAAGCCATTAGTGAATCACATTGTCAGCTGATAGTCATCCCTGGCTACTGCCTGACAGGTAGCCACATTAAAAAGTATTCATTGAAAGGCAAATCAGATACCATGAAGTTCAAGGAAATAAGTAGAAATAATAAAATTGGCTAGCATGAGTGCCAAGATACCTATCCACCATCAAAAAATCCCCCAGTGGTTACCAGTGTTGTCCACAAAGAGTGTTTAGCCTTTCTTGGAAATTGTTCCCACTTACAAAAGTCATTCTGCCCAAGGCCTCATCTCTGATGGGAGCAACTGGTATTTGTGATTGATTGACATTAGAGAAGGACTCCATGATCAGAGCTGGAGTGTGGTCTGTAGCTGGAGAATTTCTCTCCAGCTCCCGCCAAGTCCTGCCAGTCCCAGAGCCCACTTATAAAATAAACACACAGACTCTTACATTATTTAAACTGCTTGGCCATTAGCTCAGGCCTATCATTGTCTAGCTCTTACTCTTATATTTAGCCCATTTCTATTAATCTATACTTTGCCACGTGGCTCGTGGCTTATCTGTACCTTACATCTCCCTTGTCCTGGTGGCAGCTCCAGGCAAACTCCCCTTCCCTTCCTGTTTCCTTAATTCTCCTCTCTGTTAGTCCCGCCTATACTTCCTGTCTGGCTATTAGCCAATCAGTGTTTATTTATACAGAGCGATATCCACAGCAGTGGTCAATTAAAGCCTTCACTGAGGCATATTAAGACCCCTTCCTCATGCTGCCTGCTCTTGCTTCCTCACTTCCCATCACACCAATGATAGCATGAACACACTCTGTAATCAATTTGCTAGCAATCCTTTTCAGTCAAAGCCTACTCCTCCAGTTACCCCGACTTCAACACAAGGCACCTCTGGAAGATAATGTCTGTATGATTGTCCATCACATAAATTTGTCCTTAACATTAGCCAAAAGTCTGAGAGGGGATACTGCATTAATTTTAGCACTAAACATTTTTTAAATTGATTATCACTGCTGAATAAGCAATATGATGAACAATGACAAAACAAATTGAAATTAAGGAAGAAGACTGACAACATAAAATCAGTAATTGTGAAAACAAACTGAAGTTCTCCAAAGCCACCAAGGAGTCAGACGAAGAACAGTGAAAGAGTGAGTGAGATAAATGAAGGGACTGGCTGTGGGCAATCTCAAGTAGATTGGCTATCCCACAACAATTTCAAAAAGAGAGAAATAAAGAACATAGAAAGAGAGAATGTAGAAGAGGCCCTCTGTGATTAGAGCCTTTTAGATGTGTTAGGTATGTTTGGACTATTTGGTTGATCAAGGAGAAAGTAACATCAGTTACCAAACCACAACATGTCCAAACACTGCTCTTTGTGAGTGTATGACTTATTTCTAGCTCCACGCATGACAAGTGGCTACTTGAGAGTTCTAGGTTCAAGATTTTTAATTAGCCAACATCGTAAAAGATAATGTGAGGCTGGTGAGATGGTTCAGAAGGTAAAGGAGCTTGCAGAGCAAGCCTGGTGGCCTGAATTCAAAACCTAGAACCTACATAGAGATGAATGGAAATACCTGACTTTATTAAATTGTCCTCTGAGCTTCATATGCATGCATGCATGGGTGTGTGAACACACACACAAACATACACACATCACATCACACATGCACACTCTACATAATGTGTGAGTCAGCAAGATAACTCAGTGGGTAAAGGACCCACACAGTGGATGGTGGATGGAGACAACTAACTCCTGCAAGCTGTCCTCTGGCCAGCACACACATACATAGTAAATAAATGAGGATAACATAAATCTGTGGCTGGGAAGAGTTATTAATGCAAGTAAACATGCAAACAAATGAACAGAAACAATGGGGTCAGGGGTGTAAATGTTCCTCATAAGCAGATTTAGACTTCATAGGAAATAAGAATGTATATCCAGGTCAGATAAGGTATTCTAATAAGGAGTTCTATTATAGTCTGTCTTATCCCCAAGATTCAACCATACTTAAGTAGCTCCATACTTAAGAAACTTCCTCATGGAATGAAGGGCTCCAATAATGAGAATTGTTTGATAGGTGGACTCTAGAATTACTGGACGTTGAACTGTGCTCTTGGATGCAGACTGAAAACAACGTCGGGGGCAAATCATGTTGGCAATGAATGTAACAGGATAAATATAATAAAGGAAAATGTGACCATGGTAACAGGAGAGCAGGCACCTTGGTAATGGCAAAGCTAATTCACGAGAGAAAACCCAACTCAACATGGTTTGGACAACAAGGAAAATTTATTGATTGTACAAAATGTCCCAGCAAAAAGTGGACCCAGTTCAACAGTTGTTAATCTACGAGTTCAATAACATCTTAGGAAGTTCAGCTGAATTCTGTTTATCTTTCTGCTCTATCTTGTCCACACCATCCTTGTCTTCAGATCACAGCACAGCTGTAGCAGTACCAGATGTCAACAACCAGAAGAAAGGATGAATGGGGAAACATTCCTCAGAAATTTTCCAACATACCCCCTCCCTCATCTCACAAGGACAAAATGGGGGTTACCCATTCACTTACAAATCACTGGCAAGGAAATTTTGATTGTTACAAGTGGGTTAGCATAGCATGTATGGAGTTACATCCATTGTTCTAAAAATGAACAGCTAGATAAAATCAGGATTCTGAAAGCAAGGCAGGGGAGTGTTTAGTACCCAGCCAACCATATTTGTTCTACCATCTGTCCATGAAGCTGAAGATGTTATGGGTAGTGTGATTCTGTTGTTGACAGGCTATCTGATTATTTTTTACAATCCAGGAATCTGGATGTTTATGCAAGATCTCACAATTTAAAAATTATTTCTTATAAACTCAAAACAAATTAAAAAAGAGCTGTGTGGTCAGGATCTTTGATTTAGACCAAATAAAACACATCTGCAATCCAAACCTTGCCTGTATGTCACCAGTATAACTTCTGGTTTATGTTCATTTTTTTAACTGAACCACTCTCCATTTAAAAAGGGAATCTCACTTTAACCACACCAGTAGTTAGCATACAAATAATCTGTGATTAATTTTTTAACCAAAACACTTTACTATATTGTAGGAAACTCCCAAAATAGCATAGTTAGTCAAAACTTTAGAAGAAAGGGTATCAAAGACATATAGAAGAGGAAGTGTTTACATATTTTTTCTTAACTTGATGTTCTGATTTGACAAGTTAAAAGAATTGAGGCATTGCTACTTACTTAATAATGAATGCACCCCCCCCCAAGTTTCTTATAATTTTGTTATGTTATGTTATGTTTTCATTAGAGGGGACATCAATCCCTTCCAAATGAGGAAGTTAAGATTGTCAAAGATATTTAAACAGTCAATGTCATAGTAAAACAAAGGAGTGGGTGATTAACTAATTAGAGTTTCATAGTTTATGTATTTCCTTAGCCATCTTCCTATGAGTATGGAAAGGAGATTATTTAAACTTTGACAAAGATTCTCAAAAGTGTATCTCTCTTGAAAATTTTAATATCTTACAAATAAATACAGCACAAACCAGGCAATGCTAACCTGAGTGTCGAGGGCAATAGTAATAAGGAAGTGAGCATATCTCTTTTCCATCCAAAACATCCAGGCTTCCAACCTGGTCATGTGATCTCCAACCCTGCCTTAGCTGTTGACTCAAACATTTGCATTTGAGTCCCTTAAAGAAAGAAAGACTTCTCAGATGATCAAAGCATCCTAAAAATTTAGGATAGATATAAGGTGAAGCTAATAAGAAAACTAAAAGAATTCCTTGAAACCCTGTTCTCTACTTTATAAACTATTTAATACATCAACAATGAAGAATTAGGAACAGCAGGTCAGGAGGGAAGGTGAGACAGCTCTCACTCTGGGATTCAAATGCTCCTGTGGGCAGTTAGCAGAAGGAGGACAGAGGCAGGAGGGATTGTGGCCATAGGAAAGTAGACCATGGCAAGCAGCCTACTAAGAAGATGAGATGCAGAAGGAGTTATGGATGTAGGCGAGCTTTCTGTGGGATGTTGCATCTATTCACACAGTTCTTGTGCATTAGTATGAGAAAGTGAGGAACTGGGGTCACCACAGCTTTGCAGCTGTGATTTTTCAGTCTCCCCTTTCTTGGTTATTGAAAAACTTACAGTCAAGACATTTAATATCAGTCCCTGCCCCCGAGTAAACACCTTAGAAGACATGGTTGAGGCTTTTCTCCTTGGCACTGGGGTGATATGAGACAATAATAGTTTCATTGTAGTTTTCTTAAGTGGGTGAAGAAGTGACTTATTTTGAAAATAGGAAAATAAAGTGATTTGTGTCACTAGGGTAAAACAGAAAAATAAGTCAGCCAGTAGAAATGGCATGTTTTCCCCATCTTAGCCAAGCTTACTTCCTTCATGAAATTACTGCCTACCTCCTCACTACTCACTTAGGTGCCACCCAATTTCCTGGGTCCAGTTCATTCTCCAAATACAAGGGTCAAGGGTCTTCTGCTTCACCAGCTCCAGTCACATTACATCACAATGTTTTCTCAATAACATTGCACACTTTGACACAAATAACATTTGATGAGCTAGGCACACCAGGCATGTGTGACTTATTTGCTCACTAAAACTGCAAAACATCTTAACAAAAGGAACATTGGCTCTTCCTCTTTTACTTACAACAGAGGGCTAGGCATGAGGAACTACTCATGAGTAGATGGATTCTGCCTTTTACTTAAAAAACACTTGACTTATTCCAACTTGCCTTCATGTATCTGCTTCCCATCCTCTACCTCTTATAAAAATAACCATCATTTCATAAATATCTAATCCAATGTCCTCTAGAATGAGCATCCAGAAACAATCCTTTGGACGACATTTACCTTATACAATAGACATACTAATTATTTCGCAACAGTTATGAAATACAAGAACTGTTTTGTTATAATAAAGATTCAGTAGCCAGGTGAAATCACTATGGAAGGAGGCCTCGCCTTTCCAGGTTCTCCAGAACAAATGTGCTATGATGAAGTTAGGGTAGCCTCAGGAGTGCTGACAGAGACTGTGGATTAGAGCCAGCAGACAGAAAATCCACCAGTGACCGTCTGATACTTACAAGGACACAGGAATTGGTGGTGGTGGGAAATCTGGCTTTGTGATTAGCTAGTAAGAAGATAAAAAGGGAAAATCAGCTTGGAGTAGGTTCTTCAAAATGTGTGCGCATACTGAAAATGTTTAACTCTTCTTCAGGGACAGAGACTCTGGAAACTTAACCATGCAAATAATTCTAAACCCACGAGTTTGACACTTTCATTTAGTTGCCTGCATATAATCTAGACATAAGCACGGTGTCAACAGCCTTGTGATGACAATGGTTACTGTGGATTACTTTCTGCATCCACACAAACCATATGTTAATGTCCTAATCTCCAGCATGATGGTTAGGTTTGGTAGCATTCACATCTTGCGGGGGGGGGGGGGAGTTCTCAGAATTGGATCAATGAAGATACAAAGAGATGATTGTGTATCTCCTTTGCCTATTCTTTCTCCCCTCCCCACTACCCTCTTCATTCCACACCCACCCCAAACTGATAGACCAGGAAGCCATCCTCACTGGACACCAGGATCTTCCAGATCCTCAATGTTAGAATTCCTAGTCTCAAGAATGGGCAGAAATAAATGTTGTTTAATCTATATTGCTTATGCTATTTTTTTTTTTTTGCTGCATCAACCTGGACTAAAAATGGATTTTATGGAGCAGAAGAATTGTACTGATTGTTTTTTGCCAACTTAATGCAAACCTAGATATATCTGAGGAGAGAAAATCTCAATTAAGAATGTGCCTCTTGGCTGGGCGGTGGTGGCGCACGCCTTTAGTCCCAGCACTCGGGAGGCAGAGGCAGGCGGATCTCTGTGAGTTCGAGGCCAGCCTGGTCTCCAAAGCGAGTTCCAGGAAAGGCGCAAAGCTACACAGAGAAACCCTGTCTCGAAAAAAAAAAAAAAAAAAAAAAAAAAAAGAATGTGCCTCTTTAGGATTGGCCCGTAGGCGGATCTATGGAATATCATCTTGATGAATGATTGATGGGGGAGGGCCCAACTCATTGTGGGTGGTAACACCCTTGGACAGGCAGTCTTGACTTGTATAAGAAAGCAGGTTGGGCAAGCCATTGAAAGCAATCCAGACAGCAGCCTTCCTCCTTGGCTTCTGCTCCAGTTCCTGCCCTGGTTTCCCTCAGTGATGGACATATAAACTATAAGCTGAAACAAATCCTTTTCTCCAAGTTCTTTTTGGTCGTGATGTTTTAACTCAGCAATAGAAACCTCAGCTAAGAAATGAATATTCTACATTATCAACTTCCACTTTTAGGTTCTTAATGTAGGGGATGAATTCAGAAGTAAAAACGTATATTCCTCCATTTAGCATTTTAAAAAAAATTTGCAGAAGAATTTATATTTTACATTAAATGCATGCAAATCTCAACATTGTTCTGAATCAATAGTTGAGCACTGTGGGTTATGTCTTTCGGGAACATTCCCTTGAGGTTGGACTGGATGAAAGAGAAGTTGCTAACTCACGACATTTGGTGGAGGCTCATTCTCTTCCATGGGTGGATCAGACACATGGAGCTTCTTCATCTGACTCATCTAAAATAAAGAAGTCCAACTTTACACCAAAAGCACCAGGTGCCAAAGCACAGCCAGCAGAAGAGACCCCAGCAGCCCAGTTGTAGCATTTACAGGAGAATCTCCCCAGCACTTCCAGGAAAGTGTCACCACAATCAGTACTGATGCTATGCTATGGATCTACTTCAGCTCAAAGCCCTAAACACATAAGAGATGGCAAGGGCTGTAAGTGTCATGCATGTTACATGGTTGATCATAAAAACATACACATCATTTTATGTATAGAGGAGTTTACCAGGAGTAGTAATTAATGAGTCAAAGTGGACAGAGTGAGAGGGAGTGGCCAGGAGGATAGGTGGGGAAGAGGAACAGGGAGGGACAAGGAAGACAGGGAGGGAGAAGCTGTCAACACTTCTCTCCTTTATTCTCTTTGTGTTTCACAAGCCCTTTCGTCAAGGGCTTTTTCCGAAGATTCTTTTTTTGTGTTAACAAAACACGAGGTGAAGTTGACTGCGTACGTGAGCATGGAGCTCACAGTCCTTGCTATCTGCTGATGTGGGGTAGATTTCTAAGCACTGCTGTGCCCAAATGGCAGACACATGGTCAGAATAATATAAGAGGGGAGTAAATCATAAACTTGGGCCATCACAAAAAAACAGTCCAAACCTGAACTCACCTCCTGGGGTTGAACTGCCTTCACTTTTTGGGGTTTACACTTCTGCTTATGCAGCTTGGCATCTGTGGTGGACGGTGGCCTGTAAGTGAAAACAGGTCCTGTAAACTAAACAGCACCATCAACATGCTAGAAAGACTCAACAGAGGATGGACAACTTCCTCTGCCCACTGTGCCATGCTCCACTACCGGGCTTCTGTGTTCTCCCAGCATTCCTCAGCTGTTAGTTGCAAGTTATCTACCATTATTATCCTGTGATTTGTAACTACTACTAGACATTTTCTTTTTGTTTCTTGATCCCTAATGATGACGATGTTAAGCCAACTTTTATCTAAATCATGACATTTTATTATTTTTGATTCATCAAATATTTCCCTAAGAGTCATTCTGTATGGTGTATAAGTTCCACCAAAATAAGTCAGTCTTGGAGAAGATGGAAAATGATCTTGCTGTGTTAAGATGGTGTTTGTAAGAGAAAGGATCTGCATGCCAATCAAGCCTCAACTTCTCACTCTGGAAGAATGCAGAGAGGCCTTTGGTAACCTTTCTGTCTCCCATTAAAAGTGAGTTCCATAGCCTTAAGAGACGTAGAAGTCACGTTTCATCCAGAGAGCAGGAAGACTGCATCTGCTGCATGAAGTCCTCTCAAAGATTAAGTGAGATAATAGAGAAGCCTCAGAGCAATCCTAGACAACTGTCAATCAATGAATGTGCTCTCTTCTATTCTTATAGGAAATGCAAAAATATTTAATAATAAGGCCCAATGTCACTGTTGTTATTAATTACAAAAATAGCCACTCCAAGGAGAAAATGATGTGTATCTGGCTTCGAGAGATTGCCTAGTCAAAGGGACACCTAGTCTCTGATTGATGAAAAACATACCTGTGTACTTTTCTTAATATTTGAAGTAAAATAAAATTAAACCTGAATGATTAAGTCATAGAATCCAATGTCAAATGCAGTAGAGGTTAAAGGATCCCCAAAGAACATGAAGGCTCACCTCTGAACTCTCTTCTGCTTCCTTCTGGCACTTTGGTGCCGGATCACTATAGCAACCACCACAAATATGACTGCCAGGGGGAAGAGCACGCCAACCACGATGGAGAAATCTACAAGAGAGAGCACAGGAACCCTACTGAGGATCAAGGATCTTGTCACACTCCAGTCTGTTTCTCTCCTTCCTTCCTCCCTCCCTCCCTCCATCACTCCATCCTTCTCTCCCTTCTTTCCTCTTTCTTCCCCTCCCTCCCTTTCTTCTTTCCTTTTCAGAAAGGATTTAGCCATGTATCCCAGGCTGGCGTTGTACTCACTATGTAGCCCAGGCTGGTCTCAAACTTGCTGTGATCCTCCAGCCTCAGACTCCCATGTAACAGAATTACAATGGAATGCCATTGCATCTGGCCTGACTATTTTATTTGCCACAAATTTTACCTAGCTTTTACCATATGAACCTGTCTTCCTGGGAAGTTATATATAATGGTCAACCTTCATTGTCATCATGTCTGTGGAGGAGAGGAGGGAACACCCACTCTGAACACGGGCTGGGTTCCCAGGCTGAATTGAAGAGGGGAATGAGCTGAAAACCCTATGGGTACTGCATCCATTCATCTCTCTCTGCTTCCTGACTGTAGGGACCATATGACCTACCACCTCTATGTTCTCCCACTGCTATGTCTTCCCACCATGATGGACTGTAACCTCAAAAGTGTAAGCCAAAGCAAGCCTTCCTCCCTTAAGACACTTCCGTCAAGTATTTTGTCAAAAGAAAGAAAGGAAGGAAGGAAGGAAGGAAGGAAGGAAGGAAGGAAGGAAGGAAGAGAACACTAACAGATTGGTAAATGCAAACAGTGTTGATTATGATTGTGGTGCTAATGTTAAAACAGCAAGTAAAATTCGATAGGAGACCTTCCACAGGAGGTGGGTTAAATATCTTACTGGAAATAAGAAGGGAAGGGAAGGGTGGAAGGGAAGAAGGGTGGAAGGGAAGAAGGGTGGAAAGGAAGAAGGGTGCCTGCAGAAATAGGAGAATGGAGGCTGGGAGACTACAGGCAGATACGGAATAAGGAGGATGTCAGAGCAGGAAAAACATTTTAAATCCAGCTTTGGAAAGAAATGAGAAAGAAATTGTAGCTGTGAGATGTTATTTCCCCCATTGGCAAATAAATAGCAGAGGTATGAATAAAAACATGATAGGGGCACAGTTCATGCTTTGTCTTTGTTCTTTACCCCCGGGTCTAAGTAATAAATTCATCCTGGATCCTTTGCAATCTCAAGTGCTCATTTCTCTTCTAATCGTCTGAAACCAACAGAAACGGGAAAGCACACATGTCTGAAGAGCAGAGGAGCCACTGCTCTTAGGACATAGTCCAGTAGCAAGACTGACAGCTCCAAAAATACAAGAAAAGCTTACACGTGTGAAGACAAAACACGCAGGCAAAGGTAGACGCCTCAGAAAGCAGGACTCGAGGTAAGAAAATGGTGTTGGTTCAAATGTATAATTCTCTTCAGCTTCCATAAAATCATTGTTCAAGGAAATCAAAGAAAAACCCAATGCTGTGGTATTTCTGCTAGATACAGCTTGGCTTCAGAATGGGGGTGAGTGGACACATTTGAACTAATGTCAGAATAATAAGTATTTGAAGAACATTATATCAGAGCATTTGGAATACTATCAGTGCTTATAAACACTCCAAATCTGAGAGGACAAAGTTGTGGCTTGGGGTAAAATAATAATAATAATAATAATAATAATAATAATAATAATAACAGTAAGTGTGCAATTTCAGATAGAAATAACTGAACAGTAAGTCTAGCTTCTTCTATTGCTAGTAACGGAGGTCTTCAACAGCAGATAGCATGAAGCTTTTATAAAACAACATCCTCAATCCATGAAAGTACTAAAAACTGGAAGATTTTCTTTATAGACATTGATGAGGTAGTAAGAATTTAGAAAAATATAAAGGAAGGAGAGTCAGTTTCTTTAATGGCGTGACCCTCAGTAGGTCAGCACACTCCGGGGCAGGCCCTACCTCCACTCCGAAGAGTGGACTAGATGAGGAAGAAGAGCAGAAGAAGATGATGACAATGACTGGAAGTTGGGTAGATACGGAGGTAAGAGGGGGTGACTCTGGGAGGACGGGGAGAGAGGAGTCAGTGCTATCAGAATGCATTGTATGGGATTCTCAACATAGTAATACAAATGTAATTTAAGAAAAGGCAGAGATGATGGCGCATGCCTGTAATCCCAGAACTCGGGAGGCAGAGCCAGGCGGATCTCTGTGAGTTCGAGGCCAGCCTGGTCTACAGAGTGAATTCCAGGAAAGGCACAAAGCTTTCGAGAAAAAAAAAAAAAAAAAAAAAAAAAAAAAAAAAAAAAAAAAAAAAAAAAAGACAGAGATGCAAATGACCCCAGAAAGAAGGTTCAGATGTAACTTGGTAGGAGAACGCTTGCCTAGCATGCGCAAGGTCCTGGGTGCAATCTCCAGGACTGACAACCAAAAGTGAGAGGCAGGAGGAAGGGGAGGAGGAAATGTTTAGAAACACAGAAAAGCAACCAAGAGCAAATCCTAACAGGAACTGTGCTTTGGATGACAGTGGTGTCCCAGTATATGTTTATGGACTACAGCTAATGCGCCACTCTACAGTGGGGGTTCAGGGGTGTAAGAGAACCCCTGTGCATTGTGCTTGGTGTTGCTATGTATCTAAAATCGCTCTAAAAGGAAAATCTAGTTAAACAAATTAAGAGATGTGGGAAATTTTAGGACATCTAATAAAAAAATGCACACCCTCCAAATTCATAGAAAGAAAAAAAAACAGTTAATAAAATGGCCAACTGGTTTATAATACAACACAAAACAAAATTTAAAAAAGAGTAAAAAGACACTTCAGTGAGGCAAGGGACAGAGAAACTGCACAGTATGTTGAGGGCTTGTGTCCCAGTACGTCAGTAATTTGTTCCCCCAAATAAATTTTGAAAAATAAAGCTAACCCCAAAGGTATGTGAGATAGCAAGGATTTTTAAAATGTATGATTTTCTTAAAATATTCAAGTTTCAAGGGGATTAAAAAAAGGATGAATGTAAATGTGAAGATATTATAGCAACACCAAGAGATGATGAATTATGGTTCAGCTATCTTGGTCTCCAGGAACCATAGACTTTAAAAGGCAAGAAGCCATAGAGACACACAGCATCAGTGCACTGTGGTGACAGTGTTAATCCACTGAGAAGATACGAGCATACTAGATATGTATACAAATAATACCATGATTTCTAATTACATAGTCACTGAGAGTACCAAGTTATAATATCAAAATGAAGTCAAAGGTTCATTTATTTTTTTTATTTTTATTTATTTATTTTTTTGTTTTTTGTTTTTTTGAGACAGGGTTTCTCTGTGTAGTTTTGCGCCTTTCCTGGAACTCACTTTGGAGACCAGGCTGGCCTCGAACTCACAGAGATCCGTCTGCCTCTGCCTCCCAAGTGCTGCGACTAAAGGCATGCGCTACCACCACCCGGCCTCATTTATTTTTATTTTATTTATGTATGAATGTATGCATGTGCACATGTATGCATGTGCACCTTATGAATGTAGTACCCAAAGAGGCCAGAAGAGGGTGACAGATCCTCTAGAACTGGAGTTACAGATGGTTGTGAACCGGGAGGGCTGGGAATTAAACCATCATTGTCCATAAAAGTAGCAAGTGCTCTTAACTGCTGAGACATCTCATCAATCCCCAACTACACCTTTTAGAGTGGTTATTTTTAAGATTTCTACACGGTATTTGGTAGAACAAACAAACAAACAAACAAACAAATAAATAAATAAATAAACAAACTAATAGTTGGGATTATATATGAGCAACAGTATAGACCAACCTGGCACACAGAACACATGTAGGCACAGGAGGACACAAATACAAAGTTCATGTTTACATGTTTTCTGATCATACACAGAAAATCTGCACACACGATTATGTGCTAAGCCATAATGAATTTTAGCATATACTCCACATAATATATTCTCTGATTACCATGTAATTATTCTAAGTATTAACTAAATAATAACTAGGAAAAAAAACAATTTTCTTGCATGTTAGGAAGCAAATGGTAGTAGGGCAGTGGTGGGGAGAGTGAGGGGGGAGCTATAAATGTCCCTGCTGTATCACACACTAGGGACAGTATAGATAGAAATTCACTACACAGTTGAAAAATTTGGAACAGGGATTTATGAGTACCTTTGACCATAAAGAAATGATGAATGTTCTTTATTGTACTTTATCTGATAATGTATGTCTGCAGCATGTTTATTTTTTTTACACACATGTTATGGCTCTTTTGATGTGGATAAGAAGTTAGTTTTGCTCATGCTTTTAGAGCCTGTGATTAAGACCCTGGGTAGTGAAATTGAAACATGACAGCCATGTTTATAGAGAAACTAGAGTCTGCGTAGAGACAAGCCTGCCCCTGACTTCTGCTAGGGTGGGTCCAATGAAAAACAGTGATTTCCTGTCATATACCTAACTACTTAAAAGCTATATGTCAAGCTGGAACAATAATTGTGCATTTATATTGGCAAATCACACTGTTTCCTACTTGTGGGCACAAACTGATTCATTAGAAAAAAAATTTGTGTGGTATGACTTTTCAAACTTCACTAAGTAAATTTTAATTATTTCAATAGAAGCCAGGAAAAGTAACAGCAGATTATAAAATAAAATTTTCTCAGCCAAAATAAAAGAAATGATAAGTGTTTGAAGATGCAGTTGTGTTTAAGCTGACATCAGAATTACATGATGTAAACATGTACAAAAATATCACACAGAATCTCATAAGTACACACACTTTTATGGTTTTCCCTGACAATTAAATAAGGACAAAATAAAGCAGTGTATATTCCAATACAGTTATGAAAGTAGAACTGACTTAAAAACCTAATCTTATTTCTGTGGGTTCCATGATAGCATCTTTATTTATTTCTATATAAATAGTGACATAAATAAATGTTCCTAAATACAATTTAGAAAGTTGGGTGAAGACAAACTTCCTAAAAGATTACTCATAGGTTTAGCAAGTTTTGCGGTCTTAAATTGTTTATTGGGTATGAACTCTGCTACAAACATTACTTATCATATTGGCGACAGTGGGGGCAGAGAGTGCTGTGTCTTCTCCAAGCTGGGTGGTAAGAACCACCCGCTAAATGGTGGAGCTTGTGGCCCCTTCCCAAGGCCATAGTTCTTGCAGCCTGCAGATGTCAGGCCTCTCTCTGTGCTTGTGGACTGGCTGGATGATCCACTGGGTGTCAGTATTTCTTCTCAACTTTATGGAATGGATTAATGAGGATAATGTAAAATTTGTATGTGTAACTTTTACCAACCGAATAAGAGTTCAGAACTCCCACAGTTTAACAGATAAATAAAAATAAAGGTTTCAAGAAGAGAAAAGTCACAGTTGAAGGTTATGTTTGTGAAAATTAGAATCATCAAAGAGCTTTCTAGTTAAATAGTTGATTCTGTTCTGAATGTACCCCCAAACCCCACCACAAGCATGATAAATTGCAGATAATAATATATTTGTATCATAATATCATATAACCTTAAAAGGTAATGGAGTTTAGAATCTCCAAGAAGATAGGAAGTAAAGGAATTGAGTAAACAGAAGGAGTAAGTTGAAGCATAAACATTAAAATTAAATGTTATTCTTTTGTTTGAAATGCCTAAAAAGTATTTGAACTTGGGACAAACAGTTCATTCAGTCCCATCCCTAACCACATCTCCATTCCCAACCTCTATGTACACAGAAGGGTATTGTTTCATGAACCCTGGGACAAAGCTCCAGGAATCTCTCCCTAGCATCACTGGGACTTGGTACAGGAGTACCCAAAGCTGGTTGGATCTGGCCCCAGACACCCATCTCTAACTATGCAGAGAAAGGAGTTTAAGGAGTGCATTCAAGAAAAGGGGAAGGGGCCGGTGGTGGCACACGCCTTTAATCCCAGCACTCAGGAGGCAGAGCCAGGCGGATCTCTGTGAGTTCGAGGCTAGCCTGGGCTACCAAGTGAGTCCCAGGAAAGGCACAAAGCTACACAGAGAAACCCTGTCTCGAAAAACCACAAAAAAAAAAAAAGAAAAGAAAAAAAATAGAAAGAAAAGGGGAAGGGAATTCCTAAAAGCTCTCTCTCAGCTTAGAGTACTCTTCATGATGGCAACCCAAAGCAAAGGTTCCCATGCTGGCTCATTCCCTCCTTGACGGCCTACAGGGTGGCCTGCCTCCCACTCACAGTCTTATCTTCCACCCAAAGAAGTATCAGGACGAGCAACAAAGACTTGAAATGCAAGGAAAACCCATATGGGCCAGTTTGAGCCAGCTTATTCCCTGGTCTAACAAAGAAGACAACACTTTCCAAAGAACACGAGTCAAATGAAATGTGGGCAGCATGTGAGTGAATGGGAGAGCACATGTAAGTAGTATGCGGGTGAACAGGACAGCACCCGTAGGCAGCATGTGGGTGAACAGGACAACACCTGTAGGCAGTGTTTGAATGAATAGGATAGCATACTTCAAAATAAAGGAAAATAACTCAGTGAACGGGACCCAGACCTACCATCATACTCCAAGTCATGTTCTCAGAGAGTCTTATGAATTAATATTACCTAGCACTATATCTACTGTGGAAATGGAAAAAACATAAAGCAAACAAGAAAATATGATATATTCAGGGAATGTTATAAATGAAAAGTTTGAAAATACTTTTTTACATGAAGATTGACAATGTAAGGGTGTTGAAAATATGATTTGAATGTTGCTAAAGAGACTTTGGGATGAATTTTATGTGTCAACAGCTACAGAACAGATATTTGAGAAGATAGAAAGAAGACAATGAATCCTATATACCAGGGTAAAAGTCAATAATACTGTCAGCCTGATGGATCTAGGATCATCTAGAAGACAAAGCTCTAGGAGTATCTGTGCGGAAGTTGCTAGATTAAATTAAATGAGGTAGGAAGACCTACCCTAAATGTTGGTAGAGCCAGAGACAAAAGTCAGAGATCAGTCCTAAATGGGTGTCTTTATCAAACCCCCACCACAAGGCTCAGGGATCTATGCAGAAGAGGACACAAAAAGACTGCAGGAGCCAGAGGTGATGGGTGACTCCGTGGAAACAGACCATGTAGACACAACAGGACTGATACACATGAACTCACAGAGACTGTGACAGCATGCACAAGACCTACACAGGTTCAAACCAGACAAACTCTTTGTAATTGATATCTGCTGGGAGAGGGAAAGTCAGTTTTCTCAAGTGGAGTCTCCCTGGGTCTAGCAATCACACTCCGGGACAAGCCCGGAGTCCAGGAGTAGTTGGCCAGCACAAGATGGACTCCATGTGTTTCTGGGCAGTTTTTGTGTTGGTATTTTTGTCTTATTTCTGTTTTGCTCTATTTTTTTTTAGTTTTGATTTTTTTTTGAGAGAGAGAGAGAGAGAGAGAGAGAGAGAGAACATGAAGCTGGGTGGGTAGGGTGGTGAAGAGAAGAGGATCTGGGAGGAGTTAGAGAAAGAGAAAGAATATATTCAAAGTACATTCTGTGAAATGAATTTTAATAAAATAATATTTTTAAAAGTGAAGAGGCAGAGAGGTGAACACCAGCATTCATCTTCCTGCTTCCTGACTGTGGAAGCAATGTTAGCAGCTGCCTCATGCTTCCCCCTTGCTACCATGACTTCCCCAACATAATAAATGACATCCTCCAACTTTGGTCCCAAATAAGCCTCTCATTTCTTGAGTCAGTTTTGTTGGGCATTTCTTGTCCCAGCAGCAGGAAAGTGACTAACACAAACACAGAGGAAGAGCTTGGCAGAAGGGGACAGGTTCTCAGGCCAGAGATGCAGGGTTACCTACGGAAGACTGTGGCGGAATCCTCACAGTCCGGAGGGGCCCATCCTTCCTTGCATTGGCACTGCAGCTCATGGTCACACACCTAGTGGAAGAAGGATGCTGTGTCACCATGAGACTTAGTGCACCATTCAAGGCCCCACTCTCTCACAATGAAGTTGATTTTGACGTGAGAGGGACCCCTGCTCTTCTGGCTTGCATCTGCTCAGATGAAGTAGTAGCGGCATGCAAAGATTTCAGTAATGGGCTCTCAGAGGCAGTGCCCCAGCCTACGTGCTCCTGAGTGTCAGATAAACATAGTAACTGTGATCACTGAGTGCTGAAGGTATTATTTCAGCATCGTCACAACAGAACTGAATGTATAAGGCTTATCAAGTTGGGAGTATCTGCTTTCCAAACTTACTGCATGCCCCTTGCACTTCGAGGAACAGTTGGCTGTCCTGTATGTCTTCTCCACATCCACACACTCTGCATTCATGCACACCTGAAAGGACATGGAAACATGAACTTGATGGAGCATTTCCAGTAGGTCCATCTCTGTCAATGACTGGCTGGATTTGAGTCTCCAAACTGTCATCAATGCTGTGTCATCAAACTCACCTCTTTAAGGAACTTTTTATTAGTTCATTGCTCCTTGAGAATTCCCTACTACATGTTCTGATCATATTTACTGCCTCCAACTCTTCCCAAGTTCAGTCCCTACCCACCCAACTTTGTGTCTTTAAAACAGAAGAATCAGGACCAGTTTATGCTGTCCAAATATTCTTGAATATGTGGCCTTCCACCAGAGTCTGGTCAACTTTCCAGGGAATATGTTTTCAGAGAAAATTATCTGTCTTCCACTAGCCACCAAATGCCAATAATACCTCAGCTAGGGGTGGAGCTTTGTGCCTACCTTCCTCCTATTTGTTGGGATTTTGTCTGGCTTGAGCTTACACTGGTCCTGTTCATGCTGTCACAACAGCTTTGAGTTCATATGTGCAGATGTCCTGTTGTGTTAACTTAAGATTTATTATTATTATTATTATTATTATTATTATTATTATTATTATTACTAATCTATATGTCTTTGAGTGAATATCATATGTATGCCAGTGGCTGCAGAGGCCAGAAAGGAGTGTGGGATTCCCTGGAACTGGGGTTGTATGCAATTGTGAGCTATATGGGTTTGGGGAACCAAACTTGGGTCTTATGGAATGGCAGCAAGTGCTGTTAACCCCTGAGTTAACAGCAGCCCATCTCAATATTTTATGAAAACACTAGCAGGTTTTGAGACAGATCAAACTCTATCATTTTTAGTATATAATAAAATATATAGAAAGCTCTATTTAAGATGTCCTTGCTTCCTTCCTGGTAGGTATTCCTTTTCATCTAACAGCTCCTCACATTTGGAGCTATTACTGATCACAGAACTAAGCATTGCTATAATTAACATCTGGAAGGAAGTGCTGGGATCACATTACACACAATGCTACTATAGTAACGACTGTAAGTGGAAATTAGCTGCCATTCTTCTTTTTCTTCTCTGTACCATTATCGGAGGAGTGGGTGTTGACTAAGCACCCACCAGTTTTAAAGCATGGAAATTGACAAAGTTTGTCTTTAGGAGCCTGAATTACCTTACTCCCAATAATTTATCTTAGTTTTATCCATTTACCTGCAAATTGTGTGCTTTCATTTTTCTTTGCCGCTAATATTCCATTTTGTATACACACTGTATCATCCTTATCCATTTATCTGTTGATGCACATCTAGGTTGATTCCATTTCCTCACTATTGTGCATAGAGTGGCAATGAGCATGGGTATGTAAATGTCTTTACAGTAGGATATAAATTTACTTTGTGTTTATGTCCAGGAGTGGTATAGTTGTTTCAGTTTCCTGCACAAAGCCTATACAAGATCAAGCCAATCAACATTTCTGGCTGGATGTAGAAGACAATCTCCAAGCCCTAGCCTGTATTAAGGAGCTATTGGAAAATTGATAGATGCTGGAGAAGAAAGAATTGTTCTTCTTCAAGTGTGTGACAACTGGTAGGTTTCACGCTCTAGTGTATGGCCCTACACCCTTGCACATATGAGCTATACTAATAGTATTTAGTGGGTTATTAAAGGAAGGAGAAGGATGAGGAAAATGATGAGGGTGGGGGAATAATAACGAAGTTATAAGAGGAAGTGTTGGAGAGGATACTAGCAGAGTTGGAGGGAGAAATGGGGGTGTATCTGATCATAATTCACTGTATACATGTCTGAAATTCTCAAGAAGAAAAAAGAAAGATGCCCTACCAAAATATTTACAGAGCTCGATAATATGATCCTAAGCATGTGGTGGGCACTTATTAAACACTATTGAAGAGATGGGTGCAGGCATGCACAAATCAAAGGCAAAAATGTGTCATGAGCATGGAGCTTCCTGGAACATAGCAGGTGGCCACAGGCATTGAGTGTGGTGCTATTCTCATTCCTTTCTTACATTTAGCTTCCTTGTATGATTGCATTTGAATAAAATGCTCTGCTAAAAGCAAATGGGAAACTTTCAACAGTAAAGACCCAAATGTATTGAAGTAGAATTCAAGGGTCACTACCAATTTGAATTATTTGACACACAATGAAGATGGCTATAGACACCTGACTTTATTAATGGGATGGGCATTTATGTGCTTCCTAGGCTGACCAAGGCTTTCCTTAGTCCTGTGGGTAAGCTTAAACAAACATAGATTAACTGTGGTACTTCCCTATCCTTTTTCAGGAATGCTACAAGTGGTTGGGTGATAAAAGTCTAGGCAATGAAAATTCACATCATGTCAGTGGCCATAATTATGCTTCAGAGTAAAATTTCCTCTTGTTAAGAAAAGATGCACAAAGGACAGCCTGGTGTTTCCTGCTTCTGCAGTGCTGGATGGTGAGCATGTATGTGAATGCGTAGAGAAGCAATACTGAAGATGGCAGGAGGCAAGGAGAGACAATTTTGGTCCTTGGTGGTAGCATTGCATCACTGAGTTTACCGTGCAGACTGTTGTATCTCTGAACTCACTGTGTGAGTTAGTAATTGTCCTAATTATTTCTGTCTCTGCTAGTTCTCCTGTTCCTCTACAGCCTATATCATCCTAACAGCATGTAGACTGTGATTACAAAAATCATAATAAACAGTACTTATTTAAAATCCAGGTACATATGTGGGATAATGAGTTGTGGACGCACAATTTCAACTTGCCTTGTTATTTCCACACTTGGTTCCATTGGCCACCATGTCTATTCCTTGACTGGTGTCTTCGGGATCGAATAACTTACATGTCAGGAAAGATATTGTAAGTCCTTTCCATGGCAGATTACCTGACCCGCCTTCACAGAACAACTTCCCACACATGACATCTCTACAAACAACAGCAACAACAACAAAATTACAAATTGTATCCCAGGATTCAAATTTCAGTCTTATACAAATGCAAAGCAGCCTTTGCCTATCAATATTTAAAAAATAATATTTCCTGTACAGCAGTAACTTCTAGTTGTATCTATGTACAATGACCTTATTCTGCACTAATAGGACCCTCGGATAGTAACAAAATGTGTTGTTTTTCAAATACAGATCCCTTTACAACTAATTTTTGCCAGTTACCTAATGGGGGTCAGGGCATACTCTTAAGCCTAAATTCTAGAAGGTGGCCTTGAATAAGGGAACACGCCCCATTTCTGGGCATTTTTTTTCTCAGTTTAGAAGATGGAGTGTGTGGTAGACTTTGTCAACTTGACACAAACTGCAGTCACCTAGGAAGAGAGCATCTTAATTGAGGAATTGTCCCCATCAGACTGGTTTGTGAGTGGGATAGTTTGTTGATTGACTATTGATGTAGGTGGGCCCAGCTTCGCTGTGGACAGTGCCATCCCTGGGCAGGCAGTATTGGGATGTGTAAGAAAGCAAGATAAGCAAGCCAGAGGGAGTGGAGAGAGTAATTAAAATTCCCCCAAGGCCTCTGCATCAGTTCCTGCTTCCAAGTTCCTGCCTCCAGGTTCCTGCCCTGAGTTCCCTCTGCGATGGACTGTAACATCGAAGTCTAAGTCATACAAATCCTTTCTTCCAAAAGGAGCTTTAGGTCAGAGTGTTTTATCACAGAAATAGAAAGCAAACTAGGACCTAATGTCCTGTTGGTGGAGTTGGGGAAGCAATCACTGACTGAGAGAAGTGCTTGGGGATGGAGCTTGAGGATACACAAAGGGCAGATCCCTGACCTTACAAAGGTGACTAGATAGTCATTTATTTTTATTATTTACTTCAATCAGATAAACTTTAAAAGATAAAAGCCTCATTTTCCACAACCAAGTGGTCTACACAAAGCCAGAGGTCACTTATATCTCAAAGTACTAAGTGTGGCCTTCAGAGATCTCCCTCTGGGTCTGTAGGTTAAACTGCTCAACACTCAGGGAAGCCATTACTGACCACCAGAAGATTCCAGAAAAGTCAAAGCCAATAAGGTCACAGTTAAGTGCTTTATGCATTATTCAGAGGAAGCTTGTGAACAAGTAGTCTAGAAGGGAGAGAACGGGACTTTTCTGTTATTGCTTGTGGTTAGAGAAAATATGGATGGTAAACTTAGGGAGCCACAGCTTTCCCAAACTCCACTGGGTGTTCTTCAAGAACCAGAGGATGATTCATGGCAAACCTGTAGGCCCGGTGCTGGGCACAGGAAATGTGGAGATAACTGCCCACCACAGGCAATGACTACTAAGTGACTAGGTGGTGTCTGGAAGAGGATCAAGTGTCTGAGCATCATGTTACACTCATGATCCGCTGCTAGCACAGCTGTAAAGGCTGATACGCTCACTGGCCATAGAGGAGGGAGGAACCAGCCCTACTCCCTTCCCACCCCACGTATTGCTTTGCTGAACCCTGTATATTGCCTTTTCCACAGCTGTTTCATTTTTCAATCTGCTCTGAGTTCCTATGAAGAAAAGTTCATCCTACATAGTCTGTCCTTTAGGCCCAGATCCCTCCAACGGGTCTCTACATCCCAACTAATTTGTTAATATTGTCTAGCAATATCAGTGTTCAGTAGAAAAACTCTGAAAAATGCTCCTGCTGTTCAACCTTTTGTTATAAATGATACCTACAGAATTTGGACGAGGCATAAACATTTGATCCACTATTATACCCCTTAGAAGGCAGGAGAGACACTTGTTTGTGAAGTGTATTTGCTGTTCCCTCACAGGATCAGAGTTCTGTTTTCAGCAGCACCCTTTTTAACTCCAGCTGCAGAGGATATGATGCCCTCTTCTGGCCTCTGTGGGCACTGGCACACCTGTGCCATTCACACACAAACACATCCTAATATACATTAACTAAAAATGAATTAAAAACAACATATTTAAGTTGAATTTTAAAGGTCCTCTTAAAATGGCAGAATAAAAATATATACAAAAATCTCTCAAGTTCATTTGGCGTGATTTTTACCTATCTTTGAGGATATCAATACTGAAATTAAAATGAGTGTTTCAGGTGAATTGTTGGCCACTTTTCTTAGTATAGTCTTTCTCATGCAAATGTCAAGACAAATTTAAATACAATTATATATGTATATGTATAAATATATATTATATATCCTATAGTGTATATAATACATATATACATACATATGTACACACACACACACACACACACACATATATTATAGTGGCTGTTTCTCTGGGTAGATAAAAATTTCTACCCTGAAATTCATAATGAAAAGCACTAGATTGAAAAAGTACCTAAAGCATATCCACTTTCTTTTAAAATATTTTTCTAGATGTATTTATTTATATATATATATATGTGTGTGTGTGTGTGTGTGTGTGTGTGAGTGAGAGAGAGAGAGAGAGAGAGAGAGAGAGAGAGAGAGAGAGAGAGAGAGAGAGAGACTGTTTGGCCTACATGTGTATTGTATATGTGTACCACTCGCATGAGGAAGTCAGAAGAGGGCTTCAGTTCCCCTGGAACTATAGCTACAATGGTTGGAAGCCTCCATGTGGGTGCTGGGAATTGAACCCAGGTCTTCTGTAATAGCAGAAAGTGCTCTTAACTTTTGAACTGTCTCTCTAGCCCAGAAGTCACTTTCTCTTGAACTAGAATAAGTGAACAAATGTGGGAGGAAATGTGCCATTGTCCCAGTGGAGACTGTGGGGAGAAGATTCAAACAATGCTACCACTTACTTTGCTTTGCAGGGCATGTGTGTGCCGTTCTCTATGTGACAGTATCCGTACTTTGACCCACCTTCATTATGCTGGTAACATGACTTATTTGCAACCTTGGTTCCTGGGATCAGGCACAGATGAAAGTGACATATTTGGAGAGAAAATAGATAGGAAATGTAATATTATAGAGTACAAAATATAAAGTTAGCATTAAAAGTACAGATTGAATATCCCTTATCCAAAATCCTTGCAACTGGAAATATTTTGGATTGCAAATTTTTTATACTTTGAGGTATTTTCATATATACATTGAGATAGCTACAGACTAGGACCCACCCCAAAAGTAAAATTCATTTACTGTTTTATACATATTTTAAACACATAGCTACTGGTCATTTTACTCATTTTTAGAGTACCTGAACTTTAACCTATTACATGAGGATCATAAGTAGATGTTGACATTTAAAATAATTCTGTATTTTGGAGCATCTAGTGTCCAGATTTTTGAGGTCAGGGATATATTGTGTTTGTGCTAGTTTGGCATACTTCTACTGAGAATTTGCAGATACACAAGCCTCAATAATTTAATGTCAGAGGAGTAAGGTAGAATTTAAAATGGTCTTTTAAATGTTCTGTTATAATTTCTATTTAGGTATTTGAAAATATCTGTATGAGTTGCTGAAGGTTAAAATTTTCACCCAAATAGAAGACGTAGCCAGAGAGCTGCTGTCATTGCATCATTATGTTCAAGACCAACAAGCATTGATAGTCAGATATGAAATACAGCCACAACAACTAGCAGTTATGTTTAACCAAATGCCCCCTGTGTGCCAAGTACAGTGCAAGAATCACACCTTCCATTTCCCATGTAATTGGCCTCAGACAGCCATCCGATGGGCACAAAGCTCCAAGGTTCAGAACTCAGGCTTTAAGCACAACTTAGCAAGTGCTTGAACTTGGGCAAGTATCTTACTTAAGCACGGAGCTTGCTCACCGATAAAATGAGGGTGTGTGGTGTAGTTCATTAACTCAGGTTTGATGAGATAATTGAGTGGATCTGTGTAAGCCACCAAACAGGGTCTGTTCAGCAGTATGTGGGTTCTTACTGCTGTTCTCAGGTTATCCACGAGGAAGTGGAGACCCACCCCAAGTTACACAGGAAGACAAGAAGCCAGCTTCACCCACCTCTCCCCAAGCCACAGACTCAGGCCCTGACTCAAGTTACCCCACTCTGTGATGAACAACTCGTAAACTCTGGCAAGCTGGATATAAACCTTTGAGGGATAATCAACAAAAGTAAAATGAGCAAAAGCTTGTGAAGAATTTGTTCTGTTTTCAAGAAAAAAAAACATATTGATTTATAAACTTAAAATATTTTTAATGAATTTTATGTTTTACTATTCAAGATGATAAAAACCTTTGTAACTATATTTCTTGGATTATTTGGGCCTTAGCAACATATTAATTCCTTATTATAACAATATAGATATATTCTGGGAACAAATAATCCAACATATAAACAAAGGAAATGTCATAGTAAAAATCCCTAACTTCTGAGTTACAGATTCTAATATTTTTGAAAGTATCATTCATGTACCCGCAATCAGGTACCTTTGTAGCTAACTTTTGCTACATCCTTATTCTTTTTCTAGACTTTAAACATTTTACAGTACAACAAAAACATGGGGCTGGAAAGATAGCTCAATGGTTAAGAGCACTGGCTCCTCTTCCACAGGTCTTGAGTTCAATTCTCAACACCCACATGGTAGCTCACAACCATCTATAGTGGGATCTGATGCCTTCTTCTGGCATAAGGTCATACATGAGGCTAGAGCACTCATATATATGTGTGTGTGTGTATATATATATAAAATAAATCTTTAAAAGAATAAGAATCAGTGTTAGATTAATGCACTATCATTTGTTTGATACATCTTTATTCTTGGATTTTAAATTCCTCTTCAATTACTCATTGCCATAAAAGACAACGTTGGAGGAAAACTTTTCATTGATAAATATTTCAGAGTTCAGCTGTTAGGGCAAAGGAAGGCAATGCAGTGTCTTTGGCTGTGTGTGTAGTTTTCCAAATCTTCATCTCTGTAAACATTTCCCTAATCCACATTTTGCCAGTAGTGTGTGGTAGTAAGTGAACATCCGTGCCATCTTTTCTAACACCTGTAGCCAGTCTTTAGTGTCTTATAAATGCAGAAGGTTAAAGGTTAGCTTATGTTCATTAATACCCTTCATAGAGCTATGGAGTAAAGGCAGTTTTAGTCTTTATTGGTTGGGCATTTTCATTTCCTTACTATAACAAAGTACTTATTATAGCATGATCGCATTTTCAGTACTTTGAGTTTTGATTCCCAGGAATATCTTGAGGCTAAAAGTGTGACTTTTATTATGAATTCATGTTACAAACTTTTTCAGATTAATTTAAAATAAATATGATCTTTTATGAATCACAAAATTTGGAATTTGAAGATAAATCTAGCATTTTATGGTGGCTACCTTTGAATGAACAATTTAATGGTCTTCTCCATCAAATAGCCAATAAATATGTTCCATATTAATGCAATAGATAATTTTGATACCAACTAAAGTCAGGCACTGAAAAAAAAACTATGGAGAAAATATTCTGGGTCTCTGGATGAAGAGGTAACAAGACTTGGGATGGAGCCAGACAATAGAGTCAGACAGAAAAAGTTAATACTCATTTATTACTAAGTAATAAAGAGGACATGCTGAGCTTCACTTATGCACGTAGGGTTTTCTTTCCTTGGGTTTCTGTCTCCTGAGGACACTAGTCAAGGATATCTGAGAGTAACCAGCAGAAGCAGTTTTGCTGTTACCTTTAGTTCAGAATACCAGCTCCCAGGAAGTGTAATCAGAATTGCTGAGGCCAGTCTCCAGCACATCAGCACATCTGGGCACCTCTCAATGGTTTAAAGGCATTGCTCCTCAGATTGTTTCTTAGTCTATCCTTGCTGAGTATAGAGGGGCTTATCTAGGACTTTTTAGAAGATCTTAAGGTGTCTTGATTTTCTGGGTTTTTTTGTAGACAACAGATTATTTTTTTGTTCTATTCTCAGTTTTGGTTGAAGTTCATTTTCAGATACTGTGAGAAGTTTCTGGCATGCAATGACATTATTGAAGAAGTATTAGGAATATGTAGCTTCATCCCTTTTTGAATAAATATTCCCGGTGTCATTTATGTAGGAATCTGGAAGAATGCAGGCTGTGACAATTCGATACATGGCACCATACACATGCCATCCAGGAAGAACAAATAATTGCTTTCTTGTTAAATTTTTTTCTTTCATTTTGTAGAATTTTGTAATCTTTGACTAGTGGCTCTCTATTTCCTCCCCACAGCCTCATAAGCAGTTTGATATTTTCTTCCAGGACTTCAACATCTTTATAGACTTCACATAGAATTGAGCACACTTGGGTACTCTATTAGAAATTTGAATTTATAATCAAGCTTTTTCATCCAGTTTAAATTTGGGCTTAATATTTTCAACTATCTTTACATCACATTTATTTTAAAGCCTGTGCTATGATTTCCTTAGTGTGGACACTAAACTTGGAGTCAACAAAAATGGTCATTGAGTTGTTCTCATGTTTCCTCGCTGCTACTCTTCATTCCATGGGTTTTATTTACTTGTTTCCTACATGAGCTCATGGCCTATCTACCAACACTATGGTCACTCCTGTGTGCATGGATGAATTATTTGAGATTGAAAAAATGACTTTTGAAAAGCTTGTCTCAAACACGGTATGATCAGACAGATATTAAAACAAAAAAGTGTCGAAATAAAAGTAGAATTTCAATAGAACAGCCTTCTTATTTGCTACCTTTAAACTTTTGGTCTTAAAACCATGCCCTCATTCAGCTTGATTCCTCCACTTCCTGTGTCTGAAGTCCATGGTGTCCTCAGCAATAGGCTCTTACCTTCAAGTTCTGGGAAGCAACCAAGGGCAGTGGCAAAACATGAAATATTTAAGGGGGATCTATGGGATACACTCTGAGCTACAACTCTAAGGGGAGTTTGCATTGCCTGTCAGTGGGGTACTTGTCTGTAGTCTGTGACTCTTGGGGGCAAGTGTTATCACTCACTGTGACACAATCTTACACACACACACACACACACACACACACACACACACACACTTTTAAGTTACATTATGCAGCACATGTCTCTATAATCTAGCATCCTTTTCTCAGAAGTATCAGGAGGTGCATTGCAAACTGCCAAGGGAGACTAGTTCTTCACAGCTGCTGTGCCTTTGACCACAACAATGACTAGCCCAACAAGATTTCTCCAATGGTGCAATAGTGGCACTTAAATCTTGGAGATAATCAAAATCTATCTAATTAGACTTAATAGCTAGTTTAATACAAGGTATCTCATGCCTGTCTCTACCAACAATCCATGGCTAGCGAGGTCATAGACACTAAAAGAGAAAGTACTATTACCATTTTTTCTAAGTCAATACAACTTGTACTTTTATTTTAAATATTGATCCTTATACCCATAAACGACTGTAGCTCTCATCCCCTTATCAGTGAAGCTTTTTAAATTTTATTTTATGTTTTGCAGCAGGCAGAGCCTATTACAGAAATCCAAATATAATCAAACACAGAGAATACATGACTATGGGGTCCCCATCCCTAGTTAGCCCATCTACAACACAACCCCTACACCTCAGGCTCTGGGAACAGTATGGAAAAGAGGGAAGAAAGATGGTAAGAGCCAAAGGACCAAGATGTTTGCTGCAGGATAGTGTCTTCTAGATATGGCCCTATGAAATCTCAATAATGCCATTGCCTAAACCTGGATAATGACCACATCATTCAACACACACAAAGGGAATAGGAGAATCTAATAGATACCAACCTAGATGAAAATTTACAGGAACCAATGGATGTGGAGGAAGTGAAAATATGTTTTCTTTACCTATGACCACCCTATATACAATCCCAAGTGGTAAGCTCTAAACACTTGTGTATGTATGAACAACCCTAAATGGAGCCTGTAGTTTCTCTCTGTATGTGTTTAGCAATAATAATTGTAAAAGAAGAAAGAGATCATGAGTCTGAGAGAGGGTTGATGGGGATGAAGGAGTTAAAGGAAGGGACAGAACTGATGTAAAATACAGTGTACTCATGTGTGAAACTGTCCAATTAAAAATTTTAAATATGCTTATTTACAATTTTGAAAAGTGACACCATTTCTAGGAAGAATGAGATTGGTCCTTTGACCAAGGCCACGCACCATCACTGGGATGATGTTGTCATGGAGAGGAATTGCCGCTGTGATACTAATGTTCATTGCCAACCTGATGTGTGTTAGATTCACCATGGAAACACACTTCTGGGTGTATCTGTGAGCGTGTTTCCAGAAATGCTTGTCTAAGGAGGAAAAGTCCACCTTGAGTGACATCGTCCCATGAGCTATAATCCCAAACTGCATAAAAAGGAAAACTGAACTTAGCACAGGCATTCATCTTCTGATTCCCAATCAGGGATACAATATAATTAACTGCTTCAAACTCCTGCAGCCTGGGCTTCCCTAGCATGAAGGACTTCCCCTGGAACTAAGAGACAAAATCAACCCCCCTTTCCTTAAGTGTTTTTCTTTAGGTATTTTGTCACAGTAGCAAAAAAAGGAATTAATCCAGTCAGTACCTTACCTGGGCCCCACATCTCCATGCACACTGCTGCTGCAGGGTGGGACAGCTGCCCATCAAGCAATAGCCACTCCCGTTTTGGCAAGGGTAACCATTGACTCTGAATCTGTCAACTGGGCAGTGGCTGGATTTACCATCACACATCTCGGGCAGATCACAGTCATCTTTTGCTGTTCTGCACACAGCCCCAGCCTTTTTAAGCTGTAAGAAAAAAAAAAAACAGAAAATATATGTCACCTTGCCCCTTGCTCTGATACCTCACATTAACACAAATAATCGGTCTTTGTGTCTATGGCATAATTTTACTGTAATTTCATTTGGACTACATACATGTCGTATCACTAGTATTGATGTTGGCCAATACTCTTGAGTCTTTAAGCAATTCATAGTTTGAATTTGCAATACAAAAACTAAAGAAACATATAATAACAAAAGAGGCATGCCAGGCAATGTCTCAGATAGAGAGCAGAGAGTTATATCTCTCCTTTTGTTGAATTTATAAGATTTAAGTCTGCAACTTTAGGATTTGCTAGTTAAGTGAACCTTCTGGAAAAAGGAGACAGCTTTGCAAGTGCCAGCTCTGCATACCTCAAGATTTTCCCAGGCATCGAGTTTCCTCGGTTCTTTTCATTGCAGATTTGGGTAGTTCTTGTCAACTCTTGTTATGGAATGTTGCATTGTGAAGAAAGAAATAACCAAGTACCCTCTTGCTATATGAACTCTGTTGCAACAGTACTGTACATTTTGCCCTTACTTCCTCGGAGAAACCTTGATAAAAACCAACTACTCTGCCACTTCAGCAAATCAGAGGAGGCTCATCCTTTGCTGGCTGTGTGAGTAGGCACAGTTCATCTCATGGACCAAACAACTTCCACTGTTTTAATACCAGTTACAGGACCAGACCAAAACTGCAGCCAGAGTTCACCAACCCTCCAAACATAACTCCCACTGCTCCAACCAGCCTGGATCTCTTACACCAAACCTCACCAAGTCCCTTCTTTGCACCCTTTCTTAACATTTAGACGTTCTTTCTTTTGATGTCTAAATCTAAATCTGAAATCAACTCATTTCTGTTTCCTGGTCATCAGAAATACTCCTTTCACGTGAAGTGTCCTCTGAGCTCTCCAATATAGATTTCTGCTCTTTTTATCCTCTGTGCAGTGAGGGTGAGCCCTTGGATTTAGATTTAAATAATGTGGTTTTGAATTTGGGTCCTGATTTAAGATACGAGAAGCCCCATTGAATTCAAAATACTTTTCTAACAGATCCATCAGTCAGTACAGGTAGGTTTGATCAGTTCATATGATGCAGTCTAGGGAGGCTCTGCAGTATGAGAAGAAGCCAAAGGAGAAACTCCCAATGGTCTTGGAGCTGGTCATGTTTGTCCATGTTGGTTTGCCTACTGAATAATGACCGTGTTTTTATTTCTCAAAAAATATACTGTATGGATTTAAGATGAGCAATGTGACATTTTGGGGTGTGTGTGTGTGTGTGTGTTTGTGTGTGTGTGTGTGTGTGTGTGTGTGTGTGTGTGTGTGTGTGTGTAATCCATGTGTTCCAGGCTGGCCTTGAACCCTTCATGCAGACAATGATAATTTTGAGCTTCTGATCCTGCTACTCCACCTCCTGAATGCTGAGATTAGAGACGTGAGTCACCACACCTGATTCATACTTTACTGGGGATTGAACCTGGGGCTTCATGCTTGTTAGGCAAGCACTCTGCCCGATGAATTACATGCTTAGCCCTAAAGTCAGCATTTTTAGAGTCTGGATTTACAAGAGATTATACAGCCCTTGTCTCTCCGAGTCTGTTTTCTTTCACTTGGTATAATGCCCTCCTGGATTATCCTGGTTGTCACAAACAGAAGACATACTATTTTTTCATAATTTCCTCTCTAAGCCTCCTTTCATTCAAAAGAAAAATGAGATAATATCTCCTTTGCATTATTGGGAAACTAGTTGAATTTGAAAAGTACCCAAAGAGTGATTGAGTCATTATTTTCTAGGAAGAAAAACATTGCTCTGCCTGTTTGACTTAACATAATCACTGAAACATTAAAATAGAAAAATAATCACAACTGTAAAAATTGGAACAAATGAATCTTACTTGGCACTTCTCACAGCATTCTCCCAGGGCACACTGAAAACCTGCTTTGATCTTACAGGTCTTTGCATCACAGCATTTGTTGGTACATTCCTAGAAAATGTCAGCCACAGATGAAAGTGGTACATTATTCTAGTACAATTCATAATAAAGCTTATTTGCCACATATACACATTACTTGGTAGCACTTAAAATTTTCTTAGGAAAATAAAGACAAACAAAGTCATTAGAAAGAGTCTGAGCAGCTGGTGTCTTGTGTTTATCTGACTTTAACTTACATAGATTTTAACGGACATATACTGTCTATCCTTTTGAACAAATATATTTCCCACAAGTCCTTCATATTAATATTATTAAGTTCTATTGATAAAATGTGAAGAAAAACAAAAGGAAAGGATACTTTTTAGAACAATCCAACTTGATTAATCCTACTCATTAGTTATGTTTCTATCTCATCTTAAATTCAATTCTGTCTTCAACATAGATAATGGATATTATTAAATTAATCTTCAACATACATGCTCTGGCTATAAATTTAATTCTAGCACATATCCCAGAATAACTACTAATGTGGCTCAACACATTTGTAAGTGACATCATATTGCAATGACAAATGCCTGGACACACATGAACGCAATATAATTTCTTTTGATCTTGGTTTTTTGTTTCTGAGAGAACCAAATCCTTTCTTTACATGTACTGGAGAATCTGGAGCCTCAGGAGATTCCTATTGTACCTGTCAAGAATCCTACTGAAAAATCTAGACTTCAAGAATTACAATACTTTTAGAGTTAAAACTACTTCCCTAAGTTTAAGTCAAAACATCATCAGAGAAAGACTATCCCTGCAGATAGAAGAAATAAATATTTAATTTTATTCTGAAGACATTGCAAAGCCAGTCCCTAGAGAGAACGATACATCACTCCTGTTAAGTGCTAATAAAACGGGGGTGGGGCAGAACCCTATTTAGAATTTTGGCCGGCCTGTGAATAGGATGAGATCAGGCTGGGGATTGGATTGTGATGACAATGATTTCTGAGTCTTAACAGATATGCGATATGTGATCCATTCTGGAAGTGGGGATGAGAGACAATAAACAAGACCTCGATCTAGATCTTGACTCTTGCTCTGGCCAGGTCTGTGAGCTTGGGAAAGCAAATGATTTACACTCTCTAAATACTGCTTATAGTGTTACATCTAAGGTTGATGCTCACTGATCCACAGTTGCTTGAGCTACCTGAAGAATTTCAACCAGAATGCAAGGGATGAAGACATTGTTTGGGGGTGGGTGGGTGGAGCTACAAAGTCAGGATGGAAAGGGATCTAGTGAAGAATGACATATTAAGATCTGCACACTCCTTAGCAGACTAGCCTGAAAAATACCTACCTATCTGAAGCCCCAAGAAACGTTCAGTTTTATGGTGGGCTATATAATCATACACGTTATGTTCTTAGCAACTGATAAATGAACCAGTTTATTTTAGAAAGGGCTAGAAGTACCTTGGGGGTGCCACAGTCACAGTCCTCATTCATTTCTACCAACTGGTTCCCACAGACTGGGATGGATATGATATCTGAAGGCAACGGGGTGTTATAGAGGCAATGGGATAATAATTTGTCTTCAAGAAACTTCCCATAGTTGACACGGCTGCAGGAGCTGAAGTCTGTGGGCATATGGAACCTATGTAGATAAAGAAAGAGAAAAAGCAGTACAATCATGCTTTAAATGTGGGAAGTAATGGCTGACATCAACTACAATGATACTTACAAATTACCACAGTAATCAACTACAACACACTGAGGAGGTACTAAGTTATGAGAACATCTACATTTCTAAATTCACCCACTTGTATGGATTTGAATATCTCAGCTTAGTGGGTAAACATGACCATTTGCAAAGTGTAGCATGCTGACCACTTTTAATGATAACAAAAATGCTTCTTGGCCAACTCATGTCATCTCTCTCATCCCTGGATCATTTGGGGAAACAATTGTATTTCATGCATGTATCTAACATCTATGCACATTTTATGCATAGATCTTATTCCTTTAGATAAGTACCAGCTGACATTCTTTTCATCTTATAAATGAAGGTGAGACTTAAACAGGCAATTATATCTGGGAGAAAGGACACTAACTGTGGAACCGGAGAGAAGCCAGGTCCTTTTGGGGGAAGGAGCAAGCAAGAAAAAAATTACTCAGTAATGGAGTTAGCAGAAAGGTAAGAACAGAATATATATATATATATATATATATATATATATATATATATATATATATATATATATATTCATAGATAGATAGGTAGGTAGGTAGATAGATAGATAGATAGATAGATAGATAGATAGATAGATAGATAATGTGAAATCCTTCAAAATAAGATTGCCTGGAAAATTTTCCAGCAAGACAGGGATATAAATGTCTTTTCCAATTTTTTCCTGTGAGAAGTTTTTTTTTCTGTTTTTGAAAATTTGTCTTTTTCTTCACATAATATATCTGATTATGTTTTCTCCTCTGTCTACTCCTCCTAGTTCCTCTTCACCTCCCTTCCCATCCAGATTCACTCCCCTTCTGTTTCTCATTTTTAAAAAAAGGCTTCCTTGAGATAATGCTAAAATATAACAAAATATAATATATAATATGACAAAGCAAAAACTATCACATCGGAGTTGGGCAAAACAAACCAACAGAAGGAAAAGACCCCAAGAGAAGGCACAAGAATCAAAGACCCACTTGTTCACACACTCAGGAGTTCCACAAAAACACCAAACTGGAAGCCACAATCTCTATGCAGACGGCCTGGTGCAGACCCGTGCAGGCCCTGTGAACGCTGCCTAAGTCTGTGAATTCATAGGTGCTTTGCTCATGTTGATTTACAGTGCTTTGTTTTCTTGGTGTCCTCCACCCGCTCTTGCTCTAACACTGTTTCCACCCCATCTTTCCTGAGCTCTGTGAGGAGGAATAGCATGAAGGAGACATCCCATTTAAGGCTGAATGTTCCAAGGTTTCTCACCCTCTGTTTAAGGTTTGCATATGTTCCCATCTGCTGCAGGAAGCTTCTCTGATGATGATTGATCATATTTGTTTTTATGGGTCTGGGTTATCTCACTCAGGATGATTTTTTTCTAGTTTCATCCATTTGCCTGCAAATTTCATGATGTCATTTTTAAAAAAAAAACTGAGAAATACTCCATTATGTAAATGTACCACTTGTTCTTTATTTGTTCTTCTGTTGAGGGACATTATCAGATTTTTCTTCAAAAACCCATTCTGAGTTTATGGAATATTTGACAAAATTTTTACAAAAATTTGGCAAAAATAAATTTTTTGTTGCGTGAGCCATGTAGATAACACGAGAATAAAATGATGAGCTGCCCAAACCCCAAAGAGAGAATGTGTCTCTAGTATGACCAGTTTTTAAAAATTAGGTTTAGGGTCTGGAGAGATGGCTCAGAAGTTAACATCACCCACTGGCTCATCCTTCAGAGGACCCTGGTTTGATTATAAACACCTACATGGCAGCTCACAACTGTCTGTAACTCCAGTCTTAGGGGACAGGATGCCCTCTTCTGTCTTCCAAGGGTATAGGTGGTGCACAGACACACATGCAGGCAAAACAACCATCCACATCTAAATAAATAATTTTAAAAATTCATAGAGGTGCAGATAAGTTGATATGGGACAGATTCACCAGTGAAGGATTCAAATATCAAATTACTTATGAATTAAATGGAATTAAATGAAATAAATAATTTTTAGTATTTGCAATAATATTTGGTGGCCAATATGATTTAGCTTTATGATTTATTCATTTATCTGCTGTTGCCTATGCAGAATTCACATAGAAGTGTCACCAAGGCTGTGGGCACTGTGTCTGAGTCATGAGCTGAGAGGCTCCATGAGCTGTGTTTGTTACTCCAGGAACACAGCCAGTGCCTTCGAGGATCACACTGGTCAACAGTGGCTCCTGCAAACTTGGGTTATCCCTTGCTTTCAGATTATTCTCCATACAAACCTTTGTCCCTATGACATTTTCCTTTGCTTATTATTGGGTGTTATATATATATATATATATATATATATATATATATATATATATATCCAAGATATAAAAATGTAAGCTTCCTGATTTTATTAAAATTCTTCTAATTCTAAGACATAAAGTCTTTAACAAGGTGTTGACTATGAGCTTGAGTCTAGCACCAACCACTGGACATCAAAACCAGGGACACACAGTGTGTCCCCAACACCCTCACCTTAGTGACTGCTCCATTACACAGACTTCAGATGGGCACTTGCAGCTCAAGTAGTCATGGATCATGCCGAGGCTGTGGCCCATTTCATGGGCCATTGTCCCTGCAACTCGAAGATGGTAGTTACTGTAGTCCTAAGGGTAATAACATGGAAAACGGCATGTAACTCTCATGGTGACATACTCTTACTGGTGTTGAGTTCAGCTGCAGATCTCTCTTTCTCTTTCCCTCTCTCTCATACAGACACACACACACACACACACACACACACACACACACACACACACACCAAAAACACACAAATAAGGAAAGGGATTTATCATTCAAACAGTAATCCCAAAATGTTGGTGTAACCATTTCAACATTAGACAAAGTGGACACCAGAATAATCAGTACATTTAAGACAATAAAAGGTCAGCTTTTCAGGGAGACAATGACTAGATTTATATAAAAAACACCTAACAACAGAGCTTCAAAACCCATGAAGCAAACTATGCAGTTGAAAGATATAAACATGGACCAACCAGTAACTATGCTTATGTATTTCAATGCCCACTTTTCATTAAGACTGAACAGATCCAAACAACACCAAAATTACCTGGATACTATTGACAATTCTAGAACACTAACAGAAGACCCTTTCATGTCAGTTTAGGTGCAGCCATCAACTAAAGACAAATATCAAAAATCAAAATTCTACAGAGTACACCCCAGTGCATAAAAATATTAGTAAACAATTTTACATAACACTTACAAATAATATATGAATTCAGTTTAAAAAGAAAAATCATGAAGTATTTAAAAAGAAAGAAACAAAATATACTCAATGTATCAATGCAGCTAAAATACATAGTGAGGCATTGATTGCATTAAAGAAGAACAAATTAAATACAATATAAATAAAGGACAGAGAATTAGTAAGACAAGGCCAGAAATCAATGAAGTTTAGAGGAAAAACCACTGAAAGAATCAATGATTGCTGTGGAATAATCCTTTTGTGCACTCTAAAGATTTGTCACTTGAATTGGATTACTAAAACACTGATTGGCCAGTAGCCAGGCAGGAAGTATAGGCAGGGCAACCAAACCAAGTTTGATGAGAAGGAAATGGGCGGAGTCAGAGAGTCACCAGCAGATGCAGGGGGAGCAGGAGATGAATGTGCCACACTAATAAAGGTACCACCACATAGCAGAGGGCAAATAAGGAATATGGGCTAAATTGTTAAAATGTAAGAGTTAGCTAGTAATAAGCCTGAGCTATTGACCTAGCATTTATAAGTAATATTAAGCTTCTAAATCAATTATTTGGGAAGTAGCTGCCAGGTATTTGGGAACAGGTGGGCAAGAGAGAAACACCCAATTACAAATTATCTTTGCAAAGATGAAAGAAATTGATAAACACCTACTGAAACTGGCCACAACACAAAAGAAAAGGTACATATGATCAATATCATAAATAAGAAAGGGGATAAGGTTGTAAGGTAGCTCCATATAGAAAAGATTGTACGGGATATAATCAATCAGTTTTTGCCCACTTAAATACATGGACACCTTTTTTCCCCGAAAGATGAAACTACCAAGGTTGCTTAAATACAGATAATCTGAACCGTCCAAAATTGATTGAATCATTGAAATTTGATTTCAAAACTCTTCCCAAAAGAAAAGAAAACTACACTCCTACACAGTTTTCCTGGTGAATTGTGTTAAAGATTTTAGAAGATACAGTAGCAAGTCTACTCCAATTGTGCAGAAAATCAGAGTTGGAAATATATTCCAACTCCTTGAATGTGGCCAAATTTACTATAACAACAAAACCTTTACAATCACATTATATGAAAGTAAAACAGTAGGCTGATACTACACTTAAGTCTAGAGGCAGGGATCCTAAAGATGTATCAGTACTGTACATTAAGACAATATTTTATGAATTTGTGAGATGCATAGAACCAATATTTGATCTTCAAACAGACCTGAATGATGCCAACAGAATGGTAAGGAGAACACATTGAAGACATGAACGCTAGACCCACAGTTGATCCAGAAAAGTCTGTTGATCTACAAGAAAGAAAAGAAAGAATGTACTAATAAGGAAACTGTCCTTTTTATAAACAATTTATTTAGAACTCTAAACAAGTACTGGAGAAATTTAAATTGCCAGCCATCACTTAAGTATTTTTTGGGGGTTTTGAAATCAGAAAAGGGACTCTTTTTCTAATACTGCCTTCCACAGAACTTGAAAGTCAAGCACTTGAATGTAAGAACATCCAATGTTTATTACATGTTCATAACTATTATAATTTTCCTTTTAAATTTGTTCCTTGTCAAGGAAAGAAACTGGTTTTTGTTTGTTTGGTTTTGGCTTTTGTGGGATTTTTTTTTGTTTTTTTCCTTTAGTCTTAACAAATGTTCCCTTGTATATAATTTTTTGGTTATAAGCTAAATTTCACGTTTTGTTTTAATTTATATCTTTCTCATACTTTATTTTAACCACTTATTCTTATGTCCTATTTATAGTGTTTTTTGTTATAGTAAGATTTGAAAAGTATTTGTGATACTGAGTTATTTTTGCTACTGAACACAAACAGGTTTAGACCAATTGCATTTATTTGCTAATGGTTTTTAGTGAACTTAATTTTGCTTTTGGAGTGTTTTTATTTCTAATTAGCATTGGTCAGGGTGCCTTCCTTTGCCTATGTTCTTTTCCTGTCTGCACAAGGTGTGGACCCTTGTTTACTTAGTGGAATTTTAAGCACTTGTCAAACCTTTAATTCCCCAGTTGATTCAACTTGTGTTCTTCCACTAAACAACATCAAAGGAATAAAATATTGATTCTGACACGAAAGATTAGAAAATTAATAGAATTTCTCCCTCACTGCTCATTCCCTGTATATTTTATCTTTTGACCTCATCTGATTTTACATATATATTATTTGGAAATTATACTTCTGCACTTTGGCATATTTAAAGCTTTATCATATCAGTAACCAATTTAACTTTATATCATAGAAGATTTGACACTTGATTCTACATTTGTATGGCATCAGTTCTCACCATTGATAACATTAATAAAAGTAACACCTTCCTCCACTCTGTAATTATCTATTTTGGCTTCTCTTCTCCATGAATAGAGTATATTTGGACTTTAATATTCTTAGCCGGTTATCCCTGCATTATAGGTATCTTATTAATTTGTCTAGTAAATGGTAAGACTTGCAATTTATAAATGGAACAGTAAATCTTCCATCTAGGAAATTAGAGATTTTTTTTTCTGTTTGCTCTGATCTCTTCAAGAAATATCTTCTTAGCATTCCATTAAAATTTTCCTACACATTTAAGTCTTGTCTATGATTTCCATTTCTCTGCCATTGCTCTGTAGTATATATACAGCAGTTCAACTGACTTGGGAGCCACTCTGGAAAGAGTTCAAATCACTTGGGTTCTCCAGCAACTAAGGTCATAGCTCAGGAACTCATTAAGTTCTTCCTTAGGGAACTGACTCCACCCAAAAGAGTGTCTCAATCTAGAAGTCACTCTTCCATGCTAAGTAGCTGTGTCTGCCGGCTATTCTCCAGCCATGTGGTTCAGCAAGTCACTCCTGTAGTGTTTACAGCCCATTGAGCACCTTTATCTTGGAAATAGATGGGCCTTGGGGTGTTGTAGAGTATTATTTTAAGGTGTGTTACTTTTGTTTATGCTCTGGAACATTTGTTTAATGACTCAAGGATGTGTTTGATTAAATAAAATTCACCTGCCCTCAGGAGACTGAGTCAGCAACTAGCTGACAGGAAGTGGTAGGGAGGAGCCAGGTGGAGAAGGGTCTTTAAGGAGGGGTGAGGAAAAGCACTGGGGGCGACTTGAAGGACAGGAGCCCCATTAGACATTCATGCTGAGAACTGTGTTCAACCTTCCTAGAGTTCTAAACTTAGTTTTTTGTTCCTACTTAACCTACTAGCTGCTCAAGGGCTCACTGACCAGCAGAAACTGTCTGGCAGAAAGTTATAGGAGCCATGGTTTTGTTTTTTTTTTTTTCTTTTCAGCTTTCTCGGGCCCTAGGGATATTCAAGTGCCACATTGGTATGCCAAAATGTTGTTGGTTGTTTTCGCTCTTTGGGGGGGCCTGCCACCCAGCTCCCAAATAAATCACACACAGAGTCTTATTCTTTTTTATGAGTGCTGGGCCTTAGCTTGTTCTGTTTCTTGCCAGCTTTTATCTTTAAATGATCGCATCTACCTTTTGCCTCTGCCTGGGCTTTTTCCTTTTCTTCTGCATATCTTACTTTCCTTCTTACTCCGTGACTGGCGGGATCGTTAGCCCCTGATGTCCTCCTCCTTCTCTGGCTACTTCTTTCCTCCCAGATTTCTCTTCCTATAGATTCTCCCTGCCTGCCAGCCCTGTCTATCTTTTCTCCTGCCTTGCTACTGACTATTCAGTTCTTTATTAGACCATCAGGTGTTTTAGACAGGCACAATAACACAGTTTCACAGAGTTAAACAAATGCAACATAAACAAAAGTAACACACCTTAAAATAATATTCCCCAACACTGGAATGTGGGATTTTGGTCAAGATTATATAATCATTGTGGTTAAAAGCATATATCCATTGTTGTTAAGAACATACATCCATTGTGGTTAAGAAGATACATCCATGTGGTTCATATCATACATCCATTGTAGTGTTATGCGAACTTTAAGGCTAGACTTCATGGAATGGTGATGTGAGAGAAGCCAACACTTTTAAAAAATCCTGCCACATTGAGATGGCTATACTGGAGGAAATCTATGCTGGCCATATGAAAGATTGTATATGGAGGAATACAGCCTGGCTAGTTCCAGTCATACTAGCCCACATGGTGTGTGTGTGTGTGTGTGTGTGTGTGTGTGTGTGTACACATATATATGGGAATTAAGCTTATATTAAACTCATAAGCTTTAAATCGGTTTGTTATGATCAATATAAAACATAAATTGTATATTATATATGTAAATAATAAATTATATAAATGTGTGTACATATATATGGGAATTAAGCTCATATTAAACTCATATTCTGAATTGATTATGAGTTTAATTGTTATGATCAGTACATAGTATAAATTAATTCTACAGGCTGTAAGCTGCCCATTTCCATGTCATGCACTGTTCCCTGAGGAAGCTGACATCACTGAAACTATGCACCTGTGCAGAGGCACATTCTTGATCTCATACGTCAAAGGTCAATGCAACTTTTATCCATTATATCTATTTTAGCTCTTTTTTTTAAATGGCCCTTCAGCAGAATATCCTAGGTGTGGGGTTTTAATATAACATTCAATCTTACTTTGATTTTAGAAGTTTCTCCTAACTCATGGCTAAAGTGAATCAGTTCTTCTAAACACAGTCTAAATCCCTCTTTTCATGATATAAATTTGTCCTTCTTTTGTGTAGACACAATAAAACAGAATTCTGATAAATGACAGATTGCCTTATCTTTATAATTTAAAAAAAGCCAATACTTGGTTGGACCCAAAGTAAAACATATCCAACAAGTACCCATCTGAGTATTTTTTTAAAGCCTTTCAATTCCCCTCTGTGTAGCTCCTTCCATCTTACACATGCTCCAAGGTACCACTTTTATTGCTGAGGCTCTGGCAATAGAGTCTATGGTACATACCATCTAGACTGCAAAGAGGAAGCCATACATACGAGATCAACTGGGCAATATCATGATGCTTTCGCTTTAGCAGATCCTTCCCTCTCCACTTAGCGAAGTTGTTCAGGGTGGTGTTGGCATCTGGGGTTATCTTTATTTTATCCTCATCAGTCCAGATTTCCATTCCAACTAAGGCCACATGGGCATCAAGCTTTTTGTAAAGCTGTCCAAAGAGAATACATTGAAAAGCAATGGGTTATAATACTGAGATTACTTTTTGATATTTCCGCTGCACTTTATCTTTCAAAAGCAATCATGTGTGAATGTCCTTCATCAACATGAGCATTGCTGTACTCTTCCAGATAAAATGCTCATCTGAAAATTACATTTAAGTAACATCTTGAGGGTTGTTTTCAAGATTGAATGAGATAATACAAGTAAGAAAGGTACTTCAGTTCCAGACATGATGAATCTATTTTGTTTCTTTTTTTCTTTAACTCCCTGAAATAATTTTCTATTGGAATTTGGTTATCAGTACATGCTTAAGTTAATTTTGGGAAACAAAATCCTACTAAACAAAGCTTGATTTGTTATTTTATTTTTGTCCTTAGAACAGGGTGGTATTAATATGCTGGTGGCCATGTCAGAGGAGCTGAAGTCAGCAATGGCACTTATGGAATACAGCCCAGTGGAGAGAAAAGCTATGCTGGGTACATCCGGGAGAGGCAAAGCCCCAGGAGGATTGTTTCTAGGACGCCCCCTGTTCTTCCTGCCTGCTACTGCCTGCCTTGTTCCTGCTGTTCCTGCCATGGTGTGATTACTACACGAAAGGACCCCACTGTATCTAGTATACTGTGGTTGTTTCTTGGGAAAATCCCACTCCCCACTGGGTAATTTACTTGCAGATTATAATGGAGATGATTCTTATGAGAGCAATGATGACTAGTTAGCTCCGTGGTTTAATTGGACTTTCTGAGTTAGCCTAAAAGATACAGGCGGTTAGGACAGTAAAGATGGTGAGGGCAATGGTTGAGGTATTCTGCCAATTGCTCCAATAAAAGATACAAAAAGGGCAAAATTAGGCTAGAAGCCACCTCCCCCTTTGTTAGATATGAGATTTGCAGAGGATGGAAAATAAGGATAAGCAAGTTTCATGCATTATAGACCTATGAGTTCTGCCTGTGGAAAAACAGGCTGATGATTAAAGAAAGCAATTATGTCCCTACACCCAAGGTTAGGCCTGAGTTCCTTGGTCATGTAATTTACAGAATTAATCACAGGCACCGGTACGCCCCTTGAAAAAAAATTGTGACAGGAAATTAAATTACTCTATTATGTGTAAAGAAAAGTAAGTGACCACTTGTTTAAACTTTCTTGAGAGTAGAATTAAGGATAGAAATCTGCTACAATGAAATAGCCAACAGCTGCCCACCAGTACAAAAGGAACTGGCTGAAATATACTTAGCTTGCTTAAAACTTTGTTAATCACTCATAAAAGAACCATTGCTTTGGGGTGAAGATGTTATGGTGGGAAAATTAATACAAAGAGAAATGTTTAATTACTTATGGACTTCTAAGGAAACCATGTAACTTGTGATCATATTGTGATTTCTTCTTCTGTAAAGATTTTAATTTGTTTTTTGGAAAGTAAGTAACTTGTGGTTATGAATCAATCTTTCCTTGCAGAGAAATTTTTGTCTTAGGTGGTATAATAGGGATAAGGGGGAAACATAGAACAGAACAAGCTACAGAAAAAAAAAAAGAAAAACTATAGTGAAGAATTAAGCCTTGGTCCTCAGAGAAGTCTCCTGTGTATGGAGGTAGTTGTACCATCCCTACACCTCTGCTCTTGTCTTTCTGGCCTGCTGAGAGCTGCCTTTCAGAAGCGTTAATATCTACTGAAATAGCAAAATTCATCATCAATCCTCAGAGTCCCTTTCAGCCTTAGCCTCAGGAGACTTGGCTTGCCTTCCTGGACTCATGTTTATTCAGAGAAACACTCAAGAACATCTTTTAACAAAGTGTTTAAAGTTACAGTTAATGAAAATATCATACCATGTTGACGTAATTGGCCATCTCAAGCACTCTCTTTCTTATTTCAGCAAGATTTTTATTATACTTCTTAAACTGAAAGGCAATGAAAAGACAGAAATAGGGGCTGATAGAAATTAAAATAATTGAAAGATTAAAAAAGACTATTTAACTTATTTTACAGTGATTATAATTATCAGTTATTAATATTTAAAACATAAAAGCAAATCAACTCATTTTTAATGGAAATTAAAACATTTTGGGAATAACATTATGTTTTCTTCCTTGAAATAGGATAGCATACAGCTCTTAGAAATTTAGCCATGCATGGCAGCATACCTGTAATCTCAACAGTGGAAGGCCAAACCAAGAGGACCGACCATGGTCTTGACAGCCTTGGCTATATACCAAGACTCTGTCTCAAGCAAAACTATGACACAATAGAATGAAGGATTTATTCTAAATGTATTTTAATTTAAATTTCTTGATTTTCTAACTGTTCAGAATCAGAACAAAGCATAGCTTACCATTTTCTAAACATGTGCATCATAGATGTATCCAATAAAATGAGACCAGATATTTGGGTTCTGGGCTAACAAATTTCCCAATAGTTTTGATATTCAAGTATTTTCTTTTTGGCAGTAAATACAACACTTGTTTAGAAACTCCCAATTAAAAAAATAAATTAAAGAAAATAAATTAAATGGTATCTATCACCAAAGGTTGCCTTTCTCCAAAGAGCCCCTCCACTGTGCCTTTGTATTTATGACTGCTCCCTCCAGAGCATAAATCCTACATTACAAATTAACTGCTTTACCAATAACAACACGATAAAGGAGTTTAAATGGAAACTAAATTTGGAACTCTAAAGACAGTAAGAAAAGAGACTTACAGGCCAACAATGAGATTTATGTATATTTGTCAGTTGCTTCTTTCTGAGAAGAAACATCTGTAAATTTTGTTATAAATATCAATTTTATAGACTTAGAATAATTTCTCTATACGGCTCATGTTCTTGATTTCTAAATGGATCTAGACATTTCTATTTCACACAATAAGTTATGCACAACAGAATTTTGTGAGATGCATTTATCTGACTAATTACCTCACCATTATCCAGGACCAAATAATATTCAATGTATTTCTTAGGTTCTTCAACAATCCTGTCATTCAACTTCTGAAATAAGAGGAAGACCATGATTAAGACAATGTTTCTCTGTTGATCTCTTATTTAGCATGTATCATCTTAGAAGAGGTTAGATTGTATCTGACAATCAAGACAGACAGTTTTACTATTTTAACTCTACCACAACCTTCAGGCCTGCATACTGACAAAGCTCAGAAACACGTGTGTTTTATGCTTTCATCATCAGAAAGAGAAAATCACTGAAGGCAAAACTCTTATTTATTATCTAGTAAGATGCACACTTATCTCCCATTGTCCATAGGAACAGAGTACTTACTAGCACCTTCTACACAGCTACAGCACTCTGGGGACTGGGATATATAAGGCTGCTTGGTCCAGCAGCTTAGTAACTCACAACACACACACACACACACACACACACACACACACACACACACACATTCAAACATGCACACAGGCACACACGCGCACACGCACGTACACACATCAAGTAAGTACTGTAGGGTAGATGCGATGGGTGATTGAAGCTGGGTGATTAGATAACGATTTCAAAATATAAAGTTAGAGGTTACCCTTTTAAAGACTTGGACTATAAGGCATACTCATCAAAACCGGAAAGAAATGAAAACAATTGGAATGTAATCCAGAAAAGAAAATGTAAAACCCCAATCTCTATGGTTAATTGACAAAGATATTTTAAAAAACATAAAAAAGATTTTTTTGTCAGAATAAATGGAAGGGAAAATTGATAGGGGAGACATACAAAGTAGGGGATACTAGACAGAATCAAGCAGACATCTATAACTCATGGCAGTGGTTTGAATTTTATGCTAAACATGATGAATGGAAAGCCATCCAAGGACTTTAACATGATGCAATTTATAATGAAACATCACTCAACCTAGGCCAGGGAGAATAGAGTCTGCTAAGGTGGGAGCAGACATAGAAAGGACAGATACAAGTTGTTGTCATGGTGACCTTGGGATACTACCTGAGAGCCCAGTGAAGAGCTGAAATAAGTGGAGGGAAGCTGAGAGATGGATACCATGTGAAGAAAGGAAAGAGAAATCAACAATAATCCCCAGATATGGGCCACAACGAATAATGAACAGTGGGCGGAACAGTGTTTAACTGGGGTGGAAAAAAGTGAGAAAGAAGTATATTGTGCTTGGTACATAAAAAAGAGTAGTTCTATTTTACGTATTAACATTGTATCAGATATTTACATGGCTACAAGACTGAATATACATTTTTAAAGATAGTTAGTACCTAGATCCTTTTAAAGAAAAAAAGCAAGATTCCATATAAGAATATTCTATGGGACTGGAGAGATGGCTCAGCAGATAAAGAGCACTGGCTGCTCCTCCAGAGGTCCTGAGTTCAATTCCCAGAAACCACATGTGGCTCACAACCATCTTTCATGGCGTCTGAAACTTATACATAAAATACATAAATAAATCTTTTTTAAAAGTCTTATTCTCCAGAAAAAAAGAATATTCTGTGCTCCTAGAGAAAGATCATGTGTTTATATTCCTTGCTACTGGATTCCTAGTACAGTGAATATCTTTGAGGACAAATTTGTCATATTTCTACCTCGAAAGAAAAGTCTTCACATATTTGTTCACTGTTGTGAGCTTCAGAAGGTACTGTGAGTGTTGTCTGTGCCTAGCTGTCATGTATCAGATTTCAGATTTCTTTTTAGCCTTTACATATGGTTGATGATAATAGTTTATGCAGATTCCTACTAAGTAAATTATTACTGTAAGGCAATGTTTTACCATTAGTAAAACCATAAATTATTAGTTTCATTAGTGGCTATAAAATGTGAACCAAGAACACTGCTGAGATTAGAACCAAGGACTAGAAAGGTGTCTGAGCAGATAAAACCCTCGCTGTGAAAATGTGAGCACTGGAATTCAGATGCCCAAACTCACTGTGAAAGATCTGAAGGTGTGGCGGCCTGTCTTTAGTCCAACAACAGAAAGGGCAGAGACGGGGAACTCCTAGAACAAGCTGGCTAGGCAGACTATCAAAAATGGCAGGCTCTGAGCTCATCAAGAAACTGTGACTCAGTATGTAAGTTGGGGATCATTTGAGGAAAACACTTGACATCAACTTGGGGTCTCCACAGACACATGTAGGGTCAGGTATACACATATGCATGCACATACAACATACATATGAGAAGAAGAAAAAAGATTAGAGCCCAGGTTAGAAAACAAAACAAAAGTACCAATTAACAATCAAACTCTACATACAATCAGCCTGGAGGCAGGCGGGACCACTCTCTGACGCAACCCTTGTTGCCATAACGCATCATCCATGCCACAGCTGCTGTTAGCCTGGTCTCCGTTGGGGTCATCCTTGAAGACTGCGTGTGCGTGCTCATCCAGGCTCACAGAGCTCAAAGGTTCGATAAAATACCTTTCATCTCCTTGACTGAAGTAGCCCCTGAGAAACATGAGCATTCAGGCTTCTTAACAAAATGATATTCTTTTGGAGTTGCACAGACACAGAATCCTCCAAGATATCACCACTTCCTAGCCAATGCCAAAGAAGTTTAGTTTTTTGGTAACAAAGCAACCCAACTTATCTGTTTCTGACTCTAGAGATGTTTCCTGACTCAGTCCCCAGTTGTCATCCTTGAAAGGGAAAAATGTTTCAGAGTCTTGTAAGGGATTAAAATTCTAGGCCTGTCTCTGATTAACTAAGAATCCAGAGAAACATTATTTAATTAAGCAGCCTCATTTTTCAGTCTATAAAATAGAAAAAGAGAATAGCTATGAGGAGAATGGTAGGGGTGGAAAGAGAAAACAGGTGAGGCATGTGGTCAGGGCAGATTTCCAACTTCTTCACAAACTCTGGTACTGGAGTCTGAGCTGAGTCATTGACCACCCCACTCAATTCTTCCCCTTAGTGGCTGACTTCTAACTAGATTAATTTTTAAGGCTTATAAGCTATTGTGCGAATAATGAGTAATTGCTGTTGTATTTTTATTTCTTAATTCATCTACAGTTCCAATGGTTTAAAATTGATCTGCATCAGATTTAATGAGACTATTAAGCACTTTACTAAATGCAAGGCATAAAAGAGGTCCACAGTCTCTTCCTTCGTGATCCTTATATTCAAAAATGAGGAAAATGTGGAGAAATAATAAAAAAGTAGATGTAATTTTGCAAAGATATATATGCAACTATATCTAATTAGTATGAAGTAGAAATGCAAGAGTATACAGTGTCTAGAACTGGGAGAGAGCAAGCGTGGCTGTTGTTTTCAATGGTTTAGTTGAAGTACATGGTAGTTAATGTAGAATGTTTCAGTAGAGACAGATACAGTGAACAAACAAGAAACAAGTAGACATAATCTTAGGAGCTTGATAAGGAAATGGGAGCTGGAGGGATGAGGAATGGAATCTTCAAAGACTTCGTGATGCCTGACTAGCTAAGTTATTACTTGATTATTTCATCCATGAGGTCAACAACACAGGAAAAATAATGATTTGTGAGACAATTGATTTGCTTGGTTTAGAACACATTGAGACTTGATTCTTTACAGTATCCAACTCGAAGTGCAGAAAAGGAAATCGGTCAGTTCTTGGTACTGATGAGATATCATAGGGTAGACAGACACATGGAGAGTCACTAACAGGCTGAAAAATACAGATGTTCTTAAGAATAAAAACTAGAGAGAAATAAAAGTGAGGAGAGGAAGCAGAGGAGACTCTACACTCTCAAAGAGTCTGACTATAAAATCGAATCTCAAAATCTTCACTTTTACATGAGCAGAGGAATAAAAACAAAATGGAAGGCAGTTCCGTTGTATAATTTTCATGCTTTAAAAAGAAACAGTGTTTTGATACAAAATTTCAAAATTTTGTAGCCTTTATGAATCACACTTAACTATATGATATAACTAGTTATACTTGAGGGTCTTCAGACTTTCAAACATGGGCTCTATACCAGTGGGATGTGGAAACATTCCCGAAGTCTTACCGTAGACCTTGACATGTGCTGATGCTGGCTTCGGATACTTTCTCATTTATGATGTGTCCTTGGTAGTAACAGCTATCCTAAGGGAAATGAAAAGCACTCTGTAAAGGAAAGTCTTCGGAGGTCTTAGACCTCATGATCAATTAGAACTTTAAATCCTGGAATGGGAACAACTTTCTGCTGCACAGTTGTTAAGTTAGAGACTTTAAAAAAATTAAACATAAGCATTTTAAATAAATGTTAAATCTTTTATGATAGTTAATGACTCCCCAAATGTTTATATTATGCAGTCTATATATTATCTATAGTACTGTAAATAAAGTGTAATATATAACATTATACACTATATAGTATATTTTATATATTATTATAATGTCTTGGTGATGCTGAAAGAGTACAAAGTAGTTGAGCACTATTCAGAAAAAAAATGGATTTAGTTATCTAAATTTAAAATCTGAGTCTCCAAAAATCTGACTTTTACTTTCCTTCTTCAAAAACGTATTGCTCTTTGTACTTTTTCCAATTTGGAGTGGCCCTCCCCCCAATTTCCCCTTTTTAAACCTATGGGTTGCTCGGGTTGTTTGTCCAAAGAGTCAAACTAGATTAAAACGAACCTGCACAACATGCCATGATTCTATTTGGAACAAAGTGTCAGAGTTATTTCTCCATGTGGCCATTCCACGCCAGACCCTTCTATCTTGGAAGAGATGTGGCATTGGCCTACATGATCCCAGGATGTTTGAAGGCTCACAACATCTAAAGAAGACCTGAGGAGGATGCTGCCACACAGTTATGAGTTCCATGTGTCAAGCTCCATATAGGAGCTCAGGAGACAGATCAAGAGTAGAATTACTTATGGCGATATGGAGTCCTACAGTTGATGTGGAAGAAGTAGTCTTGAGTATAACCAAGCATGTAATTTGGAGGTGTGATAGCAAATGGCTAAAAATAGCAAGCATGCTTATCTATTCATTATCACATTACAGAGTCCCTTGCAGAAAACAACTCTAATGAAAATATACACTCCTGCCTGCCTCCCAAGAAAATTGGAAAAGGTTACTGGGGTCATCCTTTATCATTCTTAGGAAAATATAATAATCTGAAAAGATCAATTAAGTAATTACTGCTGTTGGAGAAAAAAAAAAAACCAGCACCAAGCCTGTAAAAGCAGTTACAGTCCTATTTGCCTGGCAAGGACACTGTATGTAGGCCTGCAGGGCATACTCCATTACCAAGGGACCTGGGAGGCTATTTTACCATGATTTGTGGACTTGTGGTGACCTCGTTTCCACTGGAGTTATAGTATGTTTCTGAATAGCCTGGCGCTAGGAGTTCTCTGGAGAAAGAAAAAGGAAGAGCGTGGTTACACATGTCAACTGTGAAAGTCCAGCAAATGAATAAGACTTCCCCAGCTGCGCAGACAAGTTTCAACTCCTCAGCTTCTCCTTTGTGCCAGACAAGTCTACACAGGAAAGCATTGCTCACATTGGCCAGGCCGAGAGATGGGGGCGGGGGGTGGGGTGGGGTAGGGAAGGGGGGGTAGGGACATTCCAGAAGTCTGTGGAACAAGCCGCTCTTCACATGGGACTTGGTTACTATTGCCAGGGGAAACTTGAGGAGAAGCAGAACCGAGGTCAAAGGTGACAGAAATAAAGTGCTTGTAACCATTTTGACACAAAGGCGTAGCATTACCCCCACTCCAGTCCTTTGCAAGGGACAGTTGCCAGTGGCGTGAGGCCTTCTCACAAGCACACAAACAAGCAAAACTTAAAGCAAATTCTATTGGAACCACTCCAGCACTTGGTAAAATAATCAAATCTGTCTTCTGGTGCCCCATTGATTGTGTTTTATTTATAGTTACAAAAGCCTAGTAAACTATTATTTTACCTAGTGCGTTTCTACTACTTTAAAAGAAAAGAGTATGCACTGACTCCTTGGGCTCATTAGGAGTGAAGACCAGCGGGTCACATGTTGGAAGCATGAAAGCTGGTAACGGTCTCTGCCAGCACACTTTCCCCACTTAGCCTGTTGTTGGGGAGGATGATAGCAGTTGGACACATACTCACTTGTTCTTCTTCAGATAAAGCACAGCCACCTTCCCATCCACTGTCATTTTGTACTTTAGCTCAGTTTCAAAGGCGTCCTGCAGAAATACACCAAGATTTACTTATAATCAAAAAGCGGCAATTTCTATGGACTTAATCCTCAGCAAGTAATGCTTGCTTTTCTCTAGCAGCAGACTGTGAGACCAGCTGTCTTTCTAGACCAGCAGTTCTCAACCTGTAGGTCATGACCCCTTTGAGGGGTCACATATCAGACATCCTGCATATCAGATTTTTACATTATGATTCATAACAACAGCAAAATTACAACTAGGAAGTAGCAATGAAAATAATTTTATGGTTGAGGGTCACCACAGCATGAGGAACTGTATTAAAGGGTCACAGCATTAGGAAGGTTGAAAACCACTGGCCTTTACCCTGTGCAACAGATCAATTCACCAACTAAATGGACAAATTAGTTCTGGTGTGTGTGTGTGTGTGTGTGTGTGTGTGTACATGAGCGTGTGTGCATGTGTACTGAGAATTGACCCAAGGGTCTTGAAAATGCTGGCTAACTAGCTGGCCAAAATTAACCATAGAGGTTTTGGAGGACTAGGGACAAGATAGGAGACAGGAAGTAGTAATGTGGGGCAGAGAGAGGATCTCAGCCCTTTTGGATGGGGGAATAGAAGAAATAGGAGGTCACTGGTGGATTCGCCACGGCTTCTCTGATCATCCAGGTTCTTACCCTGATATCTGACTCCTGATTCTTTATTGATAAAGAATAACTAGATAAACGCTTCAAATATTTATATTCCAGAACACAGGTTAGGAGATGGAATGAGGGAGACTAGGGGAGTAGGGATATGCCAAAGATATAGAAAGTAGCTTTAACTAGGGCCAGCTTAGTGGGTGGCTTAGTGGGTGGAGGTACTTGTCTGACAACCTGAGCTCTATCACAAGAATCCATGTGGTTGAAAGCATGAAACAGCTCCTGCCTTTCAACTCTGAGTTCCACATAAGCATCATGCCATGAAGACCCCACACACATTTATACTTACATACATATACGCACACATTAAATAAATAAAAATGTAATAAAAAAATTTAAGCTACCCAAGTAGACAGCATCAAACTAGAAGGGAAAGCTGCATTTACTCTCATACACACACACACACACACACACACACACACACACACACACACACACACATCCAATAGGTGCACACTGCCCATATTTGTAAAATGAGCATTTTTAGATTCAAGAACCAAATTGTGTAAGACAAGCCATGAAGTGTGATTTCAGGAAATGATTCTGTTCATCTGCACATAAATATGCCACAATAGTTTCATAGAAAACATAAGGTGATCAAGAGGGAGAGGGAGGGAGACAGAAATACAGGTGTGTGTGTGTGTGTGTGTGTGTGTGTGTGTGTGTGTGTGTGTGTAAACATTTCAAGTAGCAGAGAATCCATAAGAAAGAGTCAGAAATTGGTGAGGAGAGAAAAAGACACCACCAACAGATTATCAAATAGCCGATGTTGCAAAGAAGAGTGAAATAAGCCCATTCACAGAAAGCAGGAAACCCACGAAAATGAGTCACAAGGCATGTGACACAATGGGCACCACAGGCAGGGGCAGCATAGCCTTGAACATGGAGCACTTATTTTCAGCCTACTTCTCTTTGCATAGTTAAATCTGCCATCTTCCATACAGTATACGCATCACCATTATTATGTGCACTTGAAGGCAAAGGAATATTTAAAGCTAGAGCTTTCAACAGGAGAATTAGCAAAGCTGAATGTGAACACACATTCACCCTTTCCATTAGGTCACCAGGTATCAGGCAAATGTAAGTTGAGTGTGGCTGTGTAGAGGTAACCTAGACAAGCAATGTATCTGCAGTGAAACCAAGCACACCACATCAAGCACATCCCTCTGCAAAATCACTCTAAAAATCAATATTGCGAGGCTGGAGAAATAGCTCGTTCCTTTAGAGCACTTGCTGCTCTTTCAGAGGACTCTATTTGGGCTCCTAACACCCAGGAAGTGTGGCTCACAAGCATCTGTAACTCCGTCTCCAAGGGAACTGATGGCCTCTTTTGGCCTTTACAGGTAACTACCTGCACATGTACATACATACACACAGACACATGGCACATACACATAACTAATTTTAGAACTAATTGACCATCTACCATAGCCAGTAACTAATCTATGGTTTCATACCAAATTGTAATTTTCAAATAAAAGTTTGATTTGTAAGGAAATCACTTCATAGCTGTGATAAAGTCACTTTACCTGTATTTAAATTTTCCTCAAATCATTCAGAAAAAAAAATGTAGCTGACGTTTTTGATACTGAAAGAAATTATTTAAAGAAAATTTTCTTGAAGAAGACTCTGGTACAGGTGGATTCCATTAGAGTTAGTGGGATATTTTCCTGGTAAAGCTATTTTGAGAAACAGACTTGTGACAATTACTTTAACAGTGTAAAGATGTGTTACATTTGTTTATGCTGTGGAATATTACTTTAACTGTGTAAAGGTGTGTTACATTTGTTTCTGCTGCATTTGTTTAATTATGAAAAGAGTGTTGCTGTTTCACCTTGCCTGCCTAAGGCACCTGATTGGTCTGATAAAAAGCTGAATAGCCAATAGCTAGCCAGAGAAAGGATAAGCAGGGCTGGAGGGCAGAGAGAATAAGTAGGAGAAATCTAGACACGAGAGAAAGGGAGAGGAAGAAGAAGAGAATGAAGGAGAAAGAGAGAGACATGCCCAGGGCCAGAAGCCAGGCAGACAGACACTGAAGGAAGCAGAAAAGTAAGATATGCAGAGAGAGAGAGAGAGAGAGAGAGAGAGAGAGAGAGAGAGAGAGAGAGAGAGAGAGAGAGAAAGAAAGAAAGAAAGAAAGAAAGAAAGAAAGAAAGAAAGAAAGAAAGAAAGAAAGAAAGAAAGAAAGAAGAAAGGTAAAAAGCCCTGAGACAAAAGGTAGATAAAGAGAAACAGGTTAATTTAGGTTAAAAGATCTAGCCAGAAATGAGCCTAAGCTAGGCCAGGTATTCAAAACTAATAATAAGTCTCTGTGTCGTGATTTGGGAGCTGGTTGGTGGCCCCAAAGAAGAATCCTGGTACACAGACTCTACTAAGTTCTGCTAACAACAATTGGCATTGGAAGAAATTTCATGAAGAAATTTTCTAGTAGGGGGATAAGCACTCCTGGCTAGTTACATTTTCAGTTATTCTAGTTATCAGTTACGTCTCATTTATCTGTGTTTCTGACTTCCATCAGATGTTGCAGAATGTAGGTAATTAGAATACCGCTGGAGAATGGAACATCCTATTTTAATTTGCAGATAGGCCCTCTAATTATAGCCCAGGATGGCCTAAAATTCACTATATAGCCCAGGCCAGCATCCAACTCACAAACATATAAAAGAACCTCAGAATTTCAAGTGTGCACTACCATGCCCACGTTTGGATATCATGTTTTAGCTTTCCTCTTGTGCCTAATTAAAAATATGAGCTAGTGTTGCCAGACAACGTGTTATTTCATTATAATGTAAGAATCACACAAATTTTATTGCTATCTACGTAGAAAAGATTCAAATTTCAGATAAAATGCTAATTTACATTCTTTTGCAATGTTTTATTTTCTGATTCTAATTTAAGGCAATAATTATATGTGTGTGGATAGATGGTAGATAGGTAAATAATAGATCAGGTAAGATATACAATTATTTGGAAGCATGCAGCATAAATTATTATTAAATATGAAAATCTACACTCTGTGTTCAGGGACCATGCATGTCACTTCTCAGAACCTTGATGTATAAAATGAAGCTAGTAGAACTTTGGGCTGTAGTGAAGAATAGAAACTTGGAAAACAAACTAATATAACCACTAGTATTGTTAGTCTCCAAAGGAATATATATATATATATATATATATATATATATATATATATAATATATTCAGGAGTCACTGAAAAAACAGAGGAGTTCCCTGGGAGATGACTCAGTTGGTAAAGTACTTGATGTGTAAGCATGAAGACTTAATTTCCATGCCCCAAGCCCACCTATTTAAAAAGCCTAGCATAATGGTCCATGCTTCTAATCCCAGCCAAGAAGACATGGAGACAGGTAGATCCTGGGACTCCCTGGCCAGCCCAGTTATGAATGAGAGTATTTCAGTCCATTGAGAGACTCACTTTCAACAATCAAATTGGATACCATGACAAACAATGTAAGAATGACTATGGCCTCCCCCTACATGTTCTCTCATGTATACACATGTGCACAGGCATACACATAGGCTGCATGTACAAGAAAGAAGACAATCACAGATGTACCAACCTTTTGCTCTGGCTCTTTGGCCTCCCTTTTATGCAATGGATGAAGTCTTACGGGATAAACCACTTCATATTTCTTGGCCTTGGGGAGTTCTTTTACTGTGCTTGCTGGGGTAGAAAAAAGAAAGAGAAGATAAAGCTGTGGGACAGAATCAGCTGCTCAGCAGTGACCATCACGATGGGTGATGCCACACAGAGCCCTTCAGTGATTTATGTCCTGACACAAGGGGAGCTGGACAACACTGGAAACCCATCCCCCCAGTCTTTAATCTCTATCTTTTAATATTTCTCAGGGAGGTACTTCCGAGTGCCTCTCTGACGACAATATTTCTTGTTAATTTTCCCTTTTCTTTGCTCTGCTGGATCCTGGCAGTGACTCCTTAGCAGGGGAATGAGACAAGGTAAAAGTTAAGCAGAATCCAGTTCTCCTGGAAGCTGATCACTCCCATGATAATGAAGTAGAAACACTCCAAGACCTCACTGCTATGAAAATGGAATCAGATGCATGCCATTTCTGGTCGAAATACATGTTTCTTGGAATTTTTAACAGCAATATGTAAATAGTCCCAGTAAGAAGAAGCTCTGATGCTAGGCCCATAGAAAGGCCTGGCATGAGCAATCCTGACAAGCCTTCATTTTGGGCATAGAAAAATATGGAAATTAGAGAAGTAGAGAATCTGAAGAGAGGCATCAATCAGGGCAGGGCTGCTTGGAGGTCAGATTCACACTGTGAGGAAAGTGGAAAGTCACCTCAAACAACCAATTCACATCTCAGAGGTTCATGCTCAAGCCTTTTCTGGAAATTAGGCTAAAGAGAAATCCAGAGCTTTCTAATATTTTTAATGGATTTTTAATTTTTCTTTTTGTTTTCCACATGGTCTGGACCCTGCTCTCTGTGGGTAGCTCTGAAAGAAACATGAATGGTCCCACTCTGGCTGCTTCAGGGGGCTAAAGGTCCACTTGGGATGAAGACCCAGGGGAACTAAGAGGACAGATGCAGGATGCTGGCAGCAGGGTCTAGGAAAAGCTTTCCTTTCTCTGTGCCATGATTTGGAGCTTCTCTGAAGGTAATCCTAGCTCTCACACCAAGCACTTATGGTTACATAAACCTTTACTACCGTGGTCCACCCAATAGCAGGACATAACTGAGGGGGCTTGACAAGCACTTGACAGCTTAGCCCAGTGACTTTCCAGAGAATATAATATTAACTCCTTTTTATTTTATTTTTCTGAGAATTGAAGCAAAAATATAAAAAAAATTCTAGTGATGTCAGTTTTGGAATAGTTTTAATTCATGTGATCACATAACAATTTATTGGGAGGTTAGAAAAACTCATTAAGCTCTAAGGATGCACTCAGAGTCAAAATGGCAATTAAGATAATGAAGGAAAGAACCTTCCTCTCCATGGCTTAGGGTTTACTCTCAGAAAACATTTCAAAAACAAAGCTAAGGCTGAAGAGATGGCTCAGCAGTTAGGAGCACTGGCTGCTCTTGCAGAAGACCCAGGTTCTATTCTCAGCATGAGAAAAGCAGCTTATAAATGTGGATAACTCCGGTTAAGGGAATCTGATGCTTCTTCTGGCTTCTTTGGCCACCAGGCATGCAAGTGGACTACAGACATACATACAGGCAAAATATGTGTATACACAAAATTTTAAAATATATAAATAAAAAATCCACTTAAAGCCAGGTGCAGATACCACAATCTCTTAATTTTAGACTTGGAAATTTTTAACTACTTGAAAAGTGGGGGCAGATTAAGGTATGTCCAAGTAGTCTATAATATAATACAAACAAACACAAAACACTACAGTGTCTTCAAAAGGGCCATGGTCATTAAGATACATTCTCATCAGCTGTGACAAATAAGTCATTGTCACACTTCTGTAGTAATAGTACAGTTTTTCTTTTTCATTTCATTTCTTTCTTTTTTTCTTTTTGTTTTTTGTTTGTTCTTCATTTCACCAGAGCTCCACTGGGCTAGCCTCAAATCCAAGATCTTTTAACTTCCAAATCCCAAAGTGGCCTTGTCTGCATGCATCCCTAAGTCCAGGCCACAAAATTCTCAAATTACTCATTTCTTGCAGTCATAGGGTAATCACTGTACTCCTTAGTTCTATGGAATTTAATATAAACTTTTATTAAATGCAATTCATTTTAATGTTGGTAAAGAAAAGTAGTAGTATTGGTTACTAAATACTGTTTTAATGTTCTAAAATGTGGGACAGTCATTCTTGCCTGTTAAAATGTTGTGATTACCAAAACACAAAGACAGTTGCTCAACTATGTTCATAGCAGCATTATTCATAATAGCCAGAACCTGGAAGCAACCTAGATGCCCCTCAACTGAAGAATGGATAAAGAAAATGTGGTACCTATACACAATGGAGTATTACTCAGCTGTAAAAAAAAAACAATGATATCATGAAATTTGCAGGCAAATGAATGAAACTAGAAAATATCATCCCAGACTCAGAAGGACAAACATGGTATATGCTCACTCATAAGTGGATACTAAATGTAAGGCAAAGGAAAAACCATACTACAACCCACAGCTCCAGAGAAGCTAGGAAACAAGGAGGACCCTAAGAAGGATGTACGGATCACCTTGGGAAGGGGAAACAGAGGAGATCCCCATAAATATACTGAGGATGGGGAGCAATAGAGGGTAATGGATGGGGCATGAGAACATAAGGGAATGAGATGATCGAGCTGGGGGAGGGATGGAATGGGAGAGCAATGAAAGATATATCTTGATAGAGGGAGACATAATGGAGTAATGGAGAAACTTGGTGCTAGAGAAATTTCCAGGAATCCACAAGGATGACTCCAGATAAGACTGCTAACAATAGTGGTGAGGGTGCCTGAACTGGCCTACCCTGGTAATCAGATTGGTGAATACCCTAACTGTCATCATAGAGCCTTCATCCAGTAACTGGTGGAAGCAGATGCAGAGATCTACAACCAAGCTCCAGGAGTCCAGTCGAAGAGAGGGAAGAAGGATTATATGAGCAAGGGGCATCAAGATTATGATGGGGAAATCTGCAGAGATAACTGAACCGAGCTCAAAGGAACTCATGAACTTTAGACTGACAGCTGTGGAACCTGCATGGGACCGGACTTGACTCCCTGCATACAGAAGAAAGTTGTGTAGCTGGGTCTGTTTGAGGGGCCCCTGGCAGTGTGATCAGGATCTATCCCTGGTGCATGAGCTGACTTTCTGGATCCCATTACCTATGGTCAGACACCTTGCTTACCCCTGATGAAGTGGGAAGGGGCTTGGTCCTGCCTCAACTGAATGTACCAGGCTTAACTGTTCCCTGTATGGGAGAAGTTATCCTATTGGAGGAGGGGATGAGGGGTAGGTTGGGGTCAGGGGAAAGTGGGGGTGGGGGTAGTGGGAGGAAGGATGAGAGGAGGATCTGTGGTTGGTATGTAAAATAAATAAATAAATTAATTAATTAAATAAAAGTTAAAAAGAAAAAAAAACTTAAAACAACCAATTGAGGGAAGTATTTTAAAACATTAAAGGCTGTACATTTGGAAAGTGAAAAAAAAAGTTGTGATTACTACAGAGCAGTGAGATGCCAAGAGGTAAGAAACAGCGCTTGCCAGAAATAAGCTCATGGCATGGGTGCAACTCCCCGATGCCTCCTTTAATTCACTGACACAGAACAAGCACACCATACGGTGCCAGTGTGCTACCTGGTGCATTATGGTGCCTAATCATCACAATTAGCCACATAGACTCTGAGTTATGAAGCCAGCTCTCACTGACGTAGCTTCAACAATTCTTTTCTTTAAATGCCATACCAGGGGAGGGGTGGGGCTGTGGAGATGGCTCGATGGTTATGAGTGCTTCCTGTTCTTCCAGAGGACCCAAAATTCACTTCCTGGCACACATCTTAGGTGGCTCACAACTGCCTGAAACTCCAGCTCTGGGGCATCTGACGCCCTCTTCTGGTCTGCACAGATACCTGCACTCTGCGCATATGTACACACTCAGACGCACTCACACACTCACAATTAAAAAGTAGAAAGAATTTTTTAAATGCCATTTTGGAGGGATGGAGAAATGGCTCAGTGTTTAAGTTACTCTTCCGAAGGATCCAGGTTCTATTCCCAACACCCACCTGGTGATGTACAACTGTCTCTAAGATCCAACACCTTCTTCTGGCTTCTGCAAGCAGATATACATGCAGATAAAAGACCTATACACATAAACTTTTTTTTAGTTTTTTTTTTTAATGACAAAAAGCCATATCAGTGGGGTTCAACCACAACGTGTGTGATTCTAACAGGAAATGAGGTGAAGTTTCCTTTGAGTCATAAAGTGATGACAACACTCACCTGATCCTTCTTATAAAGAAAGAACATAATGACAGGCCCACTTCTCTTTAAGGAGAATGTGAACAGCAGACTAGGTCACCCCATCCAACAGCAAGCAGTTTTCTGTGCTGTACATGCTGAATCCGCACTTCCAGTTAGTCTGAAGCCTAATATTTCATGAAACCAAAAGTCACCAACTAGTTCTTAACTATGGAGTCAAAACATACAAACACTACTTACAAAATTTAGTTCCAACTCACTCTTTGGTGGGGAAGCACTTCCAAATAGAAACCAAAACAAACACAAATACTCCTTTTTAAAGTCTTTAGCAACTTCTCTTAGCTATATGAAATAAGTAAGTTTCCAGTTCATTCCAAACTCTCACAACAGTCAGTTCTCTAAAGAAAACAGGATTTCTCTTAAAAGGCTCTGATTCTCCTGAAAGTTAGAAGGCCCTGCAAATGGGATGTCTGAGATGTACGGATTTCCACAGCATAAAAAGGGGTGGAGTAGACACAAGTACTGTTTGTCTCATGCATCCTTTCATTTGATGGAGATGGGGCAGCCTCTTCCCAGGCGAATAAAATCGAGTTAATTATTTAGAAGCCAGTGGCACAAACAGCGCTAACTGCCATCCAGGGATTACACAAATCCAAGGCGTAACACAATATGTTTCTATTAATTTGTTTTAATGCTTGCTTTCTCTCTCCCACAGAACTCATGTGTTGGATTAGTTTTGACTAGCAAAACTGGATCTAGAGAGAGGAGACAGTTATTTTGGTTTGAGTTAGAGAGGTATGTGAGTGTGTGGTTGTGGTTCAGATTTTTCTTTAACTGTTCATTAGTTTAAAATAAAACAAAGCTCATTAATGAGACTGGTGTAGCTGACCTCAGTCTAGAATACTGTTCTTCCTGGATCCATTTTGGGACATTTATGCATAATCCTGGCATCAACATTTTGCTCCAAATCTGTTAGAAATTGTTTCAGGGTTGTCTTTCCAAAGGAGGTATCAAGCCTTTAATGAAAGTTTATACAATAATATTGACTCTCTGTCCCCTCAGACTCTTCTACTTTTAAACATTATTCAGTAAAAATAAGTATTGAGGGAAACTGGAACCCATATTCTGATGAAGTCTATTATTTGGCTTTATAGGTTCAGTTGTCTATAATGACTTACTTTTTCCAGTCACTTTATAAAGGGCAAAAATATCTGCTAGTTTGAAATGAACGTATTTTTAAGCCACTGCATCCCTGGGCATACTCCTGAAACAGCGTGGAGACTTGTCTTTTGTCAATGCACTGATTTATTTTCTCTTCCCCCCAAACACCTTCTGTGTCCTTTTAAATATTTGTTTTCACTTTCCCTATGATGAAATCCCATGTCACTTTTCTCAGGGGATGGTGAAGCTCATTATGAGAATCATGCCCTATTTTATATATTCTTCTTTTATTTCTAGTGGAACCAGGTAAAGTTTATGGCCAGAGGGGACATGCCTAGGGTACCGATGATGCAGAGGGAGAAATGAAGAGGAGGAGTTAAGAAAACAAATGTTTTGTTTCATGCTTTCTGGCTGGAAAACCAATCCCTATGGGGAGTCTACCAAGGGTACTGTATGTAGGGGGGTATGCCTTTGAAAGGGCAACGTGGATGGTAAAGAAAGGCAGGGTGTGGCATCCTATTCAAGATGAATGCCCCCTCACTGGAGAGCAATCAGAACCTCTGTTAGCACATCCTTGAGATGATGTCACACTTCTAGGCTTTAGATCTCCTGCTTCCATATCCTGGTGTAGAGTTGGGGGGGCAGGAACAGTTTGGTTTCTGCTGATTTCTACCTGATTTCACTGAAATGACAGTAGCATGCATATGTCCCACTATTAACCATGAGACTCTGTCGCTGGATCTGCGTGATCTTTCTCCCCCTGAACAGAGCTGGTTCCCAAGCAGTTCCTCTGTTTCTACTGAGAGTGATGTCCCCAACAGTACTGGGGACAGTGTTTTCAGGAAATGTGAGGAAAGAATTCCTACAAACTTTTTAATACCTGAGAATCAAAACTAGGAATTTGAAGTCAAGTGTATTTAAGGATATATTAGTATCCTAAATTTTAATGGTGTTAAGTGCAATTTTTACAAGTCTGAAAAACAAAGGAGAAGCCCTTTTCAGTAGGAAGGTGCAGAGAGGATTAGGGAGTCATTTTGTGCTCGATGCTCTCACTTTTGTTCATAATTCATCCACTCCTGGGTCCCAGCAAACATTCTATGGTCCAAGAAAATTTGCCAGCTTGGGTGCAGATTCAAACTCCAGACATAGACATAGACATGCTGGAGAAATGTGTCATCAGATCTCAGTCGTGCGGAACTAAGCTGAGAATTTATAAAATGGAGCAACCTACTTGCTCTAACATGTTAGGAAGTAGTATTCACTCCATCTAAATTCTTAGATGTTTGCTATAACCCGCGAAAGGGAAGTGTGTCATCAACACACACACCGAACTGAAACTCCTCCTCACCAATAACATCGCAATGCTTTATAATTATGAACATGAGCATGGCATTCTGCCAATTAACTGTATCTGTTATCACTTAGCATAAAAATGTGCAATCCAAAGTAACATAAGTTGCTAAACTGGCACCAAGTATAAGAGCAGACACTTTCTCCAGTCCTTGGTGGTCATAACCAGTCAAATTTGCTGTTTTATTGAACTAAAAATTGACACAATTAATTTTGATAGATTTCGTTTTTTGACTCAAGGATCACATTCATGGTTTAAATGTATGAGAGCTTCCTTTTCTCTTTTAAAGGTACCAGAGCTGATATATAAATGTTTCAAGCAAACCTCTAATTGCTCTCCTTCATGTCTATCATAGCCCCAAAACTACAGATTAAAACCAGCCCAAATGCCTAGTAAAACTGGTTAAAGGGGAAGAAACAGCTAGTCAATGTATTATATACCATAAGACTAGGATCAGATGGATAGCATGCAGTCCTGTGACGTGCTGAATAGAACCCAGAGAAGGATTAGTGCCTACCTGGAACTGGAGAAAGGAGGAAAGAGACTACCAGAAGACTCCATTGCAACATGCTGCGGTCCCAGGAGCAGTGCCTGCCTCTGCTCACACCTGTAAGGTTGCTTCTGCCCCAGCCGCCTCTTAAGGGAGACAGAATGAAACTCCCTGCTTCATTGTGTACGCTTGAGCAAGTGTTTACTGAAGGTGTTGCACAACTTGGGATCTGTGGTCCCGCCGCAATGGCATGGCAGGCGGAAGTCCTGACCGCCTCTTGGCTGGCTCTAAAATTTCCTGTATTAGCAGCTATTGTCTCCCTCTCTTTATTCTCTATGTCCCCTATTCAAGAGTAAAATAGCAAGTTTCCAATGTATTGTTATAGCTCAGTAGTTCACAAGAAGGTAACTGCCTTGACATATCTTGATATGTGTATCAGGTTGTATATCATATACATAATTATATTTGGAATATGTACATGCTATATACATACACACATGCATATTATGTATACATGTGTTACATATATTTAAATATATGGATTTATCATTTTATTATGGAGACTATTATTCTTCTACACATATATATTTGTTTTATATATAATTTCTAATTCCCTCTGATATCTATGTGAAATTCTTATTTCCAATTACTCTATACTGTATTCTCACACAATGATATTCACAAGAAGCTTTGACTATTTTGAAATAAGATTGTTTTTAGAGACAGAATTTCACAAATCCTAGGTTAGGCTCCAACATACTGTGCAGCACAGGATGAACTTGAACTCTCTACTCTCCTGCCTCTAACCCCTGAGTGCTGGGATTACAGGGCATACCTCCACACTCAGTTTTTATGTAGTGCTACAGATCAAATCAGGGTTCCATGCATGCCTGGCAAGCATTTTGCCAACTGAGCTACACCTCTTCTCCTGAAATAAGAATTTTGACAACACAAGTACAAGGCTCTCCAGATCATCATGGGGTTTGTACCCTAACTAAGGACCTAGGTGAGATGGGGGGGACAACTTAAGGATGGAGGGAGGAAGAGCAGTGTCGGGGCCTGTCACCTCTGTTGTGAGGCTAAATTGGATATGTGCAGAAATCATACTCTAATACTAAAAAAAAAAAAATGTATTTAATTGTTTATTAAATTTTAAGTACCCTCCCAGTCTATTATTCTTGTTATGTTAGTCCTACGGACACATTTGTCTTTCAAGTACCATTTTACCTCCATTTTATATGTGAAAAATGGAGTTTAAAAACATAAAAGGGTCCACAAGATTAAAATTCCCTTGTCTCCATTGTGTAGGTTAAGAGGATTAGGCTGTTTGCTCACATTCCTCATGCAGGAATAGAAGGGGTGGAATTTGAACTTGATGCTGTCTCTTGGTCACACACCTTCATGTTTCTTAGTTATCTGACTCACACACACAGTCTTATTTCTAATGATAAGATCCCTATGGAGTAGAAATAGCCCTGAGAACAAATTGTGAATACACGTCCTGTAGCTAGGACACATAAGTTATGCATCGTCTTAATACAAAACACATTTTGGGCTAGAGAAATGTTAGTAAAAAGGACTTATTTTTGGTGGCTGTAAAAGCACCACACGACCACAAGAGGGCGGTAGATCTGCTTGCACAGCATTTCAAAATGGAGGTTGAGCATCTACTAGTGGGAGATGTTCTCTTCAATCCATGCTCTACAGCTTTCCCTTTTCCAGGCAACAGGGAGTCTATATTCACTTTTTAAATTAGTTCTTTGAGAATTTCATACAATGAGTTTTGACCATATTCACCCCTCCCTCAACTACTTCCAGACCACTCCCTCCCAGTCCATCTAACGTTTGTGTCCTCTTTTATTTATTTATTTATTTATTTATTTATTTATTTATTTATTTATTATTTATTTAATAATTTATTTACTTATTTTGTTTGTTTGTTTTTCGAGACAGGGTTTCTCTGTGTAACTTTGCGCCTTTTCTGGAACTCACTCTTTAGCCCAGGCTGGCCTTGAACTCACAGAGACTCGCCTACCTCTGCCTCCCCAGTGCTGGGATTAAAGGCATATGCCACCACCACCGCCCAGCTATTTATTTATTTTTTGACTCATCAAGTCCAGTATGTATGCGACCATATCATCTTAGGTGTGTGGCCTTCCACTAGAGTGTAGTTGACTTACCATGAGCTACACTCTCTAAGAAAATTGGCTCCCTTTCCCAGCAGCTATCACCTGCCAATGACTCATCAGCTAGGGGTGAGACTTCCTGGTCCCCTCCATTCTCCATTTTGGGATTTGGCCTGGCTTGAGCTTGCACAGGTCTTGTGCCTGCTGCCACAGTCACTGGGAGTTCACATGCACCCTGCTGTGTCTGCAGGACATGGTTTCATTCTAGTCCTTCACCACCTCTGGCTCTTGTGCTTTCCTCTGCCTCTTCCAAATTGATCTCTGAGCCTGGAAGTAGGGGATGTGATATAGACCTCTCATTTAGAGCTGAGAATTCTTCAGTCTCTTGTCCTCTCTGCATCGGTCAGTTGTGGTCTCTCTTGATCACAATCTACAGCAAACTGAAACTTACGTAATGAGACTTGAAAGATGCATTGATATATGGGTATAATAATAAATCATTAGGATTTAGTTTAATGTTATTGTTCATTTTATTTTATTATTTTTCTCCATTCATTTCACTACACATTAATTAGTATATAGTATGTGTCACACATTGAGGACACAGTTAAAAGACCCAATCCTGTTTTTAAATGTTTCCAGTCTGGTTAGAGAGACAAACAAGATCACTTCCATGGAATTACAGAAAGTAAATGTAACTATGTGCCCTGTATCATTATAAAGTCTCTTGTTTAGTTCTAGGATAAAGCCATAGATAGAGGTCAGAGGTCTTCATCAGCTGTGCAAGAGGAACTTCCTGGAGTCTAGAACAATATGGTCAGTGAAGACTTAACTGTAAGAAACTCTGAAATGTGCATATTACAATGTATTATTTTAGGATTGGTCATTTTTTAGCAGTTGGAGCAATGAGGACCTGGAACAGGGATCCTACTAAGAATAAAATATCTCACATTGGACTTTGGCCCTGTAGAGAATAAAGACCAGATGGATTAGCTTGTGCATCTGCTTGGTTGTGTTGGAAGAACACCCTAGAGAAACATGGGGGTGCGTAGCCATTTAAACTGCCAATTATTCTTCAGTACTCTTTAGACTTCCTATGATCATACACGCTTTTGGCCAGGCTTCTTTCCAGCTATAATTTTCACAGTTTTGGATTAATCTTCAGAGCTAGCTATATTTACAAAGCCCATCAATAGCAAAGAATTTTACCAACATCCAAATGAGTTTTATTCTCCACTTTGCTGTTACTTGCTAGAAGATGTGCCAAGTAAGCATAATGAATGATGAGTGGATAAGTTTTGATGGCCGGCTTAGTTTCCCCTTTCTCTTTATGCTAATGGAAATATTGGTTATGACTTATATAGTTTATCTTTGTTGGTTAAATTCTGGGAGAACATAAGATAAGTGGTAGGAGGAAGAGGACATTTAGAGCAGAGAAATATTTATATGGTAAACACAAAACACTACAGTAGAGTAAGGAAAAGCTAAGTTAGCATCCAAGTTTTGAACATAAAAACAATCAGTTCACATCAGTACAGAATGGCTGGAGCTAGACCACAGCAAAAAGAGGAAAGTAGCTGCAAGTCAAAAGGAGAGAATCATGAATATGGGCAAAAGAGATAGAGGGAAGCAGAGGAATTTGAAAAGTACTTAGAGAACAAATGTAGTAAGAGTTAGCAACTAGGTGTAGTAGAGCAGAAATTAAAGAGACAGATTTCTCATTAAATACTTCTTTAGTGTCTACTGTGAACTAACTGCCGCAATCAGCCTTAGCTATAACATTTTGAACATAGAGGCAAAAACCTCTGAAAGCACAAAAGCTTACTATCTTGTCAGAGCAAGAGAGCAGGCAAAAGAAATACTCCCTCGGAAAAAAAAAAAAAAAAAAAAAAAAAAAAACAGGATAAGGTGATGCACTCAGGGATCACTTAGAATGTTCCTTTCAAGGGGAGGATATTGAGTACACACCTTCCCGGGCTCTTTTTGCCTCCAGTGGCAGCAGGGAAAAATGTAGACCAGGGTTTTCCATGCCACTCTTAGCCATCTTTGTTCTCGTAGACACTGCCACTTCTACTTTCACATCTTACATTGAATGGGCTGTCTTGAGATACTATTTTATACATAAAGAGGGTTACTTCAGTTGGAGTTCAACATTCCTGACTGGGATCAATACCCATTATCTCTTGTGAGCTGGGCAATGCTTTATTTACTAAACATTTTTTAAAAAATTTCCATCTACCTATAACACCAGCACGCAGGAGCTTAAGGCAGAAAGATTGTTACAAGTTTGAAGCCAGTTTGGGTTCCACAGTGAGTTCTTGGTCATTCTGAGCTAAAGAATAATGATGATGATGATGATAAGGAGAAGAAAGACAAGAAGGAGAAAGGAGAATGATGAAGAAGAGAAACAAAAAAATTAATCATATATTTTTATGAAATTTTCTTCCATACAACTACTTCATCGACTATAACTCTTATATGAACAAGAATATGGAGTCACCGATAAGTATGGGGAATTGGGAACTATTGCTTTCTTGGCTCAGTACACAGACCTCTGATATGAAATTGAAGTCATGTTCTTTTTTTAATTAAGGAATTTTTTATTCATTTTACATACCAACCACAGATCCCCCTCTCTTCCCTCCTCCCACCCCTCCAGCCTTCCCTGCCAACCCACCCCCAATTCCCTCCTCCAACAAGGTAAGGCCTCTCATGGTGAGTCAGCAGAGCCTGGTACATTCAGTTGAGGCAGGTCCAAGCCCCTCCCCCTGCATCAAGGCTGTGTAAGGTGTCCCACCATATGTAGTGGCTCCAAAAAGCCAGCTCATGCACCAGGGATGGATTCCAATTTCACTACCAGGAGGCCCCTCAAGCAAATCAGGCTACACAACTGTCTCACTTATGCAGAGGGCCTAGTCCAGTACCATGGAGGCTCCACAGCTGTCGGTCCAAAGTTCATGAGTTGCCACAAGTTTGGTTTGATTGTCTGAAAGGAGTAAAGCCATACACAGAAGTAACATTCCCTAGCATTTTTCTGACATAGAACAAACTAGCTTTACTCAGAACAATGAGTAAGTGTTCCACAGTCACAGTGTAAGATGTCAGAGCAGAGTTCCAGACCGAGCTAAACTTACCATTTTATGAAAATTTAGTGATGGATAAAAAAGAGGGGCGAAGAATAAGGATAGAAATTGTCAAAGTGGACCTTTGGGAAAGTTAAGAAGTGCCAGAGCCCTGCATGGTGTTGCAAATGCACATTCACACCTCCCCAGAAGCCAGAGAGGTGCAGAAGCTGATTCAACAGCAGGAGGAGAAGGAACATATGCTCTCCGAAAATGAATACGGGGTTCAATTCCTCACTGTATCACTTTCCATGTTTCCCTGAATTACTTTGTCTTCAATCTCAATAGGCAATAGTGAGTTCTAATCTTGCACAATACGTCCAATGAGAAGTTGATTCGAAAGACTTTATGAGGAACAATGGCAGTGTACATTGGACAAGTATTTATAAAATGACTCTGTTATTCCCTGTAAACACCAGCTTCTCTGAGCTAAAGGTCATCTGAACAAAGATCCCTGCAAGATGACCCATTTTCATGAATCACTTTAAAAAACAGTGGAATGAAACTGGACCTGGATGTAAAGGTCGTCGGGGCTTCAAACCACTGATGCCATAGTGCAGCCTCTTGTCTGCTGTAATTTGTGGAGGTAATGCTGGGAAAGCCATCTCCTTCAATACGTGCCTAATGCCATTTGGAGTACATTTTGTAATTTCACTAACTCTTTTATATTATTTTTTATTTATATGTATGTATGTATGCCAGGTGTGTGCAGTGACCACTGAGGCCAGAAGGGGGCATTAGATGTCCTGGGGGTAGAGTTAAAGGAGGTTGTGTGTGTCCAGGGGTAGGTGTTCTGAACTAAACTCAGGTCCTCTTGAAAGAATAATAAACACTCTTAACTGTGGAGCTATCTCTCCAGTCCCATACCACAAGCTTATGAAAGCTTTCGGATATTGGAAACCTTGGTGACATATGGAGAAATGAGTCCCAGTGGCACTGTAGGAGTTTGAAGTACTTACCAGAGGGTCTATCCAGCTCATGTTCCCCTCACTGAAGAGGTACAGTTCACTGGGAGGTTATTGTGAGACAGTCCTCCAGGGATCCTGGCTGGGATATTCATGCTAGAAAAATCACCCTACTAACACCAAAAGGGAGAGAGAAATTGAGGCTGTGGAGTCATTCTGTGCATACCTGCCCTAAGAAACTGCATTTTGTTGTGTTTTGAAAAGCAGGCTTGAAGCACAATATCTGCCTTAGGATACAAGGCCCCTTTAGCCCTCCTCCCCTCTTTCTGGTGCCCATCTCAAGAAACAAATTGCTGGAGAAAGACCCAGAGAAGTGAAGAAAGGCTATTCAAGGTCTGCATTGTTTACTATTCCTGTTGTGGTGTCAAAATCCCTGACAGAAACAACCAAAGGGAGGGACATTTATTGTAGTTCATAGTTTAGAGCATCCGGTTCAATCCTAGTGGGAAAGGCATCGTGACTGGAGTAGCCACGGCAAGGAGAAACTATGGTGTGCTTTGTTCACATCTTATTGGCCCACGTAGTAGAGGGAACTCAGGCTGGCTGTGGGACTAGGCTAGACCCCTCGAACATCCACTTTGGGGCCCTATGTCCTAAAGTTCTCCCAAATTTGCAAAGCAAAGGCACAAGCCTATGACCTTGCAATCACACACATGAACCTGTAGGGGACACTTTCCTGCCAAACCAAACCAAAATTAAATGTATTGTATTTGTGACGATTCCCCATACTGGAAGTCAGAAGATAACCACGAAGGAAAAACTGGCCCCATTTGGGTTGACTTTCTCAAGACTTGCAGATTAGCTCTGGGTCAATAAGCATATTGCTGTGCTGTGTTCTCTGTGTGTTTACTTTAAGAGCTTAAAGATGCTTATCAAAGTCAATTATTTAAGTGCTTAGATCAGTGGTTCTCAACCTGTGGGTTGCAACCCCTGGGGTCAAAGGACCCTTTCACAGGGGTCGCATATCAGATATCCTATATATTACATGTTAACTTCACAATTCATAACAGTAGCAATATTACAGTTGTGAAGTGGCAACAAAAATAATTTTATGTTTGGGGGGGGGGTCACCACAACATGAGGAATTGTATTAAAGGGTCTCAGCATTAGGAAGGTTGAGAACCAGTGGTTTAGATAAATGAAAGTTCTTGACTTCTGACCAACTGCTTCATGTCCTGAACCAGAAGAGCTGACCCCATTTTTTCCCTGAAGCAGACGACAGGTGATTGCACAGTACAGGATAACACCTCATGTGTTTGGTATGTCCTGATGGTGAGGACGAGATTAAGGAGACAACTGAACACAGGACATTCTAGGGACTGGCAGACGAGATCCACACAGTCCATGTCCCATAGTCTCACCTTCTAGGGAGTAGGACACCATACGCCATGCAGGGCCACCCAGCCTACTTGGAAATGCTGAACAATCAGAGCTGTGGGAAGAAGACTTTTAGCATCACAAAGGGAGGTGAAGCCTAGTTCCTGTGACTGACTTACCTGAGTGGTTCTGTAGCTGGCATGGAACTGAATCCCAGCATTCATGAATGAGCAGGAACTGAGAAGGGGAGTTCTTGGACCAAAGAGCCACATCTGTGTCTTTCTATCACCTGAGAATGAAGGAAGAGAGCACAAATGTATCACAGCTCTGTGGATGGGCAACATCTGTCCTCATTCTAGGTAGCAGTGTTCTGCCAAGATGTAAGTGATGTGTCAGCTTGATCACATACAGAGCATCTCTGCTGATCAGCTACCAGCTACCAAGATTTAACCAACAGCGTATAATCAGATAAGTCCTGTCTTACTCCAGGGGACCCAATGGAACATGGCATGGCTAAATACTTAGCTTTGTAATCCAGGGCTTGAGGGCTTGTTGGCCGATCATAAAATTAGAGCCTAAGCAAGAAAGTATCAGCTTGTGCAAATATAGGTACCCGAAAGCCGATAACAAAGTCTCATGGCTTTCTTTTGTAAAAATGTATTTACTAAGCTGAAAATCAAATAGTTTCAGCTTACCACAGGTGGAACCTATATTTGAACAAGAAACGGTAAGGCTCTAAATTGCTTTTGCTAATAAAAGTCTCACAGTCCCTTCCCTGCATTTCTTCTGAGAATCAACAGCTCTTGACTTGGGGTCTTTTGGTTCTAATATTTTCCAGTTATCCTTCTTTTAATCATAAACCCAGTATGTAAATGTTCCACAAGTACTGTATAAATGCATCCTCTTCTTACCTGTTTGTGTGTCATGTGTGCCTAGGTAGGAACAGGGCTGGCAGTAAGTTGTAGAGAGAATTCAAATAGAAGAGTGGATCATCCCTTCTGATCTGTGTCTCTGTTTTCTCCAAAGTTGTCCACATGCTCTCCTGTCAGTATGTGATATTTATGCGAGCATCTTGTATGGATGACAGATATTGACATATTCATAAATTCTATTCATTTTGAATTGAGCATCAATAAAGCCGTTTCTGAAAGTGGTTCAATAACAGAGAAAATAAATGCAACTGAAAGCCTCTGAGTCCCCAACCAAATGGATCTCAGCTGAACTGCTGCTAAAAGCCTAAAAGCTTAAAAGCCTCTAGTTCCTGGTCCTCACGCCTTATATACCCTTCTGTTTCCTACCATCACTTCCTGGGATTATAGGTGTGTATCACCATGCTTGGCTGTTTCCAGTGTGGCCTGGAACTCACAGATATCTGGATGGATCTCTGCCACCCAGAGATAGGATTAAAGATGTGTGTGCCACTACTTTCTGACCTTTATGTCTATCTAGTGGCTGTTCTGTTCTCTGACCCCAGATAAGATTATTAGGGTGCACAATATATTGGGGGACACAATATCACCACAGTCTAGTTTCTTGAGTTATTTATATATTTTGGAGATCAGCCCTCTATCAAATGTGGGGTTGGCAAAGATCTTTTCCAATTCTGTAGGCTATCGTTTTGTCTTATTGACTGTGCCCTTTGCTCTACAAAAGCTTCTCAGTTTCAGGTGGTCCCATTTATTAATTGTTGCTCTCAATGTCTGTGCTACTGGTGTTATATTTAGGAAGTGGCCTCCTGTGTCAATGCATTAAAGACTACGTCCTACTTTCTCTTCTATCAAGTTCAGTATAACTGGATTTATGTTGAGGTCTTTGAACCACTTGAACTTGAGTTCTGTGTATGGTGACAGATATGGATCTATTTGCAATCTTCTACATGTTGACATCCAGTTATGCCAGCACCATTTGTTGAAGATGCTTTCTTTTTTTCATTGTACAGTTTTGGCTTCTTTGTCAAAAGTCAGGTGTTCATAGGTGTATGGATTAATGTCAGGGTGTTCAATTTAATTCCATTGATCCACATGTCAGTTTTTATGCTAATATCAAGCTGTTTTTATTACTATAGCTGTAAAGTAGAGCTTGAGGTCAGGGATCATGACGCCCCCAGAGGTTGCTTTATTGTACAGGATTGTTTTAGCTATCCTGGGTTTTTTGATTTTCCATATGAAGTTGAGTATTACTCTTTCCAGGTCTGTGAAGAATTGTGTTGAGATTTTGATGGGGATTGCATTGAATCTGTAGATTTCTTTTGGTAAGATTGCCATTTTTACTATGTTAATCCTACCTATGCATGAGCATGAGAGATCTTTCCATTTTCTGATATCTTCTTCAATTTCTTTCTTCAGAGACTTAAAATTCTTGTCATACAGGTCTTTCGCCTGCTTAGTTAGAGTTACCCCCAAGGTATTTTATATTACTTATGGCTATTTTAAAGGGTGATGCTTCTCTGATTTCTTTCTCAGCCAGTTTATCATTTGTATATAGGAGAGCTACTGATTTTTTTTTAGTTAATCTTGTATCCTGCCACATTACTGAAGGTGTTTATTAGCTGTAGGAGTTCCCTGGTAGAACTTTTGGGGTCACTTATGTACACTATCATATTGTCTGCAAATAGGGAAAGTTTGACTTCTTCCTTTCTAATTTGTATCCCCTTGATCTCCTTTAGTTGTCTTATTGCTCTACCTAGGACTTCAAGTACTATATTGAATAGATATGGGGAGAATGGACAACCTTGTCTTGTTCCTGATTTTAGTGGAATCACTTTGAGTTTCTCTCCATTTAATTTGATGTTGGCTGTTGGCTTGCTGTAAATTGCCCTCATTATGTTTAAGAATGTTCCTTGTATTCCTGATCTCTCCAAGATCATTATCATGAAGTGGTGTTGGATTTTGTCAAAGGCTTTTTCAGCATCTAATGAGATGATCATGTGGGTTTTTTTCTTTCAGTTTGTTTATATGGTGTATTACATTGACAGATTTTCACATGTTGAACCATCCTTGCATCTCTGGGTTGAAGCCTACTTGGTCATGGATAATTTTTTTTAATGTGTTCTTGGATTCAGTTTGCCAATATTTTATTGAGTATTTTCGCATCAGTGTTCATGAGAGAGATTGGTCTATAATTCTCTTTCTTTGTTGCATCTTTGTATGGTTTGGGTACCAGGGTAACTGTAGACTCAAAAAAAGAGTTTGGTAATGTTCCTTCTGTTTTTATTGTGTGTATCAACTTGAAGAGTATTGATATTAGCTCTTCTTTGAAATTATGGTAGAATTCTGCACTGAAGCCATCTGGTCTTGGGCTTTTTTTGGTTGGGAGACTTTTAATGACTGTTTCTATTTCCTTAGGGGTTATAGGTCTATTTAAATTGTTTATCTGGTCTTTATTTAATTTTGGTATGTGGTATCTATCCAGAAAATTGTCTGTTTCTTTTAGATTTTCCAATTTTGTGGAGTACAGGTTTTTGAAGTATGATCTGATGATTCTCTGAATTTCCTCATTGTCTATTGTTATGTCTCCCTTTTCATTTCTGGTTTTGTTAATTTGGATGTTCTCTCTCTGCCTTTTGGTTAGTTTGGATAAGGGCTTGTCTATCTTGTTGATTTTTCTCAAAGAACCAACTCTTTGTTTCATTAATTCTTTGTATTGTTCTCTTTGTTTCTATTTTATTGATTTCAGCCCTCAATTATTTCTTGACATCTATTCCTACTGGGTAAGTTTGTTTCTTATTGTTCTAGAGCTTTTAGGTGTGCTGTTAAATTGCTAGTGTGAGATTTCTCCAACTTCTTTATGTGGGCATTTAGTGATATGATTGTTCCTCTTAGCACTGCTTTCATAGTGTTCCATATTCATTGAATTCTAGGAAATCTTTAATTTCTTTCTTTATTTCTTCCTTGACCCATTGGTGTTTCAGGTGGGCATTATTCAGTTTCCATGAGACTGTAGGCTTTCTGTAATTTTTGTTGTTGTTGAAATCTAACTTTAAGCCATGGTGGTCTGATAAAATACAGGATGTTATTCAATTTTTTGGGGGGGGGGTATCTGTTGAGATTTGCTTTGTGATTGAGTGTGTGGTCAATTTTAGGGAAGGTCCCATGGGGTGCTGATAAGAAGGTATATTCTTTTGTGTTAGGGTGGAATGTTCTGTAGATAGCTATTAAGTCCATTTGAGTCATAACATCTGTTAGATCCCTTATTTCTCTGTTAAGTTTCTGTCTGGCAGACCTGTCCATTGGTGAGAGTGGGGTGTTGAAGTCTCCCACTACTAGTGTGTGGGTTTTGATGTGTGATTTAAGCTTTAGTAATGTTTCTTTCACATATGTGGGTGCCCTTGTGTTTTGGGGAATAAATGTTCAGAATTGAGACTTCATCTTGGTGGATTTTTCCTGTGATGATTTTGTAATGTCTTTTCTGATCTCTTTTGATTGATTTTAGTTTGAAATCTATTTTGTCAACTATTAAGATAGCTACACCAGCTTGCTTCTTAAGTCCATTTGATTGGAAAGTCTTTTTCCCAGACTTTTACTTTGAGGTAGTGTCTGTCTTTGAAGTTGAGGTGTGTTTCTTGTATGCAGCAAAAGGGTGGATCCTGTTTTTGTATCTATTCTGTTAGCCTGTGTCTTTTTATAGGCAAATTGAATCCATTGATATCAAGGGATATTAATGACCAGTGATTGTTAATTCCTGATATTTTTTGATAGTGGTGTGTGTGTATTCACCTTTCTTGGGATTTGCTGCTGTGGGGTTATTTATTGCCTGTGTTTCTGTGGGTGCATCTAACTTCTTTAGGTTGGAGTTTTCCTTCTAGTGCTTTCTGAAGGGCTAGATTTATGGATAGGTATTGTTTTAATATGGTTTTGCCTTGGAATGTCTTGTTCACTCTGTCTATGGTGATTGAAAGTTTTGCTGGGTATAGTAGTCTGGCCTGGCATTCATGGTCTCTTAGTGTCTGCATTATGTCTGTCCAGGACCTTCTGGCTTTTAGAGTCTCTATTGATAAGTTGGGTGTTATTTTAATGGGTCTGCCTTTATAAGTCATTTGGCTTTTTTCCTTTGCTGCTCTTAATATTCTTTCTTTATTCTGCATGTTTTGTGGTTTAATTATTATGTGGCGAGGAGACTTTTTGGGAGGGTCTAGTCTAATTGGTGTTCTATAAGCTTCTTGTGTCTTCATAGGTATTTCCTTCTTTAAGTTGGGAAAGTTTTCTTCTATAATTTTGTTGAATATATTTTCTGTGCCTTTGTGTTGGTATTCTTCTCCTTCTTCAATCCCTATTATTCTGATGTTTGGCCATTTCATGGTGTCCCAGATTTCCTGGATGCTTTGTGTGATGACTTTTTGGGCTTTAATGTTTTCTTTGACTGATGAGTCTATTTCCTCTATTGTATCCTCCATACCAGAGATTCTCTCTTGCATCTCTTTTATTCTGTTGGTTATGCTTGCATCTGTAGTTCCTGTTCATTTACTCAGATTTTCTATTTCTAGCATTCCCTCAGTTTGTGTCTTCTTCATTGCTTCTATTTCAATTTTCAGGTCTTGAATTGTTTCTTTCACCTGTTTAATTGCTTTTTCATGGTTTTCTTGGCTTTCTTTAAGGGATTTATTGATTTCTTCCAATTTCTTGTTTGTCTTTTCCTCAATTTCTTTAAAAAAGCCTCTATCATCTTCATAAAGTTATTTTTTAAGGTCACTTTCCTCTGCTTCTTCTACATTGTGATGTTTGTTCACATCTTACTATTATAGAACAGCTAGGTTCCAGTGGTGCCATATTGCTCTTTATGTTGTTGTATGTATTTTTGCACCGGCATTTACCCATCTCTTCCTCCAGTAGGTGCCGAGAGGTGTCTGTGCACGAGCAAGCTGCTCTTGGTCCAATCTGTGCTTGCTGTGTCTGTGTCTCAGGGGGCCACTCTGGGTCCAGTTGTAGCTCTTGGTCTAATTGGAGCTAGCGGTTTCTGTGTCTCAGGGAGTTGCTCTTGGCCCATTAGAGCTGGCAGATTCTGTGTCTCAGGAAGCCAGTGAGGTTGCAGTTGGATGGGTGGTTCGGGGGTAATGAGTGGGTCTTATAGATTGCAGGGTCTGATGGGGGGGCGGGGTTTGGTGGGGAAGCCTGTCACAGGATCTTCCCTGCTGGCCAGCAACTGGGGCAGCAATGGGTGGGGGTTCCTGGGCACGAATTGTGTCCCAGGGCCTAGGTCATAGAGACAGGACTCTCTGGGTGGGAGAAGCTTGTGAAGATGTTTTAACATGTGATTAAGACTTTACTTAGCAGAACAGATTACTATCCTCATTGTGAGTGAGCTTGTCTAATTAGCTGAAAGCCTTAGCAAAACAAAACTGACTTCCTTGAATCAGGACCTCCTGTGGACCTAAACTTAGCCTTTCTTGATTTTCCAGTCTTCTGCTAACTGAAAGATTTTGCATTTAAGTATCTGTAATTATCATATATATGGAGATCCATGCATTGCCCCAAATAGTTGATTTTCTTTCTTTGAAGTATTTATTGATATAGAGTATATCATAAATATAATACTCTCCTTATAAGTGGACAGGCTTCTTTTTTACCATTTAAGATGAAAACCAGAAAAGATGTACATAATATCTTCACAAATATTCTCCCACCCATCACATTCAGAAGTTTGTTGGGTGTGAAAATGAGCATGCTATAACAATACTCATGACAGCATCCAACAACTGCATTCACTTAAAAAATACAATGAGGGGAAATTGAGCCTTGAACAAACCCCTAAAGAATAAATAAGTCAAAGTGATAAGAAGTTAGGGAGAGGATTTGCAGAAGATATTTCCTACACAAATAAAGTGATCAGCAACACAAGAAATCTCCCAACACATTAACTATAGAACCAGAAACTGAGCATGAGATGGCCACAGATGTCTTTCTCAAAGACATTTTCCATGGACAGGCACATTGAGCAGAGACTGTTCATAAATGCATATTGTTCATAAAGCTATGCTTTAAAAGGTGAGAGAAATATCAGGCTAACATTTCCCTCTAATTGAAAATTATTATAGCCTAAAAGAATCCAAGAAAGAAAGAGAGAAGAGATAATGAGAGTATGGAGTGAAGGAAGGGAGGGAGAGAGGGAGGGAGGGAAGGAGGGAAGAAGGGAGGGAGGGTTCTAGAATGGAAAGTTACAGCTCATCTTATTGGGTTTGAGATGAACTGGGTAAAATTCTGTCATAAATGACCTTTCTCTAGCCCTCTGAGAAAATTCTTGTTTTAAAGAATAGTTATTTAATAAGTAATACATATGACATAAAACACTACATTTTAAAGGTAACTCTCCCTATAACCTTTGCCTAGTACCTCAGTTAACCCCTGAGAATAATTATTCCCTAGCTTCTTAAAGAACATTTCAAAGACAATCCATAAAAAATAAAATATATTTAACTGAATTCTTTTCATATAATCATGCTCTTGATTTGATTATAATAGTATTTGATCCATATTAAATTTACTGTGTTGTTTGTTTTTTACTATATTGTTCTTTACATTATAATTTAAGTTCTGCTGAGATATTTCTCCAACTTTTCAGAAAGATTTTCAGTTGTGCAAATGGCTAGAAGAAGTTTACCTACCCAATTCAGAGACTTGAGCATTAACATTTCTCTCCAAATATCTGACCACACATATCCCCATCCTTCCATCATCAAGACGATATTAAGGTCAAATTCACTTCCCTAATAGATGAGATATCTACAATCAATTTTATATTATACATCGTTTAATGTATTATAAAGTCACGGATAAAGCTTTTGCTAGGACAGACTTCCGAACAATTTGGAAGAAATTGGCCTCCCATAGGACAAATGTGAACATGGGTGTTGACTTCTGAGAGGAGCTGACAGCTGGAGAGTGATGACGTCTCCTGGTGTCACCCCACTCCTGACAGGGACCCGCCCACTGGGAGGAAATCATGTCACTGCTGCTGCTGCTGTGTCATGGTTGGATTCTCTCGTCTCCATCACAGTACCTACCTTCCATCGGAACATTTTTCTGAGACTGGACTTTACCTTTCTGTGTTCTACTCCCACCCCCTGGAGCTGAGATCCTGGCTCTGTCTTCTTAGGCCCTATTAATACTGTATTTGCTGACTCCTTCAATTTTTTCCTTACTCTTGATGCCTTTCATGACTCCTTTCCAGCACCTGAGATTATTTCTATAAAATCACAATGCTCCCTAGACCGTGGATCTTGTTTGCTCAGATCCACTGAATAACTTGCTCCATTCTTCTATGTTTCCTACTAAATTGATCCACGAGGCCTGCAGCGATGAACTTTGTTGCTGGCTTCCAGGGGGATATCCAAGGGAGGCACTGGTAGGAGATAGGAAGATGGTGTGAGAGTGTGGCCAGGGGATTTTCCATTGCACCTTCCATGCAGGGCCTCTGTGAGCTGGTTGCAGCCCTTTACTGAAGACTCCACCTCTGTGGGAAACTTTTCATCAGCCTTCTCTGTGGGTTCCTGCAGTGAACCCTTCTTCTTCCTCATTGAGCTTATTGCAGAAAAGCTTCCCTACTCTCACCAAACTCATGCATAGACTTTAGTTACCTTAATCTCTGTCCATGCCTTTGTCCATACCTCCCTTGGTAAACTCTTCAAATTTCCAAGTACTACCATGTGTTGCTTTTTTCCCTAGAACTTTAACAGACATATCTGTTTCCTCTGGAATCTCTGTTTGTCTGTTTTCATGTGTGTAAAACAAACATCGGACTTCTTTCTTATCTCCCAAATATATAAGGTTAATGCATAAATACTGGAAGAGGCTAAGCCCCCTTTACAGGGCTTAAAGTTGTTCTCAAGAAGAAGCGGCAAAGAGACAAGGCACATGGAGGACATTTTCTCATTACCAAAGCAGGAAGCTGATGGTTTGCCTCTGACCTCCTGCTTAACTCTGCAGGGAAGAGTAGATAGGGAATTCTAGATGCTAATATATAGATGCTAATTATAGATGCTATAGGGCATCTATGTCTCAGGTGGAAATGCAGAATTTTAATGATTTTTTTTTCTTCTTGAGATGAGTTCTGAGAAGGATGAGACACACTATGACAAATGCTGAGAATTTGAAATTGAATGGGGTTAAGGAAGAGGGTACCACATTGACACAGATAAAATACCATCGAGAGACCAGGAAATCAGAAGACGACAGTTGAACTTCAGTTCTGTAGCATGGCTCAGTTTCCCTTGATGTCTGGGTAAGTAACAGTGAACTCTCCTTTGGTTCAGAAAACACTTAGAACATGAGAACAATGCCGTGGACATTATCCCATATAAACGCAAACCTAAACAATGACAGGCTGCTTCGTAGACTTCCATGTGGGGAGAACTTCGTTTATGAAATCCATCTGTGGACCCATCTCAAAATCACCATTCTGGGCACTGGTAAGGTAGATTCGTGGTGAAGAGCACATGAAGCTTTTCCTAAAAACCTGATCTCAATTCCCAGCACTCACATCAGGTGGCTCATAACTGCCTGTAACCCCAGCTCCGGGGGATCCCACACCTCTGACCTCTGTGGGCACATACCCCCCCCCACGCATACACATAATTAAAATAAGAAAAATAAATCTTTTTAAAAGAAATCAGCGTTCTGGAGCACACTCTCTGGGTATCAAAGCAAACACAGGAGGCTGCTGTAGTTAATGTCCTCACCCCTGCAAACCAGCCAGGCAGGACAGAGTGAGGGCTGACTTCCAAAGAGACTCCCACTCAGCTTCCTGTCAGGAGATTTGCTAGGCCTGGGGGACTGGTCTTGGATCATTTCGCCCATTTCCTAGGATGTCCTCTTTCTTAACTGCAATTACTCAGTCATTTTCAAAAACCAGGTAGCTCTGTACAGACAGAGAGGAAGTCAAGATCTTTATAACGTCAAATTTCGACTTGATATGGGTTCTGCTTCAGGCCAGTGACCATATGACTTTAGACACTTTACCTAACCTGTTTGTCTTAAAATTCTTTCTGGACATGAATACATCCCGATGAAATGATTTTAAATCAGGGCTTTTGTTTTATTTTGATTTTAGATGTATTTATTTTATTATGTACGATTGTTTTGTCTGTATGTATGTCTGTGTGCCACATGTATGCCTGGTGCCCACTAAGGTCAGCTGAGGGTATCAGATTGTCTAGAACTGGAGTTACAGGCAATTGTGAGCTACCCTACAGGTGCTCGGAATTGAACCCAGGTCCTCTGCATGAACAGCAAATGATCTTAAATGCTGAGCTGTCTCCAGCCTTAAAATGACTTTAAATTTCCCTTTTTGAATTGTGAATGACTCCAGAAGATGCCAGTCCTAAGTCTGGATAGTATCATAGAATTAACCAACAGGAGAGGTAGTCAAGTGCACATTTTTGTGAGCTTTTGTTATGTTTCAAAAGTGAGTTAGAAGTTGGTATTAAATATTTTCCAAAACAGAAACAGCAATGGACACACTTACCTGTCACTCTTAAGGTGATAACAAACTTAATGACAGTCCTTTTTTATAAGATATACACACACATATATTATATGCATATATGTGTATCTAGTAGGTATGTGTACACACACACACACACACACACACACACACACACACACGCATACACAAATGCGCACTTACGTCATCTCCATGTCTTGGAGCCAGTGGCACAAGGATAAAATATGTTACCTCCTGAAAATAAAACAAAGCATCCCTCCAGGCACCAAGAAGGTGGCTGTCTGTCTGTATTAGAATTAACTTGTGCCCTGAGCTGATCCATATCACCAATATTTCTATAAATTACACCTATTATAAGGACCCTAAGAATTAGATAGCCATATGTAATCTTACAAAGCTTTATTGACAGTTTTTCCAAGTTGACTTAAGTTTGTAGAATGCATCCTTGATAGTTAATTCTACATTTTACTCCCCCAGTGTAAGCTAAAAGACCATGAAAATCAGAGAAAAATCCTCATCCTTGGTCACTTTGTTTCTTTGACTGTTTATTTCTTTGTAACTTTATTTCTTGCCTGATAAAGTATTTCATGTGTCCTGTGTAATAAATAAACAAATAGATAAGAAATAAAAATTCAAAGTATCAATTCAAAAACTTCTACAAGATTTACATTAAAATGAAAATTTAATTTTTTACATTTATTTATTTATTGTGTGTGTGGAAGTCAGAGAAAACTTATGGGATCTGGTTCTTTCTTTCCACCACAAGGGTCCTGGATGTCAAACTCACTTAGGTCACCAGCAGTAAGCATACCTGCACACTTGTGTCCAGCAAGTTGAAGAAGCACATGTGAGTCTTCCTCTCACAGTGAGAGAAGAATGTCTGTTTATTGATGGGCCAGTTCGTGTTCTTGTAGTATCACTGACATTAAAACAAAAGACCGCATTTGCTGGACATTTTTAAGCAGGTCTTCAGAGCTAGTGCCAAGAAAACCCACGAAAACTGTGGAAAGCCGGCCACGAAAACCACATGATTCAACAGGAACCCAGTTCCAAAATCAAATTGTAAGTACCGGAATTTTCTCTTAAAAAAATTCTCAGTAGTTAATTCTGGAACCTCATAAGGAAATTTGCAATGCCAGGTGTTAGTCTCCCTGTAGCTGGAGAGCTTCTCTCCAGCTCCTGCCAAGCCCCCCCAGTCCTGCAGCCCACTTATAAAATAAACACACAGACTCATATTATTTAAACTGTTTGGCCTAATGGCTCAGATTTCTTGCTATCTAGTTCTTATATCTTAAATGAACCCATTTCTATTAGTCTATAAGTTGCCACGTAGCTCGTGGCTTACCAGTACCTTACATCTTGCTTTTCATGGCAGTGGCTGGCAGAGTATCCCTGCCTCAGCCTTCCACTTCCCAGAATTCTCTTCTCTCCTTGTCCCGCCTGTACTTCCTGCCTGGCTACTGGCCAATCAACATTTTATTTATACAGAGCAATATCCACAACATCTCCCTAAGGCTTGCTTGGCCTAAATAGCTTTAAAGTGTCTGAACTCTATTATTCCCAGGCTCTTTCAGGACCACCTCCCATCACATTCCGAACAACACATGATGCCATGGAGCTACTCAACCTGTTTTGATGCTTCCTTTATTAACTAGTTGTTCTCAGGACTAGCGATAACTGTGAAGTAGAATTACTCAAGTTTCAGAAAGAAACTTATCTCGTGGTATATTTAGAAGAAGGAATAATTAAATCAAAAGTAGAACTTTCCAATAATGAGGAAAATGGATAGACTACTAGAAATACATAATAGAAACACACAGTAGAACTTATATCTTGTATTAACTTCATTTTCTTCTTGATAAAGACATCACTGTTGTGTCTCAGCTTGGCAATAATGAGTAAGTAAACAAAATCATTTTTGAACTCATTTATTCTGTTAATAACTCTGCCTCTAGCCATTCAATTTGGGGAAAATTATTTTTCTTATTCTTTCTCAGTCAATAAATGTCTCTGTAACTTCAGACTGTTTACTAGACTATCTGCAGTCAATGTGCTAGAGACTTTAGCTGAACTAGAAATAAACACACCAGAGTTCTCATTGAAGCTTCAAATTTAAAATAAAATCAAAATATACAAGAAAGACTGGGTATGATAGCACTGTGAGAGAAATATATACTGTATTAAATAGTCCACCTGCTTAGTTCCTTGCCAATTGTATGCCAGACTGTAGTCAATTCATGCCTTTCTTCCAATGAATATAGTGCAAGTGAATGAAATCATTCCTTGTTATTTATTTCATACTAATATTTACACCATATTTATATTATGCTCAAAATACTTTTCTATTAAATATATGTATACACACACACACACACACACACACACACACACACATACACACACACACTATGAGTTTCAGGTACCTTCTAATGTGTTGTTAGAAACAGTGTTGATCCATTCCCATCTAAAAAATTACATTCAATGAATTTCTTAAAGAAATGATAGAATAGTGTTATAACACTAGAACATTTATATATGTATATATATACACACATATATATATACATGTATATATATGTATATATATAACATTTATAATTGTAAGGAATAAATGATTATTAAAAGAAATATTTGAAATTTTGAGGTATTAGACCCCAACATCTTGCTCGTCATACTGAACCCCACAACTCTAATCCTACTTTTCCACTTCTCCTCTACTCTGCTGTTAACAGACTGGTTCCCCAGGGCTCTCCAGCCACACCTGGCTCCCACTACTTTGAGCTACAGCACTTGCCCAGTTGGGAGGGCAGATGGGAGCTACACCTCACCCCCTTGCTCACTTCCACTTTTCATGTCACCGCTGCACCTTCAAGAAGAAATGAGGAATAGGACACTGACAGCCTGTGCTAAAAGAACTGCCAATTCCTATCTGTAGCCCCCGGCCAAGGACTTGGACTAATGTCTGATTTTGAAAGAACACTCTTGTAGTCCTATGCTTATCAAAGGCCAGTGGTTATTACTGAAATAACTATTTCCTCATGGAGAATTTGAGCAACCGCCCTTAAAGACCCTGCTAAGGATCAAATGCTCTGCATTTATCTAGAGCCCAGAATCATCCCAGAATTTTATTGTATTTGTGTATTTAAAGGACATCATTTACTGGAAATGAAGGAAGTTAAGGAGCAATTAATCTGAACTTCCAGTAAAAACTCAAATAAAGAGCAGTGGGAGTATATCACATGGTTATTTCACATGAACAATTGAGACAGTTACCAAGGCCAGTAATTCTCACTCCTGACTGCACATTCTATTTGTCTGGAGGGCTCTTAAAAATACCAGTGCCCAGACATCACCCACATCAACTGAATCAGAAACCCCAGGGGTGAGGGCTAGATTTTTGTATGCATTTAAATCTTTCCGAATAAGTTAAGCACGCAGCCCAATTTGGGGGTCCTTAATCTCAGCCTTTTGGTCGATCAGTGTACTTGGCCAAAGTATCCAGATTTTGAAAAATGTAGGATGATGGTTTTGCTTCTCTGTTTCTTCACCTCACTTTGCAAACACCCACTGCTGGTGCAATCCATTGCTCTTGCTTCCCTGGTTCACACTGTCACTCCTTCCCAGAGTGTGCTGTAAACTACACAGAGACGTGACTCAGAGGGTGAAATCAAATGAAAGCCTGCTCCTTCAACTTCCCTGGGAAAGTCTCCCAGGTGGAAACTGAAAACCGATGTGTAAAAACACACGTCCTCGAGTACACAAAGACCAGGCTGTTTCACAAGAACCGTTTACTAACATTTTGAGAATTTAGAAAGCCTCAAGTCCTGCCTTCTGTCACTGATGTGACTATCCAGGTCACAGGCTTGAGGCTACAGCCTCAAGAGAGAAGAGCACAAATGAGCCAGCTAGGTATGGAATTCATAGTTCCTGCAATGCACAGCCCACCATGGACTTCCTCACTTTCAGAAATGCCAGTCCTTCTCAAAGGAGTAGAAACAATCGGAGATGTGTATGTAATCTTACTGGAAATGAAAGAAGCAAAACTAATTTGATTCTTAAACAGCATTCTCTCATATTTATTTCTAGTCTACCCTGCTTCCCGTTTAATGGTTTGTGTTTTATCCTTACCAATGTCTCCCACAATTATGAGACAACACACACACACACTCATAAAAGCATATCCTAGACCCCAAGAAGCAAAAAGGGGGGAGAAAAGAAAGAACCCTCTAGAAATTTGTGATAATGATTATTTATTAGTGTATTTCTTAATTATTTACATAAAGTTAGAAGACTTTAAAAAATCAACTGGATATCTTGGTATCAAAACAAGATTTAACCAAAACTCACCAAAAATCTTCTACCAGATTGGAGTCAATTGCTCACTTTCTTCTATAAGAAGCTTCTATCAAAAGCATATGCATATGTGTGTACATGTTTGTGGAGATCAGAAGATGACCTTGGTTGCAGGGCCTCTCACTGGAGCCTGAAGCCTGACAATTCAGCTAAGCTGGCTGGCCAGTGAGACCAGGGATCCTTCTGTCTACCTCCCAGTGCTGGGATTACAAGTGTGTGCCACGACGTCTGGCTTTTTAATGTGCCATGCTGAAGACTGAACTCAAGACCCTCTGCTCGCACTGCAGGCCTTTTGCTGATGGAACCATTGACTCAGCACTCAAGAAAATATATTTTACTAGTGATCCAATTAACAGTGCATAGAAGTAGGAAGGTACTTCTCCTGTTTTGTTTTGCTTTAGGAAATAGGGATCCCACTCAGGACTTCACATCAGTCAGGCAAGTACTCAGGAGCAAAGCGGAGACTTCAGCTCCAAGTCCTCGCTTCAGAGTTGATTCTTTTTCTTCCAGATGGCCTATGATGAGTTTGTGTTTGTTGTTTTGTGGTAAAATATGTAAGTGTCTTTCTTCTTTCTACGTTTAAGAATAGAGTTCTGAGGGGGCAACAGCTTACGTAAATGCCCAGTTGCTCTCTGACAACTAGGAGCAGAAAAAGCTAGCTTCACAACCCTTAGGAAAATTACAAAAGGTTGGAAAGTTCCACCTCTGTAATTGTCAGGGGATGGAGAGGAGTCAGGAATGGTTTTGTGGCTGTTGACGCACAAGGCACAATGTCCAGATGCTTTGGCATCTTATGCTATAACAATTCTGGAATTGGAAGCCAGATTTCTTTCCAGCTTGGAAAGGTAACATTAAAGAATAGATATCTAGTTGTGATGGGAGACAAGAACACATTAGGAGTATAAAAAAATGCGGAAGGAACCACCTCAGGGACAGACTCTGTTCCTTCCCTTCCCTGACCCCACCTGGAACACTCAGCACATTTCCCTACGGCCACCTCAGCCTCTCATCTCACATACTTGACAAACATGTTTCTCTGACTCTTGGCTGCAGGAGAAAACAAGCATGGCTGTGCTACGCTTCATCACAATTCCGGAAGTGCTTCACTATTACACTTTCATCAAGAAACTCCAGGAAGCATACTGATTGTTTTCCTTGCAAACTTGAGTTTCTAAAGGGGCATCGACATTGAGAGCTGTTTCTAGCCTGGACTACCATGTAACACCTTTGAAGACAGTAGCTGAATAAAACTCCACTATGCATTTTTACCACATTTTTTTTTATTTTTGAGGTTATAATATAATAACATCATTTCCCTCTTCCTATTTCTCAAAGCCTGCCATATACCCCTTCTTGCTCTCTTTCAAATTCATGGCCTCTTTTTCATTACTTGTTGTAACATGTATTGGATAATCAATTATGCTCTCCTCTGGACAAGACTATTTCTCCCACTCTCAGTATGTCTTAATTGCCTGTAGTTCTGTAACGTTCAGACCTCTTGAGCTTTCCCGGTCCATTTTGGCATGTCTATTGTTGGCCTTGTTCTTCTCATGTTTAGGCAGTCATGTTGATGAGACATCATTGATGTAGCTTCTGTCATCACTAGGAGACAATCTCACAACAAATTCCCTGATCCTCTGGCTCTTATAGTTTTTCTATGTTCCCTGAGCCCGAGGTACAGGAATTGTTTTGTATCTGTTGAGACAGAGTTCCACAACTCTGTATTTTGCTTGGTTGTGGTTTTCTGTTATAGTCTCCATCTGTTGCAAAGATCAGTTTCCTTGAGGAGGGGTCCACATTTTCTTTATTGATGGACACCTAGGCCAATTCCATACCTTGGATATTACAAATACTCTCTAGTAAAGACATATATGCAAATATCTCTGTAGTTTGTAGACTTGGAGTCCTTCAGGTATGTACCCTGGACCTGGGCTACATGGAAGTCCAAATTTTAGCTTTCCTGAGGAACCTCCATACTAATTCCATAGCAGCTGGACTAGTTTATGTTCTCAACAGTATATAAGGGTTCCCTTTTCCCTACCTCCCACTCACATGTTCTGTTCTGTTTGCTTTGTGATAGCCATTCTGACTATGGTGAGTTGGGATCTCAATGTAGTTCTAGTTTTATATAGATATATAAAAGCTGTGTGTGTGTGTGTTGTTGGGGGGTGGTGAGAAGGAAAGTCACCTAGTGGAAGAGGACAAAGCTCAGGAGGAAGATGAAAGGGGAGGGGAGGACAAAATCCACCAAAGTCTGTCTTTTCTAAGTAATCAGTTTGTCAGGTTACTTACAGGGGTGTGAATGAAGGTATACTTACAGGAGCATGGACAACTCCAAGGCAATACTAAGAAGGGGCAATTATGTTTTCTGTCTCATTATCTACAACTGTGAACTTCTTTGTTGGAGATGCCGGTGTTTTGTAGAATATTTATCTGCGCCTCTTCACTTTAACCTCTAGATGTCAGCACTACCATCATTGTCTATTTGTGAACGTCAGCATAGATTCTCCACATTGTCCAGAAAGGAACATTCTCCCCCTTGGGGAATATTACTGAAGACTTAGGACCTTATGAACAGTGGTTTTGGCTGTTAGCCTTCATATCTTAGGTCTCAGAAATCCCCTTTCCCAGACTTGAAATTACCAAGATATAAAGCCAATACCGAGCAGTAAGGCTCTCAGTGGGTTCTCTCTTAGTACCTGGGATACTTGGAACTATCTCTTGGAAGGGCTGAAGTGAGGCCCTAGCTATTTTGTTTGATCTGGGGAGGAAACCGGCGGTGGCTTCATTCCCGGTGAGTGAATGTCTATGTGGAGGAAAGAAGCTGTAATATTTAGTTCAAAGCACAGAGAAAAGTGAATCCCAAGATTTGCTTACTTCCTCCCTGAAAAGGGACTCTGTCCACCCCTAAATGATCCACTGAGCACTGACATGCTGAAAGGAGAGATTGGAACTGTGTTAAAGCAAAGACAAGAGGCAGAAATAACTTCTCCTGGAACAGAGGAAGATGCCCACACTGCACACAGTAGTGGAGACCATTCAGACTGAGCGTCTTCTGAAACTTTATTTAGGAGCCATCATAGTTTCATTAATGTGAAAGCCAGGGTGGCCCAGATTTTCAGTACAACTTTTTGTGATAGAGAGTATGGCAAGGGTATGCTATGAAGGTCAGATGAGGATAAGTTCTTCATTTGTGGAAACTTCACAAGGTTTTTTTGTTTGTTTTTTTGTTTTTTAAACGAAGGGATGTCCCCGACAAAACAAATGGAGACATTTTAGTCAAAACAGAAAAAGACACTTTAATCCCAGCTTATGGGAGGCAGGAAGACTGTGAGTTGAGTTTACGGGGCTTCATAGAAAATACTGTCTCAAAAATATAAATCAAAACCTATAAGAAACATCCCCGTTAAAAGCTTCTGATACAGCTACAAAAATATAAGTCAACAATGGACAAGCATGCCATGTCAAATAGAAGCACCCCAAGCATCCTGTGTGACAATATGTGCCACTGTAAACATCTGAAATTCCCAATGGCATGCTGACACTGCTGTGGAAGCGTTAGAAAGACTTTGAGGGCATCTGCCAGGAAGTGCATTCTCACTGACAGGAAGTACTGGGGTCTATAGCAAAGATTGGGAGATTGACAACCTGACTGCTTAGACAGAAGTAGCCACCTCCCCAGCACCAGTCAGATCTTCTACATGTTGCTGCCACCTAGTGTGCAAATATTTATGAGAAGCACCAAGATAAGGGAAATCTAAGAACTGCTAAATTATCTTCACTTTTAGGCTTATGTGAACTCTCCAAGTGGGGAAGGGGTATAATGTGTTGAGTAACTACTTATATAAATCACACATATGGTTCTTTGGAACATGCATAGATGCTACCCAAATAAAGTTTGTAGTTTATTGATTCAAAAAGGTTAAAGTGTGCAGTATTAAGAGCACACAGATTCTCATGCTTTCACCTTACTTTGGTAGTTTTCATATCAATACGTGTAGGAATGACTCCCAATCTGTGCATTCCCTATTGTGGGCTGCAGTCGGCTTTGTGCTTAAGACAAATTTACTCACACAAGCATGTATGCATAAACAAAAATAATTTCTTTTTTGTGAAGTAAGACATTATTTACATGTTTAACTGTGATAAAGTTTATTCTTCTGGAACTCTCTGAAGACAACACAAGAACTGGCACACACAGCGTGCAAACTCAAGTAAGTAGCTGAGTTCAAATTTGGAATATTGTGAGCAATACTACTGTCTTAATTAGGGTTACTATTGCTGTGATGAAACACAGTGACCAAAGCAATTTGGGAGAAAAGGGAATGTTTGGCTTACACTCCCACTGTTCATCATTGAAGGAAGTCAGGACAGGAACTCAAACAGGGCAGGAACCTGGAGGCAGGAACTGATGCAGAGGCCATGGAAGGCTGCTGTTTGCTGGCTTGCTCTCCATGGCTTTCTCATGTTGCTTTCTTACAAAACCCAGAACCACCAGCCCAGAGATTGACACCACTCACAATCATCTGGGCCCTTCCCCATCAAGCACTAATTCAGAAAATGCCCTGCAGCCGGATCTAATAGAGGCACTTTCTCAATTGAAGTTTCCTACTTTGAAGTAACTCTAGCTTGTGTCAAGTTGACATAAAACTATCTAGCACAACTATGTTGGCAAGTGTTTTAATAATTATAGGTACTTCCGTCCAAATCCACCCTGTCCTCAACTTTAACTAGGTTCATACTCCTTTTTTCACCCAATTGCATGTTTTCATGTCTCCCCATTACATTTCCTATGAATCACATGGTAAATCCAGGTAAATACAATAAGTATGCCACAGCCTGAATGCTATGCTGTCTTTAAATTTCCTTCACAAAACAATTACTTTTTAGTTTAGCCTCACTCATATTTCCAAGGCAAAGACAAAGAGCAAGCTGAATTCATCAGAATAGAACATGAATGGCCTCTAGACCAATCCTTCAATTCTTCTAAGCACAATTGTGTTAGCATTCTTGGTTTCAAAACTCCCATCAGAATGACCCACTCACCTCTGTGACATTAGCTGAAAGTCAGCTTTATGGTTCTTTGTTCTTACCATTATAAGTTAATCAATAGAATTGTGGAAGAAGTATAAGAGTCCAAATCCTTCATGTTCTCATCCCCCATCTCCTCCCTCTCCCCCGGCCTCCCCCCAGTTTATCCAGGAGATCTTATCTATTTCCCCCTCCCAGAACATTTCATGCCTGTCCCTCTTAGGGTCCTCCTTGTTACCTAGTTTCTCCAGGGTTATGAGTTGTAGACTGGTTATCTTTTGCTTTTCATCTGATATACATTTATGAGTGAGTACATATCATGTTTGTCTTTCTGGGTATGGGTTACCTCACTCAAGATGATTTTTTTTTCTAGTTCCATCCATTTGCCTGAAAATTTCATGATGTCATTGTTTTTAGCACTGAGTAATACTCCATTGTGCAAATGTACCACATTTTCTTTATCCATCCTTTGGTTAAGGGGAATGTAGGTTGTTTCCAGGTTCTGGCCATTATGAGTAGTGCTACTATGACCATAGTTGAGTAAGTGTCCTTGTGGTATGATTGAGCATCCTTTGGGTATATGGCCAAGAGTAGTATTGCTGGGTCTGGAGGTAGATTGATTCCCAATTTTCTGAGAAACTGCCACACTGATTTTCAAAGTAGCCGTACAAGTTTGCATTCCCACCAACAGTGGAAGAGTGTTCCCCTTGTTCTGTATCCTCTCCAACATAAGCTGCTATCAGTGTTTCTGATCTTAGCCATCTGACAGGTGTAAGATAGTATCTCAGAGTTGTTTTGATTTGTGTTTCCCTGATGACTAAGGATGTTGAGCAATTTCTTAAATGTCTTTCAGCCATTTGAGATAGAAGCTTCCGTGGAGAATTCTCTGTTTAGCTCTGCACCCCATTTTTTAATTGGTTTATTTGGTATTTTGATGTCTAGTTTCTTGAATTCTTTATATATTTTGAGATCAGCCCTCTGTCAGATGTGGGATTGGCAAAGATCTTTTCTCATTGTGTTGGCTGTCATTTTGTCTTATGTACCGTGTCCTTTGCCTTACAGAAGCTTCTCAGTTTCAGGAGGTCCCATTTATTAATTGTTGCTCTCAGTGTCTGTGCTATACAGTGCATGGGGGTGGGGTGGAGGAGAGGTCGGAGGAGCAGGAGGAGGGGAGAGAAGGGGAACTGTGATTGGTATGTGAAATGAAAAAAATAAAATAAAATAACATATTTTTAAAAAGAGTCCAAATCCCCAAAACGTGATAAAAATCATGAATGTTACCATCCAAAAAACTCAGTCAGTTCTCAAAAGCAAACTTTGAAAAAGCAAAAACTGTCAATCCAAGACAAAGACTGAATTTGAAGGAGAAGGTATTTTTAACTCATCATGTACAAGGACTTGTTAATGAAATTACCCATTCATTTTTTTTTTAATCCAGAGGATGCTGGAAGATGAGGCTACCACATTGAAAGTATTGAAAAAATAAACAGACCATCAATCAAGAATTCTGCATCTGAGAAACGTACCCAAAATGTATGACAAACCAAAACACATTCTCAGGTAAGTAGAACCAGAATGCTTTCAATAATTGAAGTGATTTATAAGAAACTAGAAAGAAGGAGTTCTGGGAAAATGGCTCGGAGGATGGGGGCACTTGCTGCCAAGCCTGATCACTAGGGTTTGATAGTCTGATACCTGCTGGGATTTGGGGTAAAAGGGAAGAACCGACTCCTTCAAGTTGTTCTCTGGCTTGGACACATACTCTGGCTATGCACATACACACACACACACACACACACACACACACACACACACACACACAATGTAAAATAAAAATGACTGTCCTAAATTTGAAGAGAACCAAGTAATTGTTTACAAATAAGCAAAGAACATCAATAAAATGACATATATAGGAAAATATAGAAATAGAATAGATGAGTGAGGTAGGCCATGTTCATTCCCACATGAGATTCCCTGGACAGAGCTGGAGCTGAAAAAGATTAATTTTTGGAAGGAGATTCTAATTGCCAAGACACCTTCCCCTACCACACCCTCCAACTATCCTTGTTTTCTGACATAAACTCTTCAGTCCTTTGCTTAGACTGTTTTCTTGGATATCCAGTGTTATAAATTGGATAGTCAAGATTACAACTAAACTAATACATAAGTTACCCCTGGAAATGATTGCAACCAAGAACTTTCCCACCAAGGAAGTTGATAAAGTTTAATATTTATTGCATGACATTTTCAATACTGTTGATGCTTTAAAATAAAAATAAAAATATTCACACAATTAAGGGCTGAATGCTCTGCATGGGCTGATAAGGTCTCCTGTGACCTTGGACCCATGGAAGACCAAGTTTTAGAGGTGGAGCACCTGTGGATTTGAGGAAGCAAAAGCTAGAAATTCTTGGGCATTTTAAGGTGAACTACTTACTTCTGATAGTGGATAATCTGAACAGGTGGTAACTACTGAAAAGCCTCAAATTCAGCTCAAGGTGGAGAGTTTTTCATAGCTACTGAAATATTTTTATCATCTGCACCCCCAAATGTGAGGAAACAAGTTTTCCAGGTTAGAGGTGTGGTCCCACAAGTATATTTTCCTTACTAGTTTTGTCCTTTGAAATGATTTTCTCTAAGATGAGATCCAATTATTAAATAGTTTTCTAAGCTATATTTCACAGGATATTTCCCCCTTCACATTATGAGCTGTTGTTGCTTTTCCATAAGGAATATCTGTCAATTTTTATGTATAAGTGTTATAATCAAATCGGTTCTAAATAGTCACCAAATTTCTTTTTGGTTGACATTGTTTAGTTTTACATTCGTTTGTTTGTTTTTTGTTGGTGACAGGATCTCACTTTGTAACCCAGGCTAGCCCTGTATGTATTATGTAGCTTAGGCTATCCTTGAGCTACTGGCACTCCTCCTGTGTCAGCCTCCTGAGTACTGAGATTGCGGGCATGAGTTACTACATTAGGCTCCAGTAATTTCTTGATTAAATTCTTGCTAGATTCTTAATCCATGTTGAATTTCTCCTTTTAAATATTTCTATATCATATTCTCTTGGAAAAAATGTTTATTTGAATATATTTTAATTCCAAGGGTACTAAAATATTTTTCAAATGTGGACACTGAGATCTTGTTTTCAGATAACTTTCTAGCATCTTTGGGATTCCCCTATTTGTTTTTCCTTTGACCTAACTACAGTGATATATGTGAACTGATGACCTCTGCCGCTGTTTTTTTTTTTCCCCCCTTGGTTGGGAGCACAGTATTTTTCCAAGGCAAGTCAGGGGACTAAACTGATGTAAGCAAATATCAGGAGCTGACTTGAATGGATACCTTCATGTCCTCAGCACTTCCTAGTGCTGAGCTGGGAGGAAGCAGGGTGGGCAGAACTGTGTTTCCTGTCCTCAGTCCACTCCCATCCAGAGCCAGAGGCCTGTGAGCCAGGGCACGGAATGAAACACGTAACCATGGTAACTAAAGCTGCGCAAGCCATGGAAATTGACTGTGTTACCTGGGAACAAGATTTTTTTGTGCTCCCTCACTAAAGAAAATAGATCTATGATTCTGTCACAGGGATTAATTCTCCTTCCATGTTGCCTCTTAGGTGTCTGAGTGAGCTTTGTCTCTGAAGGTGACACATGAACAGAAACACAGGAAGAACTCTTTCCGAAGTTGCTTTTCCATCGTATACTTGAAAGTTTGGATTTTGCTTCTTGGGTGCCTGTTAGCTGGTAACTGATGCTGACTGTATAGAGTGGTGCTGGCCTGGAACACACAGTGCCATACGCATGTGTAACTGGCAGGGAGAAGGTATTCATAGAATAAACTCACTCGCACTTCAATATGATATAACAACTCTTCTCACTGGATAGCATTTGAATATAATATAACAACTCTTCGCACTGGATAGCCAAGAGTAAAACAGAACTATCTTCCAAAAAGTATATACTCATAGTAAAGCTTGAAACTTAAATGACAACAAATATAACCTTCCATCTTTCTCCTGTTAAAAATAATATGAGTGGATTTATTTTTCTTGATATCATCATTTAGGGGAAAAAATGAATGGGTTTGGGCACCTGATAGTCTGTGTCTGAACATTCTCTCTCTGACTCTTCATGAGAGTTCATAGTCCCAAAGCTGCTGTTTCTCCTCTCTATACACAGCCCCACAGTCAGGCGCAGTCCCGCTCTGGGTTTGTTAAATGGCTTTATCGGACTCCAATACTCACTGTCCATTCCAAGTCTTTAAGGCTCAGGTCAAACCCGCCATTCTCCACCCTCTAAACAGCTGTAAAACTCCAAGTAGCTGAATCTCAGCACTCAGGTGCACGTTAGTGTCATCCGGTTTTTTGTGTACACTGTATGCTGCATGGCCTTGTTTCAACTAGCTACTTCAAGAGCTTGCTCTATCAGCAGAGGTGCCTGTACAGTCAGAAAGTATCAAAAGACGGAGCAAAGAGGGAACTCGGGTTCCTTTTTTTTTTCTTTTTCTTTCTTTTTTTTTTCTTTTTCTTTTCTTTTCTTTTCTTTTTTTTTTTTTTGCTCCATTACCTGCATCACTGATGATTGTAGTGAAATCAATTTACTAAAGAATAATAGAAAAGTATTATAGAAGATCTCAGTACCCGCAGGCACATTTATGGGAAGCATTTTAATTGGGTCTTTGGTGAAAAACAAAGCTAACTAGGCCAGTGGACTTTAGGCTGTTTTCAGTGAAGCTCTAGCGTTCTCCGAAGAGGTACCAGGACCTTTGGGACAAAGTGGTGCCGACCGACAGGGCCAGGCTCGGCCTCTGGAGCCCTGAGCCACAATGGCTGCACTGTCCTTGGGGAAAAAAAAAAAAGAAAGAAAAGAGCCTTGCCTGGTGAAAGCAGTGAATAGCTTTGAAACCCCATTCATCTCAGAGTTTAATGATCTCTGGGGTCGGTGGGGACCAGTAGCTTGTCTTGTTAGGTCTCACGCAGCTGGATTGTGGTGCATCGGAGACAAGATAGAACTCCAGGAAACACGCAGAAAACATTATTTCTCTAACAAGTACCTCATGTCCCCTCAAACTGTCTGTAACATAGATTCTCATTTAAGGACCAAAACATTTGCTGTAACAACCTGAGTGGTTGGATGACTAAGAAAAATGCCCGTGCCTTCACCGCTCTGAAGAAGGCTGGCACTCTATTTAAATAATTGCGAACGTTGTGCGGCATTTTCACAGAGAAAAATAATTTTGTTTTAAAATGCTAACCTAGGGGATTGAAGAGATAGATCAGCGGTTAAAAGTGCATGTAGCTTTTGCGGGGACTCAAGTTTGGGAACTGAAGGCACGGGGTTCACGACTGTCCTCACCTATAGCTCCAGGGCCTGGCTCCTTCTGACTTCATCCGGCACCTACACTCATGTGCACATACCCAGACACATACACGGAAGTAAAATTAAAAACTAAACCTTAAAAAATAAAAGCATTAATCTAGGGCTAAGGATTTAACTCAGTTGGTAATTGCCTATCACATGTGAAGCTCTGGATTGACTCTCCAGCGTCACTTAAAGCTGGTGCTACGGCACACTCCCATATGCCTCCAGTGTCCCAGGAGGTCGGAGGAGGAGAAGGTAGGAAGTGGAGATCTAAAAAACGATCTAGACAGTTTTTATGTGTCTTTCCCCCTCTAAATTAGCATGTTTTAGGAGAATTTGTCAGACTCCAGCGACATAACGGAAAGCACTAGGGGGCAGCAGAGGGACTGCTCTCAATCTTGTGTCCACAAGGAAGAGGCTGTGGTACCAGTCACTGTAGAGGAAGTGGGTGGGAAGCCCAAGGTCTGGGAAAATGACCATAATAACAGTATCTAGTGTTTACATAGCACCTTTCTTCAATTAGCTCAGCGTGTTTGGATATGATTATTCAGCTGGGAGCTTCCAGTTGTGGGAAATGAGGCACAAGGCAAACACGTGGCCTAGGTGGGACAGAGTGGAAGACTAATTCTTACTCATTCCAAATGCCCATTCATTATTCTTACTCGGAAACGCTGATGTATGATCCTTCCTGGTCATTTCCTTAGAGGCAATGAGGTTAGAAGTCAAGAGCTCCAAACTGAAATAGGTTAAATTGAAAGATTTCTAAATTCTACTCATTGAGGGAGGGATCACATATATCAGAGCCAAGGAAAAAACTAAAATAGAACTGTATAAATTGTGTGTCTGGCTCTAAGCTGTCAAGCTGAACATATCACTTTCCAACGTACATCATAAAAAAACATAAATAATTCTTATTTTTAAGCAAAATTTTATTTTTAAGCAAATCTTTTTTAAAATTTAATGTAAAGTACTCCTTATTCATCCACACTCTGCCAAAATGGACCCCCAAAAATGATTAACAACACACAAAGAAAATGAACTCGTATTTTAAAAGCTAAATAAATCTTTATTGCACAGAGAAAATGCTACATGGCAACATAGTTTAGTAGAGAAACATTGGTACAGGTAACCCAGATTTGATTAATACACAAATAGGTCTGTGCTTGGTCACCGTGGGCATATTTGCCTAGTGAATGCTTCCAGTGAGGACATCTGCGAGGAATGGTGGGTGATGCATGATTAAGATGTCTCCTTTCCTCCCGAGTCACTTAGGGCAACATCTACTGTATGATACTTGTCTCTATAGTAGGAAAAGCCTGCTGAAAGCAGCTTAGGAGGGAAGGCTTGATTTGAGCTCACAGGTATGGGACAGTGGGAGAGACAGGTGGTCACCCTGCGTCCACAGTCATGAAGCAGAGAAAAGAACATTGGTGCTCAGCTCACTTTCTCTCTTTCTGCAGTCTGGGTCCCCAGCTCATGGACAGGCAACACCCACATTTAGGGCAGGTTTCTCCACATCAATTAACCTGGAATTAATCTAGAAACTCCCTCACAGTTATACTCAGAGTCTTATCTCCCTAGGTCCTAGATTCTGTAAAGTTGACAATATTAGCCATCACACCTGCTAATAGAAAGTCTACAGTCTCCCCCCCCTTCTTAAAGCCCTAGCTATGTTTTATCTACCTCATAACTGGGATGTCAGATGTTGACTACCCCTTTATAGACGTAACCTCAAAGATTTACTCTCTGATTACACCAATACTTTCTTTTCTTTAAATTTCAGAAGGTTTTTTAATATGGTTCCTAAACAGTTCATAGGTTCCTCATATAGGTCTGCTCTAAAAGGGGTTGTCCAAAAGTAATAGACAATCCATGTTCGAGGTGAACTGAGCTTTGCTTCATGAAATTACACAATTCGAAGACTCTGTGTCCTCAAGTAGGAAGCATATGTCGCTCTTTATGAGTAATCTTTTTTCCTCCTCCATGTTTACTGAATTTCAGGAATTCCAAAGATTTCTTGGGTTTTATTTTATTTATCTGGGTGCTTACCTCAGAGGTCTGGTCTGATTTAGGTAAAATATGACTCCAACTTAAACAGACTGCAGTAATTGCTCCCACTCTCCCTCTCTCTCTCCTCTGTCCCTCATCTCTCCCTCCCTCCTTCCTTTTGTGTCCCCCCTCCTTTATGTACACAGACCTACATGAAGGATTTGACTCGGAAGAATAGGATTGTTATGTTAGACCCTGACAGCTGAAGAAACAAGTGCCACCATGTCAGCATCTCTTTGTCACCCAAACATGACTTCAAATTACCTACCCCACCAATGCTAATGCTGGGAAACCAAGTGACAGCAAGGCAACGTTGTCCTGACACAGTCAGTAACAGATCCAGATCTCTCATCAAAGTCTCTCACTTCTTAAAGACTGTGGAATTATGGGTATGAATGTGTGTCTGTGTGGGCATATGTGCATGGGAGTGCAGTTGCCCACAGAGGCCGAAACAGAACATTAGAGCCCCTGGAACATTAGTTACCAGGCTGTTGGAAGCACTCTGGCCCTGGACTTGGTTTCTAGGAAACAAACCAGAATCTTCTGCAAAATCAGTGACAGCTCCAACCTAACCACTGAGCCACCTTTCCAGCCTGCGAGTCTCTTTAAATAATGCTTATTCGTCTTATTTATATTCTATGTTGACTTCATTTCTAAAATAATTCTTTAAAGTATTTTAAATAGATAAGGTCTCACTATTTAGCCTCAGCTGGCCTGGAACTTGCTATGTAGACCAGAATGACATCAGACTCACAGCAGTCCTCTACACTGCCTCCAATGTTCTGGGCTTACAGGCATGTACCATCACAAATGGCTTCCAAATGGATTTTTCTTAATTTTTAACTGATACATAACAATATATACATTAGCTATGTCTATAGAGTACCATAAAATGGTTTGATAAGTATGAAGACTGACTGTGTAATGTTTTAATCCAGTTCAACACATCTACCGTCTGAAAGAAAATTATTATCATAGAAATGAATTGAGAGTTTTTAACACACAATAACTCAGAACAAATTGTTACATTTTTTAATCAATTTAGAAAAAATTAAGAAAAGCTAAACTTTGACATCTGTCATTTCAGATTTGCAGATTTGAATTTTTTTTCTCAGCTGGGAAATATTTCACATGTTATTTAAATCAAAATAAAAATGTCCAGCTCCTTGGTTCTCCCTCTTTGTAATGGTTCTCCCCCAGAGTTCTGATGTACAAACATCTGTAGAACAAATGTCACCAGAAAGTGACCACACAAAAGATTTCATTCAAGCTTTGAGAGCTATCATCATCATCATCATCATCATAAGTAGAGTTTTATAAGAATAATTTTGAATTGATCAGATTTCAAAGTTTTTGCTTATTGCACGCATTGGAGTTTTAGATTTAAGGGGAGGACATGGTCTTACTCTGTAGCTCAGGCTGACTGCAGACTCCCAGTGATGTCGCTGCTTCAGCTTCCTGGGTATTACAAAGCTGTCTACCATGTAACACATAAGGTAGAACATGCAGCTCACTTGGCTAGAACTGTCTGACCTTCATCTTTCCAGCTAATCTGGGACTTCCCTGGAGGTAGGAATGCTCTTATTCACAAGTTCCATTGAACAAGTCAGTCACGTGATGCACAGTCCACAAATGATGACTGGGAGGGTATGTCGCTAGCCGAGTATAATCATAGAGGTCATTCGAGGGCAGAGAGAAAAGACGAAACGAAATATGAACCAGGATGGGCACTTAAAAATCTACTGCACTTAAGTCATGGCAAAAAGAGCGAGCTTGGGGGAAAATACAATAAAACAATCAGTGAGCTAGAAAGAGAAGCCATTGGCATTTTTGTGTTGTGGAAAAGAAAGAAAATCTTTAGAGGTTTGGGTTGGCGTGATTGCAAAGGTTAAAAAGGATAGGGAATGTGGTAGCTATTAAGATAGTCCGCAAATACTCAAGCTAACTCCTCCTGCTCTGTGGCACACTACAGATCGCATCTCCCTGACTTGGTTAGCATAATGAAACGCAATTGGAAGTCATGTGTGTCATTCCCTGCCGAAAACTTCGAGGGCCAGTGAAAATGTCCCCTTCTCAAAAGCCCTGTGCCATGCTGACTAAAGGTTGAGTGCGTGGTTTAGAACTAAAGACTAATGGTGACACACTGTGGGACCCAGTCTCTGCTGCCACCCACACGAGGGCAGGCCCAGCAAATAAAATATATACTGCATCTGTGCCACTAATCGGCTGCCTTATCGATGAATGAAGCGTAAACGTACTTATTCTGACACAGGAACTAAGTGAATAACTTTGGTGTTAGACTGGAATTGGACTCCAAAATCATTAATTAGAAATTAAAAAAAAAGACCACCAGCGAATAACATTTAAAAATATTTAATGTAAGATGGAAAGAATCGTGTCTTACCTGTCGCCGTCAAACTCCTTTGGTGGCGGTGGGGGGGGGCGTTTATCCCAGTGAATAAAATTGAGTGGAAATGTGTGCTGACACTCAAAACTAAGGAGTAGTTCCATTCACACACTAGCCCTGCGTGGCACTGAAGGAGACTGGAAATAAGCTCACAGCTGAGTTAGAAAGGACAGAAGCATCTAGTCTTGTTGCTGTTCACCTTCACCTCATAACAGAAAAAATGATAAAAACAACACTCGCTGCCTAGCAACCACAACAACATCTCCCATTCAGGCAATAAAGCAGCAGAAGGGAAGATGTCTGTGAGGGCAACTGTTAGAGGCCGACTTTAGTCTCACTTAGGGGACGAAGAAACTCATATTTTCAGTTTACTCCTGGAGTTGCTCAGTAAAGTTGGAGTGATACCCCAGCAGGCTGCTAGTGAGGTTAGTCAGTTAGAGAAGAATATGACCAGCAAGGTCGTATTCAGGGCAACATAACAGCTATGTAAAAAATAAATAAATAAAAAGATTTTTTAGCACAGGAGAAAACCTGCCTACAGAGAATTCTCCCCCTCTACTTCCACCAAAAGTTTAGGATGCATGGCCTGGCAAAGCTAAACTGTAATAATTTAATTTTCTCCACTTGCTGTAGAGCTGTGGTAACTTAAATTGGGACCTAAGTGATATCTAAAAGCCTGCACCGAAGGGTCTAGTAGGAAAATGTGATCTCGGTGAAAAGTTACTCAGTGGAAACACTCAGTATCTGTGGAAAGCAGAAGACATTCTTAGAAACCCTATAAACCTTGAAATAGCTCTCACAGGTCGTCGCATCCGTGAACTCAGGAAAGGAGAAATTTACAATGGGAGGTAAATCATAGGGATAATTAGCAAATAAAATAAAAGTCCTCCTCACCCCTTGTCCACCAGGAAGGAGAGGGAGAGAGGGAGATTGCACACAACCTATCTTACAATCTTTCTTCCTGTAGACTCCATCTCCTAAAGGTTAGCCCACTTCAGTTGGGACTAAGCCTACTGAGCACATGGGCCTTTGGGGGACACTCGAGCTCTGAACTGTAGCACAAAATGACCCTCCTTATTATAGCGACCAGATCATTTCTAAATCTTAACTGAAGGCTTCAGTTTCTTGCCACGACAGACATGGTCAAGCCAATCGCATTGTTTCTATGAGAACCTGGGAGCACTTACCTTTCTGTTCCTCAAGGGCTGCTACCCCCACCCCTACTTGTTCACTATGCTCCACATACTAACCATGGCACTCATACACTCCCACACCAAATAAATGTCTTTATGAGCAATAATTGCTAAAGGAAAGGAAAGAATGTCACGTAATTGGCTCAGTCCAGCCACGGTGTTAAGTCTGAGACTGAACATTGTGTTGCATGAATAAAAGTGGTCTTTGTGAGCAGAGAACTAAAGAGGACTTGTTCAAGGCAAATAACTTAGAGACTGGTCAAAAGAGTATGGGTAAGTCTTGGAACAACACCTGTAGGTAATGCATGGGGATCCCTAAGATGTGAGTGGAAAGATCACCGGACAAATGTCAATGCCACAGGCAAAATGTGTGTAAAAGCATAATGGCCTTTTACACATGTAAAAAGCATGTAAGACTATTTTTGACAACTGAAAACAGAAATCACATAGAAATCAGAATTAAATTGCATATAGAGTGGAGAGGGAGAGAGAGAGAGAGAGAGAACTCAAGGACAAGATATGGAGGGGCTGACGTTGGGATCCAGAGTTAATAGCGCAGATGGTGACAGAGATGGTGTGTGTTTAAATCACCCTGAATGGCCCGATCTCATTCAACCTCAGGGACTGAGCAGTTCAAGCCTGGCTATTACTTCCATAGCAGAAGGGAACAGTAACAGTAGCAGCTGGCTACCAGTCACAAAAACAATTAAAATTCCTTTTCGTATGGGCGCTGAGCTGATGAATTAGCGTTTAAGAGTGCTTACTGCTCTTGCAGTAAAAGCCCGAGTTAGATTCTCAGCCCTTACCCTGGGAGGCTAACATGCACCTGTGCCTCCATCTCCAAAAGATCTCACAGTCTTCTCAGGCCTCTGCTGGCACCTACAATCAGTACACATAGCCGCCACACACACACACACACACACACACACACACACACACACACACACACATAATTTAAAATAAATTATGTCTTTGAAAACACACACCTGTGTTCTGGGAATCTGGATGTCAAATGAAAAAAGAATGAAACATGCCGGTGACAAAGAGAAAATTTATTTTAGCAGAGAGCAGGGCCCAAGTCACTGGCCTATGACACCGTTTTACCTTGAAGTTGGGTATGGTGTAGAGTCTAAAAACTGGAATGTACAGGTGAAAGGGCTTGTGAACATGAGGAGGCTGACTCTTTCTGTAGGGAATGGCAGGAATAATTCTTTCCTCTCTCTACTCACTCCCGTCCCCTTCTCTTCCATCTTCTCCTACTTCCTGCTCTCTCTCTCTCTCTCTCTCTCTCTCTCTCTCTCTCTCTCTCTCCCTCTACCTCTCTCTCTCTCCCCCTTTCCATCTCCCTTTCTCTCCCTCCCTCCTTCCTCTTCTCCTATACCTTCATTTTCAGCATAAGATTTAGAGATCTAAATTACAATTCAATTGATCCAGAATCTCAGGTAAAGGTCACCTCAATCTCTCCCTAGTCTCTGTCCTTTGCTCTTCAGGAGCCCTATGCTTCCTCAACCTCAGTTTTTCTCCATGTTTCCTGGATTATCTGGTAAAATGCCCTCTGCACTAGGTCAGGATGATTGGGATTTCCAAAAGTTGCTCATATTAAACCAGCCCAGCCAATCCCAGCTGAAGTTTGTTAGGTTTTGGTAGAGGACTCTGTGGAAAGTAGACGCAAAGGAGTTTGGGGATTGAAGGTCAGCTTCCCCAGGAGATGCATTTGAGTACCTGAAACTTTTGTGAGGACTGTCCACTGTGACTTCACTATTAGCTGTTCAGAACAGCTATGCAAGTGGGAATAACCATCCTCAGGACCAGCAGAGGCCACTGAAGGTTCTATCCCAAGATGAGGATGTTGCCACTGGCTGGCAGATTGTTCATGCCAGTGTCAATGGCTTCCTGCCCATGTGTATATGATCAGCACTAACGAGACTCAGGGAGTTATTACTACTAATAATAAAATGAGGATATGGGGTTGGGGAGGAGCTGGACTGGGTGTTGTGGGAGCAGTTGGAGAAAGGAGATTGGGAGGTAGATATGGTAAAAATATTTTGTATACACATATGCAATTCCCAAAAATAAATGTAAAATATTGTTGTTAAAATGCAGCCACACCTGGCTTCTTTCGGGGGGAGTTTCCCTCAGGTCCTCATGCTTACAAAGCAGGCACCTTGGCCCACGGAACCATTTGCTCAGCAGAATCGACACTCTGTAGTTGATGGATTTGCTTTTTTATTTCCAGTTTTAATCGCATCAAGACTGTTGGAATCATGTAATTGAATATCAATTGACAGATCTTTTTATCTTCTCAGGAACATACTCTAATCCTGTCACCATGGTGATGCTTTTGTACTTTTTCTGTAATTCTGTCATCTTTTGTTTGTACAGGTTGAAGTTTTATTCTTAGTTACAAACAAATTTGCATCTTGCTAAGTTGACCTTTCTAAGATGTACGGACTTTTTCTGGGAATTTGGAAACATAGCTACTCACCCCTGAGACTGTACCAACAACAGAGACAAACTCTTCCACATAACTGCAGCTTGGAGAACCAGTGAGGTTAACTGGGGTTACTTACAGGAACATGGACTGCACATGAGCAGCCATACCGCTGAAGGAAAGAGCTCTCTCCTAGCAACCACTAGCTGCATATAAATCCCCCAGAAGGGGTCCTTTCTGCTCCATGTTAATGGGCCCAATCTTGTGCAGGTCTCCAGAAGGGTAATCAAAAGGATAATGGCCACATAACCATGAAGGACAATGCATGGTTTTTAGATGATGGTTTTGTGGTCTTAAAATATCTCTCCTAATAGTGCTACAACTTTCCTAGCTTCCTACGATTTGTCCAGGGTGAATCTTTTTAGTTGCTTTGTTTGGGGTGTGCTTTTCAAGAGGCATTCTCTCACGTCTTCCTATCAAATTTGCCAGGTGTTTAGCTAACATTATTTTGTGTGTTTGCATATGATGATGTTTCCAGGGGAGCTTTTTTATTATTGTTTTCTAAGTCAGTAAATCCAGCATCTATGCCTTCTATTTTTGTTGCTAGCTAATTGTCCCACATTTGTAGCATGGATATCCTAAACAGGGGCTGATGTCGCTCTTAAGCTCTACTCGTTTCCCCAACCATCGAAGAGTCTTAGATTGCTTTTCTTGCAGTTATCTACCCTTTACTTTATACCAAGTTATTGGCTAATGTATATTATCTATTAAAATTATAACTCTGTACAGCTAATACTCATTTATATTTTCCTTATGTGTACCCACTCCCGTGGTCACTATAGTGCATATTCCCATCCTCCCAAAAGGGAGTCTCTTATTTTCCTCTCAGAAATAAATCTCTCTCATCTCTCTCTCCCTCTCTTTCTCTCTCAATATATATTGGCAAGTATATGCTAATGGTAAGTATTTTTTTTTTCAGGAAATTTGTTTTTCCTTTCTGGGTGTTTAAAAAACCTTTTTCCTTCTGATGTCCTGAAGTTCATTATAACGCATGGACCTAAATATAGTTTTGTCTACCCTTCACTGGGCTCTGAAGACTTTCTGAATCTGACATGCTCATGTCTTCTTTCATTTCTGAGAAAAGTCCATGCACTTAGTAGAGCACTTCTCCATTCTCTCCATCCTGTTCTTCCATCGCTCTAATCACCAGCATAGCTGAAAACACAGTCACAAGAAGCTCCAGATTTGGATTCCATGCTTTAGCAAGTCCTGTGTATCAACCTACACACCACACACACACACACTCACACACATACACACACACACACACACACACACACACACATACACACAGACTCACACACACACACACACACACACACACAGGAGCACATGAGTACATTTAAGAATTATTGTCACTAGGGATTCCATATTCAATGCCAACATGGTATAATCTATAATTACATATCTGATCTTAAAATTAATGCCATTCAGTCATCAAGAAACCTTTATGCATCCTTAGGGGAAAAAAGCAGTTTGCCTAGAACCACATCTGGATCCATGGCCCATGTTGCCACCAAAGACCACACAGATGCCCAAGGTCTGGGCTGCAACCTATGGCCCTGAGGGCGTCCAAGGGACATGGTGTCATCTGGGCCAGCCCTGCTACCCAGGGCCATGTCTGGGTTCATGGCCCTGCAGCAGCCAGGGTCTGAGTTGATGTCCATGGCTCCTGTTACCACCAAGGGCTGTGGGGATGAGTGAGGTCTGGTCAGCCACCTGAGATCAGGTCGGTGTCCGAGGACCATGACATTGCTGGGGCCATACTGATCTGGGTGACCTGAGGCCATGGAGGCATCCAAGCCCAGCTGCTGCCTAGAGCCATATCTGAGTCCTGCAGTGACCAGGGTCTGGGGTGATACCCATGGATCCTGTTACTACTTAGGGCTCTGCAGATGCTGCCCAGGTCAGCTGAGACCATGTTGGTGCCTGAGGACCTTGCTGCCACTGGAGCCATGGTGACATCTGGACCCAAGCTGCTTCTGAGGGCCATGTCTGGGTCCCTGGTCTTACTGCAGCTGTGGGCTGTGATGATGTCTGTGGCTATATTAGCACAGGGAATCATGGGAACCATGCCGTGAGCCGGTCCCACCCTTCACTGGCCCTAGGATAGCTGGCCCAGCAGCAGGAGAGCTGGTCTTGCCAGGCAGGGAAGAGCCTCACCCTCCAACCTCCCCCATTCCCCAACCCCACCCCACCCTCATCCCTCACCCTCCCACACTGGAGAAAGATATCCCTACCCCTCACCACAGGCATGCACCTCACCTGGGCAACACTCTAGAGCTGACCCTGTAGTTGGGACGCAGATGAAAGGGCTCTGAGGGTGTGAGAGCAGAAAAGCTGACCCCATCCCCCCCCCACTACCACGTGGTGGTGACATGAGTGAGAGACAGATGCCCTCCCCCTCCCCCATAACCACCTGCTGCAGGTGAGAGAGCTGGAGTCACAGGAGTGGGCAAGCTAGCCCTGATGCTCACTGCAGTGCGCAAGACTGCAGTACACAGGAAAGCGGGCTCTGTACCCTGTCTAGACAGCACACTAGAGCTGACCCTGTTGTCCAGCCCTGAGGTCATGGGAGCAGGAGAGTTGACTCCACCACCACCTCCTGTATACCCTCTACAGCAATTGGAAGAGAGGCCCTGCACCTTGCCTGGGCAAAACAGTAGAGCTGGCCCTGATGGTGTGAGTGTGGGAGACCTGGATCTGAGGACCTGAGAGCAGGAGAACCGGCCCGCCGCCCCTTGCTTTAGGCTGCTTTGGGTGAGCTAGCTGAGGCAGTGCTGGAGAGCTCACCCAGGTAGTAACAATGAGGGAAAGCTGGTGGGCTGACCAAACCCAGCTGTTACCCAGGCCCAGAACCAAGGCTATGAGTTGGCCCACCCCAACATCCACCTCATCTGTTAACTGTTGGGGCAGGTGAAGGAAACGAATCTACAGATCCAAAACAGCAGGATCTCCACAACACAGGGCAACAACAGGATATCCAAGAGGAGTCCCAGTAATAACCCTTTATCAGTGGCCCAGCAGAAGCCAGAAACTCCAAGCCAGACCAATAATTTGTGACAATGAACACTTGCAAGTAAAGAAGAATGGACTGAAGGGTAAACTGTGTGACTCTACCACCCACAGCACAGCTTCCACAAGATTATTCTCTTGTTCCTTTGTTGTTTGTTTGGTTTTTCTTTTAAATTTGGTTTTGTTTCAGGGGCGAGGTTGCAAGGGCAGAGGGCAGATGTGAGGGGATGAGGAGATAAGTGGGAATGGAATGGATGATGTGAAATCTGCAAAGAATCAATAAAACTTAAAGAAAGAAAGAAAGAAAGAAAGAAAGAAAGAAAGAAAGAAAGAAAGAAAGAAAGAAGAAAGAAAGAAAAAGAAAGAAAGGAAGGAAGGAAGGAAGGAAGGAAGGAGGAAGAAAAGAAAGAAAGGAGAGAAAGAAAAGAGAGAAAATGAAAGAAAAAAACAAGTTGAACTGTCATGAGTTTCTGTGGGTTGCACAGCAGCCATCATCAACACTATGTGGTACAGGCCAGTACACAGGGTTTGAGTGTGGAAGACAGAGGTGACAGAAAACTTACACAATTTTCCATGCCCCTTTCCTCCAAGAATGGATACAAAGGCTTCTTTCGTTGCACAGCACATTCCCAGTTAACACCTTAGGACTGTTCTCTCTTGTTCCGGACATGGTTTCTGCGTACCTAGCAGTGCCTGGGCAGCACCATTTCCACACAGTGGTGAAAGGACACCTACGAACAGTTTTGTGTACGGATGTTAATTTTATGTAGTGTCTTGACTGGGATAAAGGGTACTCAGATAATTGGTCAAGCAGTATTCTGTGTGTATCTGTCAAAGTTTAGAAATTACACCAGTTCCCCTCTGCTCTGGCTCATGGCTGCCAAGACTCTCAGGCCTCTGGCCTTGAACAAATTATACCATTTTTTTTCCCAACTAATAAACAGCATGTCATGGGACTCAGAGACTTCACAATCCCAGCCAAAGTGGTTAGTAAATCTTTTTTATGTATACTTCTGTTTAGGCTTCTACCACTTTCTATGGATTCTTGTCTATTGGGAACTCTGACTAATCAATATATTATTCATTTATACCTATATGTGTAGATAGACCAGCCCTTTATATCACTTTACTGCTTAAAAAAATCACTCTAAGGAGGGAGGGGGGATTATACAAGCAAGGGGGAGCAGATCAAGATCATGATAGGGAAATCTACAGAGACAGCTGACCCGAGCTCCTGGGAGCTCAGGGACACTAGACAGACAACCTGGGAGCCTGCGTGGGACGGACCTTAAGTCCTCTGCATGTGGGTGACAGTTGTGTAGCTTGGTCTGTTTGTGGCCCCCAGCAGTGGGACCAAAATCTGTGCCTGGAACATGAGCTGGCTGTTTGGAACCTATTCCCTATGGTGGGATGCCTCGTTCAGTCTTGATGCAGCAGGGAGGAGCTTCATCCTGCCTCAATTTGATATGCCATGCTTTGTTGACTCCCATGCCTTACCCTTTCTGAGGAGTGGATGTGGGGGGCGGGTAAAAAAGGAGATGGAGGAGCGAATGGGGTAAGAGGAGAGAAAGGAAACTGTGCTTGGTATGTGAAGTAAATAAAAAATAATATCACCCTAAGAAATAATGAATCTCATTAGTGAAAAAAATCATCAGACTTAGTTAAAATGTTTAAACATTATTTATCTACAATAACAGTAAATAATCACATATGACCTTATTTATATGTCTAAATATATTGTAAGCTTAATAATATCTCAAGATGGGGAGTTTTCTATTTCCAAATTTTATAATCATTTCCAGACTTTATAATTTCTCAAGATGGAGAGTTGCCTAAGGACAAATTTTATGTCTTATTTTTATTAATAAACTTGTGAACCTTTGAAATAAATAAAAGAGAAATAATTTTGTGGACCTATTACAATTCATAGATTATGTATACATTTGTATATCATGCATCCAAAGTATTTAGCTCATAAACAAAAACTCAAGACAAAGTAATAATTTATTTTCATCATGCTTGATAATCTGCCAACATCTAGTCCTATGAAAGTCATAGCTTCACATATTTTTGTGTTGCTATAAAGATGCTTTCTGTGCAAAAATAAAGGCACATATTGTTTAATAATAAGCCTGTTAGCTTTCTTAAGAAATTTAATGTACTTTTGGAGCCACACAAATGTATGTTAGATAAGGTAATTATTTGGTGTTCTTCCAAAGCAGTGTTTTTTAACTTCTTCAGTTGATAAAAGGGAAGATTATTTTCTGAAGTGGTAATAAGTACGTTTATGATCTCCTTCATGGCTCTAACACCCCCCTTCTATTAATTCTAGAGTCTCTTTTTAATCTAGAAGTTCTATTTGACTTCAAGTTCTATTTGTTATTCATTTGATCCTGATTTTTGACTAGGTGGGAGAATTCCCCCTGCCAAAAAATAAGATTGAAAACATAATGGAGTCATGTTATTTGGTGGCCCATGGTAGCATGTAGTGTAAAGCACCCAAGTGTTACACCTCTGTAGTCTGTATCACTGCATTGGTTTTCTTACCTTGCTTTAACCAAAATAACCCAAAGACTTAAGGAAAGGCTAACTTGTGGTTTCAGAGGGCTTCAGTCTGTCATGGGGAAGGGATAGCAGAGCAGCACAGCTCATGGTATAGAAGGTGTGATGATGTGACCAAATGTTCACATCATTGGAGACCAGGAACCAGAAAGCAAGATAAGATCTTGTGGCCTGCCATTAAAGCCCACCCCTGCTGACCTACTTCCATCTTCTGGGACCCATCCCCTCCAAAGTTCTCATAACTGTTCAAAATAGGGCCACCAGTTCGGGAACAAGAATTGAACAAGTGTTCATGAGTCTGTGGGGCCATGTTATATTCAAATCATAACAGTCATCTTTTTTGTTTTGATTCCTTAAAAAAAGTGTTCTTGTTGACTGGCTGTCTTATGTGATATTGAAGACCTAATTTTATTATTGTCTCTCAACCAAGGCAATTTGCTCCCTGGTGCTTTGTCTCAGGCCATGCCCTCTTTGTTCTGGGGGATTTGTTGCTGGGATCTGATAGGCTTTAGACTGGTTTCTACCAGATGCTTGTGCATCCCTACCTGCCATTTTGCCATAAACATGCTGGAATTATAAAGATGCTTTCACATCTGGCTTTATGTGGACACTGGAGGTCTGCTATCAAGTCCTTATGCATGCTGGGCAAGAGCTGAGCCATCTCCTGAGCCCCCATATATTTCTTCCCCATGATGGATTTGTATGTGCTGGTATTCATTGTATGAAATAATGAGTTTCTTTTTTGCATTTAAAAACATCTATATTTTTATTTTGTATATGCGTTAGTATACAAAATAATGAGTTTCCCTATATTTTCATGTATATGTATACACATATGTATATTATTGTAATTAACATATATTTGCTCCATTCATATTGCCTCTCTGTCCATTGTGTGTGTGTGTGTGTGTGTGTGTGTGTGTATGTGTGTGTTTCACTCTGTGTTTTGCACATGAGAGACAATGTTTGATATTTATCTCTCTATCCCATTACTCTCTCTTATCCTCCTTTGTAACATACCCATTCCACTCTATGTTTGGGGCTTCAATCTATATTCTACATTGAGAGAAAGCATGCAATAATTGTCTGAGTCTGCCTTATTCACTCATGTTGCCCCCCGCCCCGTTTCAACTATTTCCCTGCCCCTTTCATAATTTTCTTCTTTGCAGCTGAATCAAAATTTCAGTGTGGTATGTCGTACTTGCTTCAATCCCTCCCTGTTGATGAGCATCTAGGCTACTTCCACACTTCGGCTTTTGTGACCAGGGCTCCAATACACAGAGACACATGTTTGTTTATGGGTTACATACATGGATCTCTGTGGTATGTTGACTCAGATTCCCTCAGGTATATACCCAGAAGAGGGATAGTTGGATAGTTGGACCATATGGTAGCTCTACTTTCATTTTATGAGGCACTACCAAACTGCTTCCTGCAGTCCCTCCCATTACCAGTGCCCAAGGCTTCTCTTCCCCCACATTCTAACCAGCATTTCTCATTTGTTTTTACCAATGATAGCCATTGGGACTGTAGTAAGATGAAATGCCAGTGTCATTTAACTTTGCATTTCCCTGAGGACTAGGGATGTTGTTCAAATGGTTTTCATGTATTTATGACTATTTGTATTCTTTTTTTTTTTTTTTTTTTTTTTTAGAATTTTACTTACAATTCAGATTTGATGCTTTGGTTTTTTGTTGTTAAATTATTTCTGCTTGTTTTCTAGAAATGTGTTCCCCGTCCCATGTAGACTTGGCCAAGATTTCTCCCAATCTGCAGGCTGATTTCATTCTTCTGTTTTCTTGCTTCCTTTGGGAATGTCACACAAACCTGCTTGTCCATTCTAGCAACTGGGGTTTCTTTCAGAAAGCCCCTCTCTGTGCCTACATCTAGAAGTGCTTTCCCACAGGTTTAGAGGGTCAGGTCTTAAGCTTTTTGATACATTTTCAATTGGGTTTTATACAGGGACTTGGCATCATACATGGTTAGCCAGTTTTCCCAGTACCACTTGTTAAAGAAGCTTGCTTTAGTTGTATTGGTCAACTTTGCTAAAATCAGGTGGCTGTAGGTGCCTGTGCTTAGTTGTGTGATAGTTCCAACATTGCTGTTTTTAAGTAGAATTGGTTTGGCTCTTTGGGAGGTCTTTCTGTGTTTCCATACAAATTGTAGGATTACTTTTTCTATCGTGGTGAAGAATGTCATGTGAGCATTTGTGGGGATGCATTGAATTTGTATTGCTTCAGATAATCTAGCCATTTTCATGTTAATTTTGTCAGTGCAGGAGCATGGGAGGTCTTCCAGTCTTCTGGTGTCTCCTTCAATTCCTTTCTTCAATGTTTTGAAGTTTTCATTGTTCAGATCTCTCACTTCCCAGTTCAGTTTATGTGTAGGCATGTTTGTTGGATGTATTATGAATGAGATTTTTCTTTTCTGACTTTCTTCACAGCAATATAACTATTGGGCATAGAAAAGGTACTAAGTTTTATGCTAATTTTATATCATGGGATTGCTGACCTTGAGACTGCTGTCCCCTTACCCACTGAGTCCTCTCCTTAGCCCTCATGTTTTCACTGCTGTTAGAAATATCACCTCCGTAACTAAATATGTGCCATACATGTCTCTCACTGGTATCACCCTGTTTCTTATAGCCTGTGTATGCTTCCAAAACTATTCTATACACTTACATACTCATGTGCATAATTCCATTGATCTAGAGGCATGTGAAGCATACTCTAGCATATTTTTTCTTATGAAAATATCATTTTGGGGGGTAATTCTCTCTCCCTCGCCAACAAAAAGCTTTCAATTTTTGTTGTAATGAGATATACCATTCCATCATATAGACATGTTGTCTGCTATTCACTATCTTTTCTTTAAATGTTCTTGATCTTTTGATTTTATATATATAATCAAATATATATATATATATATATATATACTTAATTGGATTCTTGTATGAAATCTCCTTACACATGGAAGTATACTGTAGCCCCTAGAAGTGAAATCATGATTCAAAAAATAAATACAATTCAATACCTAGATTGTTTTGTTTTGTTTTGTTTTGTTTGCTACATATACTTTCCCAACTTAAATATGTATCACAAATACAACAAGTCTAGTATTTTCTTACTCTCAAAGAATGATCATAGTATTTGAATCTCTAGCAACAGGTTAAATTAATGATTCTTTGAAATTTTAACTTCCTTTTTATAAATGAAGTTGAGTTTTAATACCTAAGTGGGAAGTTAATTCTGTTTCTTATTCTGCTGACTTTGGGTTTATAGACTTTGGTTATTTTTATGATAGTCATTGGTCCTCTGCAGAATCAGAGAAGATATACCCCAGCCTATGAACCTGTGTGTACAAGGGAATTTCTGACATCTTACCCAGATCCACCCTGTCCATGACTTTACATCCATTGATCTATATCACATTTACCATTTCTTCAACAGCATTGCACTGCTTGACAGTCACTATACATGTCACATTACTTTCCCTTTCCTGTGTCCTAACTCTAAGTTACATGCCCTTCTTTCCTCTTCCAGCCAAACCTCCGTGACTATGAGTATTCCATTCTCATAGTCTTGTCATAACTAATTGCACTCAACCTGTTAATTGCAGTTAAGCCACCACTTTTTCTGAGTGAGATGCCCTCTTGTGTACTCAACATTGAATAGAACTGTTGAACGTCTGTAGCTGTGTAGCAGCCCCTTGTGAGTAAACTGAGAACTTATTGCCCATCACTCCCTTAATTCTTTTTTTTCTTTTATATTTATTTATTTATTTATTTATTTATTTATTTATTTATTTATTTATTTAGGTTTTTCCAGACAGGGTTTCTCTGTGTAACTTTGTACCTTTCCTGGAACTCACTCTGTAGCCCAGGTTGGCCTCGCACTCACAGAGATCTGCCTGGCTCTGCCTCCCAAGTGCTGGGATTAAAGGCATTCGCCACCACCGCCCGACTCCCTTAATTCTTGAATGACTAGAGTCTAGCTTAGCATCTAATATAAAACAAACACTTTAGAGTTTGTTTTTATTTTTTAATTATTATTTTTAAAGTTAGTTTTATTGCATAGGCAAAGATAGTATGTCAAATTATCGACTTCAGGGCCATTGTGATTTTTGTAGGTACATGTACTAGCTGCCTAACAACCAGCGTTAGATCCCAGAGTTCTTTTTCAAATAAATGAGTATATATCTGTTAGAGAAATCAAGCCATCCATTGGATAGAGAATCAGAACACGGTGACAAAATGATGTTATTTTCTCTTTGGTTACACTAAGAAACATGGAGATTGGTTCAAAAAGGGAGGGAATGTACACAGGTGTACTCCACATAAAACACAGACATCTGCAATTAAAATGATCATGTGTTGTTTTAGAACATGACAAATGTCTTAGGACTTTAGAGAATGCATAATTTTAAAGCAATGACCAACATTCTCATCCAAGATGCACTAATCTAATAAGTGTTGATTAGACACTCGCTACCACCCTTACCACACAGTAATTGCAATTTTGAGCAATATTTAAAAAAAAAAACATTTCCAGCCTTGAGATGACTCAGATGTTAAGAAACAGAAAAGTACAAATGAGTGAGTGTGCCCTGAGAGACCTCAGCCGATGATGCCAGCTGCAGCCACTTCAGTCATTTACACAATTCCACACGCCCTTCATGCATGCTGGGCTGTGAACAGCCTGCCAGCAGGACTCTAGGTCTCTCTGGGGGTGCTTTCCTTAAGCTGAGAACCCCAAAGGGGAGAAGCGTCCTGGTTCTGGACATTCCAGTCTCAGTCAACAGTTTATATTATGGTTACAGTAACAGAGAGTGATGGGCCACCGTCCAGGCCTGAGCCTCTGATGCTGTTAAACTCAAACCCTAGTGGGTACTTTTCTTATAGTGTGCATAGGGTGGGCTTCTCGATGTTATCCTGCAAAATCACTGCAAACTGAGCAAGCATTTCTTAATAAGAGAACTTAAGAGGCAGAAATGCCATAAAATAGACCTTAGGAAAAAAAGAGAGAGTGGAGGAGGTAAGTTTGGTTTGGTTTTGAGACAGCCTAGGGCTCCTGTGCTGAAAGAGTTAAAACAGTGAACATAGGAAAACAGGATTTAACACTGCTCTGGTCCTCAGGCATGAGAACCCAGGGTCCAATGTAGGCGGCACACTCCCTGCCCTTCCTCTCTTATCTATGTTGCTCTTGGCCTATTGGTTTTATTCTTCCTTACGATAAGCCAACGTCTTCACACTGAAGACTCTGACAGCAAAGGGTTCACAACCTCACAGTTTCATACCAGAGAAGGTGGATGTATCCCCCCGCCCCCCAGCTCCAAGTCCCTGTAACTTAATCTACCTGCTCAGCACTTACTAAATCATTGTCACCGAGGGAGAACTATCACGATTGCCCCAACTTGAACTGAGTGCATTCCTTTGGCCAGTCACTGAACTTGGTGAAACAGCTGAGGTCAGGGATACAGAGGCAAGCAACAGGAAACACAGGACAGGAGGCAGAGAAGTAGGCATGGTCTGCAACAGAAAAAGGGAGGGAGGGGTTGAGGCAGAAGAAAAAGTCATCATCAACCTTAGTAACCACCAGCACAACACTGATTTCATGGGACGTTATGTTCTGAGTTCTTGATGAATGAACTTGGTGAACTTACAAGTTGGGGACCGCCTATATCTGAATAATACACAAGGGGGAAAAAGAAGGACAATGGCCATGGGAGAAGGTCCATCATGTCATTCACCATCTGTTTTTCCCTTGGAGAACAGGCGTGTCTTTCCTCTGGGTTTCTGCTTGTCCTAACTGAGGCTGCTTCCTTAGTTGATTGGCCAAAGCTCCTGCCCTCTAGCTCAAAGCCCAAAGTCAACATAAGCATCTGCAGTACTGGGGGATAGGTAGTGCAAGGCCTCCAATGTTCAGAGAATTGAATGAAAATAGCATTTACTTTTAACAGAACATAAGATGTTTGTGTTCTCTTATTCACAACTCAAAGATTACCACGTATAATATCAAAGCTTAAATTAATGCTATATACATGTATATATGACATGCCTATTACACACAAAACATACACACACACACACACACACACACACACACACACACACACACACATACACACACACGTATTCTAGGATCCTTGGTCCCAGGCTCATATTAGGGCATTCTCTATGATGAAATATCTGTGTGTAATTATCCCTATATTACATAGATATCTTTTGTAGGAGAATAGCTATATAGAAACAACGTAGTATATTGTTTATCTATTTTTAGGTCAATGCCAAAGTTACATAGACAAACACATCTCAGAAGTCTTTTTACATTTGCCTGGACACATGGCCCTGCCATGGGGCAACTGAGGAAGTCTGTCAGCTCTGAAGAAAGACCTTTAGAACAACAGTGGGAAAAGTTGCTTGCAGATTCTTGGCAGAGGTGTCTGGAAATATTTTTTAAAGCTATTTTGTGCAATTATTTCACAAATGTTAAACAAGAACTATCAAGCACCAAACAAGGATTGTTTCTTAAAATGCACACCCCACCAAACTTATTATCACAACTGAAATAGAGTTCCTCACAGCTGCAGAGTCCCAGCTATTTCTTAAGGAAAAATGTTTGCAGAAGAAGGAAAAATTAGTATTTTTGTTTGTTTATAAAATTTTAAAATGTCCTTCCTTCTTGCTTTATTTTCGTTTGTTCTCCCACTGTGGAAGAATGTTAGGATTTCATAACAACAGACAATCAGCTCGCTTTCGATTGAGTCACTTTTATGCAGATATTTCACTATGCAGGAAAAAGGGAGTTGGGAAAGAGAATTACTCTTTCTATCCCTGGCAGGGTTCAGACGCTCCCTGGAGCATCTGAGGTGACAGCACGCTGACACAGACCGGCATGCTCTTTGATTCACACGCAGCCATCTACTTTCAAGCTGCAGAATGGAAGAGTTTTGCTTGGGAACACTTTTTGCACCACTGTTAAACAAGTCAGATTTCTTCAAGGAACAGTCAGCATTTACTGGAACTGGTCTCAGCCCTTAGCTGAGAGGAAACAGGTCACCAGCCTCACCCTGTCTTCAACCTTTTTTAATGCTGCTGTGGGATGCAGATGTTTTGTTATTTTCTTAGCTGCCGGTGAGAACCCCACTGAGATTTACATCTGCTTTGTTGCAAAGCTAAATTTAGCTTCATTTTGACAGTTTACTTTGGCCCCAAGTCATTTCCGTTAGTCAGATACCTTTAACCGTCCAACTCATCTCATTGGCATGGACGGAAGCCATGGATGGAATTAAAAAGGTTCATAGACCCATGTGACTATCATTTGAACCCAAAGACGTGACCTCTGGGAACCCCAAATGGGCTGAGTGTGTAGAGAAAGTAAGGGATAACACTTTACATTTTCAGTAATTGTCTAAGGTCTATATATGTCTTCCCTTTTTGGCAGTGTCTCTTTAAATCATCAGTTAGAGAACATATTGAGATGATCAGCACCAAGTGCCCAAAGGAATTACTGCCTTGCAATTCAGAAATTATGAAATGGAGAGAAGCAGTAACTGAGTGAAATTACTATATATCAAATAACCCAGTGGTAGTTTCGTACATTTAAACCCTTTGTTTTATTTCTAGCTAGCTGAGACAAGAGCGGAAAAGGTATAGTAAACATAAAAGACATTAAATTAGGGACCATGAGCTTGTAGCTTTAGTCTTGGCATGAGGTCACAATTTGGAATAGATTATTTCCACGATCTGCAATTTCTTTCTCTACCATCTGTATATAAATTTAACAATAGCTTCAGCAATAGCCTTAACACCTAGAGAGTTCACCTAATAACAGTTGTGTTGTGATATACAAAGTCCTGGGGATTTTCTCCAACCTGTGGTTCATAAATTTGCACTCTTCCAGGAAATCATCCTGGAGCCAATCTCCTTCAGCACTGTGTAATGGCTTCCTTGTATAAGCCTTGTGGCCTTAGTTTCACAGACCAGAAGAGGAAGAGCAAGGAAAGTCTTCCAGAATGATCAAGGAACTAGATCCAGAAATAATCTGCAGCTGCTGTTCTTTTGAGAGAGACAACGTGACCCCCAATTCCTCACACAGCCAAGGCTAGCCCTGACCTCCAGAGCCTTCTGCAATCACTTCCCTACTGCTGGGAGGAAATGATTCTTTCATTTTTTTTTCATTCACACTCTATATTACTGGACTAGAATCCAGTCATAGTGGATAACTTCTTGTTTTAGCCAGGCTTTTCACTGCAATGACCAAACACACAAGAAAAACCAAATGAGAGGGAGACCTAATTGGACTCTCAGTTTTAGTGGTCACCACCTGTAGTTCACTGTCTTCAGAAGAACATCACTGCAGCAGACGTCTGTGGAGGCCGCTGAAATGAAGAGAAATGACAGGAGGGGCCAGGGTCAAGTTATTCCAGTGTAGGGCATGCCCACAGCAATCGATTTCCTCCAACAAGGTCCCGCTTGTCACAGTTCCCCAACTGCCAATAGTCTGTTCAGATTTGGAAAGTATCACGACACGAAGCTAATGATTAGGTCAGAGAGCCCTTATGATCTCATCCCTGGGGATGCTCTCACAGATACCCTCAGAGGTGCATTTCAATAATGTGAGAAATGGGCTCATACTGTGACCAATTTGACAATGAATATTGATCATGTCATACTTCCATTTACTCTAAATATTAGCAAACAATTGTACTTCATAGATGTAACATGAACCTTTTGCAGTTTTCCACGTACCTAGGAGCAGTTATGGGATTTTGTTACTGAGTAGGCTAGCAGCTACAGAACTGAAGACTCAACAGAACCTACAAGGAAAGCACTGAAGACCAGGCCCCATGAAGACAAACTTAAACCTCACAGTTGATTTTAGGCAGTCCTGGATGGACAAAAATGCCAGTATGGAACCATTCAGTTCAGAACCCTGAACTCTCCAGCCTTCCTTCACAGGATATCGCCATTGCTCCTCAAGGACCTGGATCTTGTTCCCAGTCATAGTGATACAGTTGTGTTTAATCACAGCAATGAGGAGGACGGGCCGCCAAAGTGCCTCAAAATTTTTACTTTGCAGGTTCTGTGTTGGTCTGTCTTATTTTCAATTTTTTATGTTGGTGATCATTTTGTCTTTGTTTGGTTTTTAAAATGAAAAACAAACACATGCGGATAAAAGTCATATTTTTATGGGGAGTTTTCCAGAATCTATAAACTATCCATGAAGATAATTCTACAAACGCAAAATAATTCCAACAGCATAAAACAAAGCTTTGGACTTTTGCCCGTGTTGTCAGGACAAAGGCGTGTCCCTTAGAAAACTCATTTCTATAGCCTGGCCTTCTGACTTGAAAGTGCCTGGTGACTTATATCAGCTGCCAATCTTCCTGGACTCTAAATTCTGAAGCAAGGACTCTTAAACACATACTCATACTCTTACACCAGGAAAGAAACATGCACACATCTCTGGGAAATTAATAGCAATCAATATTCATTAAGAATTTCTTTTTGTGAAGCAATGTTTTATTTATATGTAGTACATGTAACTGATCATCTGTATATGTGATCCTCCCTTCCAGATAAAAGTTACCTTATTTACAGGTGGAGACCTAAAGAAAGGCCAGGTGAAACATTCTGTCCCACACATCTAGAAAAATACACCATTCTTCAAACCCTTCTATTTTGGCTATAGAGCCAAATGGTAGCATAAATAGCACTGTCAGCCACCTGCAAACAAAAGGAGAAACTGGGAGGAAGCATTTGTAAAGGGAATAAAGCATTCACCCTGGACATTAGAGAATACAGAGCCGCACAGTGGTAGTCTACATGTCAAGATGTCTCTTCCAGATTCTCTGACATGAAGTCCTCATTTTATCTTTATAATAAGAAACAGCTGCACTAAAAATTGACAGTTTTTCTTGGAACCATCAGAAAATTGAAAGCTATGGTTTCTGCGAGCATCTGTCGAAGGTCAGGAGTTGAAGGCTCATTGCCCTGGTTATGAAATTCGGAGGTGGTAGTCTTTAGGAGGAGAGTAGTCTTTAGGAGTCCAGTCACTGGAGGCATGCCCTCAAGAGGGATGGTGAAATTCTAATACTTTACTCTTCTTCTCTGGCTTTGCTTCTTGGCTCATGAGGCTAACATCTTCCTTCTATCATAATGTGCTGCCCTGCAGATGTGAAAATCGATGGGACCCCTCTACCATGGACCAGAACCTCTAAAATGTGAGCTCAAACAAACCTTCCCTTTTTGTAAGTCAATTGCTTCGGTTATTGCATTATACTGATGAAAAGCTGACTAATACATTGAGTTTGCAGAGAAAATTAGCAACTATAAAACCAGTCAAGTAAGTGGTTTCTGAGAAAGACAGCTGAGATCTGCTTATTACTACTGGAACTATAAACTGTAGCAGCATGTGAATAGCCATTTTGATAATCTTGTAGAGACTCATCTGCACAGACTGTAGGAGAGGGACTTTTGGTGGCAGTCATCCTATAGGCCTTCCCTGGGCTTTACTGCCTAACAACTCACATTGTTCTGGTGGTAAAGAGCTAAGGAAACTCACTTTTAGGCACTTGTAAAGAAAGAGCAAGGCTGGGAACTGAGGAGATGCCTCCATTGGCAAAGTGCTTTTCACACAAGCATGACCATGCAAGTTTTAAACCCTATAACTTATATAAAAAGATGAACATAGCATGCTCCTATAACTCCGTCACCAGAGAAGCAGGTAGAGACAGTTGGGTTCATGGGGATTCCTGTAAATCACTGAACTCAAGGTTCAGTGGAAAGCCTTTCATCCAGAAATAAAGTGGAGAGTGATATTAGGAAGAGGTCTGATGACATCAGACTATGGCTTCCATGTGCACACCACACCACATACACACACAAAAAAAAAAGAAAAGAAAGAGCAAGACTAGATATTAATTATGCTTAAAACATTCTCCACAAAATCTGCTGTGTTCCACAGGGGAAAGCAAGCCTTCCCCAGAGCATAACTTTGGGAGAAGTGCATTTCTCTTGCCCTATCACTCTCTAGATTCTATTTCACTGATGAGGACAAAGACAGCTAATAAACACCCATAAAGATTGTAGCCCAGAAACACAGGCCAACCAGAGAATGAAATTGTGCTATTGGAGGGGGCTATGGGTGTAATTTTTGTGATTGTATAGGTATGTGTGTTCTTTCACAGGCATGTTGAGGCCAGAGCAGGATATCTGGTGTCTTCCTTTATTGCTCTACACAATATTAAAACAATTATTTCCCCATGTCATGTGCAGTGGTACATGCCCAGCACTATGTAGGCAGAGAATTGCAAATTCAAGTCTAGCCTAGTCTATATAGCTAATTCCAGGTCATGCAGGGTTAGATTTAAGTCAAAAAAGGGAGATAAAAAGAGGAACTAGAGAAATGATAAGAATGGCCTGTGGAGCCACAACAAAACTTAATCACAATACTATCTATCAAAATGAATATAGTGTACACAAGGAAGACCTGTTAAGCTCAGTTCGTCTTTTTTAACATTTAATGTCAGACTTTTAACACTAACTCCAAAGTATGCTGAACGTAATAAAACTCCAATCCAAAGAGACAAAGTAACTATCAGAACTAGACTCAGATACTGCCGAGATTTTGAAATTATCAGACGGGGCTTTAAAAATAACTATGATTAATATGCTAAGGTCCTTAATGGAAAAAAAAAAGTGGGTAGCATGCAAGCACAAATGAGTAATGCAATCAGAGAGATGGAAACTCTAAGAAAAAAAAAACACCGAGAGGAAATGCTCCAAATCTAGAACACTTTTAGAGGAGTGAGGAATGCCTTTGATGGACTCACCAGCGCAGGGCCATGGCTGAAGAAGGAAACAGTGAGATTGCACATAGGTCAATCAAAACAAACAAAAACCTTTCCAGACTGAAATGCAGGCAGAATGGAGGAACAGGGAGGGACAAAACACCCAAAGGGGACATTCTGAAGATCTCAGTGAGTGTTATCTCCCTACCCTTACTCACAAATGCAAATCCTCTTAAGTAAACTGTTTTTGAATAGACATTTAACCAGAGCCTGTCATGTGTGTTACAGTCTGCTCCTGCCATCCCCTCCCATGCTCGGCTTGATAGATTCTCCATCCTGGGCAGAGAGGTCAAGCTGCTGGGATTCCCTCTCTAGCTCCCCCTACCCCCATCAAGATTTACCCTGTTCTAACCATGCAAGGCCCATCAACAGCTACTCTTGTCTTCTGCACTCCAAGTAGAAGAAGATGCATTTGTGATAAGTTTAATCAAGACTTCTAGAGCTACCTATCCATATTCCACTCCAAAGCCTCAGGCACTAGTTGAAGACAGGCCCTGAACATCTTCTCCACACCCCATTTGTAGAGAAGAGTTTCATTACAGGATAAGCGACAGGCAAGGCAAGAAACTGGAGGCTACCTCCAGCAGCATCCAGGACAGCTGCTCACAGGCTGAACAGGCAGAGAAGGGGCTTCTGGGGAAAAGGTTCGGTAGCTCTCTTCAGAGGAAATGAACTTATTTGTTTGTTTGAAATAGTATGGGAAGTTCAAGGGTAAAGTGATAATTCAAACTGCCAGGACTGCCAACAACACACCAGTTCTGTAGAGACAGAGAAAACCACAGCTAAGAATGCTTCACTGAGTTAATGTCGCTAAATAAGTAAAGATATTTTCCTCAGTGGTGTAGGCACTGATGTCCAGGCTCTTGTAAACCACCTCTGGTCCATGCTCCTGTGAGGCATCCTTATTAAACATATTGAAACAGACAGGCAGACAGACATGAGAGAGAGGAGAGAGAGATGAAGTAGGGCATGGACTGATTGGGCAGAGGAAGGACATAGTAGTCATCAAACAAGAGAGGGCAATGCTGGGATAGTATGAATACGATCAAAATACATTATATACAATGTATATATAACAATGCAACAAATTGATTTTGCAAAAAAAATTATTTTAAACTGTCTCTGTGTGTGTGTGCACTCCTGCATGTGTGTGTGCATGTGAGCATGGGTACCCAAGGAGGCCACACTCATTAGATTCTATGAAGTTGGTGCTATAGGTGGTTTTTAGTCATTCATGTGGATGCTGGGAATAGTATAGCATGTGATCTTGACTGCTGAGCCATCTCTTCAGCCCAACACACTATATTTATGGTAAAATATAGTAATCGAGTCTAAAAACACAGGATGGTTTTAGCAGCTATACAACCAACCTCACTCACCAGCCCTGAAACCTATCCTTGCCAGATAAATATATTTGGTCCAGACTATTGAACCATTATTTCCCTGGGGAATTAAAAAAAAAAAACAATTAGAAAAGCCCACCTGCTATCCCTGCAGACTAAGAGTTGAAGGGTCGTATCCAATAAAGGAGACAGTTGGACAAGGAAATTAGGAGAAGAGAGGTAGTGAAATAAAGCCATCGCTAAAACCATTATCCTCACAGAAACCTATAAAAAGCCATGGCTTGATTGGCTTTTCTAGTAAACATATCAAAGACTTCACATCATGGGAGAAAACAGAACTCACTAACATGGATTAGACACAGTTCAAAACAAATACGCAAGAGAACAACAAAAATAAGCTCCAGAGAATGGAAAGTTAAATCATACACATAAGTACTACAATGTTCAGTCTTTAACAAAGTCTGACATAATAAAGCAATGTGCTATGGGATAATGTTCCTGTACATTGGTTTACTAAAACACTGATTGGCCAGTAGCCAGACAGGAAGTATAGGTGGGGCGAGCAGACTAAGAGAATGCTGGGAAGAGGAAGGGCTGAGAGAGGAGTCACCAACCAAACACAGAGGAAGCAAGATGACAAGGCAGAACTGAGAAAAGGTACCAAGCCACGTATCTAAACATAGATAAGAATTATGGGTTAACTTAAATGTAAGAGCTAGTCAGTAATAAGCTTGAGGTAAGGGCTGAACAGTTACAAATAATGTTAAGTCTCTGAGTGATTATTTTATAAGCGGCTGCGAGACCTCAGGGCCAGGCAGGACCTGAGAAACCTTCTGGCTACAGCAGTGGTTCTCAGCCTTTCTAATGCTGCAGCCCTTTAATAGAATTTGTGTTGTGGTGACCCCCAACTGTAAAATTGTCTCATTCCCACTTCATAACTGTATTTTTGCTATTGTTATGAATCATAATGTAAATAGTTGACATGCGACCCTAAGGGGGTCACAACCCACAGGTTGAGAACCACTGCACTAAGGACACAAGTATGTGTTATCCATACAGAGCTATGAGCAGAGATAGGGAGCAGAAAGTGGCTGATACCTGAGAAGGTGCAGATATCAGAGTTACCAGACAAAGACTTTCACACAGACGATATGTTTGAGGAACTGAAGGAAGCCATACTGACAGAAGTTATGGAAGATGTAACTGCTATGAGTCATGAAACACATTATGATTATATGGTCTGGGTGCTTACTCCTTCCAAACTCTATGACAAAACTGAATTCCTAAAGTCCTGTGCTAATGGTCTTTTCAGGTGGAACACTGGAGAGGTGGTTAGGTGATCCCTGATATGGGGCCCTCATAGCATTAGGGGCTTGGTAAAGAGAAGAAAACAGGCCTGAGTTAGCAAGCTTGACCTTCCTATGCTGTGTGTTATGGCCCAGCAGGAAGACCATCACCTGATGTTAGTGTCATGCTTTTGGACTTCTACAGAGGTAAGCTAAATAAGCCCTCTTTCTTCTTTATAAATTTACCTACATTCTAGTATTCAGTTACAGCAACAGGAAATGTACTTAGGTGAATGACATCACTTAAAAGAGAAAATTTATAGGAAAGAACAAAATGGAAACGTCAGAGTTAATTAGGCAAATAATCATAAAATAAAAGTTCATTGGAGGGGCTCAATAATGGATTTAAAATGGCAAAAAAAAAACAATCAGCAAACTCAAAAAAATAATAATATGTGTATGCAATTCAAACAGCAAAGAGAAAAATGAAGAAAAATTAAGAGCCTCAGAGAAACAGATATCCCTCAGTATTTGTACCAGCAAACACTTTACAAAAATAATAAAATAAGAGAAATAACCAAAAAATGTGTGAAATATTTAGGAAAACTTAATTCTGCACATCCATGTCTGAACATATTGTAGAAAAATACTGAACAAAAGTACTTCAAAAAGGAAAAGGAAAAAGACCCCACATAAAACAGAACCCCATAAAACTCACAGCTATGTTCCCCTCAGGAACAAAGGAAGCCAGAAGAGGAATACCATGTTAATTGAAATTAGGGGAAATAACTTTCACCTAAAAAAAGAAAAGAAAGAAAACATGATGTAGTTTCTTCTTGCGCTGGTGACAAAGTGTACCAGCAAAGTGACAACCAGAATGTGAAAATCTGTAAATTCACCCTGTTCTTACTGCACAAAAAGAAAGGACTTGTGTAGTTCAAATGCAAGAGCACAGAAGGAAGTGGACTATGATTTCCACAGCACTTAGCACAGATGGCACTAGGAACCTTGGCCATAGCTTCACCTTCTGCTGGAGATAAATGCAAGAAAGTGATGGGTTTTTTAAAACAGTCTGTAAAGACTAAACAACATCTGGAATACAGCATCAATGAACAGGAAGCCAATGGGTCTTGATAGCGAGCAATCACATCCATAACCCCCTCTCTGAGGAGGAGGGCTTGAACTAAGGTAGGAAGATGGCTTTCTTCTGTTTTGCCAGAGACAGAAGCCAAACAGACTCATTGCCCTCAGGAATTACCTCAGCAGTTATGTTCATGACCAACACTTGACTTCCAAGGCCAGGTGAGTGTAACTGAGCAGATTTGGCATGTGTTGTATAAAACAGGGACAATTTTAAGTTCTGTCCTGATACTGAGTGGAAAGGAAGATGAACTATTTCTTTGAAATCTTTATACATATAGAGATATATACAAAGATATATCTTTGTATCTGTATGTTGGGGAGGGGTGATGAGAGAAATTCTTTGTCAAGGAAGACAATACTCTTCCATTCATGGTGTGTTGTCCTTATTGGTTTGTAGGGCACTCACTGCTATCTGGCTTTTTGAATCACCCATTCATCCATTCTCCATTTGTGTATTCACCCAATCTTCCCCATATCTTTCTATGACTTGTTTCAGCTTGCAACCTTTTAAAAATAATGAGTTGATTTCACTTGTATTTGTTCTTATAAAACATTTCTGACTGTTTTCAAGAGAGGTAAGTTTTTAAATTTACATCTTATACAGATGGGATCTTGCTTTATAAAGCCTGCTTTTCCATTTTATATCTGCTCATTACTACGCTATTTTCAACTCCTTTCACTTAGCACATCTTACTAACTGCTCCCTTGGTAACAAACATCTTCATCATTTTCAGTACCCATAAGCACTGATGCATTGGGTATGTGAGTTCCTCTGGGATAGCATGCCTCCAAACAGGATTCTTGGCTCATAAGGAATAGGTGGATTTAACTAGACTAAGATACTAGTTATATAAAGAATTGTGTTTTGTTCATACCAATCCTCTCTCTCCACCTTTACCTTCCCCTTCTATTTTTCTGCCACCTATCCCTAGCAGTCCCCTTATGTTTTCATCTCTCTCCTTCCCTCCTAACATATTGTTTATCCAAATTCCATATGACAGAAAACATGATGCACTGCATTCTGTCCCCTTTACTCTCTCTATTCCTCTTTAGGCCCTTATCTCTCCCTCCATTTCTGTTTCCCAAGTGTACCCACATGCACACCCACATGCACACATGCACATATGCTTGAAGTTAGATTTCACATATGATGCATGCAATATTTGTCTCTCTGAGCTTAAGTTCATTTAACATGATAATTTCCAATTCCATTCTTTTTATTTTGCAAATGACATCATTTCCTTTTTCTTTATGGCTAAATAAGACTCCACTGTGTCTTTATGTCACATTTTCTTTCTTTGATCTTCTGCCAATGGAAATCTAGATTGGGCTCCCTACCTTGGCTGTTGTGAGTGGTACAGCAGTAAATATGGCTGTGCAATTATCTCTGTACTATGTTGACTTTCAGACCTTCAAGTACACACTAGGGAGTTGTATAGGTAAGTTAAATGGTAGTTCAGTTTGTGGTTTATTGATGAATCTTCACACTGAATTTCATGGTGACTTTACCAGTTTGTATTGCTACCAGCAGGCTATAAAAATTTTGTTAGTTTTAATTTCCCTAGGCTAGTCCTCTGCTTGATGAAATTTCTATAGCAGCCCTACCCCAAACCCATCTAGTCCTGTGCATTATTGGCTCTGATCAGGAAATAGTTCTCAAATGTGTGCTGTGCAAGAACTTCTGTGGTGATCTCTACCTTCTTCCAACAAAACATCTTTTACATGTGCATATCTAATTTGGATATTTAGCATTTACAAGCTCTACATACTATACTCAAAGGAGGCTTTTACTTAAAGACAAATGCATCATAGCAAGAAAAGATGAAAACAAACATACCAGAAGTCTGAGGTATATTGACAGTTGAAACTCCCCCTGGGCTGCGCCTGCACACAGGACCAGGCTGTGCATGTGGTCTGAACCACAAAGATCTATGCAAGGGATTATGACTTTAAGGGGTACCCTAAAAAAGTTCCACCAGCTCTTTCCATCAGAGCAGACTTATCAAACCTGGTACTTAGCCACCAATAAAGAAGGGAACCTTAGAATTTGCTGGGGATAGTTCACACTTACACAGCACACCACAAGATGTTATTGATCTTGTCTTAGTCAAGAATCAAAAACATCCAAACCTCCACATATCCTCAAAGGTTAAAGCAGTTTGCTTACATTCCAGCTCTGACAAATTCCATTCTATGCTTGCCCTCCAGTTCTTGGTCAAAGCATAGTAAAGCTAAGTTGTTCAGGTGTGTGCCTTCTCTTACACATATTTACAGAATGAAATAAATCACAACTACTCAAGTCATCTACATCACTAAAGAGATGTGTATATACCTTTAAAGGAACATCCAGTTTATCAGCAATTCCAGAAAATTCCAGTGCAAACTTGTCTGTAACCTTCCTCCACCTTAGCAAGCATGTTACCTCCCTCTGCCATTGCAATGGGCACTTCAGGAATGGTATCTATGAGTTGATTCAGTAGAACAATCAAGTCACAATTAACTAAATGAACAATCTCCTTTGCCCTATCAAGTTCAGTTGAAAAAAAACCACCTTATAGAGGTTCTAATTTAATCTACATTTGATGATTACCAATATTATCATGATTTTAGTTTTAAAAAATTCTCCTTGAAGTAACCTCATTAATTGTACCTGTACTACATCAAAAAGCAATTTGACGATTCGTTTGCGAGGTGGGTAGAGCCAGAGACAAGAGCTGAAACCGAACTCAGAATCTGACAAGTTGCCCAGGCTGCCTCTCAGAATTACCAAGGAAACCCAGCGTTTGCTGGCAGAACTGGTTCCTGGCATTAAAGTAAAACAAGAGGAGAACAACACCTGTTATTTTCATGTGGTCATTGCTGGCCTGCAGAATTCCTTCTTTGAAGGAAGGACTTTTAAATTTGAACTATTCCTTCCAGAAGAATGCTTAATGGCAGTATCTAAGGTACATTGCATGACCAAAATATGTCATCCTAATGTAGACAAGATGGAAAGAGGTTACCTTCATTTATTAAATATCTATGTTTAGATATTTTGAAAGATAAGTGGTCCTCAGAACTGCAGATCCGCATAGTTCTGCTATCAACCCAGGCTTTGTTAAGTGCACCTAATCCAAATGATCTGTTAGTAAATGCTGCAGCCAAGCAATGGAAGACCAATGGAGCCCAAGCCATAGAAACAGTGCGGCCATGGGCTAGGCTATGTGCCAGGAATATTCAAGCTGATGAGATTATCAGGTGTACACCAGTTCTGTTCTGACAAGACATTCCTCTTTGTTTGTTTGTTTGCATTTAATGAACACAGACTTAGAAACATTACAGAATAAAAGCCCAGGTATCCCCATCTTTGGTGATTACATCCACATTAGCAAATCTATGTCTTGTCCTGATTCACTGTTGTAAAGCATGAGCAGAGGCAAGAAGTGTCTTCTGGGTCACTGTGAAATGTTTAGAAGCCGTGGCTCTCTACTTGGATTCATTTCCACATCATGGTTTAAGTAGAAAGCATTGTGAATGATAGTAGTTGTAAGTACTAGCTGCCAGAAGTATGGATGGTTTTTAATTTATTTTTTAGGAGGAAAGTAGTTTTATTTTAATTTTATGGTCTCCTTCCACTCCCCCATCTTATGGGATCTAATTGCAGTGGATAAATGAAGGTAACCTTTTTTTTTTTAAAGGGTACTCTAGCCAGATCTAACTTTAGGTGCCATAGATGGACAGGGTTGATTGTCTGAATCAAAATGGGAACATTAAATAAACATCATGGTCCTCACTAATAATACTGTGACTTTACTGTCAAGTGTAGATTCATCTCCTCCCCCCAAAAAAAGAAAAGAAGAAGGGGAGGAAGAAGAAGAAAAGAGGAAGAAGTGAAGGAGAAGGAGAAGAAAGAGAAGGAGAGGAAGAAAGTTTGTGAACATTTTAGATGTCTGGAAACTTCTGTAAATGTTATGCTTTAGTAATTAGTAAAATATTTTTGTTATTCTAAAAAAAAAGGCAATTCAACTACAAGTTCTGTTAGTATTACAAAAGAAGCCAGAGTTACAATTGACTAGACACAGTGACCCTACATGCATACCTCAGGGGTCAAGCTCTTTTGATCGTCCAAGACACTTGTGAAACTAGCTCTCCATTGTGTATTGCACCACAAGGCTTTATTGGCATAAGTCCTTGATGAGTCTTATTTTAATGAAATGCCCATTTTTTCTTCTAATGTGAAAACAAATTGAGTTTAATAGGCTTCTTTATTTAAATAGCTTCCCTGTCAAGTACATATACATATCTATTTTTTATTTATGTACCAGGTTCTGACAGTTAAGAAGTACATAAGTAAGTTGTGCTTTTTTTTTTTAATTTGGGGATTTCCATTCATGAAAGGAGATCATAAGTATTCAATCATCCACCTCTGTGCTTCTACTACCAGGATCCCAGACCATGTTCTAGAGCTTCCACTGTTTCTATCTAAAGGTACATACTGCATTTTCCTGTCTGTTTGGTAGAGTGCCCTTTCCCATCTGTGTTTCCTAATGGACTGACCTGCTGCCTATAGGGCACACTTGTATACTTTACCTACACTTATCATCTATCTAGGCTTTTTTTAATCTTTCTTTTTATTCATAAATAAAGGCCAGTTTAATTGGCCAATATGGGCCCCTAACTATTTCTTTATAATGTGTTTTTCTCTATTTTAATAAAAGAAGATTTTACTTGTCCTAAGAATGATCAAGCTTCTTCATTCAGATACCTTGCTGAGTGTTTTGGCATTGTTGGTTTGTACACCAATGTGCTGTTGACATAAAGTAATGATTGACTAAACTTTGAGTTCATACCTTGGGTACAGAACGGTGGATTTCTGAGGACAGGAATGAAGTTAGTAGGATCATTATTAACCCCAAAATTTAATTTAGTTTAAGTGTGGAATATTCCTTTACACTGTGTGAATATATGTCGCTGTGATTGGTTTAATAAAGGAGCTGACTGGCCAATAGCTGAACAGGATAAGGTTAGACAAGAGAGCAAAATTGAGAATTCTAAGAGGAAGAAGGGCATAGTCTGGAGTCAAGAGCAGATGCAGAGAGAAGCAAAATAGGCACACCATACTGAGAAAAGGTACCAAGCCATATGGCAAAGCATAGATAAGAAATATGGGTTAATTTAAATGTAAGAGTTAGCTAGTAACAAGCCTGAGCTATTGGCTGGGCATTTATAATTAATATAAGCCTTAGTGTGTTTATTTGGGAGCTGCTGGTGGGACAGAAATTTCCACCTACATTTAAGTATGGTCATTGTAGATTTAGACTTTGCAGAATATGGTGCTTTTGAATCCATGTTAAAATGGTTTCTTTGGTTGAATCATATATAAATGTATAAGCAGGAATCTTAAATTGAAATAATTTTCTGTTCTAGGCCTTTATGGCATCAAAAGAAGTTGCTTCAGGCATCAAATAAGCAAATCAAAATCCAGAAGGAAAATCTAAACCAAGAAAGACCCATTGGTTGTAAATCCACTCTAGGTGGGCCCAGATCAGATCACCTAACTAGGGTCTAGAGCTGTATTTAGCCTCTGATGTTTCTGTGACACAGAAGATGGCTTTAAGTCACAGTCCAGCCTCTGAGGGAGACAGCTGTGTTCATCTTTTCCTGTCTCAAATTACAATGAATGAGGGTTCCATGGCTGTTCACTTCATGAACCCTGAAATACAACCCCAAAGTGAAGTGAAGATGGGTTCATGTCACCTCCAAAACCAGAGGAAGACCTTAGTGGGCATGACCACTTCCTAATCCACTGTCTTCTTGGCATTCATGAAGTTTTTCATGACAGCATAGAAGCCAAGTTCATTTCATCCTGCTGTCATCTAAGGCACATTTTCCAAACCAATCCCTCAACTCCTACTCTAAAAATCCCAGCTTTGGCCGCTGGGTGGCAGTAACGGACTTTTGACAGAAAATCCTGTCAGCTTTAACTGCAAGTAACCACAAGATCTCCCCAAATCACCATCAGTCAATTCAGGCTCTGATAATCAGCATCCAGAATGGACCAGCTTGGCCCAGAGCCCATAGCGGGCCTTACGTGATAACATAAGGATCTATATATTAGAGCTGTAACTAAGAGATTTCTCTAGATGCTTCCCAGTGTTTCTAACGTGGTTGCAAAGTAGTCACTTGAACAGGGCCAGAGAAATCTATAGATTCCTCCTCAGTGTGTTTAGTCAAATGGGGGAGAAGGAGCCAAAATCCTTTTGTCAATGGATTTTAACATGGAAAGATTCACCATTTGGGCATCACTGAGACTGTAGAGATGAAATAAGGGTAAAGTGATGGTCATGTACAATTTGCACTTAGAACTTTCCCCTTTGAAGTCCCCTACCATTTCTGCCTTACTTCACCACATCCTGCTAATGTAATTACAGTGCCCATTAACAGTTAGCTTGTAGGTTTAACTAAGAGTGCTGAGCAATCTGAGAAACCTTCTATCCCATAAGCCATTTCACCCTTACCAACACAAATGACCCCGTTCTTGGCAGAGGAACAGGAATGGAAGGATTCCAAGAGGCTCCCAAACCCATTGGAGTCAGAAGCCAGACCCTGAACATTTTAGGTTGATGTAGACTCTGAGGACAGGTTAGTCTCTTCTTTTGTGTAAAATATGCAGATGTTTAATCTGTAAAGTCTAAGAGCCATTCAGTGAGACTGTGGTGGTCACTTTACAATCACTGGATTTCAATAATCTTTATAACAACACATTATAATCTCCCCCTCCCTGCTTTTTCCTATTGTTTTTTAATCAGCCCTAAAAATGTATCTCATCTGTTATATATGAGTTGTCTTGCTTCTAAAACACTTCATCTTTTCCCTGTCTCCATACCTACTGCAATGAAACTGAGCGAGGTTATTTTCCTAGTTTCACATTGTCTTTCCAACAGCATAGGTGGTCAAGACATGCACAGTCAGTCACCGACCAAACCACCAGTTTGAACCAGAAAACTGCACATGTAACCTTACAGGGAAATCCCTCCAAACCTCAATAAGCATCTCTAGCCATCTATGTCCATCATCTAGAGCCACAGGGAATAGCATCTTCAGCATTTCAGCAGCTGTGGAATATTCCACACGGTATCTAAGAAAGAGTTGAGCAGTTCTTACATTGGGGGTATAAGCCAAATAGTCTTGCTTTTATGTATCTTATCAGAACTGGAGTTTGCCTCAAAACGTAATTCTGTGAAAGCGGCAAGCAATTTAGGATCTGATCCTCTCCAATCTCACTCCCCTTTCAAAAGCAGTTGTAAATGGATCTGCAAGATGGATATAAAAAAGTTTTCAACTTGTAACTTAACTCCTTAGCAACCAATCTGATGCCAGACCAAGCATGTGAACTCCATCTTTCATGAACAGATACAAGCCTTTGTAATTGGCATTAGCAGCCTCACCCAGGCTCTCTATGAGCTACACTCTTCAGTTAGAGCAGATAGGAGCAGCTGCCTATGTACCTATCCTTGGCTGACCTCCCTTACATTTAAATCCCCTTTGTTCCTCATTTAGTCATCTTCCCTGGCCCTGGTCTACAGACAGTTTTCCACTCATCAGCTATGGAAGAATCCAGTTACCAGAGAGGAGGTGTAGGGAGTTGGAAGCCAGCTATAGGGAATGTTCCTATCCCCTAACTGGTTTCTTTCTCTTTCTCCTAAAGGATGCCTTAGTTATTATCTAAATTACATGAAGTGGGTCATCTCAAACATCCTAACTGAAGAACTAACTGCATGGTATTTCTTGGTTTGGGTATTTGATGTCAAGACTACTATGAGCTATTTATTTGTGGTGTGTGTGTGTGTGTGTGTGTGTGTGTGTGTGTGTGTGTGTGTGTGATGAGTGCACTGTCCAAGGAGGCCAAAGAAGCCATCAGATAGAGAAGGTAGAGACACTTGCAGCTATGAGCTGCCTAATGTGAGAGTCAGAAACTGAACTCAGGTCCTGTGCAAGAACAGCAAGTATTCTTGGTTGTTTTTATTCTTTGTTCTTTGAGGGGCTCACCACCTAGCTCCCAAATAAATACACAGAGGTTTATTCTTTCTTATGAATACTTGGCCTTAGCATGGCTTGTTTCTAGGCAAATATTCTTAAATTATTCCATCTACCTTCTGCTTCTGGGTTTTTATCTTTCTCTATTCTATATACCTTTCTTTACTTCTTACTTCATGGCTTGCTGTGTAGCTGGGTAGCTGAGCCCTGGTGTTCTCTCTCCTTCTTTTCTTGCTCCTCAATCTTCTCTTCCCAGATTTCTCCTCCCATTTATTCTCTCTGCCTGCCAGCCCCACCTATCCTTTCTTCTGCCTAGCTATTGGCCATTCAGCTCTTTATTAGACCAATCAGGTGTTTTAGGCAGGCAAGGCAACACAGCATCACAGAGTTAAGCAAATACAGAGTAAGAGTACAACACATCTTTGCATCATTAAATAAATGTTCCATAACATAAACAAATGTAACACATCTTCAAACAAGTGCTCTTAACCCCTGAGCCAACTCTCTAGGCCTTTCTGTGAGATAATGTTTAGAGGAAAAGGGTTCAGTATTGGAGGGGCATGACAATCCTAACAAACACTAGGGTTGGAAGACAAGGCCCCCTATGCAAACTCTCAAGCCCTTGTCTCTGTGTCCCGAGAACTGACAGAGCTCCAGGTTTGAACCACAACATACATGCAAAGAATCTTGGAGGAAAATTACTCCCAAAACTCTCACTGGCTCATGAACTAGTCAAGACTAGTTATCAAGCTGGGTGTGCCGTTTGCAAAGCATTAGTGAAGAAACTGATCTGATAGGTCATAGGGTAGGGATGAGGTCTAAATAGCACACCATAAAAAACCGTTGTCATTATCAGCAAAAAGTTAAACCTGGCATCCAGGGATTCCCAGAGATAAAGAGGAAGCATTTCCAATCCCTGTGCACATCAGCTCTCTGTATATCACCTCATCACAAAACCTCAAGCCTGTAACATTATTGAATTACTACACCATGGTTAAAAACTTAAGTTATAAAATGTAAAACTTACTGTTTTGTGAGATATGTCTTCTTCCCACAGTTCCATCATGACTGAATCCATTTGTTAACTGCTAGCTTACTATTTATTGAGTGGAAGATTTAAAAATGGTTTAATAATAAATGAAAAGTACTGATACCGCCGGGTGGTGGTGGCGCACGCCTTTAATCCCAGCACTCGGGAGACAGAGCCAGGCGGATCTCTGTGAGTTCGAGGCCAGCCTGGGCTACCAAGTGAGTTCCAGGAAAGGCGCAAAGCTACACAGAGAAACCCTGTCTTGAAAAACCAAAAAAAAAAAAAAAGAAAGAAAGAAAAGTACTGATACCAATGTATTAGAAACAGTCACTACAAATCCAGAGTTAAAAAATGGACTCTGTAATCATCATATGAGAAATGCCTCCAGCAGTTCCTGTCTGAGGGAATTTAGCATTTCAAATTTTCTTTTTAGGCTCTTATCATGAGAAGCATAGATCATTAGCTAATTCAGTATCTAGGCACTATGCTGCTAAAAAGAAAAAGGCATGAATGACCAATTAATTATACCAAAGAATGATTTTGATTTTCAACAATTTGGATTTCTACATAGAAAATCCAGGTGAATCATATGTAAAGCTATCCTTAAATATAGCAATTTTTTCTATCACTTTCCTAAAGTTTAGGTGTTGGTTATATGGGAATTTACTGTAGTTATTATTGTACTAGACAGTTTTGCTGACTTTTTTGAATATGTGCTGTAACACAAAAATTTGAAAAATAATCTAAAAATCTATAAGAATAATGATACTATTTGAAATAAAATAAAAATTAACACTGTTTCTATATAAAAAATAATAACTCAGAAATTTCACTAAAGGATATGAAGCAAATCTTCATCTGTAAGAAAGTAACACAGGACTTGGGAGGAGAATGATGGAGAGGAAGGGGATTAATGGCTCCCTACTTGGCAAGATAAACTGGAGACTGATTGCCTCAGCAGAAAGAAAGCAGATACCAATCTGATATGTGGGAGCATATCTAGCATGTTGGAACTACAAAGACGATAAATTAACTGAAATTATTTTCTTCTATTAAAATTTCCCAATACTGTTAGAATTCCTCTCTAAAATCTTGTTGATGGCAGTCTAAGAAAATCACCCTCACTTTCTCGAGTGTTACCGACTAAATGGCCCACATTTATCAAAAATGGCGTTTTTTTTTTTCTCTTCACAGATACGATCATGAGACAGATTTGTTTTAAATGATTTTCTCTCCCCACCCTTTGAGCATTCTCCTTAAGAAATACACGCCAGAACACATGCTATCTTTCCTTCATTTCTATTTATATTATTTTTGATCAAATATCAAGTTTGGGCTGAATTGCCTAACTAAGGGGTTCAGTTAAACATGCTTGTTTAAATTCATTAAATGTGCTAGTAAAAATTAGAAGTCAAGTTAAAATGTTCTTCATGAAAAATAATCTAAACTAGTTTCCTGTGGAATCTGAAGTGTGTGTGTGTGTGGGGGGGTTGTACATGAGTATTCATGTATGTGGAGGACAGTGGTGTCAACCTCAGGTATCTTTCTCAATCACTTGCCACACTGTGCTTTTGAGACAGGGTCTCTCCCTTCCATTAGGATATTGCCTGCCTATTCTATTAGGCTGATGGGCCAGTGAGTAGGGATAGCCTGTCTCTACCTCCTCAGCACTAGAATTACAGATACCCAGCACCACATTGTGGGATGGAACTCCTGTTTTCATAGCAATTACTTACCAATGGAACCATCTCCATGGCTTTGAAATCTGCATTCTGCTGTGAATTATAAGAACTTTGTGTATGTGGTACAATCCATTCCTCTTTGTAGATCTCTTAGTTTTTGAAGATAGATTCCATTGAGTTTATCTCCAGAGATCTTATCGTACTAATCAAGTGTCTTGACTATTCTAAGCATTCAATAACTGTGTGCTAACATTCCATTTTAGTGTTAGCCTGCAGTTATTCATTTACTTGTGACAAACAGCCACAATATGAAATAGCTTTAATAGGTAAATTTGAGGGTTATTTTCCTCCCCACAGTTTCTGAAAGATTGTTAAGTAACCCAACAAACACACCAGTGCTATCATTTGGGAGACTAGGAGCAAACCTTGACTCACTTCCTTTTGATTGTATGATTCCCAAGTCATCATCCTAAAGTAGAAGTCAAATAAAGCTGTGGTAGAACAGAGACAGGAAAGAGTTCAAACTGGAGTTAATAGCAATGATTAAATGATAACCAGTTATAATCATGGCACCATCATACATTTGTATAGTATATGAAGTTTCCAAAGTGATTCCACATTTTCTCCCATACCCACACAGGCACAGCTCCACAGTGTACCCTCAGCACCCTGAGGAGTTTTTTTGTTTGTTTGTTTGTTTTTGTTTTCGCTTTCAGAGTTCTCTACAGGTAAGAACACAGACTCCTGGTCACACTGTGCAAAAGAATAGCAGGAGAGCCAGTGTGAATCAAAGTTGGGATTTATTAAAAATAGAAAGAAGTTCAGAGGAAGAATTGGCACAGACAAGAGCATGACTGTGGGCTTCTCAAAAAAGAGTCATCATTCAGTGTCCCAGGAACAGACAATGTACCATCTTAGTGACTTTCAAGTTACGTCTCAAAGGGTCACTAGGAAAATTGTTCTTTTTTTTCCCCTCTTGAATGAAATTGGCTCGTGGGATACCTGGAGTGAGATTACAATTTATTAAGATAAAAAGGAACCACTAGAGCTGTGCATGAAGGTGCCTAGAACCCATCCTTTTACTGTTCTTGGGGGTTCTGGTGATTCCTAGAAAAGTGATTTTCCAGGTCTGAAGGGAAAGGGGCTGTAAGGCAATGTTATTGCATTGGAATTCGTAATTCTCAGCTGACAAAAGAGGCTCCAACCAGTCTCAGAGGTGGGTGGTTCCTCTCTCATTTTGTCTTTCTGTTCTTCCTCGGTTTTAGAAGACACTGTCCTCTTTCCACAGACAAGGAAGCAATCTGAGGGAAGTCCCCTGCTGGAGGCAGCCAACCTGGAATCCTGCGGTCTTCTGAGCTTGCCTTGTGCTGTGTGATGCTGGCATCAATGTAGGCCAGCATGAGAAAGAAGAGTCGAGAGCTAAGCATTTTGCTTCAAAATACAAAGTAGCTAATTTTCAAAATATCAAACTATAAATCAATCAAATTATAGCTCACGGAGGGAAAAATAACAAAGTTAAAATGTAAACAGTATACTGTTTCTATCATTAAAAACTTTGATTTTTGTCTCATACCTGTCTGCAATGGTTAGTTGTCAACGTGAAACAAAGAAGAAACTCCTAGAAAAAGATTCTTCATATGGTAATTGATATGAGGAGACAGAGTCCACTGTGGGTGGTGCCATTCCCTGGAGTAAAGAGAATAAACCGAGAACGAAATATACATGCAATCATGCTCTCTGGCCAGCTGATTAAAGATCCTGATGCTTTGCCTTCCCTGCTATGATGGACTGTAACCTGAAACTGTGAGCGAAAATAAATGCCTTTCCCCCTCAGTTGCTGTTTTTGGGTATTTAATTACAGCAACAGAAATTAAATCAGGACAGTGTTATTCGTATCTAATCTATCAAAGAGATGTTTAGAAATTTATGTTCTAGAACCCTCTGCTAAACCAAAATGTAGTAAAACTAAAAATGTACAGCTTTAGATTATGTTTTCTTGAATGCTAAGCATTAGGCTGAATATTCTACAGAGATAATATCCCTTTATCCTCCAAGTGAGTTTGTGATAGGGATTAATATTATTTCAGGTAAAACAAGAAGTTTGAAACCAGTGGAAGGACATTTGACTACCAAATGTCAAAGCTAGAATTTGAACCTGGGCTAGTTAGCCTAGATTGCCATCTGTGCCCCACGTGGCTCTGTTAATCTGAGCCTCCTAGATAAAAAGGAGGGAGGAACTTTAGGATATGTTGTGTTGACACAATTGCTAATCAGAATTCCATCACAGAAGCAGAGCTACAAGACACATGAGCATATCAGTCACCTTCCCACCACTGTGACAAAATACCTGAGACAAAGAATTTAAAAGAGAAAAAGTTTAGTGGGGGAAAAAAATGAGAGCTACACAAAAGGACACATGGAACCAAAGAGAGGTAAAGAGACTGAAGGCAGAGCTGAAAGGAATGACCAAGGCTAGCAGAAGGTTAGAGAGAGTCTATTAGAACACACTTTGTCAGAAAATGCCATCATTTTATCTAATACCTTGGGCACTAATTTTAAGATTTTTCAAGTATTTTTAAGAAGAAAGGTTCATTGTGGTCCCTGTTTCAGAGGTTGAAGATCAAGGTCAGTTACTCCGTTTTGTGGGGCCTGTGGTAAGGCAGTATATTATTGCAGGAGCATATGGAGAAGGCAGATCATCTCCCAGCAACCAAGAGGCTGGAAGAAAGCAAAGAACCAGGGACAAACTATACAGAGTCTACAGTGACCGATTTCTGGCCACTTCCTTCACCTAATATTTCTATCACCCTCTAATTACATCACCAACTGGGGGCCAAGCCTTCAACAGAGGAGCCTTCAGAGAACATTCTAAATCCCACCCGGAAGAGTCAGAGAGGATTTCAAATGGACATCCTCAAGCACAGGCTGAAGGACAGTGAGACCCCGCAGCTGGCCACAATGGGTTTGTATCTCCGTGAGTACAAAGCCAAATAATGCAGAGCCAAGAAAGAAAGAATGGAAGATTTGTTACCTTCAGCCAGAGCATGGGTGTCACTCACTTCCAAAGCCATGCTCTTTTAGAATAACAACAAGTGGAGAGATTTTATTCAGCTGCCCATATAGAGATTGGCTCAGTCCTAAGCATGCCCAGCTAAGGAATGCCTTCCTGAGCATGCTCAGTTCAAGACAATAACTTCAAAAGAAAAGCTAGTAGGCACATTTTGGGGTGTACTCAGCTCAGTTACTGAAGGCATGTAAAAGATTAAAGTGATAGATGAAAATGCCAATGGACTCGCTCAGTTTATTAGTAGAAAATGACGGAAAGGACGTGCATTGACTCAGAAGCTTCCCCTGAAGGTGCCTGCCTTGCTCCATGCTAACAAACCCACACCAGTTTTGGTTGAAACTGAACTTGTTGATAGTGACAAGCACACACTTGGCCCAGGAAGGGCTGGTGAAGCAGACAGAGGATCCCCATGGCCATTTGGAACAGTCTCAGATCCATGTACTGCCTCCTACCAGCAGGGTGAGTCAGCAGATTAAGGAAGACATGCCTAGCCTGCAAGATGGCTCCTGCCTTACTTCCTCCTTCCCAATCTTCCAGGAGAATCTTTCTGCTGGTTCGTGCTAACTAGAAACACACAGGAGGAAAAAAAAATTCTGAGAAATGCAATGCAGCCCAGCCAAGTTGACACATCATGGAATCCAACCATCTATCGTTTTACAGATGTGGAAAGGAAGTCTTAGACAGGTTGGATGGAAAAATCTAAGACCTCAGAGTTGACAAAGAAGGAATCCTACTCTCCTCCCACGCTTAGAAGTCTCATTTTAATAGCCAAATGAATGTAGATTGGTAGAGAATGCATTTGACATGCTGGGCTGTGAAGGAATCTGAGCTAGGAGTTCTTTTATTGATTAGTGATGTCTGCTGTGGTATGGGAAGTCAAAGCTGTGGTATCTGTACTACAGATGTGAAAACATAACCCTTCACAAATGATGATTTCAAAGGATATGATAAAGAAACTACCAAGTTCATATCATTCATAGTTACTAAAAGGACTTAGAGTTGAAGGCAAAAAGCTTTCTTTATAGAGTGGGTATCAGGAATCATGTGATCTCGTCATGCGGTCCTGTCATAAACAATACAAAGCTAAATAACTGTACACGTGTGTGTGTGTGTGTGTGTGTGTGTGTGTGTGTGTGTGTGTTTGTACATGTTTGTATGGGTATGTGTGTGTGTGTGTGTGTGTCTGTGTGTGTGTGTGTGTGTGTGTGTGTGTGTGTGTGTGTGTGTGGAGACCAGAGGTTATCAGGTAACTTCCTTGATCATTCTTCTTCACCTTGTATTTTGAGACAAGATCTCTCACTCATTGATTAGGTGATGACTAGACTGGCTGACCTGTACGGTTCAAGGATCTTCATGACTCATTTCCCTTCCTAGCACTAAGGTTACAGAGGTGAATTGTCACACCTGGCTTTTTATGTGGATGCTAGGGATCTGAACTCAGGTCCTTATGCTTACATGCCAGGCATTTTACTGAACAAACCACCTAAACAACCCTTCATCATATGCACAGGGAATAAAGAGTCAAAGTGCTCAGTCACTTTCTTATTAAGAATCTGCTTATCAGTGCATATTAATTTGCATTTATAATCCTTCTTCTTGATATATAAAGCCTAAACACTGAACAATCAGCTATTCAGACAGGTCAACTAATCATTATGGTGGTATTGTGTTCCCCAAAATATTGTGAACCCTAATAAACTTATCTGGGATCAGAGACAGAACAGCCACAATACTAAACATAGAGGTTAGGCAGTGGTAGCACACGCCTTTAATCCTAGCATTCCAGAGGCAGAAATCCATCTGTTCAAGGATACAGCCAAGCATGGTGACTCACGCCTTTAATCCCAGAAAGTGAGTCTTTAATCCCAGGGCGTGGTGGCAGAAAGCAGAAAGGTATATAAAGCGTGAGGACCAGAAACTAGAAGCATTTGGCTGGTTAAGCATTTGGCTGGTTAGGCATTTGGCTAGTTAAGCTTTTAGCTAGTTAAGCTTCAGGCATTCAAGCAGCAGTTCAGCTGAGACCCAGTCTGAGGAAACAAGACCAGCTGAGAAGTTGGCCAGGTGAGGTTAGCTGTGGCTTGTTCTGTCTCTCTGATCTTCCAGTGTTCACCCCAATAACTGGCCCTGGGTTTGATTTTATTAATAAGAACTTTTAAGATTCCTGCTACAAATCATGCTTGATCTTGATCTGAAAATGGGTTCTTCTCGGCAGCTTCATAGTGCAGAGTAGAAGTGGACTGTTCTCCCACTCAGATACTGGTGAATTCTTAGAGAACTTGCATGGTGTGGCCTCGCTTTGAGCCAACAAACATTTATCTTTTTCACGTATATTCATTGTCTCGCTTTTTTTTTCTCTTACACTGTGAAGTGTCTATAGCTCCTGTTTTCACAAATAAAGAAATTCAAGTACACAGAAGTGACATTATCCATAGCCATGTAGCTGCTAAGTACCAATGAGACCATTCTAGCTTGGGCTTATTGGCTATGAAGTATGCTGATCCTTCCCAATGACACTTCAAATACTCATGCACTCTAGCCAGGGGTACATACTAAGGAAGTGCCCCCGGGAATCCCACTTACTATTTTTCTTATTCAAGCCTCCATTCACCACTGTTCTGTCATCTATAACAACTTGACATACTCAAAACTGGCATGGGAGAGGTCACTCAGCAGTTAAGGGTGCCTGCTGCTCTCCCAGAAAAGCTGAGTTTGGTTCCCAGCAGCCTCAAAGAGCAGCTCACAATTGCCTGCAACCCTAGCTCCAGAAGATCTGACACCCTCTTCTCGGCTCTGCAGGTACACACACACACACACACACACACACACACACACACACACACACACACACGGCAAAAGCTTACACAGACCAACACATAATACACACAAACAATGAAGATAAACAATAAAAAAGAAATACTTAGAGCTGTCATCTTACTTAAGAGGGGGAAGTTTTTGTCTATTTCACTCCTTTTTGTGTGGTAGAGGGAGAGGGAGAGGGGGGGAGTGTTGTGGGATTCTGGTGGAATGTTTCTAAGTTTCTAGAAAAATCCTACCTGTGGGTATATGCATCTGCTTCCATATTTGCCTTAGCTTCAGCAGAATGTGTACCTATTGAAGCAAAATGTGAATTTGGAAAATCAAGTCTGTACTGAACATATGGGGATTTAGGAGAAGTGGGAAACAGATTTGTTCTTTGTACTCAAGACCAGAGAGAATCGAAAGAATATGCAAAAGGAACTAACATTTTCTTTTCAGTCAGAGTCTAGAACTCTGAACTTTAAAACTTATTTTAGTTTTAATTTGTGTGTGTGTGTGTGTGTGTGTGTGCGTGTGTGTGTGTGTGTGTGTGTGTGTGTGTGTGTGTATTACTATGCTACATGTGTGTAGTGCCCACAGAAGCCAGAAGAGGGCATCAGATCCCCAGAGCTAGAGTTACAGGCAGTTGTGAGCTACCATGTGGGTTCTGGGAACCAAACTCTGCTCCTCTATAAGATCAAAGAGTGCTCTTAAACAGTCAAGCCATCTCTCCAGATCCCAGAACTCAGAATGTTATTAGGTCTCTCTCTAACCCTGCTCTAAAACTTACCTCATCTTTCTGGTTTTCTAAATAAAGAAGTGAGCTTCAAAAAGCTGAGGAGAGCTGCTTCAAAGATACTGTTGACTATATTATTCTCACAAAGGATTTCCTTATGGCTGTATTTATATCAAGCTTTTCCTGAATTTTCTTTCATATTCAACTAATCTATTTGTCTTTGTTTCATCAATAGCATGCTGCCTTGACTAGTGTAGCTTTGAAATGTGTGAAGCTAAGTAGCACCAGTTGCCAACTTTGTCTTTTCTTTCACCATTGGGGTAGCTTTTCTGGGTCTTTTGTCTCCCCATAGAAAAGTAGAATGAGTTTATTAAAAGACATAGATAACTTTCTGGCATTTTGACTAGATGGAGTTGATTCTACAGGCCTAATTAGGAAGAATGAACACCTATGATAATATTTTATCTACCTATCTCTCCATATTTTAGTCCTTTCACCAGAATTGGTATCTTTCCTCATTTAAATTTTCTGCCTTTTTTTTTTTTGCTAGATTTGCACCGAGGTATTATTTTTATAGAGTGCTAAAGCAAATGATAATATGATTTTAATTTAAATTCCAGCCATTCATTGCTGGTGCAGAGGAAAGTAATTTACCTTGTAGCCTGTAACATTATTATAGTCAGTAAATCTGGGAGGAGGGATAAGTTTTTGTTGTTTTTGCACATTTGTTATTTATTCTTATTAATTTTCTGTATAAAATCAGCAAATAATTTAATTTCTTTCTTCCCCAATCTCTATCCCCTTTATCCATGACTCATTTGAATGTCTTGAACTTCTAGAACAATGTTGGAAAACATCAAAGTGAAATATTATGGGAGAAAGCATCATTTCTTTTTACCATTATTTGTAATGTGAGTTGTGTGTTTTTATAGATGTTCATTATCAAGTTGTAGAAGTACCCTTAGCCTAACATTTTTAATTTGCAGATAGTTTTTTTTTTTTTTTTTTTTTTGGTTTTTCGAGACAGGGTTTCTCTGTGTAGCTTTGCGCCTGTCCTGGAACTCACTTGGTAGTCCAGGCTGGCCTCGAACTCACAGAGATCCGCCTGGCTCTGCCTCCCGAGTGCTGGGATTAAAGGCGTGCGCCACCACCGCCCGGCTCTCATTTTGCAGATAGTTTTTATCATTGATTGATTTTGGATCTTGTCAAATGCTTTTCTATATTGATACCATGTGATTTTTTTTCAGTCTATTGATACAATTATTTCCACTTTCAAATGTTCATCTAGCTCCTCCTACCTGATGTAAAGTCTATCTTGATTTAGTATCTAATTCTTGGTACACATTATTGCGATTTTATTTAACACTTTATTGGTTATTATTGTATCTATTTTGTGAGATGCTAGCTAGTGCTTTTTTTTTCTTGAAATGTCACTGTTTTTATGACATTAGGATAATCTTCCCCTCATAGAGTTTAGAAATATCCTCTCTGCTTCTGTTTTCTGGAGATTGATATAATTTTATTAAAATGTTTGGAAGAATTCACTAGTGAAAACACCTGTCTTTCCATTTCAAAAATTATCAGTTATTGATTCAGTTTTTTACATCAATAGTGGCTTATTGAAATCATCTGTTTCATTTTTTTTCTAGGCCTGGCAGATTCCAGAGAATGAGCACAACTCCACCCCAGGTCTTTAGACTTGGGGTGGAAAGAATTTCTCCCACGAGTCCGCTCGGCACATCTGGCACTGGGAAGTTGGGCACCATTATGAGCACAGGGTGGCTAAATGGGAGGGAGAGAGAGACGTTGGGAGGAGAGGGAGAGGAAGAGAGAAGGGGGGTGCAGAACAATTCAAGTCCCGGGGAGAGAGGCAGATCTGAAGAGGGGGAGGGCAGTGAGTAACAGGCTGAGGCAGATGCCCTACTTGCCACCTAGGGCTGGATGTCTGGGTCTGGGCTGCTGCCAAGGGCCATGACTTGGTCCATAACCTTTATGCAGCTGTGGTCTGTATTGATATCTGAGGCTCCCTTTACCAACGAGTGCACTATGGCCACCCTGAGTCTGGACCACTGCCTGTGATCAAATTGATATCCAAGGGATGTGTGTCCCCACAGGGGCCATGCCAATCTAGAATTCCTGCCTTGCCACACAGGACCATAATGATATCTGGCCCAGACTGCTGCTGGGGGCCATGTCTGGGGTCTTGAGGCCCTGCTATGACTGGGCTCTGAGTTGATGTCCATGGCTCCTGTTGCCCCCGAGGGCTGTACAGAGGCCTGAAGTCCAGGCCAACACCTGAGACCATGTAGGTCTTAGACAGTCAAGTTTCCACCAGGGTCATACAGACCTGGGTGGCCCATAATGCCACCCAGGGCCATCTTGTCTTCCAGTCCTGAACTGCTGCTGGAGTAGGCCATGTCTGGATCCACGGCCCTGCCGCAGCCAGTGTCAGTGTCATTACCACTGAAGGCTGAGTGGATACCCAGGGTATGGGCTGCCACCTGGGGACATGTTGGCATTTTGGGAACATGCCATCACTTGGGCCATGCCAATTTGAGTGATCTGCAATGCCAACTATGGTCACGATGACATCCAAGCTTGGGCTGTTGCCAAGTACCATTTCTGAGTCCATTGTCCTACCATAGCCTGAGTCTGTGCTGATGTCTATGGCCTGTGTTGCCACCAAAGGTCACACTGATTCCCAGGATCTGGGCCTCTACCTGTGACCTTCTTGGTGCCCGAAGGCTGTGCTGCTGCCAGGTGCATATACACCTGAGTAACATGCACTGCCAACCAGGGCCACAGTGTTGCATGGGCCTGAGCTGCAGCCGGAGGTCATGTCTGGGTCCGTCACCCTGCCACAGACAGGATCTGCTCTGATATCCAAGCTTCCTGTCTCCATCGAAGGCAGTGTGGATGTCTGGAATCTGGGCTCACACCTGGGGCCATGTGGGGGTTCAAGAGCCATGTTGCTGTTGGGTCCGTGCCAATCTAAGTGACCTGCACTGCCACCCAGGACCATGATGTCGTCCAGGCCTGGACTGCTGCCAGGGGCCATATCTGGGTCTTTAGCTCTGTTTCAGCCACAGTCTGCGTTGATGTCCCCGGCTCCTGTTACCACTGAAGGCAGTGAGGATAGGGCTGCCGAGTTGGCCCTGCCCCTCACCAACTGTACCACTCTGGAGAGTGGGTCCTGCACTTCCTCAGGGCAGCACGTAGAGCTGTCCCTCCGGCCCGGAATATGAGAGAGTGAGAGAGCTATCCATCCCCACAGCCCGGCATGCGGTGGCATAGGCAAAGGAGAGATATCCCCCTTGCTCCTCGTCATCTACTGCAGGCCGAAAAAGCTGGTCCCAGGTCACAAGGGTGGGAGAGCTGATCCTGCCCCTCCCTTCCTCACCCTCTCACCCCCTCACTCCCTTACCCTCTCACCCCCTCACCACCTGTAGCGCTCAGGACAGTGGGCCCTGCACCTAGTCCAGGCGGCATGATAGAGCTGACCCCATTGACGGAGGTGCAGGTGATCCAGAGCCATTAACGTGTGTGGGAGATCTGGCCCCAGCCTTCATCTGCCATATGGTGGAGGGGTGAGAGAGAGAGAGAGAGAGATGACATACTCCCCTCCACTGTCCCTTGTCACCTGTGGCAGGTGGGAGAGCTGGCCCTAAGGTCATGAGAGTGGGAGAATTGGCACTGTCCTTCACCAGTAGCAGTACATGGGAGAGCAGGCCCTGCATCTCACCTGAGCAGCACAATAGAGCTGATCTGTTGGCGGTGGGAGACTCGGGGGTGAATGGGCTGAAGGCATGAGAGCAAGAGGCTTGACCCTGCCCCACCATCTGCCATGTGATGGCATGGGTGAGAGAAAAAAATGCTCTCCCCCACACTCCCTGCTGCTTTGGGCATGTGAGAGAACTGGCCCCAGGAGAGTGGGAGTACTAGCCCTGCCCCTCACTCACCAGCTGCAGTACACAGGAGAGTGTGGCACCTCACCTGGGCAGCACACTAGAGCTGACCCTGTCGGCAGGGGCTCAGGTGAGCCGAGCCTGTAACCATGAGAGCAGGAGAGCTGCCCTGGCCCCCTCCCTGGTATGTCATAGGATGGCAAGGGTAAGGGAAATAGACCCTCACTCTCAGCCCTTGCCACCTGTGATGGGCAGGAGAGATAACTTGAGAGAGGGGAGCATGAGAATGGAAGAGCCAGCCCTGCCCCTCACCACCAGCAGCGATCCAGAGAGCAGGCCCTGCAACTTGCCTGTGCAAAACAGTAGAGCTGGACCTGGGGGTGTGAGTGCAGGAGAACTGGCCCTGCTCCTTGCTGGCTGCTACATTGGGTGAGCTAGCTGGACCAGTGCCGGAGAACTTGCCTGGGTGGTGACAGACAATGAGGGAAAGCTGGCGGACTGACCAACCCAGCTGCTACCCAGGCCCAGAACCAGGACTATGAGGTAGCCCACCCCAACACCCACCTCATCTATGGATGCTGGAGCATAGGAAGGGGCCAGATCTGCAGATTCGAAGCTCCAGGATCTCTATGACACGGAGCAACAACAGGATATCCAAGAGGAGCCTGAGTGGGAGCCCACTGTCTATAGTGTAGCAGAAGCCAAGGCCTCGACACAGACCAATGATTCACTGTAATGACCACTTACAAGTAAAGAGATATGGGGTAAAGGTATACTGTGTGACTCACTGGGTCACACTACAGCTTCCCCACGGAGATTTTGTTTATTTGTTTGGTTTTTTTGTGGGTAGTGTTGTGTCTTCTTTTTTCTGTTATTTGCTGATTTACTGTCCTGAGACAAACTTAGTGATGTTTTTCACAGAGATGGCTTTGGTTTCAGTGATTTTGTCTCTTGGATTTTTGCTTTCAATTGCAAGGATTTCTGCTCTAATGTTTAGTAATTTTCTTCTGCTTATCTTAGATCCCATTTGCTCCTCTCTTCCCCATTTCCAACGATGGAAGATTATAGTGCTTATTTTTAAGTCTCTCTCATTTGCTAGTATATTTATTATATCCTACACACTTCCCTCTAAGAACAGTGAATCTTATTAATTTGAAAAAGTGTTATCTTTATTTTCAATTCAAGCTATTTTATTTTTTATTAATTTCTGGAGAATTTTAAGATATTTTGAAAGTTCTCCTAAAATTTCATCAGTTACTTGTGTCACATAAAAATGTGTTTAATCCTTTAGCACTGGGGGGATTTCCTTAATAATATTTCTGTTTTTCATTCCAATCTTAATTCTGTTGTGGCCTGAGCATAAATTATATGCTTTTTAGTCTTTTAAATAGATTAAGACTTATGGCCCAGAATGTGTTTTATCTCAGTGAATGTTCCATGCAATCTTGAGAAGAACGTGTATTGTACTGTCAGAAGAGGCCATTTATACATGTCAGTTGTATGGAACTGATTTATGTTATCGTTCAACTATTCTTTTGCTGATTTTCTGTCTAATAGGTATGTCAATGTCTCATAGAAAAATGTCAAAGTCTCCCATTCTAATAGTGGATTCATCTATCTTTTTCTCGTAGTTCCTTAAATCATTTTCTAATACGTTTCTTGTTAACCACATACACACTCAGGACTGATATGTCTTCCTGGAGAATTGACAGTTTTGTCATTTTATAATGTACTTCTTTATCCTTGAAAGTAATTTCTCCTTGCTCTAAAGTCTGGTCTGCTTAAAATGTATGCATGTGCTCCCATTGCTTGTTGAGTAACACAAGACAATGATCTCTATCATTTCATTTTTAACTGATATGTATCTTATTTAAAGTGGCTATTATTTATTAGGAGGAGATACATACATACATATATATATATATATATATAAAATGTATTATGAGGTTAAATGTAGGGCATCATGCATGCTAGAGAAAGCTCTACTACTGAGCTATATTCTCATTACTCTTTAGACTTTTTGAGATAGGATTTTTGCTAATATGATCAAGCTGATGTTTAATTTCTTCTGTAACACACGCTGGCTTTGAACTTGGACTCCTATGGCCTCAATCTGCCCTGTGGCTAGGATTACAGGCCTGTGCCACCAGGTCTGACTTTAACATAGAGTTCTTGTAGGTAACATATCACGGGGTCGTTTTGTCACTCTGACAACCTCTCTCTGTTAAGTGTATTAGACAATTAATATTCAAAGCAATCAGACAACTTTTTAGCAGAAACTGTCATCCCATGGTCCCTGTTTCACAACATTCTGTGATAAAATACCCTAACAAAAAGCAGCTCAGAGGAGAAACGGTTTCCTTACTTTAATTTCCAGATGACAGTCCATCATTGAGGGGGGAGCCAAGGCAGAAATTCCAGGCAGTTAGTAACCTCACATGCAAGAATAGGGAAAGAATAAAGGCATGCATTTCTGGTGCTCAGCTTGCTTTCTCTGCTTTTAGACAACGCAGAGCCCCAAGCCAGGAAGTGATACACGCTTTCAGACTAGGTCTCCCCACATCACAAATGACAAGCACAAAGGAAAAGAAGAGGAAAACAGGAAAACCCCACCAATATATGTTCTCCTAGCCTTTTAGAAAACATGGGTTTGATTGTTTGGCCACAGTAATGTGAACCTACAGGAAGGCTAATAGTTTATATATCAAGGGAATGAGTACTGCTTATAAAGACAAAAGTTACCACTGCCAAACTGGGACAGTCTACAGTCTACCCAGTGTGCTGTTGATATCGTTGAAAATAAGCAAAGTAGGTCCAATAATTTGTCAAGAGAATTAACGTGCATATTGACCATTCCTAACACTCCACAAGCAATGATAGCTTGCTGAAAAGAGTGGAGAAAAGATCAGAAAAAGAAGGAGGCCAAAGAGAAGAGGACCTTCGTCCTTTTGATGCACCAGCTTGGTCCACTCAAAGAACCTTTTATGAAAGATGATAGGAATGGGACAGAGCCTGAGCTACTAAAATTCATTCCCTGTGGACATATAACCTAATAGACATAAAAAAGGAAAAAGACCTCTACACTTTAAAAATGTTTGGTTTTAAGATTTTATTTTTATTTTTATTGATGTGTGTCTCTGTGTGTGTATGTGCTCACATGTAGGTGCCAGGCATCCCCTAGAGCTGGAGTTACAAGGCTGTGAGATGCCTCTTGTGGGGCAGGAATCGTACTCAGGTCCTCTACAAGAGCAACAGGTGCTCTTAACCACCGAGCCAACTTTCCATCCCGTAAAACGTTACTTTTGATAGACCAGGAAGACTAGTATGTGATGTCATCCCTCTTTCTCTAAAGCTGTGGTCCTCAGCCTTCCTAATGCTGTGACCCTTGTTGTGTTGTCCTCCTGCTGTGCTGACCTCAACCATAAAGTTATTTTCATTGCTACTTCATAACTGTAATTTTGCTACTGTTATGAATCCTAAATATCAGATATGCAACCTATGTGAAAGGGTCATTCAACCTCCAAAAAGGTCATGACCCACAGGTTGAGAATCACTGCTCCAGAGAATTATTTATGGCACATTTTAATTATGTGTTAGTGCATTATGTTTTTTTTTAACTCAAATTTAGTATATTTCTTGCTGGATGGTATGGGAAGGTTTAGCGTGTGACAAATAAACTCTACTGGTTAGAAAATGGCCAAATAATATTTTTGAAATATTCACACCAGTTTGAAGATAGAACCTTTAAACCTCCAAGGAAAACCAGATGTAGAAAAATAAGTAGAAGGCTAAGTGTGGTAATGTGTATAATAACCAGAAGTCAGGAGTTTGAGGTAGGAGAACTGTGAATTCCTGCCAGCCTGGGTAACATAGTGAGACTGTAACTTTAGTCGAAGGTGTCTCTTACATTATTTGGCACTAAAAGCTAATTGTTCATGTCTGAATTCTAAAGAACTAGATTTCAAGGATCAGAAATTACTTTTGAATCCCTTGACCTCCAAAATAAATCATAAAATTTAAAATTAAAATTTTAAATTGTTCCTCAGTACAATGGGATTAAGACTGAGACTGTTCATTTCTGTTTTCAATTTGCTGCCCCCACTTTATCCTTCATGCTTCATCTGTGTGTTTTCTTATTTTTTAATCAATTCATCTATTATTGTTATTGTTATTATTATTAATGTGTGTGTGTGTATGTGTGCACGCATGCATGCACACTAGATGGGCAGATGCACATATCACCCCACACTTGTGGAAGATCAGAGGACAATATGTGGAGTCAGTGTTCTTCTAACTGGGTTCTAGAGACCAAATTCAGGTCCTCAGTCAGGCTTGCCTTCCCTGTCAGCCTTGTCGGACAGTTGCCTCTACCGCTCCGAGCCATCTTGCAGCCCTATCCTTTCTGTTTTTAACTGAGAATTTTGTAAAATTTGAGTTTGTTTCCTTTCTTAAAGTATTAATTGCCCAGGTTTTAAAAAGTGTTTCAGTGGTTGTCTGGGAGTTGCAGTGGTAGCTAATTAATCCGTCTGCTTTCAGACAACAACATAATACTTCATTAGTATTGCAAGTATCATATAATAACAAATAATTCCCAATAGTCTTGCTCAGCCATCTTTCTGTAACTAGTTTCACTATATAGTGTGTCTCATAGACAGATTCTCTCACTAAAGCTGGAGCTCACCATTTTGGCCAGTGTATCCCTGAGATCCCTGTCTATGCCACCTGGGCTGGGGTTATAGGCACATGCCACCATGTCTAGCTTTAATGTAGATTATGGGGATCAAAACTTGGGTCTTCTTGCCTGTGCAATGAGTCCTTACCCATCTGAGCCATCTCCCCAGCCACTTTATTTAAAAGCACATACAGACACCTGTATGCACACCATGGCTTGCATAGTTAAATGAATTATTGCTATCACTATTGTGAACTATTGTTAGGTTAATATTCATTTTATCTTCCTGTGTTTACTCCCTGGTGTCCTTTCTGCATCATGTAGATCCAAGATTCTGCCCAAATTATTTTTTCTTCTTTTCTGCCCCAGACACTTGTGATTCTCTATTCTTCTCTTCCAATCTAAAGGACAGCAGTTTGTCTCATAACATCAGTTATTGATTATTCCAGCCTTTTGCCATTTCTTTCGGTTATACTAGTAGCTTCTAAGCTCCTCCTATGCCTACCAGATAGCTAGAAACCTCTCCTGTTACTGTAGTTCTTTTTCCTCTCCACTGAAACTGATGAAAATGAGGACACGACAGAAAAGAAAGAATTAAAATATAGCATCAATTAACCTCCTCTGAAGAACACAGAGTAACTCGGGGAGCAGCTGATGATGGACGGCATCCCAGGACTTGCCTTCTCCAGCACTGTTTCTTCTTTATTGTGACTCATTTGCAGTCACCTGGTTCTTTGAACTTTGACATTATTGTCTATTGGTTTTGATGGCACCTGATCACAGAGCCCTGAAAGCCACACTTTAGCAACAGGTAAGGATGTTACGGCATTATTGAGCTTAGATCTTGAGCTTTGGCAGCTCTAACAACTTAGGCTCGGCCACCCATCCTCAACAAGCCAACTACAGAGACACATCTTAACTAAATGCAGAGGAAAGAGACCTATTGAATGTGACTATATTGCAAAGAAGAAGAAGTAAAGAGGTCCAATGACCCTCCAGTACTGACATGAGGACTATATTGAAATGGAAATCAAGAAGCACGCTTAACTGAGCAGTTCTGGTGCAAGGTATGGTCCTGCCCATTGTTGACACACCACTATCTAGTCTCTAGTCTTTCTTGAAAGATAGTCTTACAAGTTGTCAGAACTGTTTGAAATCTCTTCTTGGGAAACTGGTTCCTCCTCAGCCTGGCATCAGGGCTTCGGCCTTTTCATCCTCCCAGTATGAGAACCCTGGGGGAATGTCCAATCCCTTGGGAATGTGTTTGTAATAGTCTGATATCTGAAGGGTGGGGCACAGGTATCTCTTTAGAATATCTTTTTTTACTAACCCTTTGGTGGTCATCTATCTAAGATTAAGAGCATGATAACATCACACTTGCCAGGATAGTTACAACAAGACATGAGAATTTCAATGAGCACATGATATCCTGTTAATGTGCAGGACATAAAGTGAAAAGAAAATTGAACAAGGGCACAAGAACAAAGTTAGGTACAATTTGATCTTATTCTAGGTAATCTGTCACTGTCATAATCCCCACCTTTCTCCTTTCCTCCCTCCTAACTTTCCCTTCAAATGATCACTCATTCACTCCTCTATCAACACAGAGTTAGTGAAAAGGCAACTCTCTGCCACTTTGGCACCCCGAAAGAGTTCACCTCCTTTCTTGAAACTGGGAATCGTGTCCATTGTTGCTTTTGTATTATAGTCATAATTAGTGTGGGTTTTTTGTTGTTGTTTTGGTCTTGCTGTTGTTGAAAACAAGTTCCTGGGATGCAGAGACATCTTGTGGGGGCTTATTATGGAAATCTATAAAATATAGCAGTCATTCATAATTACTTAATTTTGTTTCTTTTCAGTCACTAAAATATGCAAGTGTAGTCACCCCTCAGGCTTCTCCACATGCTCTCCTCTCTGACTGCAACATTCTTTCTCGAGATAGCCACACAAGTCAAGTCTCGTTTTATTGAAGGAGAGCCTCTTTCCTAACCAAACTGAGAGAGAAACTGCAATTACTGTTCCTTAAATTGTGCTAATGGTTGTCATAGAAACCGACTGGGGTGCTATGGAAAGTGTTACATGTGTCTTGTCTGTCTACCCCTGGTTTCTTCTCTGCAGAGCCACTACCTACAGCCCTCAGAACGTGCCAGGTGCATGGAAGATGACACAGAAGCTTGGCAGAGTGAACCAGTGTTTGTTCAAATATCTTGGCTTTCAGTGTTAGGTTGAGATAAAGTCGGGTCAGCTTTCCATTTTGTAGGTTCTGTGTAGAGGAATACTAGACCTGTTTGTTCAGTTCACTCTTAGTGGTAAACTGTGTTATTAGAACATGCCAGATTACAATTTGGGCCATGGAATCCTGCCTAAATCCACCATGTGGTATAGAACTTTCTTTTTGGAAGAGTGAAAGTCTACTCCATAGCTATTGCTTCTAAAGTTGTGTTTTGTTTTGAGACAGTGTCTCACATAGTTCAAGTTGTCCTCAAACTCACGGTGTAGCTAGGGTAACCTTAAACTCCTGATTGTCCTACCTCTCCCTCTCAAGTGCCTGGATTTACTGGCATATGCCACTACACCTTGCTAATTACCTCTGAAACTGATGACATATGAAATTTCAATACTATATCTCTAATCACCCTAACAATTATAACAGAGGAAATTGGGGTCTATTGTAGAATATTATTTTAAGATGTGCTACATTTTGTTTATGCTGTGCAACATTTGTTTAATGATGCAAAGATGTGTTACATTCTTTTATGTTGCAATTGTTTAACTCTGTGAAACTACATTACTTTGCCTGTCTAAAACACCTGATTGGTCTAATAAAGACCTGAATGGCCAATAGCAAGGCAGGAGAAAAGATAAGCTGGTCTTGCAGGTAGAGAGAATAAATGGGAGGAGAAATCTGAGAGGAAGGATCTAGGAGCAAGAGAAGGAGGAGGACTCCTGGGGCCAGCCACCCAGCTACACAGCAAGCCATGGAGTAAGAAGTAAGGAAAGGTAGATAGGATAAAGATAAAAGCCCAAAAGCAAAAGGTAGATAGGATCATTTAAGTTAAGGAAAGTTGGCTAGAAATAAGCCAAGCCAAGGCCAGGCATTTATATGCAAGAATAAGACTCCCTGTGATTTATTTGGGAGCTGAGTGTTGGGTCCACAAAGAGCAAGGAGTCAAAGAGCCAAAAGAGTAAAGAACAAAGAGTAAAAAAACAACCAACAGGAGTCTCTTCTTAGAATTCTTAGTCTCGTTAATACAAACATTTAAGAATGGACTCAAATGGAAGCCAGAGAGCAATTTTATTACTATAAGAAAAAACCCGCAGGGCAGGCTATCTGTATATCTCAGCAGTTACCCGGAGGAGGAGAATGGAACAGAGAAGAGAAAAATCATGTAGTTTGGGCTTCTGGTATGGAGGCCTTTTACATGACAGCAGACGTGGTGGGGAAGGGAGCTCTAGGGAAGAAGCAAGGAAGCCCAAAGTATCAGAAAAAAGCAACTTTAGGTTCTACCAAGCATCCGAAAGAAAGAGAACAAGAAAATGAAAAGGAAAAAGTTGCAACTTTCTAAGTAGACTCAGCAAGGTAGGCCGATGTAACTGGGACTACAAAGTAAGTTTTAAAGTATTGTCATGCAACTGACATTGGCATTAACACAAATGAGGTCTGTCTGTATTATTTACCTTTCTGTTACTGTGGAAAAATACCAAGACCAAGGCAACACCTGGAAGCTTATTTCAACTTCTGGTTTCAGAGGGAAAAGGGTCCTCCATAGTGGGGAGTCATGGCACCAAGTGGCAGGCACAGCAGCAGGAGCGGGAAGCTGAGAGCTCACATCTTAACCATAGTCAGGAAGCAGAATGAGCAGACTGGAAGTAGGCATAGGCTGGGGTTTACTCTCAGTGTCCACACACAGTGGCATGCTTCCTCCAGCAAGGCTGCACCATTCATATGTCCCCCAACAGTGCCACCAACGGGAGACCAAATGTTCAAGTGCCCAAGACTATGGGGAGTGGGTATTTCTCATCCAAAACACCCCAGTGTTCTAGTTAACTGTAATTATCAACTTGACACATCCTAGAGTCATCTGAGAAAAAAAATCTCCATTAAGAAATTGCCTAGGTCAGATTAGCTGGTGGGCATGTCTATGCGGAACTGTCTTGATTATTATTTGATACAGGAGGTTCCATCCCACTGTGAGTGGCACCATCCCTGAGCTGGTTGTGCTGAACTGTATAAGGAAACTAGCCAAGCATGAGCAAGCCAGCTAGCAAGCAGTATCCTTCATGGTTCCTGCTGTACTTCCTCAGCTATGAGGGAGTTCCCTGGTAGGAAGTGATGTTGCATGGATGAGTGAGCAGTCTTCCCTTGGGCTTCCTGCTCTGAGTTCCTACCCTAACTTCCCTCAATGATGGTCTGTGACTCAGAAGTGTAAGTTGGAAACAAACCTTTTCTCTTTCCTCTCCTAAGTTGCTATGGCTCAGTGTTTTAGCATAGCAGCAGAAAAGGAAACTAGAACAAGCCATAAGCATTATGTCATTTGCTAGTCACCAACTTACATTTCTTTGCTAACACCCATTTGCTGTAAATTTAAAAGGAATGTAGAGAATACCCATTGCCTTAGCAGAAAGGCACTGAGCACATTTACATGTTTTTCAGCCAAGGCAAACTAAAGTCTGTGTAAGAGATGAAAGGACTGCTGTAACATGTATTTACCTGAGATCTTCAAATAAAATTAACTGAGGAGCACAGGTTAAGAAGACATTACAAGTAAAATAAAAGCTTAATAATCTGTTACAGAAACCCATGGCTGCATTGTGGGAACTATTACGTTGATCACTTCTTACACCTACTGCCACGAGTGAAACAGATACTGTTGGAGATGTAACCACATCGAAGTATCTAGAAACTTCATGAATTTCTTACAGTTTATCAGCTTCAAGGATCCTCTTGTGATCCTGCTCCATAAATATGCTAAATTAATATTCATTAAAGGAAAGTTAAGCGGCAGATTATTAATCAAAGAAAAATTTGCTATCTCAAAAACTAATTACTTTCATTTCTGCTTTTTTCAACTGGATATATAGTCTGAGGGCATCGTTCCCACAGTGGTTATGTAAAACTGCAAACGAATGCAGAATTATTTAAAATAATTGTTATAGTGAGGACAGCAATCTTAAACCTAAATCTGAAAATATTCAAAAAATGTTTTCTTTGAGTTTCATATAAAAATGTTAGTTTATGAAAATGCTTTAAAGAAGTTACACTACCTAAATCAGGGGCCAGAGACTTCCTTTTAGACATGACAGAGGAGCTGTACCCATGAAATATCAACAATGTGGTTTCCTACAAAAGACCTATATGATGACGTCATTGGCTGATATGCCAATGAGGGAAATCTCACAAAGGCCTGCCACTAGGTAAAGAGCTACAGGCAACCAATGGCTGCTGAGAGAGGGAGAATCAGTCTTCCCTAGGGATGACTCCACTGATAGATTATCTTATCCCAAGTAGTCAACCCTAGACATATCTACAAATGAACAACACTAAATGAATTCAGTAAGTGGTGTGTGTGGGGGGATGTAGTGTGTACAGATGTGTATGTGTGTCTATGTTGTGTGTGTTTGTGTCGGGGGTATGCACTATCACTTTCTCCTAAACATCCACTTACTACATCAAACACTTGTAGCTTGGCGATCAGCCTTGCAAATTAAAGATGAAGGTGCTAGAAAAATGTATTTGCAGTCATTTAAATTTGATTGTTTGCTCTCTGTCTCTCTGTCTCTCTGTCTCTCTGTCTCTGTCTCTCTCTCTCTCTCTCTCTCTCTCTCTCTCTCTCTCTCTCTCTCTCTCTCTCTCTCTCTCTCTGTGTGTGTGTGTGTGTGTGTGTGTAGGCCAGCTGATCTTTCTCAAGTGCTGTCTGCCTTTATTTTTATTTATTTGTTTATTTTTTTGAGACAAAGTCCCTTATTGGCCTTAAGCTCACTAGGTATGGGCTTACCAGAAAGCCCTGTCTCTATCTCCCCTGCTCTGAGATTGCAAGTGCATGGCATACTTCTGGGCTTAACAAAAAAAGAAAAAAAATGCCACCAAAAAATAAACAAACCAACCACACTCCCCCCCCCAAAAAAAAATCAAAAACAAAAACAACAACAACAACAAAAACTTGGGCTGTGGTGCTCAGTATCAGGGCTTCCTGCCTCCATGTCAAGCACTCTATCAACTGATTGTTTTAATAATAAGTTAGTACTGAATGGAAAATGATTGATTGTTCACCTATCAAGATTATTTTCTAAAAATAGTATTTGCCTTTGGCTGAATACTGTTGGTACTGACCCAATGATACCCAGCAACACCTCAGAGCTCCTGCTATAGAGAGGCTTACAGACACACGGAATAGAAGCAAGACCTTCCCCAGTTTACACTCAGGGCAAGAAGGAAAAGACATGGAAGCTGGCTGCCTGTGCAGAGTGCTATGAAAACTAATAAAGTAGTCTGAGGAATGGTAGGGGAGAGTTATTATAGACAGGGTGCTGAGACAGATCACCGAAATAACTGGGAGAGAGTGTTCCTGGCAGTAAGACCAGGAATGCAAAGGCTTAGGCAAGGGCATGCCTGAAGTGTGTGAGACAAGCAAGAAGGTGTGTGATACCAGAAGAGAGGGCAAAGGAGGAAGTAATAGCAGAGTGGGATTATAATAAGAATAATCCCACTCTTAATTCATATAATTACTATATAAATAATAATAGATTCTGAAGGCACCATGAGAAACTTCAGGAGGGATTTAACAGGGAAGTGAAATTATTTGACTTCTACTCCTGGCTATCATGGGAAGAGCAAATGTAAAGGGAATGGGGTATCTGAGACAGAATTGGGGTTTCCCATGTAACCAACATGGTGTTCACTTCTATAAGAGGTAGTAGTAGGGGGACTGATCAAACCCAGTGCGTATTTTGATGATAACCGAGACATCAAACTTCAGCGAGCCCAGTCCATTGTATATGAAAGAAAGCAACCTCTCTCTGCCTCCTGTCACCTGTTTAAAATGGATGAAAACTAGGCATGCCCAAGGTTTCCCTATGATTTGCCTTGGTGAGTTCTACCACTCCACTACCACTTAACACAGAGACATGAGGACAAAGACAAGAAACCACTGGGCTGTGGACAGACAGGCAGAAACTCCTGTCCATCCCTCTAACTCTGGGCTCTTGTTCTAAGTTCGTGGGTTGGAAGAGGCTGATCACATCTTATCACCTCATTCTTTAGCTCAGGTTTTAGCTCAGGACTGGATATATTTGGGCATCAGACAGCTTCGCCTGAGGAGGACAATTACTTTAGAGTCTGAGACATTTCTGGAGAGTGTAGGGTTCACAGAGGGGTTCCCATGGGGGAAAGAAGGCAAGAAAAAGAGTTGGGGAGTGTGTTCACAGTATGATAAATTAACAAATACAGAGGGTCTCTGTGTCTTCAGCCGATTCAGTGTCCTTCATTTGCTGAATGTTTGTGAATTATAACTGGACATGACTGTCTGGGCTTTATTTATTTTATTTAAATAACATTTTTTTCATTTATTTTACATACCGACTGCAATTTCCCCTCCCTCCTCTCCCCCCAGTCACTCCCCTTCCCCCTCCCTGATTCCCATCTACCCACCTCCCCTTCCACTCCTCCTCCATCTCCATGCAGAAAGGGGCAGGCCTCTCATGGGCTTGAGCAAAGCATGGCACATCAAGTTGAGGCAGGACCAAGCTCCTCCTCTTGCATCAAGCCTGAGCAAGGTAATCCAGCATGGGGAACAGGCTCCCAAAAGTCACCTAATCACCAGGAGCAGGTCCTGATCTCACTGCTAGGAGCCTTACAAACAGCCAAGCTACACAACTGTCACATACAGTTGGGTGGGTAGATGCAGAGGGCCTAGGTTGGTCCCATGGAGGCTCCTAACTATTGGTCCAGAGTCCATGATCTCCCATGAGCTCATGTCAGCTGTCTCTGTGGGTTCCCCTGTCACGAAGCCCCTGGCTTGTACAATTCCTCCTCCCTTTCTACAGCTAGACTCTCAGAGCTCAGCCCAGTGCTTGGCTGTGGATCTCGGCATCTGCTTCCATCAGTTATTGTATAGAGTATCTCTGATGACAATTAGGGTAGTCACCAATCTGATTACAATCGATGGGTGCCAGTTCAGGCACCCTTTCCATTATTACTAGGAGTCTTAGCTGGGGTTATCCTTGTGAATTTCTGGGGTTTTCCCTGGCACCAGACTTCTCCCTAACCCCAAAATGTCCCTCATCAAGATGCCTCTTCCATTACTCTTCCTCTCTGTCCAGCCCCCAATCCACCTCCCCCTCCCAGCCTGCCCAACCTGCTCTAGATTCATGGCATTTATGGCCTCTTTTAGAATTAGCCTTCATTTCCAGTAAAAAGAATTTATATTTTCCAATCCCCCTTACCCACTTCCACACACCTAAGAAACTAGATGGATTCAAGACTCCTTTAAGCTTCTTCTGGACTTGCCAAAATCATCACATTCACACTATCTGTTGCCTGATAAGGCCATTCCAATGTCCCCAACTAGTGGTGAAGATCCTTGGCCTTAGCTAACATTTTCCGTTGACATTCTGCCCAGTTTGTGATGAGGCCTAATGTAGGATGAATAGGTTTCCAAGTCATAAAAATCCACATCAGCAAGGTTTTTGTGGACCAGAGTCCAAGTCTTCCTCCACACTAACCTTACCATTTTTGTATCTAGTACTACTGCTATCAGTTCACATTTTGCTCCCATTAGGTGTCAGTAAGATTCTAGTCTCAGAGAGATGTTCCTCATTAGGCTGGCTGCAAAGACACCCTACCATTTTATCCTGCTGTGTAGTCATGAGTGGCCCACATTTGACTGTGAGATGTGCTCTTCTTCCCTTTGCCTGTCTGATACCAGAGGTATTGCAATGTCTAGCACCTGCAGGTTGAAGACCCATGCTGGTGTGCCACTCTCATTGGGTAACTCAGTAATGGTCACCTAAAAATAATTCTAAAGGTGAAGGTTTATTCAGTGCTAGAGACTACTGCTTGACCAGGATAATGAGATACAAAAGTAGACAATGAAAAATACAGATTACAATAGAGCACAGTAATGTCATACTAAACTATAATGTATATATTCCATTCTTTTGTATTCGTTCATGTGTGCATGTTCATATGAGTGCAAATGTGTTTATAACTGTGTGCCCGTGTGATGACCAGAGATCAGCCTTGAGTGTCGTTCCTCAGAAGCAATCTACCTTATTTTTTAAAGATGAGGTCTCTCATTGACCTGGTACCCACCAAATAGGCTAGCTTTCTGTCCTACAAGCCCCAAGGATCCTCTTGTCTCTGCCTCCCTAGCACTGGAATTATAAGTGCATGCCATTATGTCTGGCCCTTTTTTTTTTTTAAAGGTAGGTTCTGGGAATCAAAGACAGGTCCTTGTGTTTTACCACCTGAGCTATGTCATCAGCCCTACATTCGAACTTTTGAGCCTCAATCACCTAAGACTATCCAGGATCAGCTTGACAAATGATTGTACAATGACTAAGTAGACTCAAATAATCAAGATTTATCTTGTCTTCATTGGCACATATAATGATTCAGGGATACCAGAGCTGATCAAGAAAAAATATATATCATCACAGGTCATTATTAATAATGACCTTTATTTGAATGCCACTATAATATATTTTCTTTCATATGTATGTGTGTGAGAATGGTGCAAGAAATGCCTGTTACAGCATCATATTTTCCAAACAATGATGCAAACCATTATCCAAATGGAAAAGATAAAACCAAATTCTGAAAATTATCAGGATATCTGTACAATGGCATGAAACAGCATTAAATAGTCTCTGGGCAGACAGTTCCAAAAATTACCAAAGCAGGTTTTATAACCCTATAGTTTATCTTATTTATGATTGGTAAATGTTGGGTATAGTAATTTAGAGTATATTTTTTAAAAAGATAGATTGTGAATTCCTAAAAATAGGTTTAATCTGATTTAATATTTTGTTTGTCTGAATAAGCAATAATTAACTATGGTTTTACCTAATAATACATCAATGGTACTCTGAAGATATAAATAATATAAAGCCAACATATGGAAGACATTTTTGAATTATGTAATACCTTTATTGGAAGCAAACTCATGGGTTGCTAGAGGAAAATAGCAAAAGTTTTGATCCTAAAAATAGGCAAAGAATGGCAGATACTATAGAAGGATAGAAGAAAAACATGCCTCCCTCTGGGAAAAATAGAAAATCTTCCCAAGCACAGGACACATTGTTATCCTTGGGGAAAGATACATGGAGAAAGATGTAGGAAACATCCTCCACTTCTGGAGGAAGAGCGGGCCATTATCCCTGTCTTAGGGTCCTATACCAATGCTCAGCAGAGGTCTACCACCACTAAGAGAACTTTCTCCCAAAGTTGACAGCTAACCCACAGAAACTTTTTGCCATGGAAGGGGACAGATATAAGCATTGTGAAATCCCCAAATCTGAGAATTTCATGCAGTAGGAAGGAGGCTAAAGCTGAGTAAGCATGGACCAGGGCACAAAGAGTCACTCTAACTACCATGAGCCTAGACTGGGTGTCAAGCAAGAGGAGTGGACTTCCCAGAAGAGTCATATTCCAGAGTTCAAACGTGCAGGATCATTTATGACCTAAAGAAGGTGGAGGAGAAATATCTACAAAAGCACTCTGTTGTCCTACTACCTGTTCTTAGATACAGGTGGTGTACCAGATGTGGTAATGACAGTAGAAAGTCACCAAGATGGCTTACATCCTGACTGGAGTAAGTCCATCCTCCACACCAACAGTATGGCATATAAAAAGACATGACTGTGTCAGAACCTCAGTATGACATCATGTTTAGTATCCAATGGAAAAAAATTCATGAGATAAAAATTAAAGCAAGGGAAGAGTATGTAATATTTCTATCTCTGTTATAAATATCTTGTGTATTGTCACAATTTTGTAGTCATCGTTCTTTACCATACATTTGCTTATAGACTGTTACCTTGTTTACATGAAACCTTAGTCCTTAGGTTATTTTGGTAAATAAGACTTATAGATTTATAGTCACCTATGCTTGTCATCTCTACAGTTATGTTAGTTAGGTTATCCAGATTTACAGATACATAGGTCAGATGGACAGGTAATTTTCAAACACTTCATGGACCTAGAGAATATGGCATTTAAATAACTTAGAATTCTGTTGACATGAGACACAATTGCTCCTGCCAGGACCAATTTGATCCTGAGAGAATGTTGAACTTCTAAGACATTTCCATTTGGAAGTATGTCTTCTTGGCACAAAATGGCCTACTGGGCAAAGAACTGCCCTTGCCTTGACTGCTGACAGCACGAGTGCAATGCTGTCCTTTCTGGACAAGCGACCACTGTACTCTGCCAAGACAGGGTAAGATAGTCTTTCAGAATTCCTGCTTCTGAAAATAGTCTGTCAGATACTCTAGGCCTGTAGCCAATTTGAATACACCAACAATGCTGAGAAACATTAGGTGACTGTCCAGGCTGCCAGCTGTCTCGGTCTACTTTTGCAAGATTCCTGAAAGTTACTTGCATCCATTTCTCAGGTACCATTATATTCCTTCTCAGGTCTTTGATGGGATTGAAGACTAGCAGTTATAGTTACAACTTAGTATATATATATATATATATATATATATATATATATATATATATATAACCTTTGATATAACATTTTAAGTATTAGATTCAGGTTCTTTAGGATAGGACACCTTTTGGAATGATCTTTATAACATGCCATTTACCTATGCTCTATACTTCTCTGGATTTTAGTATGTGTTTCTTACTTGATATTGTTCGCATTGGTTGTAGTTCTATCTTATCTAGGTCATTATCCCTCATTACTCCTTGACATTATTTGATAACCATTCCTTTGTATATAGTCTTGTATTAGGTTAGAACCTTCTTATTTAGACAAAAAGGGGGAGATGTAGTGGGTAGCCATTCCAGCTTTGATCTGGAAGTTCCAACCCCCACTGAGGCTTCAGCAACTGTCACGCCTACAAGGCAGGGCCAAGGGAGGACCCTGGAGACCCAAGATCGGGATGGGCCAGCGCTCTCACTCGGTTCCAGGACCTGGATGGTGGAGGTTGACTGAGCAGAGCTCCAGAGAACACCGCTGGACTTGATACACCTACCCCAGACCCCGTGACCTACCTAATCCTTCATTTGTAAGTTACCCACTAAATAAATCTTCCTTTTAACTATGTGGAGTGGCCTTAATAATTTCACCAATAAGAGTGCATAGAGTCAAGAGCTACAGTAGTTAATATAACAGGACTCAGAGATGAATCAAATACTGGGATAATCCACAAGGGAATGTGACTGTAATTAATATGCTAAAGGTGGTAATAGAAAAGACAGAACATAAACAAATTACATAGGAAACTTCCATATGGAAATGACAATTAATAAAATAAAACCATTACAAATACTCAGGCATATGGAATCAGTGATGCAGACATCTAGGCAAGGACATTTACATCAGCATGCATACATTCAATTTGACATTATAAGAGAAGAGTGCCATGGTTCCTATGCGAGATGTCATGAAAAATTTTGAAGTGTTCTGTATTTTCTAAACACTTTCAAAAGCCAAAAGGATTTGTTGATGGGTTACAAACTAACTTACTTATTAGTGGGAATAAAAGAACTGATGGATTAGAAAATAAGTCTGTGTGAGTTGTTTTGTTAATATTTAAACTAAAAAAGATTCACACACAAAAAACCTACCTCACAAAGGCTCTTGAATAATATATACTTTAATACACATTGGATGAAACCTGAATGAAAAAAAGCTAATAAGGACAAGAAATATTTGAAGGACAATGACCATGAACTTTCTAAAAATAAATATTTCAGAAGAAAGACCCCAGGTGCACAGAGAAAAACAAGCAGAATAAATGCCAAAATAATATAGCTACTAAAAATGAAATATCAATATAAGATTTGCAAAACAAAGGCTGAAGTTAAACACATTACATAAAGAGGAACAAAATGTAGCAGCAGAAAACTACATAACTCAGAAAGTAGTGAAATGACATGTTATAATAATAAAAAAAGGGCAACCCAGAATTTGTTCCATCAAACATGCCCCTTGAAAGTGCAGATAAAGCATAAAACTCTTTTAATCAAGCAAGAAAGATTCTTTTCCCAGAATATCTGAGCCACACAAAATGTTTTTTAAAAAAATCCTCAGTAAGAAGAAGCCACAATCTGAGCACAGTGTCTTAGAAATGTTTGCCACTTTGGCGTAGGCAATGGGAAAATTAGCTGAACACAAAAACTCATATGCAAAGTAAAGGAAAATAACAGACAGCTGGGAGCATTTGTGGTATATGAAGTATCTGAGTTAATATCACTGGGTTTTAAATTACTGACAGCAATTAATATGTTGACAATTAATAAAAGAACAAGTATTTACCAGTGTTCTATCTGAGTTTGTTGTTGCTGTTGCTGTAATAAACATGGCCAAAAGCAACCTGAGGAAGAAACTGATTGTAGCCCATCATTGAGGGAAGGCAGAAACTAAAGCAGACATCATGGAGAAATGCTACTTACTGGCTTGTTTCTTGCTTACTCAGCCACCTTTCTTATACAGTCCAAGCCCATTTGCCTAGAAATGGCACTGCTCACAGTGGGCCAGGCCTACCTACATCAATTAGCCAACCCGAAGACACTCCACAGACAGGCCCACATGCCAATCTGTTTAAGGCAGTTCCTCAGCTGAGGTTCTCTATTCCCACATGCAAAGATTAGTAATCTCAACCAGCAACTAATTCATGAATTTAAAATGGCTATTCTTCCTAGAAGCATAAATGGTTGTCAAGTATAACAATGGCACAGCATTTTAAATTTTCAAATGGGTCCTTAAAAATTAAAATGACAACTCTGTATAAATAGGAACTTTCATGAGCCTTCTTAAAAATTGTAGCAGACATGGTTTTTAGAAGTGTAATTTTTCAGTACATACTAAAAGTAACTTGTCATTATGTGTCATGGGGAAGGAGGAGAAAGAGAAGGAAGAGGGGAAGGGGGAGCATGGGGAAGGAGGAGAAAGAGAAGGAAGAGAGGAAGGGGAGCATGGAGAAGGAGGAGAAAGAGAAGGAAGAGGGGAAGGGGGAGCATGGGGAAGGAGGAGAAAGAGAAGGAAGAGCGGAAGGGGGAGCATGGGGAAGGAGAAAGAGAAGGAAGAGAGGAAGGGGGAGCATGGAGAAGGAGGAGAAAGAGAAGGAAGAGGGGAAGGGGGAGCATGGGGAAGGAGGAGAAAGAGAAGGAAGAGGGGAAGCATGGAGGAGGAAGGAACAGGAGGAGGGGGGAGGGGCAGCAGAGAGCAGAAGGAACAGGATGAGGAGGGGGAAGGACAAGTGAACCGTGGCTGTACTTGCTGTGCTATTGTAGTTGACTATCCTACAATTCCGATCATATTAGTAAGAGGAGAAATCCCCCACATCACAGACGTACTCCACAGCTCGCATTGTTTCAGGGTTCCCTGGGAAACTGATGGGCCAATGGGCTCTTTGAATAAAAGCAGTCAGCTGTCCACGCCAAGACTACCGAAGTCTTGAGATGCTTGGGTCCTTTCATAAAATTCTGTCATGCTTGCTCAGATCATGCCCACATGCTTTCTCACATGGGAGGGCATCTCCAAACTGCAGACGGGTACCTAGCAATATCATTCCAGAAGCTGTTACTCCACATTGTTGAAGTAAGAATGACAAGACAAAGACACATGTTTCCCGAATAGTTTTTACCTATTCTTTATTAAACCCACAGAGGCAGAATCCACACACATGGTAGTAGGCTAACTCTACTGCTTTAATGATACTAATAACAAAAAACTGTGCCCTCTCTTTGTAAAGACTTCTGCTTTCCTTCTAGCAAAATCCCGAGAGTGCACTAAAAATAATCCAGTCCACCAGTTTTAGATTAAGACCATCAAAAGCAACACTGCAGGGAATTACTGTAAATGTGTGTGTAATGATTGTTCTAGAATGTTCCAGTGTACCAGTAAATTACCATGGACAGAATTTGAAATGCTACAGCAAAATGAAAAAAACTAAATCACATTTACATGTAGAAGCACTAAAAAGGAGAGGAAACCAAAGGACACAGCAGATTAAGGAAATTGTTTGGGGGACTTAGAAGTAACTTTTCAAATAATCAAGGCCTCAAAGTGGTCACGTGACTCTATTTTCCTTCCTTGGTTCCCGAAGCCCTTATGGAACCAGCCAGAAGAGTTCTTAAAGTTCGTGTATTTCCTGAGTCTTGGCATTTCGGGACGGAGAACGCACAATGGAAATGTTTCCGGCCCCGGTGGCAAATAATGTTTAACAGGGCTTAATCACAGCCATAAGAGTCTCTCTTCAAACAAAACGTATCACTTACCAGTGACGTCTATGGCTGCCGGGTGTTTGTTTCAGTCGGTGACTTCGTACGTGAAATATGACTAATATGCAATGCTCAAAATAACTTTATGTCTCTTCCATCCCCAAGTTCCCACCAGCTCCTTCCCACACACACTTGTTTCAAATGAATGGAAAGTAACCGAAACAATCCAAATGGCCAAGTGCCATGGTGGGGATCGTAGTCATTTTAAGCCTAAAACAAGTATCCCAGCTCCTCCCCCCGCCCTCTCAGGAACGTCCCTATCCTTTTCGTTATAGCGTGTTCTCCTCCTGGAGACAATGGCATAGAGATCATTCAAAGACGTCAAACACTGCACCAAAGGTTACCTGCTTACATTTGTGTATTTGAGCAGAAAGCGTAAACAACTATGGCACCCAGCAGAGAAGGACCTCACAAACTAGCCCACCTCCACACGTGTGGCCAACTCACCTGAGTATAGCCCTAGAGAGCTCTCAGTGGCACCACCATGTGTATGTACTCTTGTCATATCGCACGCTGTCACCGCAGCACAAAATTGGGAAGACTGGAGGGGGAGTGCCCAGGACTCTGGATTTTGGGAGTCTTAAATTAATGCACTCAGCAATAAAGTAAATAAACAGAGCGGGGAAACGACAAAACTATACATCCTCCATTATAATGTGAAATGGAAGGATGGAAGAGAACCAAAGCAGGGCAGGAGAGACGGCTCCACTATTAAGAGTATGTGGTTCGCAGAGGCCACAATTTGATTCCCAGCACCCACGTGGGCCTCCTCACAATGCCCTGTAACACTAGGTTCAGAACATCAAAGGTCCTGTTTTTGCTTCCACACTTGCACGCGCGCGTGCGCCGGACACACACACACACACACACACACACACACACTTAAAAATAAAAATAATTTTTAGAAGAGAAAAAAACAGTAAAATAGAAAATCAAAAATGCAGATGACTCAAAAATCAGAAAGATAAGAAACCTGCATGGTGTTTTAAAGATGATATCTGAAATTCATTGACCTCTTCTCTCCACATGAGAATCCATACCTGCACCTTGTCATACACAAATATCATAAATACACACAGACACACAGACACACACGGGCAGGGGGGGGGAGAATTACATCTTAACCACACTTAAGTATACCACTGAGTAGCATTAAGCACATCCCAACTCTTATGAAACCAATTTCTGAAGTGTCTTTAATCTCACAAAATTGAATCCTTATTCCTTCCTTCCCTCAATTTACAATCAATTTTTGGTAGTACTATGTTGCTTATCTTTATGATTTTGATTACTCTGCATTCCTCATCCAAATGGAAGCACACAGATTTTTCTTTTGCAAATGGCTCATTTCACTTAGCCAGTGTTCCAAGCTTCATCCATATTATAACACAGATTAATATCTCTTTTACTTTTAGGCTGAATAATATTCCATTATGTGTGTTTGAAACACATTTTGTTTACTTTTTCATTTGCCAATATACATTTGTTTGGCTTCTACCTTTTGGTTATTGTGGGTAATGCAGTTATGAACCAAATGTATAAACATCTTTTCAAGGCCCTGCTTTCAATCACTGTGTATACAGAAGAAATGGAGTTGCTGGATCCTATGATGTTATTTTCCATAGTGGTTGCACCATTTTACATTCCCTCTAACAGTGTCCAAATATCCTTATTTCTCCACATCCTCTCTAATACATCTTATTTTCTGGGTTTTTTGTTGTTGTTGTTGTTTTGACAATTGCTTTCCTAATGCATGTGAAGTGCTATCTCATTGGGATTGCTTTTTTTTTTTTTTTAATTTTCAGATGAAATTTCCAGAAAACTATCCTGCTCTTTCAGAAGACACTTTAAGAGAATGGAAGAGTAGTCAATAAAAGATTGGTAAATGTACAAGTGATTTATGGGAAACCATTTTCATTGGGTAATCTACCTTGAGCTCTGTAAGATCATGAAAACAAGATTTGCCCTCTCCCAGGCTCCTTAGGCTTACTAGGTCCAGGGTCTCAGCCATTAAGACTAACTTTACCGTGTAATAGCATGAGCTGTAAAGGCTGGCTGGTGTTATTCATCACAGTTGAACTTCATCTGACACAAGAAGAGGTGGCAGCAAATAAGGCTGTTAAATGGCTTCATCTACTTAAAGCAAAGGCTGACAATCCGATTTCCCCATTCCCTACTTCCCCCTAAGCATTCTGCATTTGATAAAACTGAAAACACATTTAGCTCTGAGCAACAACCACCCCTCATCTTTTAAACATGTGTGTCCCCAGAGAGTGATTCCATATGTTTCTGATTCATTTACAATTAATTCATCAAAATGTTATTTTGATGTCCAAGAAGCTTTATTAAGGCTCTCTCATGAGTCTTTTTTCTTAGAAACAGGAAATCGTGCTGTGCCAAAAACCAAACTCAAAACACACTGAAAGAGTTTGAGTTGGGTTTGAAACACTGGGACTTCAATGTCTGAGCAAATGCCAAACTTGGACAAGAACAGCGCTTCATCTTCACATGCAAGCCAACCCTGGATTTAAGAGACTATTAGTCACTGACTCTTGAGACACCAGGCATGACATGAGCCTCTCTTGTATGAATATCATGAAATCTCAGGCAATCTGCAGAGCAGTATGAAGATGGGAATAAGGACAAGTAGCTTTGCAAGTTTATCAAGACAGTGAGTTTATAGAAATATCTGTAGACAGTAAACCCACAGAGAACCCTGGAGGAATCTTCCAAAGTAATCTCTATTGTCTTTCTCTTAGTTATTTAGAACAAGAATGCTCAGTACTAAGAGTTTCTGCACACCAGAGTCCTGCACTTATGCCATCTCTTCCCTCCACACACCAACTACTCTTCCACTGGGGTCAGTGTCGTTCAGCCTTCTGAGCAACATTGGTACTTAACCCACCTGAAACACTCTGTTCCTCTTCCCATTGAACCTTTCAATTTCTGTCACATGTCAATCCTCCTCATGTGCTCCAATCTAACCAAACAGGCCAGCTTTCCCCATATCTCACCTTACACATTCAGATCTTCATATCTTACTTTCTATCATCTCCTATTACTTTGTCTTTCTGAATCTCATCAGCCTCCCATCTTTCAGAAGTCTATAAGTCTACACACTTTTTTCAGTGTGTGCAGTCATAAGTGATAGGCTACTCTTAAAATCTCTCTTACTGTGACCTTGTATACATTAAAAGTGAACTAACCTGAATTGTTATCCTTAATATCCTTCAAATATTTTAATGCTGTGGATAGGGATATAGTTCAGTTGGTAGAGTGTTTGCCTTGTGTGCATGAGGCCCTGGGTTCAATTGCTTAGCACTGTAAATAAATAAATAATAATAAACATACCTGTATTTTACTAGTATTTTGTATGCAAGAAGGACAGTGGTAGATAAAGATTGCTTAATACAAGATTACATTTTAGAATCTCACATGATAATAGATCCATAAAGGTTTTTCTGTTACAACACATATGATCTTGTCTTCTATTTCAAGAAGTTGTGAATATGGTCTGAGAAGAATTCTAGTAAGATGAAAGTTAACAGTACTATATTTAATATAAATAGAAAGATCAAATTATAAGTCCCTTAAAGCCAAGTCTTCCAAGTCACATTAAAATCAATTATCAATATCAGGAAAAAGGGGAACGAAAATGAAAATACTATTTTTCATCACAATTGTTATCAACAAAGAATAATGGTTAATGATATAAAGATAAACAGAATTCTAAAGAAAGGCAGTCATATGAACCAGGATTTTAAGATAATGGAAAGAAAAAGTCTAAAGACAAAGAAACAAAGGATATAATGAAGTTCTGACAATTTTTTTTTGTAGCTGTGAAAAACCACCTGAAAAAAACCAAATTAAATGAGGAAGGACTTATTTTGGCTCAGAATTTCAGAGGTGTCCCTCCAGAGTGACTCTGGTGACAGGGAGTTGTGCTGTGATAGCCCTTGGTGGTGGAGTCTGTGAGGGAGAACTAAGCTGTTCACCTCATGGCAGCCACAAAACAAAGAGGGAGGCTCCTGGCACAAGATCTACTCTTCAAAGACATGTCCCTACTAACCCACTTCTTCCAACTAGGCCACACCATCTGCTAACAGCTTGCTCAGCTGTGAACTTACCAACGGACTATCTACATGTGAGTCAGACTCTTTATGACATAATCACCTAGCAACAAGCTGCCAAGCGCTGACATATGGGCCTTCAAGAAAATGTTTAGATTCCAACCGTAACAGAGACTGTTGGCAGGGAGGCAGGGAACGGTGTGGGTGAGCTTCAGTGTAAACTAAGATTATCACAAGGACATGGGAGGCAGATAGAAAAGAGACTGGAGATGGCTTTATTCCATTCCTCCTAAGTCAGTCTGGAAATGGATGAAAGTCTACCTGCCACCTGCTACTGAGAAGCGGAAGATGAGTGGGGCTACTCTGAGAACTCTTCATGCCAGAAGAATCCAGGAAGACAGATAATGCCTTTGAAAATATATATTAAAAAATCTGAACTATTCCACTGACATCAGATGAAAGAGATCAACTTTAGAATATCTTCTGCCATCTGTATGATGCCAGTTACAAGAGCAGCTGTACCTGCACCCGTAATCCTTCTTTACTGGTTGATTAGAGTGAGGAGGAGCCTAAGGGTTTGGAATCAGAACAGACAGTCCAACCAGAAGTTTCTAGAAACTAAACTTCCCCTCAGCAGGAGGCAGCACATTCTACTACATACAAAGCTGGACTGAACTCAGTCCATAAAGCAAGTAGGGCCAATTTGATTATGAAGAGAAAAAGACATTAGGGTAGGAGGTACTCTGATATTCAACTATTGAACATTTAGTATATAATCAGTTCTTATTTTCTAGCTGTCAAGCTTAGGAAGTTTTTGGTTCCAAACAATGGGTATTTGATGTTAAGACACAGTATAAACAGAATTTATTTGGTCCATCTTACAAATCCAAATTTACACTGTATAATTGGTTAATGGGTTTAAAATTGAAAATCTCACTAAGTTCAGACTTTAAAAGGCTTTGAGATATGTTCAGAGAAGGTCTAATTTATTAGATTACAGAACCTTAAGCTTCTGAGAAATTTCCCAGAGAACTAAAATACATGACAAATACAGTTTAAATTTTTTTAAAAAAACTTTGAGTTTATAAATGGCACCCAAAATTATTTAGCTGCTGCTTCAGTAGTTTCTGAAGTTGACTGAATAGAAATAGTGGAATAGTGATATCATGCAAATCTTGACAAAGGAAGCTGTGAGCCTGGTTCCTACTTCCTGCTACAGAGGCACTGACTGGACAAATGAGACCAGGTTCCTTTGGGAAAACCAGTCCAGCTAAACCAGTTCCTGAAGGGCACACCCACAGGACCCGCTTCACTGACACTGGCAGGAAGATTCATGGCATTGACTGTGACAATGCCCACCCTGCCACCAAACAATGGGTTTGGCAGCTCCCAACTCTTAAAAGGTAGCCCCTGAATGAATTATGCAGCTTGTTGTGTGGCTTCTCTAGGGCTTAGCTTCTATCTGTCCTGCATCTAAGAGCTGGCAAGAAAGAACTTCAGGCTGTGGGAGCTATCCACAAAGACAGTTATCTGGATTAGTTTACATGCAACGCTCATTTCTGAGTCCCTCTCTGTAGCTAGAGTTTTTCTCTCTGGGTCCCACCAAGCCCTGGCAGTCCCATAGCCCACTTATAAAATAAACATACAGACGCTTATATTATTTAAACTGCTTGGCCATTAGCTCAGGCCTGTCATTGTCTAGCTCTTACTCTTATACTCAGCCCATTTCTGTTAATCTATATGTCACCACGTGTTCCATGGCTTTACCTGCTGCCTTTACATGGTGTTCCCTGGACGGCAGGCTGGCGTCTCCTCCTCTCCGCCTTCCTGTTCTCTCAATTCTCCTCTCTGCTAGTCTCGCCTATACTTCCTGCCTGGCTACTGGCCAATCAGTGTTTTATTTATCAATCAATCATCTACAGCACTTCTCCTTTTTCTTTTTTTTTCAAGAAGGAAGGTTTTAACTTTAACATAGTAAAATTACACATAACAAAACAATTATCAAGCAAGAATTACAGTTACAATATTAAAGAAGATATCCTATCTATCTTATATTTGTGAGTCTAAGGTTTTATACCTAACTTATCTTTTATCATAACTGAGGAAATTATAACTATCTAGTCTTCAACTACATCAAAGACCCCAGAAGGATATACTATTACCTGAGAAATGGGAGAAGGATGCAAGCAACTTTCGGGAGTCTTTCAGGGTAGACAGAGAAAGCTGGCAGCCTGGACAGTCACCTAATATTCCTTTGTAAATTTGGGTCATCTGTCTTTAGCCCACAGGCCTAGAGTCTCTCAGCCATTTCTCTCTGTGTCCTGTAGAATGTCTGGCAGTTTCCTCTGTGAAGCAGGAACCTGAAGGACCATTTTGCCAAGCAAAGTTCAGTGGTCACCTTCTTATGGGTCCTGCATGTCCAGTTGATCAAGCAGTCCAGGCAAGAACAGTTTCTTGCCCAAATGGCTATTTTTGCCAAGGTGAAGATAAACTCCATATGGAGTGTCTTCAATGCCCATCCTCCTCTCTGAAGTAAATCAGTGCTGCCAGGAGCAGACATGTCTCATTGTCCAGAAAGTCTAAATTTTTAAAACATTTTAAATGCCATATTCTGTAGGTTTTTGAAGTGTTTGAAGATTACCTACCTAACTGAATTATATCTATGTATACCTAGAAAACAACATGACTATAAGTTAGACTATCATAGAAGACTAATTATTAATCTGTATTTTTAATTATCCATTACAATCTAAATGAGTTACATAAACATAGTACTACAAACAAGAATAGAAATATATATATACAGTATAATAAAATCAACTCTAAATTTGTATCAATAAACTAAAATCTATACCAATGTAAAATATTTCAAACAATGTTTTACATTGGTATAGATTTTAAAAGTAGGTTCAACAATCTACCCTTTTATCCTATCAGTATCTATTCTATCCCCTTTTTTTCTTTAGAAAGAGATTGCATTCATAAAAATATTGGTTTTTCTCTGTCCCACACCAGAGGGCTCTTCTGATATAAGACAAAAGAATCTCTCAACTTTCTTTTTTTTTTTTTTTTTTTTTTTAGCAATATGTTTGTGTTTAGAGAAGGAGTGAGTCAATTCCATCTCCAAAGCCAGCTTGGTATATTTGGGAATTTGGGCGTAGCTTCTCCACCCACCTCAGCTTCCCAACATGGTGGTGGTACATTTACCACTAGCTCTGGGAGCCATCAGCTCTTAGAAACAGTGGGTCTATGCTTCTATCAAAGCAGTGTGTAGCCCAGAAACTTTTTTTTTTCTTTTTAACTAGCAAAAACTATATCCAACACACAGCATAGTGTGCAGCTTGGAGACACCTCTGTGTAACATAGCGTAGGTAAAGCCCACATGCACCCCACAAACCCACCATGGAGTAACTCAAACATGCAGCCAGCCTCTAACTTGAGAGAGACAACTAGGAACTGTTTTTAGCTCCGTTTTAGAATCTTTTTTCTCAGGTTTTAGGTGGAAACTCTTGCCAACCCGTTGGGTACCATTTGTAGCTAGAGTTTTTCTCTCTGGGTCCCACCAAGCCCTGGCAGTACCGTAGCCCACTTATAAAATAAACATACAGATGCTTATATTGTTTAAACTGCTTGGCCATTAGCTCAGGCCTGTCATTGTCTAGCTCTTACTCTTATACTCAGCCCATTTCTGTTAATCTATATGTCTCCATGTGTTCCATGGCTTTACCTGCTGCCTTTACATGATGTTCCCTGGACGGCAGGCTGGCGTCTCCTCCTCTCCGCCCTCCTGTTCTCTCAATTCTCCTCTCTGCTAGTCCCACCTATACTTCCTGCCTGGCTACTGGCCAATCAGTGTTTTATTTATCTATCAGTCATCCACAGCACCTCTCACCATCCCAGTGTGGACTAGGCAAGAAGCCTACCTTAAGTCTTCTGCTTCTTGCTGAGATGGATAGAGAAGAAGCATGGCTCTAATGTTCCACTCATTTTTCAAGGCTAGACAAAGAATCTCTTAATTTTTATTTTATGTTTATGGATGTTTTGCCTGCATAATATATCTGTGAACTACATATATTTTGTGTGTATGGGTGCTTTGCCTGCCTGCCTCTGTGTGTGTGTGTGTGTGTGTGTGTGTGTGTGTGTGTGTGTGTGTGTGTGTATGACATATATGCAGTGCCCACAGAGGCCAGATGAGGGAAGTTGGATCCCCTGGAACTCAAGGGTCAGAGGTTGTGATCTGCCATGTAGGTACTGGGAACTGAATCCAGCTCTTTTGAAAAAGCAGCAGTGCTCTTAACTACTGAGTAATTTCTTAAGCCCCAAGGAACCTATTTCTACCTTGCCTATCTTAGAGGGTTGGTGGAACCTGGTATACTCCATATACTGGAAGACCACTATAAATAAAAGAGATCTGTATAGTTTGCTGCTGTTTCTAGGGAGATGTCATACAGCAAATAAGAGACACAGTGGATGGCATAATATTTCTATACGTTCAGCCTTTATTGGGGCTACTCAAAGGGATTATTCTGACTCACATAACTTAGAGAACTGATAAGACCTAGTATACTCTATAATCCTGTGAGCTTACAGAATCAATGAAAACAGCCTGTTTTTATATGAACTGCTTGCCATTGTCAGAAATCAGGGGAAATAAAGGATTATGAATGTTCATAAAAAGGAGTGAACGTATTTCATAAACGTGATGTTTAAACTCACACGGCTAGAGAAAATGCATTCACTCAAAAGATTTGAGAAAATACCCCCAATATTGTCAGGCTGACAGGTGATGGTCTTTCCTTGGATAAAGCCAGTGTATAAACACAGGGAGAGATATTGTGTTTTCAATTGTGTTCATCCCAACACAAAGCTTCAAGGCAAACAAAGATAAAGAAGATAGTCCATTCAAAAGAACAAAAGTAAATCAGCAAAATCAACCCTAAAGAAACAGAAATATATGAGTTACCTGATGAAGGATGCAATTTAATCATTATGAACATGCTTAGCAAAATAATGAATGAAATAAGAATAGAAACAATGATTTGAAAAATATGAAGAGAAGCAAATTTTGGAGCCAAAGAGCGTAACAACTGAATGAAAATTCTTGAAAAGAGTTTACTGGAAAACTTGGTCAAGCAAAGGAAAGAATCAAAAGCTTGAAAATATAACATGTGTTCGCTGTTCACCAGAGTAATCAAAGAAAAAACAGAATCAAGAAAGCAAAAGAATTGGGCTGAATATCATTAAATGGTACAATGCAAGCATATGATGACCTAAAAAGAAGAGAGAAAGAAAGGGACAGAAGATTTATTTAAAGGAAAAATGTCCCTAACTTACCAAAATCTAAAAGGAATTGGACATTTTACAGGCAAGAAATCCAAAAACCTTCAACAAGGTTCAAGCTAGAGTCTACAACAACACATGTTGTAATAAAATTGCCTAAAAGGAAGAAAGGAAGGAAGGATTTGAAAATGGCAAAAGGGCTTTGGGGTATGTGGAAGATCTATGTCAAAACGTCAGTTCATTTTCTCAGCAGCAACATTGCAGAAAGGAATGAGGTGACAAATTCAGAATACTGGCAGTTCATGTCTATAACCCCACACTGGGGATGCCAAGCAGGAGGATTGCTGTGCATTCAAACCCAGCCTGGATTACACAGTGACTTCCAGGACACCCTGGTGTACAGAGTGAGATCCTGTCTCGAAACAAATTGCTGAAAGGGAAAAAAAAATGCTGACACAGACTAATATACCCAGCAACACTATCCATCAACAATAAGGAATGACAAAATTCCCAGATGAATACAAGCTAACAAGTTTATTGCTAAATGGACCCATCTTTCACGTGAAGGAAGTCTTGCAGTCTGAAACAAAAGCATGTTAATTAGTAGGAAAGGAGCAAATAAAAGTATAAAGTTAGTCAATAAAGATAAATACAGAGATAAATGCAGAATGGTATATAGCATGATAGCAATAATGTGTAAATCAACTTTAATTCTAGTATTGGATTAAAAGTATAAAACATGTTAAATTTATATAAAATGCAAGTATGTAATTTTTGACAGGTAATAACATAAAGTAGAGAAATGGGAAAAAAGGCAGAAAAACGTGTTTAAATTAAGCTGTTACTAGCTTAAAATACATCATTATATTTTATATTAGCTTCATAATAACCATAAAAAACATATAGAAAATGCATAAAAGATAATGGGGAAAGTATCAAAGAATGTCGTCACACACACACACACACACACACACACACACACACACACACACACATCACTGAAATGAAAAAAAAGTAAGAGATGAAAAGAAAAAACAGCTATAAGAAAGACGCAAGCAGAGAGGGGCTTGGTCCTGCCTTAACCGAATGTACCAGGCTTAGCTGTCCCCCCATGGGAGAACTTACCCTGTTGGAGGAGGGGATGAGGGTGGGTTGGAAGGGGAAGGGAGTGGGGGATGGAAGCAGGAAGAGGGATGAGAGGGGAATCTGTGGTTGGTATGTAAAATAAATAAAAAAATTAAAAGTACTTAATCTATATAACAGTAATTATTTTAATATAAATAAATTAAATTCCTAGGTTAAAATAGAGTGATTTAGCCAGGCGGTGGTGACACATGCCTTTAATTCCAGCACTGGTCTACAGAGCAAGATCCAGGAAAGACACCGAAACAACACAAAGAAACCTGTCTCAACCCCCCCCCCCAAAAAAAAGAGTGATTCAATAGCTTAAAAAGAAGATCTAACTATAAAAGTCTGACTTTATAGTTAAGGGCACTCCCTTTGGGTATATCAATCACTTCTCTTGTTGCTATGACAAAATACCTCACAAAAGCATCTTAAGGAAAGAGCCAATCACAGTGGAGAAGCCATGGCAGCAAAAGTATGATGTAGTTGGTCACACTGTGTTCACAGTTATGAAGCAGAATGATATGGATGCTGGTGCTTTGCTTAATTCCCACGTTTTATTCAAGTTGGGAGCCCAGTCCATAGAATGGTACCACCTATATTTAGAGTGAGTCTTCCTCCTCAGTTAAACTTTTAGGGAAACAGCCTCACAGTCATGCTAAGAGGTATGTATCCATGGTGACTCTAAATCCAATCAAGTTGACAGCAGAAGCAGGCTCCATTTTTACAGCATATACTTTTGCATCTCTTTACTTCAGCCTATGGACTTGTTACATTTCTTGGTGCTGTGGAAAAGCACCTCACAAAAGGAAACTTGTGTTAATTTAAGGCTCACTGTGTTCCAGGCACATCTACTCATGGTGGAGAAGACAGGTGGACAGGCGCTTAAGGTAGCTAGTCACATCGTGTCCACAGTCGGAGGGTGCAGAGAGATGAATACTCAACTCACTTTCTCCTTTTAACTCAATCCTGGGACCGAAGCCTGCAGGATGCAGCTGCCCACAGTTAGACTGATTGTTTCTATCTGAGGTCATTCTCGCTGGAAATGTCCTCAAAGACAAGCCCAGAGATACCTCTCCTAGGTGATTATAAGTCCTATCAAGGTGACAAGCCATCATGGCACACGTGGTGCCACTGACTCTAAGGTCAGGCTTTTATATCCATAGTTAGATCTTATTTTTAAGCTATTAAATCACTCTATTTTAACTGAGAAATTTAATTTATTTATATTAAAATACAAAAGGCAAGTATGTAGATTATGTTGTAATGACTGTTTCAATTTACTTAAGATAGAAATACGTGAATGTACCCAGCATTAGAGAACTGAATCATACAAAATAAGTATGACTAGACCTACATGAGAACTAATAACAGTAGATTTCAAAATCCCACTTTCAATAATAGAAACAGCATCCAGACAGATGATTAGCAAAATAGGATTGTAATGGCACTGAAGACCAAACAAACTTAATAGACATAGAGAGAATTCCAGCAAACAGCAGCAAAATATAAACTCTTAAGTATACTCAGAGTGTTCTTCACGATAGATCACAAATTAGTCCCCAAAACAAGTCTTAAATTCAAGATTGAAATCAGACGGAGTATCTGTCCCACACTCAGTGGGATGGGACTAGAAATCAATAGCAGAGGGAACCATGGAAAAGTCTCAAGTGTGTGAGAACTAAACAAGACACTCTTGGACAACTAGTAGGTTAGAGAAGAAATCAAAAGGACATTAGAAAATACGTTGAGACAGCTGTAGTAAGAATACAACATACCAAGGGCAGAGGATGCAGCAAAAAGGAGTGTGATAAGGAAGTTTCGAGTGGTAAATGCCTACATAAGAAAAGATAGATTTCAAATAAAGATCCTAAATCTCACCTCAAGGAACTAGAAAAAGAAGAGCCAATGAGTTAGCAAAAATAAGGAAATAACAAAGACTAGAATGGAAATAAATGATGGAGATGGAAAGTAGGAAAAAGATCAAACTAAACTATTGTTTAAAAAGACAAAATTTGGCAAAACCCTAGTGATGGTAACTAGGGCACAAATAAAACTAAACAGAAAATATTCAAATAAATAAAAGAAGTAATGAAAAAGGATGTTGTAAGCAAGGCAAAAGAAATATAAAGGATTATAAGAAATATTGTGAAAATTTGGCTCTGCAGAGATTAACAACCTGAGTTCCATCCACAGGACCCACACGGTGGAAGGAGAGAACCAGCTCTTATAATTGTTCTCTGACTATTACACCCTCACTGTGGACTACACACACACACACACACACACACACACACACACACACACACACACACACACCATAAATAAATAAAGCAGTTACAACATTTTAAAGATTGTACCACAACAAATTAAATAACCTAGGAGGAATGGAGTAGATATTTCCCTAGACAGGTAAAAAATACTAAGGCATAAATGTGAAGAAAGAACTGACATTAGTGATAAAGAGAATAGATCAATAATAAATAAATAAATAAAGCCTCCCAAACATGTACAATCTGTGAATGTGTGACTTACCTGAGAAATTCTACCAAACCTATAAGACTTTACAGTGATCTTTCTCAAGCTCTTCCAAAACATTGAAGAGTGGAGGACACCTGCAAACTCAGTTTATGAGAACAGATACCAAAGCAGGACTGAAGCCAGACAAAGGTGCTGTAAGAAAACTAAATTGAAGGTTTATTCATATCATTATCCCTGATGAATACAGATGCAAAGCTACTCAACAACAGCAAACCACATTCAACAGGATAGTAAAACACTGTCAACCCTAGTCAAGTGGAATTGATCTCTGAAGCTCAAGGCTGCTTCAGTGTACAAATCCAATAAAGGGGATAAAAACATAGCGGGGTTCAAATGTATCAGTTGATCCTTTCAATAGACATTTAAAAATTCAGTGCATTTTCACAATAGATTAAAAACTCAAGGAAACAAGGTATAAAAGGAAGTTCTTTCTGAATGGTAAAGGCCATGTCTGGAAAGTTCATAACTAACAAACACGATAGGAAGAAAACTGAAAACTCCCTCAAAGATTAGGAGCATAGTGGGCATCACATTGTACACATTTATTCAGCATAGATCGGAGTCCTAGGTAGGACAATTTGGCAAGAAAAGGAAATGAAAAGGCATTAAGAAATAAAAATTCCTCTATTGTGCTCATATAAATTATCTTCTATATTGAAGTCATTAAAAATTTTCTCTCTGTGTCTGTCTGTCCTCTCTCTCTCTCCCTCTCCCTCTCCCTCTCTCTCTCTCTCTCTCTCTCTCTCTCTCTCTCTCTCTCTCTCTCTCTCTCTCTCTCTCTTCTCCTCTATCCTTTCTCTCTTCTTGAATAAATATCTCTCCAAATAAAACATACAAATGGATAACAGGTACACAAAAATGATGCATTAGTCACCAGAGAACTACAAATTTAAAACCACAATGAATATCACCTCACATCTGCTAGGATGGCTGTTGTAAACACAGCAAGGAAACAAATCAGCTAAGACAGCAGAAAAAATTGAAATGCTTCTACAACTCTGTTAGTCAGGGTGTGAAGCAGTAAAGCGACTACCGAAAACACAAGGAGGTCCCCCGAAGTTTGAAGCCAGAACTAACCACTATTGAACTCCCAATTCTGAGGCTTTATCTGAAAGAGTTTAAAAACAATGTGTAAATGAAATAGTTATACTCCCCTAGTCAACACAGCATTTTCCACTATCCAAAAAGGCAAGGGACTGCTCAACTTTGAGAAATGAGTCCTAAAACATTCTATATGATGAACCTTCTGGACATTGTACTAAGTGAAGGTTACCAGTCACATGGGACAAATACCACGTCTTCTCATTTCCTTGAAAAATCTACAGTAATCAAATTCATCAAAACTGAACAGCAAACCATGGCTTCAAAAAAATGGGAAATTGATGTCCATTGGGTGTACGGTTTTGAAATTGCAAAAAAAGTCCTAGAACTATGCTGTGCGAGATGGTGCATATAGCTGAGAATATACTACACCTTTAATAATTTGTTTAAGGTAAATTTCACATTCTGTGCTTCCCCAAAAACTTACAAAGAGAGTAATAAGATAAAACCGAATTAAGATCAATAGTAAAATAGATACATAAGCTACATTTCAAAGCTTAGGGAGGGCCAGTGACATGACTCAGACACAGGTTTTCTAATGTAACAGCACCAGAGCTCCGTACATGCTCAAAGGGGAAACTCAAGAGTCTATTCATAATTTATAAACAACTCCATGGTAACCATATATTTCTTTACTTTCTCTCTTTTCTTCATTCCTAGCCTCCTTTGTTACTGATCAAACACTCACCTTGGCCACAAACATGTTCTGATTGCATGAAGTTGTACTGAATATTACACTTCATTGTCTGTTCTTTCTCTCAATCATCCTTTCAAACGAAAAAAATGCATAAAGTATACAGTCTTTGGCAAAGTTATCAGATTCTAAAATGGGTCAATGATCATGCAAGGGCCACTTGAATAAACCAATCACCTCAAGTTATCTTTTACTTATATGATAAAAACTGAGTATATACACCAATATATGTATTAAATTATGTATACATGCAAAACTTAATCTGTACAATTGATACTTTAATATATTAATTTATTAAGTTAGCAAGAAATCACTAATATGAATGTCAGTTCTAATATATTTCTGTGTCAAAGAGTCAAGGCTGAATATACTGTTGTGGAAACCCTGACCTGGATTAACACTTGAATCTAACCACTCTATTGTCTTCAGAGTTAGCTTTTTGCCTAAATTGTTGATCGACACCCATTATTCAGAAAATAAATTAAATCTCCTTCTGTCCCACGGACTACTTCTCCTGTCTCCAAAGCATCTCCCCTGCTTTATCCCTCCTGTTCTCCCTTTGTTCTTTTTGACTTTCATCCACCCACTCCCTAATCTATTAAGAATTCTCATTCAGTTTTGATTGTGCATGTGGTACTTTCTCTGCTGAGGAATGTTCTTCTTGCCCTTTTCAGAAAGGCCAGTATGTTAAAGCGTTCAAGCACACAGGCCCTCAGCCAGGCCACGGATACTCCCAAAAAACTTTGCTGGTCACCAGCTAGGATCTTGGACAAGCTTCAAAGCTCTACTCCTTCTGTTCCCTCAGCTCTAAAATGAGGATAAGAGTAGTTCCTTAGCTAGTCAGTCTATGAAAGATGCTCAGAACAGTGCCGGGGATATGGTTCCAATAATACCGAAACAGAGTAGTACGCAAGGTTTGTATGGAATTAGTCTATATAGTACCTGCTATTCTTTTTTAGACCAAATATAAACACTTTCTTTGGTGATGTCTTTCCTGGCAGATCTGGCTCGGTTAGTCCTCTTGCCTTCTAACCTTCTACAGGACTTTTTTTACTTATGGGTTCTATCAGAGTGCAATCCATTTTGTTGTTCTGATATTTGTATCTGTCTTCAGTCTGTAAACTTCTTGTAGGCAGAAAATGTTGCTTCCTTATAAGTTGTGTGTTTCTAGTTTCACCACAGCAAACAGAAGAGCAGATGTACTGCCTACTTGTCATCACTTGTTGAGTCTGCAGCCCAACGGAAATGGTGGGCACATCCCTTTCCCTACTCCCAAGTCTTGCCTATGGTTGTAGACATTTCCTGGGGTGTGATGTAACTCAAGAAGATACATCAGAATTCTCAGAAACCTGACAACCCTGAAATCATTTGGACCCGTGAGAAGGTGTTGATGCTTGATAAGCTTTATAGACTCAGTTATGTCACCATAATAGAGAAATGCGTGGTGAGATGAAAGAGGTGGGTTATTTGACTGAACAACCCCAGAGAGGCCAGCACCACTGTATGATCCTTAGCAGCATTAGCTGCTCTAGGAACTTTTGAGAAATGCCATTATCATATCACATTCCAGAACTACTGTATCAGGTCCTTCCTAGACAAGCCTGGGAATCTGTGTTTTCACAAGTACTCAGGGTGATGCTGGTACATCTTAAAATCCGAACAACTGCAGCCCAGATCAGTATAGGGTATTTTGGAACTATCACCCTAGCCTGCTAGACGCTGTTCTTAATCTACTACAGCTTTACCTCTCCACCATCACAACTGATTTCCAAGAGTGAGGAAGACCCTTCAGAAATGTCTGAATTCTTCACTGTAAATGAACCCTTGTAGGTTGCCAGGGGCACACATGACAAGTGCAAGTTAGCATCTCTTTTCTAGGGTTTGGCAGGCTTGAAGAGCTGTTAGGGGCCTTTGGGAAGACAGAAGGAAGGGAGAGAGGGGGAAAGAGGTAGAGAAGGAAGAGATAGTGGTAGTGGTGGGAAGAGGAGAGACAGGAGATGGATGTGAAGGAAAGAAATTGAACAGGAGGAGTGATGCTCATGAGAATAAACTGAGATTCTGAAAAATGACTTGCTCCAGTGATGGCAAGCTTAAAAAATAAGGTTCAAAACCAAGATGTGATAAGTTATTGGGTTCTCTTTTGTTGCATTCTTTTGTCTTATGGAAGACAATGATATCTGTTGGATTTTCAAAGGCCCTTGCTATTCAATAAATTGTTACATAAGAAAGCTTTTTTTAAGTGTGTTTCATCTTCCAGTCTTTTCTATTTACATAGCCACCCTTAATCCTCAAGGCTATGTTGTAAATTAGATATCATTATCTTCATTTATTAAATGAAGAGGCTGTGGCCACGGAAGGCCAAGTTCAGGACTAAGGGTATACTTGGAAAGTATATGGCTGGACTAGGGATACTTCTGAGTCTGATTTCACTCCTAGTATACCTGCTGCCCTCAATCATTTAGTTACGTTGGCCTTCTGCTCCATGTTGTCAATTGTCTCAAGCAGATACAACAAAATATGATAAGACTGGGTGGCTTAAACAGTGGTCATTAACTGCTCACATTAATGGCTTCTAAGGCCAAGGTATGAGCAAGTTCAGTTCTTAGCGAGGGCTTTCCTTCTTGTTTGTTTCCAGTCAGCCTCTTACTTGTGCTCATGGCTTCTCCTCATTTTGTGCATATAGAGAGACACAGAAACAAATCTATTCCTATAAGGCCACCAAAGGAACCATGAGGATTTGGTCACCCTTACAACCTAATTGAAACCTAATCAGCACTTCCAGAAGCCCCCACTTCCTGTTCCCAACACTCTGTGTGTTAGAGCTGCAATGTGGGACTGTAGGGAAACCCAAGCCTGTAGTCCACAACATTCACTGTCTTCATATCAGCTTTCAGCTCTTAGTCAACTACATGAACTGCTTCTAGTCCCTCAGACAGCCCTGTCCTAATGAGAGCAATGTAGTGATCACTGTCAACACTGAGTTCTCTCTCCATAGGCATTTCTTGTTGACTCTTTATCTTCTGCCCCTTTGACCACACCAAATGTGTAGTAATTACTGCCTATGCATCTGTCTGGATTTTAAAATGCTCCTGTGTTTTATGAACACACATTTTCCAGTAGTTTCTTACACTATTCAATATAGAAATGAACTTATATCCAACAGAGAAACCAATGCCTTTATTTTCATAAATGAGAAAACTGACTCTAGGAGCAATAAAAGAATTTACCTAACAGCATGGTTTATTTATTTCACAGCAGGCACTACCAAAGAAAATTATTTTATTTCTGCATTTCCTCCATGCCTACTGAACCCACAAAGCACAAGCTACTGAAGGTAAAGTGTTTCTTTAATGAAAAGACACACTCCATGGAGGCAACCACTTGTGTGACTGATGATCTTGTTTTTATCTTTTAAAAAACTTCCCAATATAAGTTATTAGGCTTATAGAGATAGTACTCAACTACTCATTGATATAAATTTGTGAGCAGAAAATCTAAACATACATAATCTTGACTTTTTAATTACCCTGATCAATAATTTCATGGCATATGAAGAATTTCACATTTTCCCTATGTATTATATATTTCATTAAATTCACTATTTTTCTTTTTAAATCTCCCAGATTTTATTCAGAACCCTGACACACAGATTGTTGAAATTTTTAATCTCCTATAATCTGCCAATTTTGTTTGCATCTATATATCCCCTGGTTTTAACTAAGAGACTCATCGGTCTCCACATGACACCTTTGTGAATAGCTTGTTGAAAAGATAATGTCATGTTGGGTTACGCTTTCAATCAGTATTTCTGGAATAAGTGAAGTATAAAGCATTCATCTATGATTCCTAATTTGGTATCTATCCCCACCAGATTATATGGAACAGCATCCATCTATGGACATAAGATTATATGTCATGGATGGGTCTTGATAAGCTGTTCTGTGTTCCATGCTTTTTATTGCAAACATTGTTGTTCAGACTATCATTAAGATTTTCTTAGCATTAAGAAGTAAATCTAAGGATTCAGCTCTTTGTTAAGGTCCTAATAAACTCTACACTAGTCAGTGACAAAATTAGAAAGAAAATCATATACACTTTTCATTCATTACTCCTTTCATTCTGAATAGTCATACTGAAATAATGACATATTGCACATTCTAGTGTTTATCAGTAGCCTCAAAAGAACAATTTGGGGCCCATACATATTTAAGGTAGAATAGGAAAGTTCAAAGATGCCAAGAGAAATGTGAGTTTGCAGCAAGGAAACTTGTATATAAAATTCCATGTTTTTGCCAGAATTTATCAATGTCCATAGGATGACTTATTGCTTTTATGGTTTGTGGTGTTTGCACCATGTCTAAATCACAAGACTGATCAAAATGCCACACATTTCAGTATGGTCTAAATAAAGACTATAAGAACAGCGGGAGGCAGATTGAGAAACGAAAAGGGCATCAAACCAGGAAAATGTGATGTTGGGCTTACGGGGCACGCTAGTACCCATCCTTTCTCTCAGAAAGTTTGGCTTAGATCAAGTTGTTTTGAGAGAGCATTCCTTAGAGATATTTGTCTTTAGTTATTAATTGCCCCACATGGGCACTGTCAGGCCACTGGTTACTCGCAAAGCTTTCATTTCAGATGAGTAGGCACAGAGAAAGCCATTCTGTGTCACTCAATTTCAAAAAGGAAGGTGGTTTCCTTGTTCTGGAAAACCAGAGTGAGTAAGACTGTTTGCAGTAAACTAACGTGAGACAGGGGATACCCAAAGACTCAAGGTGATGGAAAACAGATTTTCTGAGCAGAGTCCTGCTTCCTTTGAGGGAATATGATGGAAATGCAGAGTTTCACTTTCAGAGAAGCCCAGGATGGAAAAACCTAGTGGTACAACCCATGCCTTTGTATCATCTCAGGGCAAAAAGGATATCAATAAGCAGATGATGTGTCCTAGGATGAGAGTAAAGAATGTCTAACATGGGAAAATAAGAATACATTCGATGTTGAAAGTGAAGTGGAGGGAAGCTATTAGGGAGGCACTCAGAAGGTCATAGCCAGTGTGTGACAGTAATAGGCAAATGTACCAGCCGCTGTCATTTTGACATCAATTGGCTAATTTACTCCAGGTTTTCCTGAGGTTTCTTTGAGTGTATTTTTAACCACACAAGCATTTATTTTGGTCTGAAGATAAAAAGCTTTTTGCGCAATGGTGCATATTTCTAAGGTAACAGTGTTTCCATTGTCCAAACTGCCATGAAAGGAGCGTGGGGATGGGAGTGCTCCCTTCCCCACATATGTGATTGGGCATCAGGGTCACTGACATTCCAGTTTGCAACTTAGCCTTACATCTACTGAACGGTTACCAGCTGACAGAGGGGAAAATGCTTCTCAAATGAGTTCATCGTTTGCTGATATCATGAAGGAGGGAGATATTTCAGACACCAATGTCCCAGGACATTTTATTCTCCGACCTGGTACCCAGAACTCGTGCATACTGGATTAGACACAAGGGAAGAGGCAGCTGTCCAAAGGATAAGTGAATCCAGATGTTTTATCTGCTTCTTTCTTCATACTGCACTCCAGCTGTTGCATCTTTACCACTGGAAAAGTCTGAAGTAGCAGTAGAAGCCGTTAGCTGATGTTCTAGAACACTAATGGGCCCAAATGATATTTTATACAAAGGTGAAGAGCATATCCCCAAACTAGAACCATCCAGGTCAACATATGGACAGTTTTTAGGAGGAAGCAATTTGTCTAGTTGGAAAATAAGATAACAGTCTCGTGACTCTACTGGCCATTGGGCAATCCCCAATTGTCCTCAATCAAGACTGTCCCCAAGAAAATACCCAAAGAGAGATGGAGTGAAAACATGTATTCTTTAAAGCCTCTCTCACACACAAATAAAGCAGACCACAAGAATGAACAGAGCTCGACACTATCAAAACACATAAAAGTGCTTGCTGGTCTCCATTTCGCTGGAAGCTACGCACAGCTCACTGATGACAAGCATGATGTTCATTCTTGGTCTAAAAAATGTTTTCCTACAACAGCTGGAGGGCATGGCTCAGTGGCCTGCACATCTGGTTTGATGTACCTAGACTCCTCGGAGCCACAGGCTGGGGTAATGGTATGATCTGCTTAACCCCTGCATCTGCTAGAACCAAACAGAATGCCGGACTCTGTAAAGTGTGGTTATTGGGAGGTTTGTGGAAAGATGTACCCAACCTGTCTCCACTTGGATTAAAGGAATTGAAAGGACTAAACTGGATACTAAAGCCCCAAGATACTTTATTTCATAGTTTACTGTCAACGGGTGACTATATTGGTTGTTTATGTAAGGACTTCTATTTAAAAATTTCAAAATACTCACTGACATGGTCAGATGGCACGAATGTGCAATGTTCATATTTTAAGGCTGAGGAAAATGAGGTACTAGAATTCCACAAGTCCAACAAAAGATAGCAGTTCAGTGGGAGTATCACAATACACAATCCTTTCATGAGATGGGATGGTTTTCCACAGAACAGTGTGCATTTAAGGGAGCAAAGCTTCCAGCAGAGTAATTGAATAAATCACTTTCCTTGTTGCTGTGACAGGAAGTCACTTAAGGAAGGATGATTTACCTTGGCTCATGTTTAGAAGAGATACAGTCCATCATGGCGAGGAACATGAAGTGGCCGGTCACATGGTGTCCCCAGCTAGGAAACAGAGAAAGAGGAATATTAAAACTCAACTTATCTTCTCCTTTTTATTCAGTCTGGGATCCCAGCCCATGCGGTGGTGCCACTCACATTCAGGATGGGTATTTTCTCCTCAGTTAAGCCTTTCTAGAAAGACCCTTGTGGATACATGCAAAGGTGTGTTGCCGTGGTGATTCTAAAATCAGTGGGCAATGAGACTCACTGTCACAACGATAGTCACTCTACAGATTGCAACACGAATTGCTAAACGGTCTTATTAATAAAAAAAAAAAAAAGAAAAAGAAAAAGAAAAAAAAAAAAAACAGGCCAGGCGGTGGTGGTGCACGCCTTTAATCCCAGCACTCAGGAGGCAGAGGCAGGTGGATCTTTGTGAGTTCGAGGCCAGCCTGGTCTACAGAGTAAGATCCAGGAAAGGTGCAAAGCTACACAGAGAATCCCTGCCTCAAAATAACAAAATAAATAAATAAATAAATAAATAAATAAATAAATAAATAAATAAATAAATAAATAAAATAAACCCAGATCAGAGGAATAGAAAAGACAGCCACAAATTCTTACCACTAGGAAATCCTCAGCCCAAGCGAGAGCTACTTTCTGTATACTCACGCCTATATACCTTTCTGTGCCCTGCCATCTTACTTCCTCTTTCTGCCCAGCTACATCAATGGATATTACTTGATCTGGAACAAAAGTGACCCAATAGCATCTTTAAGCCTTAGTCATTTGTTCTTGAAATCAATGGAGTTTAATAATTGCATATCTATTCCATGCAAAGATAATAAGGAATAACATCAAAGAATATCCTTGATAAAATAGCTGGTTCAGAAAAGGTACTTACTTTCTTACTGACCCACATCCTCATAGCAGCAACTGTTGGAGAGAATGTTTTTAAAAGTCTTGGTTGGCTCAGTGGTTAAAAGCCCTTGTTGCTCTTGCAGAAGACCAGAATTCAACTCCCAGCACACATATAGTAGCTCCCTCTCCCAGTAGAAATCTAGACCAGGTCAGTAAAATTAAATCAGGACAGTGGCAAACACCAGAGATCCAAAAACATTAAGACAGTGCCTCACAAGTGCTAGAAACAGACTTGTATACGCATCATAACACAGAAAGATGGATGGTACAACTCATTTTCTAAGACAACCAGTGTATGGCATGTTTCCTTTTATTCTCCAGAATGTTTGACGTATATCAACTGCTCAGGAAGAATGTTCTACGAAGTCAAGCACTAATGCTCATAACAATTAGCATATGTTGTCCTTTATCTGCTACACAATTGTGAATGTCATCCATTACAAAGGGCTTCTAGAAGTAAATTATTCCATACTAAGCACTCAGCACAGTTGCTGAAGCATATAAGTCACTTGATGAATGTCATTCTCATAATTGTAATCATTGATGTGGCATCCTATCACACATCTCTATCATGTTATTATTAAATATGTATAATGGTTTGGATCTTAAATATTCTCCAAGAGCTATGTGCTAAAGGCTCCATTACCAGCCCACAGCGCTATTAGAGGAGATAAAACCTTTTAAGAGGTGGAGCCTAATGGTAAGAATTTAGTTCATTGGGATCCTGTCCATTATATTACAGCTCTTGTTTCTCCCAACATGTGCTTCCCACTATGATGCACTGAAACCTCTGAAACTGTGAGCCAAAGTAAATATATCAAGTTCATTTTCTCTTGTATTTTGTCACAGTGCTAGAAAGGAGTCTAACGTAGTGTATAAACACAGTCTATTCTGGTAACATTAAAAGTGTGGAAGATCACAGGAGATGAACATAAAAGCTCACATACACATTCAAGAAGAGTCTTTAGATAGCTCATAAATGCTTAACCTATTCAAGCCCCATGCAAGATTCAAAGTGAATGAGTTCTAAGCTTCAAATCCTAATAACCAGTCACTTTTAGATATTTCTATAGGCCTCTAAACAAGGAACCCCCAGACACCTTCTTAAGACTTTTAAAATTTCATTCTTAGGAAACTCTTGATAATGGTAAACCATCTTGGAGAAATGTCCACTTGTCTGCGTAGTGGTCCTCAACCAAGAGAATGTTTTTCTTTCTCTTCTTCAAGGGGGTATGTCTAAAAGTGAGAGCATGGTAAGTGGGAGTAGAGAGGATTGATGGATGCTGTCATCAAGTTGGCGAAGACAGATATTGCTAAACACACTACTATGGGTAAGATAAGCCCACAGTAGGATAAACATTTTCCTGTGCACAGGATAGGTACTGTTCTAAAAATATTAGGGGTGCCAAAAATTTGGAAACTTTGCCCTAAAGAAACACGTACTCATCTAGAACAACTTAAGGAGATACATGTACTCATTCTTCTTTTCCAGATTTCACACTAAGATGTGGATGCCCGAGCCACACTTTCCTTGGGCAGGAATAGATGAGAACGCATGGTTGAAGATGGCATAATGAACAGGGACACTGACTCTACATAGAAGCAGAAGAAAAGAAGCTAAGGGGAAAATCTCTCTATTTAATATTGGTGCAAGGGCACTCTTGGTGACCTGTGCCACAATCATTTTATTAAATCTTAGACAGTTTTATTAATTATATAATAATAGTTATATTAATTAATTATATGATCATAGTTATAATAATTAATTAATTAAATTTTCCCAGCCTGATCACAGTGTCCCTTCCCCCTCCTCTCCTACCAGTCCCTTTCCCAACCTCCCCACTTCACCACCTCATCCACTCCTTTCTCTTCAGAAAAGTGTAGTCTTCCCATGTATACCAGCTAGCCATGGCATATCAAGTTGCAGTAAGACTAGGCAACTTCTCTCCTTTTAAGTCTGGATGAGGCAATCCAGTAGGAGGAAAGGGTACCAAAAGCAGGTAAAATAGTCAGAGATAGCCCCTGTTCCCACTGTTAGGAGTCTCACGGGAAGACCAAGCTACACAACCATAACGTATGTGCAGAGGGCCTAAGTCAGCCCTATGCAAGTTCTCTGGTTGGTGGTTCAGTCTCTGTGAGCCCCTGTGAGTCCAGGTTAGTTGATTCATGTGGTGTCCTTGGCTCTTCTCACTCCCATAATCCTTCCTCCTCCTCTTGAGACCTAGGACAGAACCAAACATGACTGGCAACAAACACTTTTAAGGGTATATAAGGAATGCGGTGTGCACAAAATGCACTCCATAAGCCCTCACAGCAAGATTAAGTTCACTTGTAAACTGACATTAGGTTTTATCTTGTCTCTGAAAATGACAAAATTGGACCACTAAAGATTCCAACTTCAGAAAATTCCCTTAACAGTTTTTTTTAACATCTGTCATATACTAGTTGTAAGTCTATTTACTTGAGATATATTAATGAGCACAGTGAAGATACCTGTTTTTGTGTGGTTCCCACTCAATAAAGTATGATATATTATATTTATGCATTTATGTGTCTGTGGTGGTATTGTGTTCCCCAATATATTGTGCATTCTAATAAACTTATCTGGGGCCAGAGGACAGAACAGCCACTAGGTAGACATAGAGGCCAGAAAATGGTGGCACACACGCCTTTAATCCTAGCCTTCTGGAGGCAGAGATCCATCCGGATCTCTGTGAGTTCAAAGCCACACTCGAAACAGCCAGGCATGGTGACACACACCTTTAATCCCAGGAAGTGATGGCAAGAAATAGAAAGGTATATAAGGCATGAGGACCAGGAACTAGAGTCTGGTTAAGCTTTTAAGCTTTTAGGCTTTTGAGCTCAGCTGAGATCCATTCAGATGAGGACACAGAGGCTTCCAGTTTGAGGAAATGCGATCAGTTAAGGAACTGGAGGGGTGAGGTTAGCTGTGGCTGGTTCTGTTTCTCTGATCTTTCAGCATTCACACCAATACCTGGCTCCGGGTTTGTTTTTATTAATAAGACCGTCTAATAATTCATGCTACATGTGTCTGAGTGCATATGAGTATATATACACACAAATATGTATATATGTGTTGTGTGTGTGTGTTTATCACTACACATATATGTACTTAAATTATGTACTTAAATTAAAGAATACTTTGAGTGTGAGGGAGAGTATGCATATAGGGCTGTGGGTACACAAGTGCATTGTATGTGTGTGGAGCTCAAAGGACAACCTCAGATTTCAATTCTCAGGCATCTTCCACCTTTTGTTTAAGACAGAGTTCCTCACTGGTGTGAAATTACACCATTTAGTTAGCCCACAAGACTGCAGGGGTCCTTTCTGTCTTTGCAAATTTGTTGGTTTGTTTTGGGTTTTTGAGACAGAGTTTCTCTGTGTAACATCTCTGGCTATCCTGGAACTCACTTTGTAGACCAGGCTGGCCTCGAACTCACAGAGATTCGCCTGCGTCTGCCTCCTGAGTGCTGGGATTAAAAGCATGTGCCACCACACCTGGCTACTGACCAACTTTTTATGGGGGGTCTGGGGATTGAACTGAGGTCCTTGCACTTACAAGGTAAACTCATACTGACTGAGACATCTCCTTAGTTCAAAATACAAGAATTCTTGAATGTTTCTATATGTACCATTATATGTTAAATATATTTATCTCTTTTGTTTAAAAAAGGAGGTTAAGGGGATTGGGAGATGGTAGTGTGTGCTGTGCAAGCATGAGGACCCAAGTTTAAAATTCCAGCACCCACATAAGAGCTAGGTCTGACTGCGCACACATTCCAGTGTCCCTAGTCCAGGAGTGAAAGACTGAAGAGGGTCACTGGGGATTGCTCTCCAGCCAATCCAGCTAAAGAAACATCCACAGCACTGGGGAGACAAAGGTGGGTAGATCTCTGTGAGTTCAAGGGCAGCCTAGTCTATATAGCATGTTCTAGGCTAGCCAGAGATATGTAATGAGATCTTATCTTAAGAAAAAAGGAAAGGGGAGAGAAGAGAGGAGAGGAGAAGAGAGGAGGGGAGGGGAGGGAGGGGAGAAGAGGAGAGGAGAGGAGAGGAGAGGAGAGGAGAGGAGAGGAGAGGAGAGGAGAGAAGAGAAGAGAAGAGAAGAGAAGCCTGGCACTTTCTAGTCCCGGTAAAACACAAAGATGAACAGCAAGATAGTCTATAACTGGCTGTGACCTAGAAGATTTACAGGAAGAAGGGACAGCTTTGGAACAGCCTGCTGTGACCACCTGAGTCATGAAAGCCATTATTTGAACATTTAGTTCATGTTTGCATTACAGTTGAAAACACATGGATATTCGCTCTGGCTTCTCTCAGACCAGTCCCAAAGTTCAATCATCCCTTCAGTAGCTCTGGTCTATGATACCCAACAGCAGCCGCTCCTGCCTTGAAAAGAGAAAGGTGGATATAGATTCCCCTCTTTACAATCTCCTGAAAGTCCATCCCACAGAGGCAGCAATGTCTACTGGAGGATTTTGCTGGCTTCCCACTTCCTCTTATTTTCCTGATAGGGTTTTATACTTATTCCAATACCCACTGGAATTCAGGTTGTTTAACCTGTAGTACTACATGACTTGCAGGAAGGGGCTGTGGTTAAGTCCCCTTCCCATGGCAGCAGCAACACAATATCTGACATGCATAACATGAGGGCTACAGCATGAGCAACTGGCTTTCTAAGCCCTCAAATAGGAGGAGAGGATGGTAGCCCAGGGAATCATGAGAAAACAGAGTGTCTAAGCGATTATGGAATATTTATTCTATGCAGAAATGGAAGGAAAATACCTCTCAGTTCACTATCCTCTTTCTGGTTTTTCCTTCAAACTTTATTCAGTTGTTACCAAATTCCTTTCATCAGCTCATCCCTCCAGCACTTTCTTTTCAAGGTATTTCCGGCAGCACATACTGTGTGTTGAATGTATTGTCTCCCATTTCTCTTCTCCCTTATCCCGAATCTCTTATCTTCCCCATATCTCTCTTCTTCCCTATTCATCTTCCCATTCATCCCCTTGGTTACTCAAAGGCCTGCAAGCCCACTTACCATAGAGATAGAGAGCACTGTTCATTTCAGCACTGTTCACAATGCCCAAATTCTAGACCAAAATAGATGCCCAACAACAGAGGATATGTGATATGTATGATATGTGATCAATACCACATATATATATACATACACATATATAGACATGCACACAAGCACACACACACAATTTATATTTCTTAGCAACAAAGAAGAACAAAGTTATGTTGTTTGTGGGAGATGATCATATTAAACAAGTTAACTTTTTCAGATAAATGAATCTATGCTTTCTTTCATCTATAGTTCCTAGAGTCTACATAGTCCCACTTCAATTTCTATAGTCTGTTAATAGTTAAGAGTCTTTCCTTTTTTTTTCCTCTCCTTCTAAAAGCTAAAAAAATTAACACATTTGTGAGCACATTTGTTGAACTCACCAGGTGAATGGGACTCTAGGAGAAGCAGAAGAGATTCCTTTGTAGTCCACTGAGAAGCCCCAGTCCCCCTGACTTTGTTTCCAATTTCCTACAGAGTTTCTCAAGACCAGCAGTTTCAGAAGCCGTAGGAGCCACCAGGAATGAGTTTGCATTCCCAGTGGCTGTGGAGAGTGGGCTGAGACCAAAGACAAGCTGAGGAAACTCCATACTTGCATTCATATTTATGGAAGATCATTGCTGCCTTGCATTTTACATCCATAGTTAATCAGAGTTGCATTACAAACTAATAAACAAGATGATGAAGCCCATCTAATAGAGGGCTTCTAAATCCTAACAAAGAAGAAAGGATATTAAAAGGCTTCTTCAACCTCCTGCCTCACAATAAATCTCATGAATTCTAAAGTGTGCTCCTAAATGGGCTGGGGGGCACCCATGAAAGAGCTCCTGGAGGGCATCACTCAAGCTACACAATTTACTGGTTTTAGCTCCATTTCCAAGACTCCCCACACTATAGAAGATTCATCAGGCATCTTCAAGTTCAGTCCTTGATGTCATCAATAATAAAAGTACTTTTGTGGTTTAAGATGCTGACATGAGGAATCCATACAGCTAAACCAAATCTATGAAGTGCTTATGGTTTTTATTATGATTTAATGCATGGCTCAGAAGGTCAAGTCCAAATCTTAACGTTTCTTAAGGGAGGTCTAGTATTTAACTTCTACTGAATCCATGAAGCCAAGGCTCACCAAAGAGCAGGGCACAGTGAAGAAAAAAAGTAATTTAGGCCGAGTAATTTAGGTCTTGATAGGAAGAATAGTACATAAGGTATCAGAGAAAGTCTGGAGAAGTAATTCTAAAAATTAGCCCAGGATGGGGGCTGCATGTCTTCCTTCTCCATCTCTATAGTTTACAAAGAGATCTGGGGATAATAGCTCACTACTAAACTGACCAAGAAATGAACTTAGCAGAGCTTAGTCTAGCATTTTCTTATAAAATAGACTAGTTTAAAAAAACACTAAAAACGCCGGGCGGTGGTGGCGCATACCTTTAATCCCAGCACTTGGGAGGCAGAGCCAGGCGGATCTCTGTGAGTTCGAGGCCAGCCTGGACTACCAAGTGAGTTCCAGGAAAGGTGCAAAGCTACACAGAGAAACCCTGTCTCGGAAAGAAAAAAAAAACAAAACAAACAAAAAAAAAAACACTAAAAACGCATGTGGTCGTGGGTCACAACATAAATTTTGTCCCTATCTAATGTTATGAAGCCTGCCGATCTATATCACATTGTACCCATTAGGTTTTCTTAATTTCTCCTGAATCGTTTTTGCAAGAAGTACACATCATCATTACCTGGTCTGAAGTTTCCAACATGTTTTCCCTCCAAAGGAGTCAGCTAGCTCATCATTTAGGTCCCATGTGCTGCAGGACAAGGCCGTCCTTTGGGTGAAAAAGTGCTGCCTCCTGGCTTTAGTGACTTTCCTGAGCCTGGACTTTTTCAAAACCTACAAATGGAGAATTCCATAACCTACTTTATGGGGTGTCAGGGCACTCACGAATGGCAAATAAAAGCATGTAACACTGTTCCTGGGTTAAAAAGGAGTAAAGAATTGTTTCTTTCCTTCCAGCTTTTATTCCAGGAAAATGGTATCTTCTCTTATGCTCAGTTCCCCACTAAAGAGACAAGGTCACCTCTCACTTGCTACACAGAGTAGGGACGGGGTGACATTGCTTCTCTCTCACCAAATTAATGAAGGATTATATCCCTACCTCCTCTCTGTGGTCAGCACAGCTTGCTTATGGAAAAATCTGAAAATAACTAAGAGCACTAACTGAGAATCGGCTCAGTTACAAAAGCAATTTTCTCCAGTTGTTATGAGTGAGGGCAGCTATAAATCACTCTATCCATTTGCATTTATACTGCTTTTAAAGGATGCTAGCATGGGAGATAAAGGGGGGAACCTATCCAATAAGAAATGGTACCCCAGGACAGAAGAGAAACTGTTCCCCAAATCACCACTGTGTTTGATTGCAACGTTTTCATACCAGAAGAGCAGGGATGGGGGAGTTTAGATCACCCCCTTGTTTCATGGAGGAGCCCTCGAAATCAAGATAGGAATACTTATCTCTTGGAATTAATATCTAATCGTTAACTTCCCTTGGTTTTTCTTGGAAAATGGAGAGGAAGCTTAATTATTTTGTAATTCAAAACATAAAACCCAATCGGATGCTCAATGTTGCTGATGGTCTCTTGGCTTTGACATCTCAATGACATTTGCTGTATCTCTGAGCAATTTCAGATAAGCTAAGCCAGCAGCGGGGGTCTCCCCAGCTGCAACAGCCTGATGTCCTTGCCTCATTTGACAGAAAGCCCATGGGTCTGGATCCAAGCATCCAGATAGAAAATATTTTTCACTACCAAGGACACATAATCTGAGCTATGTCAAAGCCAGTCCCTCTGTGGAATTCTTACATGAACACTGCTTCTCAGAGGTAAACCGAGGTCATTCAAGAAATGTCCTGGAGAGTTTGTTGAGAAGAGCTTTGTGTTTTCAGTAGTTATTTCATTCTAGGATGAAATGCACTTGGTCAGGAGAGATAAGCTGTCAGGCCTGGCAGAGAGGTCTTGGCATGAGTCAGGGTACCAGTGTGATGTCAGGATCACAGTGGATGCCCCAGGCAGGACTATGTCCCATAAAGTAGGATGATGGCTTAGTGAGCAAAGACACTTATCTCCAAGCCTGACATCTGAATTAGAGCCCTATAACTCAGATGTGCAATAAGAGAACTGACTCCCACAGCTGTCCTCTGACCTCTACTCATGTGTGTGGCACACACACACACACACACACACACACACACACACACACACACACACGAAATAAATACATGTAATAAAATATGACACATAATTCTATTTCTCAAACTACTGAATTTCAAGCTACATTCATTCTTCCTTTCTACCTACATTCATTCTTCCTTTCTAGCTACATTCATTCTTCCTTCCTTCTTTTCTTTCTTTCTTCACACAAGGTGGAAGGCGACAGTGCATATGTGAGTGTGTGTGCTCACTGAATCCAGAATAGGGTATCAGATTCCCCTGGAGCTGGAAGTAAAAAGGCTGTTGTGAGTCACCATCTAGATGTTGGGAACCAAACCCGAGTCCTCTTCAGGAGCTTCAAGCACTCTTAACTGCTGCGCCATCTCTCCAGCCTCATCATTCATTTTAGTATATGACTTCTCATCCTTTATAAAGATAAATTTAATAATAATCAGTGCTCTCAAAGTGCCTTCAGTTCTGGCCTTTCTACCTAGAATGTTCCCTGACCCTACTCACATAGAGGATAGAATTCAAAGCCAATCAAGATGCCCTTGAAAGCTTTGGTTATAAAAGGTCAAGCTTTCGTCATATAAGTAAGAAGGAAGATATTTTCAAATATATGGAATCTCAAAAAAGTCAAGCATAGTGGCTCAGTGCTGTAATCTCAGCACTCAAGAAATGGAGGAAGGAGGATCAGGAGTTCAAGGCCATCCTCAGCTATATAACAAATTAGAGGCCAACCTGGCCTGGATGAGAGCCTGTCTCAAAAACCAAACCTGAGCCGGGCGGTGGTGGTGCACGCCTTTAATCCCAGCACTCGGGAGGCAGAGCCAGGAGGATCTCTGTGAGTTCGAGGCCAGCCTGGGCTACCAAGTGAGTTCCAAGAAAGGCGCAAAGCTACACAGAGAAACCCTGTCTCGAAAAAACAAAACAAACAAACAAAAAAATCAAACCTGAACAGAACCAAATGCAGAAGAATGACATCTAAATACATTTTGGACACTTTCCTTAAGAAGCCTATCAAATAGGCACAACTGACCATGAGTAAGTCCCTAAGGAGGAGGAGGATGTGTTATAGCAGATTTAGTGAGATGTTGAATAAATCTAGATAAATATTGATAATGTCTATGAAATTAGCTGATATTGCTAAGAAACCATCAAAACTGCATCATGGGAAACATGTGATGGAGTTATAACAAGAATATTAACATCCAAAAACTAAATTGTCAGTGATATCAGCAAAACAGGAGTTTAGCATGGAGAAAATGGTATGACTGGCTAGGCTTTGAGGCAGCAGACTAAGGCTCTCTTCTTGTTAAAAAAGAAAAGCCATTAACATTATTCATAATTCATCTTCTGGTAGGTCATTTAAACATTCCTGTTAAATACTTGAGCAGCTACAACCAACATCCACCCTGGATGCAGAATCTCAAATTACCCCAGGAGCAAAGAAGAAACACAGATATGTATGTGGATAAGGAGGGAAAGACCACAGAGGAAATAAAATTTTAAAAAGATATACATAATAGTCATAAAGTCCCCAAAGGTCCAGATAGATCAAAAATAACAAACTCAAATAAATATACTATATCTATTTAAAACAAAGGGTGTAGTATATGTTATAGTATAATTGTGATTTTCAAAAAGCATATGAAGTTAAACGACATGCAAGGTTAAAAATAAAACCTAGAAAAAGTAATGCCAGGAAAATGAAATAAAAAAGAAGTTAGAAATGATAACACAAATATCAGTTCTGTAAATGTAATGTGTTAAAAAAAAAAAAAGAAGAAGAAGTCTTTGCTGGCTACCTTTGTATCAAGGCATACAAGCAGCCAGCAAATATGAAAAGTGCCTTAGCCTCTTGTGTTTTAAGAAATTCAAAACACAGTAATGAAGAGATGATGTAGTTTTTCATCTATCAGTTGGCAAAGACAGAACTGTATAAGAATAATCACCGATTGCCAAGAAGGAACCAGGCCCACTCTAAAACATCATTTTGGCGATTGCTAACTGAAACAAGAATTTTAGGAGAGCAATTTGGCAGTTGTACAATTCTTTTCAAACATACACTTTGGTCCAGTGTTTTTTTTCTAGACATTTACCCCATAGAAGGTGCAGAGATGCATTCATGTAGACACTCTTTGCTGCAGTTTCCAATAAAGTGAGGAAAACAGTGGGGTACATTCAACAGCAAAAGACATTTAGAAAAGTATTTGCATTTTCTAAAACTAAGTCCTTTAAATTCTTTAAAAGAACAGAGTGTGTTTATCTACAACAGTATAGAAAGATGTAGATGATACATATGGAGTGAAAACAGTTAAGTTTATAAAAACGCAATTATGAGTTCCTTCATAATTTTAATGGTAGACTGTGGCATCCACAAATTACACCTTCGTAACTTTATCAGAAAAAAGAACACAACGGATGCATTTTTCTAATCACTAAATCTTGAATAGGTGAGATTGTAAACAGATCTGGTACTTCTCAAGGCCTCTCACCTTCCTAGCTGTAAACAACAACAGAAAGTAGGGCAGAGTTATGGTGGTGGTGGGGTGCTCCTCAAATCTGTTGCCAATCACTAGGCAGAATGAGGCACTAGAACGGCCAGTCTGTTAACAGCTTCCACATGTCTGATTGTGCCACAGGGAGCTCCTTTAACCATCCATCCCTGTAGAGTCTGAGGATCACAAAACCACTGCCATATTTATGCTTTCCCTGGTTCCAATGCCCCCAAGTTCACAGTGTTAGCTGGATGTTCATCTAATGCTGAATACTCAAATGCTCAGTTCTCATCCCCCAAACCACAACATTTTCCAGAGTGGCTGAGCTTATAGAATGTTCCACACCTGGCCACATTATGCCCATGACTCTCACTCTATTCTGTAATCGAAGATGTTCTGTAGAGATCTGGCCACCAATCCAGAGGACACCTAAGCTACCTCTTCTCAGAGGCTGTTAATGTCTGTACTCCAGTAGGTCTGAGAATTTCAAGACATCAGAGAGCGTATATCAACATTAGGTTATGAAAATGAAAGGATCCACATTTGGCCTTTGTCTTTGCAGCACTTTTATGTACCTTTCTTTTAGGTATATTTACAGATCTAATATAGTCCATCTAAATGATGTTTCCTTAACAATAATTTTTAAAGTCTTCAAAGTATGTTGACCTTCAGCATTAGAAGAGGCTAACACACAGATATGTATCCATAAACACATAGACCTTTATCATAAATACAAGTTCATTTCTTAAGTCTTTGTTTGGTCCTAATGAACCAACTGAGTTATTACTGTTGATTTATTACAGGGATGACATCTTACTGCTTTAATTATCCTGGATTTTTTTTGTTTGTTTGATTGTTTTTTATTTTTGGTATGCTTAGATAAGGGAGGGTAATAGTCATTAAATTATTTTTTAGTACATTCAAATATTCTTGCTTAGTTTGTCTATTTAATATGTTTGTAGAACTTTTATAACTGCTTGCTAAGCTTAATAAAATACTATGCTGGAACTTTAACTTGATATTTCACTGAATTTTTTAAATAACTTAGAAATAGTTGGCACCTCTGAAATATTGAATCATTCAATCAATATCAAATCATATAGGGGCAAGATATGTCTCTGTACTTAACTTGCCCATCAGCCCAATCTTTCCATTGTCTTTTAATAGATGCATATGTCCTGTTAAACATTGCTTAGTTTTGTTACTATCACGTGTGGTGTCATCCACCCATCTATTTCCTAACCAGAAAAATGGTGGACCATTGCATGTCAATACTATAACCATTTACTGTGGAATCCCCTTCAGTGTTTTAGTTTTTACAATGACTCTGTTCAATTTCTGAGGCAGACGTTTTCTTCATGGTGCAAATCTGCCTGTTGCCTACAGATTTTAATCAGTTATTCTCTTCATACCATGTCAGCTCTAACTTCTAACATTTCATAGGGTGGTATTAATTATAGAGGGCGTTTCTGCCTTATTTCTGGCTGTCCAGTTGTGTTCAGCTGGGAATAGCTCAGTTAAAGTTTCCCTCCTTTCTCCTCTTATCAGAAGCAGGAAGCCACAGGCTGTTGGTTATGCTACAACTGCTCAAGGAAAGTTCCAGAAATGCATCTAGTTTTTTTGTTTGCACGATCCTTCAAATGCTGAGGTTAACCTGGGGTTTGAACTTATTTCTTAGTTCAAATTAAGATATGATAAACAGGCATGACCTGGGATCACATCTGTCCCTAAAGAACCCTGATGTTCTGTTAGGAAGGAAGACATGGTTATGAAAAGAGGACTCAGAATAGCATGGGTCATGCTGACTTTCCAGGAGATACATCTAGAGTTTCTGTAATTGTTAGTCTGGGTGCTGTAATTTTCTGATACAGGGTGTTATCAACCCAAGAAAGCTGTTTTCTATTCTTAGTTTGAGGAGACTTTTTAAAATCAGGAACGAATGTTAAAATGCCATCAAAACCCTTGTGGCACCTACTGAGAAGATATTACAATGTGTTTGTTTTTTCAATTAATATGTTAATCTAGAGTAATAGACTCCAATTGTTGAATCATTCTTGCGATTCCTGGGATAAGCCATGCTTAGGATGTGATTATTCTGTTAATCCATCCCTGTAGCAAATTTGAAAATATCCTGCTCATTTATTTCTTACATTACTGTGCACAAATGAAATGAATCTATAGTTTTCTTTGCACTACACTTCTCAAATCAATTTTTATAGACTCCACAGCCACATAGGAGGAGTTAGGAGACATCTCATATTTTCCTACTTGAATACCTTAAATAGCATTACCTCTCCCTAGATCAGGTTGATTTCTTCCCTCGGGGCCGGTTGTCTCATTTTTAAGTGATAGGTCAGTAATTGATTTTCTATTTTCCCTTGATTCTTGTTATCTTCAAGTTTTCTGTCTTGTTGAAATGATGATTATTGATCTAGGTTGTTGAGAAATCTGTTTATCTTCTATTTCTTTTACTAACACACAATAATTCTAAATATCTACCCTCATGCCTACAGATAAGTCTAGCTCTTACCCATCATCAAAGAAATTTCTCTTTCAAGCAAGACACTGTCACAGAAAACCACAACAAGTCAAAATATAGAAAACAAAAGATCACGGGGTGCCCAGCCCCAAGTACAGTATGGCTTCTGCACCTGAAGCACAGAGAATATTGAGGAAGAGGAAGCAGAAAGATTCTAAGAGCCAGAGGATCAAGGAAGCTGCTGTGAGATTGTGTCTCCTAGAAATGACAGAGAAGCTTCAACCATGATACCACAACAAAATGGCTGCCTAAACAAGACATCTAAAGTACCACACCAATAGACATGCTAACATAAAACGAGGAAACCTCATGATGCCTCACCTGTAGACAAAGAACTACAGGGAACTAGACAATGCTGAGAGTGGGAGAAATAGTCCCACCCAGGAATGAGTCCCTCATTGATTATCTAACACCAAGTGGTTAGCTCTGGACTCACATACGTACAAAACAATAGATAGATAGATAGATAGATAGATAGATAGATAGATAGATAGATAGATAGATAGATAGATAGATAGAGAGAGATGCAGTGGTGTGGGCAGCAGCAAAATCCAGAGGTGGCAGATGTCAAGAGTGCTGATAGACACAATGACACCTGAATAGACAGCCCTTGGCCATCTTTCCTGAGTGTCTTTGTTTCTCATCTCAATTCTTCAGTGTACACTCAGTTCCACAGGCTCTTTGCATTTCTTCCAACAAATTTCTTTACTGTTCATGAGAATCATATTAGCTTCAGTTGCTTGCAACCATGAAGTGCTTTTACTAGCGATTTATAATGCCATGCTATAGAGCTAGGAAATATAGTCTATAAAGTCTCTGCTTTATGACAGATGTGAAGATTTTTCCCCTTTGGTCTGAAACTGTCCATTTTTATTAACAGTAAATCTTTGCTTGTTTTCAGTTTACTAGACACCGGAGTTTAGGCACCAAACTTATTTCTTCTATAGCTACAGCTTTCTGTTCAGTGTTGTCTTCTTCAGCTTGTTAGTTTCTGACATAAGTAGATCGAAGGCTACAATCTTGTTATAAATCTGACCCAGTCCTGACCATTTCATTAGTGCACTCCCAGATGTTAGCATCTGTAGGCATTTCTCTTAAGCAAGTTCCTCCAGAGAATAATTATATAGTTTCTTGCCAAGGGAGATAGAAGGCTAGCTGCCAATATGCCGGCTGCGGAGTGTCGAAACAGAGCCAAGAATATTCCCAGTAGACATATATTTTCTCTGCATCCCCCGACTTCAAATACATTGCTTAACCTCTGGCATGGGACAGACCATTTTGACCTCTCCTGATGTACTAGTCTCTGTCTTCTGAAGTGATATGCAAGACAGACATGCAGTTGACTGGGGTGGGAGGTAGAGTGTTAAGATTCACTATCCATTATATAGATTTTGAGCCCCCGATTTCTGTCACATTCCTTGTTGTCTCCTATCTGGATAGCCTATCGTTCTTCCAGGACCTTCCTTTTCATTCACATTTTCTCTATAGTCCTTTTGGTGTCTGCTCCTCCAATGGGTAAAACAGGAAACTTTCACGTCCACACAGTTTTTATCTTCTGTCCCAAATACACTCATGTCTCTGACCTATAGTCCTCCTTCTCAGTGTGCTCTCTCACAGTATGCTCTCCCTCTTCTCTTTCTCTCTTGTTTGTGTATACACATGTGTGTGTGTTGTGTGTGTGTGTGTGTATGTGTACACATATGAGTATGTGTATATGTGTGTGAATGTATGTGTGTGTGAGTTTACTAAGTGATAAAGCCCATTCTTTGGTTTTGTTTTCTCCTCTTTTCAATTTTCTTTTATAATGACAGTGATTTTCTTTTTCTTTTTTCTTTTTTTATTCAGCAGTTTCCCTGTATGATAGGCAGGACTGCATATGGAATATAAGTGCACATAATACAGTTCAAAATGTAAGGAACACCATCCTCATATGGCAACCCAATCCTTGGGTGACCCTGTGATTACCTCCTCAAACTTTACACACAAAGCATACAACTTTCTTACTCCTGACTCTGCTCTAAGTATTCATGGGTCTTCATTGCGTTTAACTTGTAGAGCTCAAGCAGAATACCATAGTATTTTCAGCCTCTGAACATGCTGGAGGAATCGGGGCTGCCACAGTAGCTACAAATTAAGGCAGGAAGCTTGAAGAAAATCACAAAGGTGGAACTCCAAATTCTGCCCACAAATGACCCTCACGGTTCATGGTCAACCTGAACATCATCGCACGGGATGAGACTGTAAGGAGCCCAGGGCAAGGCTCGACACCACTCAGAGAATCACAGGCTCCAAAGCCTGTGACACAAAATGTACAGTGTTTGAATAAAATATTTTTAGATTTGTGAAAATGTGACCTAAAATAAAGACAGAATGTTTTTTCTGTTTAATAAGAACAAAATCACAAGTGTTCCAGATGCCCTTGATTGGCTTAACAAGAACTTTAAAATACTAATGATCAATATGTTCAAGAATCTGCAAGAAAATATATATTTAATGGGCTAAAAGATGGGTTATTTTATGAACAATATAGAATTGATATAATGAAATTACATTCTATTTATTGACACTATAAATAATAACCAAACAGAAATCTCAAACCTAAAATAATAGGACAGCTAAACTTGACTGTTGTTGGACAGTATTCATACCCAATGGGAGAGAAGACCTGCAAACATAAACCACAGGTCAACACAAAGTACACAGTTAGGCACACTACAATCCATCAGTAGAAAAATGAAGAGCAGTCAGTCACCAATGGAGCATTGCTGGGTTGTAGTTATAGTTCCATAAGAAAGGGGAAGATGATGAATTGTGAAATCCTTAAAAAAAACATTGCCTGAATTTTTTCCAAATTTTGTTCAGAAACATTATGGATCTAGGCAGATAAAATAGTCTACACTTGAAGAAAATAATGCTTATGCCTGTGATAGAAAGAAAGAAATAAAGGAAGGAAGGAAGGAAGGGAGACAGAGAGAAACAGAGAGAGAGAAAGAGAGGGGGAAGAATGGTGGAGGGAGAGAAGGAAGGAAGAGGGAAGAAAAGGAGAGGGAAGGAGAGAGGATTGGGGGAAGAGGGGAGGGATTACAAGATTTAAAAAGGCAAACTCTTAAGAGAAGGTGAGTAGAGGGGAGGGGTTTACATTTTAGGAAAAAATGGGAGCTACCAAAACCACCTTCTCAGAAACTGTGGGGGCCATGAGCTGATGGAACTCTGTCTTTTTGGTGCTGAAAGAATTGTCAACCTAGAATTCTACATCTAGGCAGAAAACACTTCAAACATGAGAACAATGTAATTCACTTTTATGTAAAATCTGAAGGCAGTTGACTTCTGTAATTCCTCACTATAAAATACATACTAAGAGATCCTTTTGACCAAAGTGAAGTAAGAACAGATCAAAATTTTAAATAGGCAGGCAAAAGTAAAAAAGCAGTAGGAATACTGAACATGTATGGAAGTATAGAGACCAGCCTTCTTCTGATTTTTCCTTTTTTAGAAAGCCAGTTGAGGGTACCTATTCTTACTGCAACTTGGTAGGCCATGTCTGGTGGATATCCATGGGAGGCCTGCCCCTTTATGAAGAAATGGAGGAGTGGATGGTGGGGCAGAGGGGAAGTTGGGGACTGAAAGGAGACAATGGAGGGGAAACTGTGGTCAGGGTGTAATAACAGTAATAGTAATAATTAATAATAATAATCATTTTTTTAAAAGTTAATTGATTGAGGTTTGTTTGTCTGCTTGTTTTAGACAGGGTCACACTCTGTAACCCAGGCTGTCCTGAAATTCACTATGTAGCCCAATCTGGCCTCCAACTTGAAGTCATTCTCCTGTCTCAGCTTCTTAAATGCTAGCATTACAGGTTGTACCATCATTCTAGGAAATCTGTTGATCCTCTGAAGCCTAAAATAATAATCAATTATAGGGTTTATTCTGTGCAACAGCATGACATATAACAAATACGTATAAAAGACAGGGGCGCTATAAATAGAAACCCTGCTGAAAGATTCAAGTGAAATGATGTTGTATGATTGCAAGTTAATCATGAATGAAGGATGTATGCTGTGACTACACTCAAAATAAACCTATGGAGATGCTGGGGAAATCAATGGCCCCACCTGAAACCCATGGTGTCATCCAGTAATACTCAGAACCTTCATGGTATCCACACAGCCACCAAGCCTGGCTCCTTCTACCAAGCATGAAGCTGTGGCTTGAAGTTCTCATCCTCATAGTCTAGTCACAGCTGCTCTAGCTGGAGGTCCAGCAGTTCTCAGTACAACTCAACCTGGCACTCCACAGACCACAAACTACAAGCCATGATAGCCTCTACATGGCATTACATCTGCTAACATGCATAAAGCAAGAACTGTGGGAAGATGGAGAAGTTCACCTCAATTGTAAATGATGTTCTAGCTATCTTGCAGAACTAGGAGAGACATCACAGGGGCAGAACCACCACAATGAGCACCTTTGTAAGATAATGACAAACCAAGACATCAGGCTGAAGCTGCTACACAAGATCCTTACCAGGGCGGTGTTTACTTGGAGCATGCAAGGCTGGCCTAGAGACAGCTACAGGTAGACTGTACCTACTAAGAAAAGGAGCACGGGTTAAATCAAGGAAGGTCAAAGGGATTAGGCTGTCCAAGGTGTTGGACGGCCCAGCCCCGATATACCAGCATGTCCATGCAGTAGGACATGGGACCAAAGAAGATAATTCCAAAGCCTTGAGGTTTAGGATGGCTTCCTTGTTGGGTTTTAGAATTACATGGGGTTATGTATTAATCAGTGGTCTCTAGAGAAACAAAATCATTGAATGCTGGGAGCAGAGCTTAAAGGACATTTGAATAGGAACTTCAAGATAAGAATGCTGAGAAAAAATGGAGAGTTGATGCCCAGCACCTGAAAGATACAAGGAGGGGGATTATCTGTATGATATTCTATCTGAAAAAGCAGCTGTGGTAGTTAAACAGGTCAGCACCACTAATGAAAAACCTATTTTTCTCATAAGGAGTGAGACTATCCTACAGCAGTTCTGATAGTCTAGAATCAAAGTTACTTGTTTTTCAGACTCATAGCTGGAGTGGGTTTGTCTCATTTGTCAATATTGGCTCACCAATATTGATTCAGACAAGACTTTGGACTTTCAGATATGCTGGAAGAACTTGAGACTGTGGCACTATTGGGATAGAATAAGTGTTTTATTTGTGAGGAGGGCATGGATTTCAAGGTCCAAGAGAAAAATCTGAAGGTTTGAAATATCTTTCAAATTTCAGGCTTGGGAAACTTAATCCCCAAGGTTATATGTTAGTGGTATTATGGAGACAGGATATTTCTGAGGAATCGTGGCCTAGACGAGTACCCTCCTGAGGTCCGTGTCTTAAAGATTTGGTCCCCAGTGACTCTCCTAGAAGCTAGTAGACTCTTTAGAGGTAGAGAGTAGTAGCAGGTCCTTGGGTCATTGGGAGCATGCTCTTGAAGTTAGTCATGGAACCTGGCCTGTTCCCTTTTTTTCTGCTTCCTGGGTGATGAGGTGAGCAACTTCACTTCACCACATTCTCCCTCCATGATGCGCTACCTCACCACAGGCCCAAAGCAAAGCAGACAATCTATTTCTGACCTCTTAGGAGTTGAGTTGCCCAAAGTCTTGGTGGCCCGACCTGAATACCAGCATGTCCATGCAGCAGGACATGGAACCAAAGAAAATAATTCCAAAGCCTTGAGGTTAAGGATGGTTTTTCTTGTTGGGTTTTAGAATTATATAGGGGCTATGTATTAATCAATCTATTTCTGAATCTATTATCTTGAGGGTTTCGTTATAGTCACAGGAAGCTCAATAACATAAAAAAAGTAATTGCAATTGAAGTTAGATATGAGGGTGGGATGGATCCTCATGATGCAGTCAGTGGCTTTATAAGATGAGGCAGAGATATGAAAAGAAGCCCTCTCTATCTCACATGTGTTGCATTTAGCCAGGAGGAAAGTCCTTATCAAAATCCAAGTGAGCACTGACATCCTCTTCTTGGAGCTCCTGAATTATGATTCAAAATAAACTTCTTTTAGGTATGATTTACCTAGTCTGTGGTATGCAGTCATACCAAGAGACAACGAACTAATACATCTTCATGGCTATTAATAACTTTTGCCAGGTCAGGAAAAGAATCAACTAAACGTTGATGATTCATGTTAGACAGAATGTAACCCAACTAGAATTTAGTCTAGGAGAGTATCAAAAGGAACATTCAATAGAGGCCCAAGATGATAAAGTTTTCTCCAAATAGATCAACAATTATTCAGTCACCAGGGCCCCCAGTGCTGTGCCTGGCCTTTATCCCTACATGACCCTTCCATTTAATCAGAACCCTTGTGTTCCAAGGTCAATATTCTTGTCTTGAGCAAAATTTCATTTTGAAGGATTTAAAATGCAACAAAAGTTGATCTGTTGTAAAGATGAAAGAGCTGCTTAACAGATGCAATGAAGAAAATTAAAACAATTGGACACCCTTTCTACAGGGAATGAAACTATTTTCACTAAGACCAGGACAAACCAAGAGCTGGCAGCAAACTAAAATGTAGAATGACAAAGCAAATCCACTCTTACATTTGGAACTTATAAAAAAAAAAGAGCAAAATTACTTTCAAAATGAAGCTAATTTTCATTTCTAAATGTCATTTATCTCGAGTAAAAAATCCACTGCTCTAAAAGTGCCTATCAAATTCTCCAGGGATATTTTTGGCATAGAAACACAAATGACATTTTAATATCAATTATCTCAATTCTTATAGTATAATTAATTTTTCATAAAATGCAATAAAAAAATCAAAATACAAGCCATAGAATAACCCTAATTATCATATCTCACTGGACTATAATATGTGTATCTGGCAGGGCCCTTACTCACTGATATTACATGAGTTCTTTGGAGAAATAATACCAATATGATGTATGCATATTTATATAGAGAGAGAGACAAGGGATAATACTTACAAGGAATTGGCTTGTGTGATTATGGGTGCTGAGAAACCTTCATATCTTCAGTCAGAAAGATGGAGTCCAGAAGAACTGGTGAGGAGCTACAGCCTGAGATGAAAAATCTGGGAACCAGAAGAGTTACTAGTATGTGTTCATTTCTGCAAGCAGGTAAGCTCAAAGCCCAGGAAGAGCCAATGTGTCACTTTGAGTTTGAAGGAAGGATAGGACTAATGTCCTAGCTCAGCAGTCAGACTAGAAGAATTCCTTTTTAGCTTTTTTATTCTATTATTTTTAACCAAATGCATGAGGTGGGCCTATATCTAAGAGGTCAACTTGCTAGTATAAAGTAAAATCTCATCCCAAAGCAGCCTCACATACATATCCAGAATAATGTTTGAACAAAAGCCTGGGTGCCTCCTGTGCGGTTAAGTTGATATATAAAGTATCCGTCAAAGAACTCCTTCGAGCTGGAAATGGTATTCCTTTTCTGAGATAGGAATACCCAATGACCATTAAGGCCCTGCACCCAGATGAGGACCCATAACACATTTTCCAGAGTTTCAGGACTCTCCAGGAACCTCCAGAAACAGAAACTAGCCCTAGAATCAACTTTTTCCAGCACAGAACAGTACAAGAATGTAGACTTAGTATGAAAGGGTAAAGCAAGAATGTTCTGTGGTATTACCTTAAACATGAGAACATACTATGGAAGTCATAAAGCCATGGCTGGAAGCTGTCACCATGTGCAGCTCACACAGTATGTGAATCATATCAATAAACCTACCATGAAACAAATCCATCTACATACATCAAGTAAGAACTCTGAACCCTAATACTCAGCATGACTTCATGTTTTTATGTTTCCATTGGGTGATTCTTTCCCTCACTTAAGAATGTTATCTTGAAGCTAGCCTTCTCCTAGCTCTTTGGGAATTGTTCTAGTTCCTTTCTGTTTCTCTGATAAAACACTCCCAACCAAAGCAACTTAGAATTTTTTAAAAAAAGGATTATTTGGCTTATACTTCCAGGTCACAATTTATCATTGGGAGAAATCAGGGTAAGAACTCAAGCAGGAAGTGGAAGGAAGAGAAGAACCATAGAGAAATGTTTTTGTTACTGGCACACTTGCAGGCTTGTTTAACTAGCTCTCTATATAGAAAGAGCTAGTTAAGTGTGAGCCTGTGAGTGTGTGTGTGTGTGTGTGTGTGTGTATGTGTGTGTATATATGTGTGTGTGTGAGTGTATATATATATGTGTGTGTGTGTGTGTGTATATGTGTGTATATATGTGTGTGTGTGTGAGTGTATATATATGTGTGTGTGTGTGTGTGTGTGTGTGTGTGTGTGTGTGTGTATACATATATATCTCAAGGCCAGTAGCTCAGGCAATGGTGCTCCCACAGTGGGCTGGACCCACCTGCATCAATTAACAATCAAGACAATCTCCCACAGACACAGTCACAGATCAGTCTTATCTAGTCATTCCCTCAATTGAGACTCTTATCTCAATAATTCTAGACTGTAACAAGATCAGGAATAATATTCCTGTTGTGACAATGAACTATAACAATATTTTTTCACAACTGGACATATATATATATATATCATATATATATATATATCATAGATATATATATCAGTGGCACAGTACTCAAATGAAAGGTTTTTTAGATAAAAAGGTGTACATGACTCTAAAAGTTTGCCCGACTTTTATTTTCATTGGAATTGCATTGACTATGGGTGTGTTACCTTGTTTGCATATACATTCTGACCTATATTACTCCTTAACATATTAGAATAGAAATAAATCATCACATATTTTTCTCTAGTATCCTTCCCAGAACAGGAAGGATTTCCTTAGATTAGGGAAGTCAAGGTGATAAATTGATGGTTACCTTCAGGGAAAAACTTCTCAACCCTATCATTTTAGTTGAGAGTTCTTTAGCCTGAAGTAATGGATGCAGTTCAGTTAGTTCTTTGTTATATTCACTTCTCTTTATTGAATCCTTTTGAATGTCGAATATTAACTTTAGACTCTTTGAGGAGTCTGAGAAATGAGAAACCCAAGCTGCAGTGAGAGTTGCAATGGAAAGATACATAGAAAAGCCCACTCGGTTCATAACCTAGAGTTATAATGGAAAGATACACAGAAAAGCCTACCTGGTTCATAACCCAGGGATGGGTGATATGTAATAAATATTCTGCACCACAACAATCATTGTGACGTTTTTAGGATGACAAATTTGCATGCAATGTAAACAACTACTCTTTCGTTTCACAGTTACTAAGTAGCCAGAATTATAATACTGACCATTGCAAAGACTGCAGCCTTTTGGCTCTCCTACATCTCTGTCTATGAAGTCCGAAGGCCAGGAAAGGCGGCGTCATCATCCATGAGAACCCTCCTCAGCATGTCAATGATAATTAGTCTTGTAAAGAATGACAGACAGGAAACTTCTAGGCTTGAGGCACAACTGGCTTCGAAATGAGCTTCATGAATTATATAAAGGACTAGAGAATCATGGACAGGAAAACTCCTACTAGCGGGATTTATCTCAGAAATGTTCTCAAGGTAAAGTCTAGGAAATTCAAACCACCAGCACAAGTAGCAGATATGCAAAGCACAGCAGGTGAACAGGTCATATGCAAACATGAAGCCCATCCCTCCAGAGCAAGCGTGGGGACCTCTACACAGTATCAGTAATCACAGTCATTTAATTCTTGTCCCAGTGACTGCTGAATGCCATTTTGAAGAGCACACTGGCCATTGTCTTCTGTGGTACACACACAGTTACAATATCTACGTAGGCTGCTGGCATTTATTGTCTTGAGAAAAGTAAACAGCACAAGGACAAGGGATCCCAGACAGACTCGAGCTCCTGTCTCCCACTTATTTCCTATTTAACCTTGAACAAATCACTCACTTCTTAGCTTTAGTTTGTTCATTGGAAAGATGATCGTGTACATAAAAACATCACTATGTATCAAGGTGTTCTGGACCAAAAGGTCCTTTAGGGCATTTTGTGGATCAATTCTTGTCATATTCACAGTAATTTTATCACAAAGATCTATCATTATAAGTACCAGAGCCAAGATTTAAATATAAGCAATCATACAGGTGTGTGTGTGTGTGTGTGTGTGTGTGTGTGTGTGTGTGTGCATAGCAGGCATGTGCATGCTATGGCACACATGTGGAGGTCAGAGGTCAGATGCTTGTCCTCCTCTTCTACTTTGTTTAGTGCAGATTCTCTTGATAACCACTGGATATACCAGGGTAGTTGGTCTATGAGCTTCTGGGAATTCTCCTGTCTCTGCACCCATCTTTCTGTAGTAGCACTGGGATTACAGTGCACTGTTCAGTCTAGCTTCGCATGGATTCTGGAGATCTGAACTCAGATCCTTATGCTTGTATGTTTGCCCAGCAACCACATTACCTGTTGAGCCATTACCCCAGCTGAAAGCCCAGCTCTTGAATGTCCTCCTTCCCAGCTGTCTAAATGCCCACAGAATTTAAACTTTCCAATGATCAAGTAAGAGAATATACTTTCGATATCTATGATGGAGCGATAAGGATGAGCTCTTTCAGAGAAAAGAACCTTGTGTATGCCTTCCCTGCCTCCTCTTTCTACTCACCCTAAAGTCATAGACAAGTGATGTGGGCGCACACACACACACACACACACACACACACACACACACACACACTAAAAAATAAAATAAATAAATTTTTTTCTTTAAAAAATTAAATAAACGAAAGAAATTGATAGTGAACTCAAAATATTGATCTGCGTGAAACACATATCATTGATTTTTGTTCCTTGTGGCTGTTGTGATCTCCATAGTGTCTACAAATACTGAGTTAGTGGATATTGAAAAGGAGGCTCTAAAAGAAGGATCACTGACACGCTCGGTTTCTCCCTTAGTCACAGTGCAATACTCCTGTGTCTTCCAGGCAGCCCTTGAAAATAATGACCTGAAGAGGGGGCGCTATTGTAAACAGGAAAAAACACCAGCAAACAGAAAACAGATAAGGAAAGGCAACACAGCCGTAAATACATCGGGAAAATGTGTGTATCTCAAACAAGAGAACTGAGATTAAAAGGCAGAGTCACTAGTCAGCCACATCAGACAACACGTGAATTAAGAGGAGGTAAATTTTGGCTGTTCTTCCAATGTGTGTGTCCACAAATGAGTAAGAAACACAGCCTAAGAATAATTAGGACTCCTGCAGAGAATGTATGGAAGCTAAGTGGTAATCAATGGTGTCATATGCATTTGTGTGTTCATGTGTATGCATGTGTGTATATGTGCGAGTACACACACGTGTGTGCCTTTGTATGTATGTGTTTGCATGCGTGTATGTGTGTGTATGTGCCCATGTGTGTGTGTTCATGTGCCTTAACACTTGACCTGAAGCAGTGCTACATCTGGGGAACTGTGGCTGGGCATTTGTTCTTAGGAAGCAAGAGGTGAAAGGCAGCTCTGACCCTGATGAAAGAGTAAAGAAGGAAGGGCAGACATCCAGAGAAATAGGGCAGATTGTGGACATTAAACCCCAAACAGCACAAACATGTGTTATCCCTAAGATTGCTCTGCCTGGACAAATGGTGGAATGGAAAATACGTTGAGAAAGAAATTGCTAAGAATGTTGTCATTCTTTTCAGCCACTTAGTTTTCTGCTATGCTTATGAAAAACACGAAAAAAAGGAGAGGGAAGTTCCCTCCCTGTGGAAGAGAGCCTACGCACAAAGGCTTCACTATGTATGAAAACTGTGCTATTGAGGGTATGATGGCCTCAGTCAATCATCCCTCTATATAACTGTTGGACTAGCTCTACTCTCTGTACCTATAGTTCAAGATCTTCATCTCAGAAAGACTCCTTAGATTGTTCTGTCAGGAAAAATAAAGCAATTGTCCTCATCTACACGCCTGTGGCAATAGATCTATGCTCATTTAATCTATCTTCATGAAAGACTAACTCAACAGCCCCTCCTCACTCATTGATCCCACTTAGGATCAATCTCTGTGATCAGTCTGTTCTACATCCTGACAATTGTCTTCTCTCTCTACTTATATTTATGATAATATGAATATAATTGCATACATATAAAAATACCAGTACATTTGTATGTTCATACTGGCTCATCTACAAATAGATTTTGATTGCATTTTCCAATGGTTTTAAAAGGGTGAAGATGCTGATACCACACAATCTTTTATTTATTTTTTGTGGGTTTTTTTGTCGTTTGTTTGTTTGTTTTTTCGAGACAGGGTTTCTCTGTGTAGCTTTGCGCCTTTCCTGGAACTCACTCTGTAGCCCAGGCTGGTCTCAAACTCACAAAGATCTGCCTGCCTCTGCCTCCTGAGTGCTGGGATTAAAGGCGTGTGCCACCACTGCCCTGCGATACCACACAGTAAAAGGCCAGTGCTCTCCTTTCTCTTTACTGGGACAAATATCAGAGAGAGACAGTTTACAAAAAAAGGAAATATTTCTTTCGTATCAAAGTTCCAGGGGGTTCAGTGTGTAGTTGCTAGATCCATTGTTTATGGGACACAGAGAAGCAGAGCATCATAACAGAGCAAAGCTGTTCACCTCTTAGTGGTCAGAGAGCAGGGAGAGAGACAATGTTCCAGACCATTCTCACCAAGAATCACTGATATGAGTGAAAGGGGGGGGGGGGTGCACACTTCATGTATTTACACTGGGATATAAAGCTCTTATTAAAAGACTCAATTCACAACAGATTAAAAAATCCCTTAATTCTTTAAATGTCTAACTTTATGTAGGTTCTGAGGATCTGAACTCATGTCCTCATGCTTCTGTGGCAGACACTTGACTCACTGAGGCACCTCTCCAGTCCTCTGCATACATGATTAGAATATCACATTGTAGTCCACAAATATGTATGTTTGCTCCATGTTAATAAAAAAAATCAATAGCCAAATAACATCTTAATTTAAATCTCCAAGTTTGCATTCTACACAGGGCTCTGACTTTACATGATGTGTGCTCCAGGACTCTACTGTAAGGCTGGAATATCAAACTCAGGATGACACATTAATGCTTCTCAGCCCTTCTCTCTTCAGTGTGACGGGCAGCAAATGACTGCACAATACATTCAGCCCAAGCCCTATCTACAAGTCCGAGAGCCCAACTTTATTCTCTCTGTCTTAATTCTAATATATTCAGAGCCAAACTATGCAGAACTTCATCTCAAGGTGGATCTTAAAAGTGCAGGCTGTTCTCCATCACCTCTGCCATCAGATTAGCCCACCTCACTACTGTCATTTACTGGGAAGGTGACAAGGCCTTTCTAATTAGCCTCCTGGCATGCCTTGCTCCTCATGGGTTTCTATACAGCAGGCAATGTTATTGCAGATTTTTGTTGTTTATTAATAAATAATGCTTGGGAGTCAGACGTTAGAGTATAAGTCTGAATGGCCCACAGAACGACGGAGAAAATGATCAGCAGCCCTTCTCTCTATCTTCTCTGATCAAGAAGGCCTGCAAATTTTTTCAAACCCCTCCTTATTCCTCTCTGTGTCCCTCTATTTTCCTCTCAGTTGGCCAGAAAGCTCTATGGTCCACTCCAGCCAGCTGAACTCGGACTCTGCCCTCCAAACCAAGGTCCAACTCCATTGGTGGTCTCCAAGCGACAAAACAAACAAATCTCCCGCAACACAATGTAATCTTCATGAATGTAATCTGATGGTATTTGTTCTGGTTTTATTTCCATTGCTGTAATAAAATACTCTGACTTGAAAAGACAACATAAAGAAGAAATGGTTTGTTTTAGTTCATAATTCCAGGTTATGGTTCATCATAGCCCAAAAGTCAAGGACAGAATTTAGCTGGCCATATCATATCTATAGTTAAGAGCAGAGAACACATGCATTCTCACTTGTTTGCTTGTGTGTTGTAGTCAACTCATTGACACTTTAGGGCGCCATACCTAGGGAATGGTGCTACCCGCAGTGGGCTGGGTCTTCCCATATCAATTAAGACAAACCCTGACAAACATACCCACAACCCAACACAATGTAGACAATCCCTTACTGAGACTCTCTTCCTAGGTAATTCTAGATTATGTCAAATTGACATTTAAACACCATATGATTTCCCCCTTCATTAATATCCTGAGTGGATTCACATTGTGCTTGAGTCCATGGGAGTTTAGTGCTCTGCAAACTACTATTCTTGCCCATGCTAACTGTATCCTGCTCTCTGGCCTCATATCTCCTCAATTGACCCAGCTAGCCCTTGTACAAGGAACTTTGCACAGGACATTTATACTGCCTGAACGCTCATCCACACACTTACCAACTGACCACTTACTACTTACACTTTAAGTTTCAGTTCAAACGTTAAGAGCACAGAGAAATGTCTTTCTTGGAAAGACTTTGTTTAGTGCATTAATAGTAACTAATACTTATTACTGGTTAAACCTCTATTTTAACACATGTGAACAGTTGACTGTTTCCTCTTCTCAAGGGAACCATGGGAAATCAGAGACTGTATTATTCTTAAATAGCAGACTACTTAGACATCTCCCATAAGTGGATTACTTATTAAAGAACTACAAAATTAAGTAGGATGCAAGGAATTATCCCATAGACAGTCAATGATGCTCTTTGTGGCAAACAACCTCTGAAAATAGTTCTCACCCAGTCTTCCAAGCTCCTTGGGCCAAGGGCACCACAGAATTCTTGGTGACTTACACAAACTGAGCTGGGGCACACCAGGCTTCTGTTACCCTTGACTCTACAGGCAAATAATCTGAACATTTTCTTATTAAAAAGGAAAAGAGCATCTAAGGTATTTTATTCTGAGTATTTGTTCAGAGAAGAGAAGTTTACACAGCTTGTGGAGAATTATTCAGCAGGAAATTAAATCTCCATAATTCTGAATTTTCACTTCACTTTCAATTGGCTCAGCTTCCTGGCACAGCACTCTCCCCTCTAGAACATTCATAATACCACATCCGCCACCAAAATGTGATTTCTGAGCCAAATCACAAAGCACATTGACAAGAAGCATCTCTGGAGGTCTCAACTAGGTGACACATCAACCATGAACACACTACAAGGGCAGAAAGATATGGGCAGCAATTAGTATCTAAGTTTTGTGCAGTAATTGGAAGCTCACAAAATACATAACAGCTTAGCAAAGAAAACTGTCTTGCATAATCCTCGTGAATATATTATCTGATTTCTGCCTTGCCACAATTTTTAAAGACTGATCTGGAGTTTCTATTTTTTAATTTGTAGTATATATATATATATATATATATATATATATATATATATATATATATATATATATATATATATATATATTTATACATATATGCCACAGTGTGCATGTGGGGGTCAGAGGATAGCTTGTAGGAGTTGGTTTTCTCCATCTATGTAAGGGTCCTAGAGGTTGAATTCAGATTCTCAGACTTAATGGCAATCACCTAGGTTCACTGAGCCATCTCATCAGCCCTTGGGTATTGGTGAAATTATTAAGGCCACTCTATGCAGTTAAAAGGGAGGTTTATTTTGTGGGGTAACTTACAAGTGAAGGGGTAGTTTACAGGGTCTGGAAAAGGTGTGGCGCAGTCCAGCGGTGTTCTCTGGAGAACTCTGCTCGGTCTACCTCCAGCGTCCAGGGTCCAGAAACCAAGAGAAGGTGGCGCATCCAGATCTCGGGTCTTTAGGGTCCTCCCTTGGTCCCGCCATGTAGGCTTGACAGTTACCGAAGCCTCAGTGGGGGTTGGAACTTCCAGATCAAAGCTGGAATGGCTACCCACTACACTTGGGTTTCTGACTGGCCAGGTAACCTGTCGACTTGTAAAGGTATAAGTGATACGGCTAAAGTCAAAGAACTAGTGCCCCAAATACTGAACTCAAAATGAGGTCTTTCAACAAATATGTTTGTTAACCTGTATACATCATCGTCAGCAACAACCTAACTACTTTATTATTTCATTTATGGAAGAGACTTGGCTTTGCCAAAAAATCAAACAGCTGCAATCCAGAGTAGATGGAATGCTAAGCAATCTGGAATGAAAGCAAATTTAAAAACCAAACAGCGAGGATCTCTGCAGACAGAAAGAGTCAAGGGGACTTTCAGATTTGGATTTCCTCCACTTAACAAAGAAAGGGCAATGATTTATTTTTTAAATCTCAGCCAGATTAGAAAGATATCTAAAGCTTTTAAAAACAGGGACTATCAGAAATATGGACATTTACCTGATTTCATTGTGTCCAAGTCACCATAGATTACCATACTCAATGTTTCTTTCACGTATTTAGAAGGAAAAAGAAACTTCTCCAAACCAAGATAAATAAATAGTAAAATAAATCTCAATTTCAAAAAAATTCAAAATTTAACTGTGTGCTGAGAAGGTATGAAATTCGCAGTTCAGATCAGTGTAACAGGGAAGATATGATACTCCAGGTATCTCATTGGAAGCTCCTGTTTGTTTTGTTCTGTTTTTCTGCTAAAGTCTCAAACCCTTCTATTAATCTGTTTTCTGCTGCTATAACAGAACACCAGAGTCTGGGTAATGTATAAGGGAAGCAGGTTTACTTAATGCACAGTACTAGAGGTTCAAAGGTTCATATCATCTCATTGGCTTGGTTCTGGTGAGGACTTCGTGACAGAGGGCATGATGGTAGGAATACATGTAGACGAGGTCACTTGCTAATACAGGTAGCCATAGACCAGGAAGAAGCTGGCTTTGTGGCTTGACAACAACTCACATTTTCACAGACATTAATTCAGGCCCTGAGGGTAGCCTTAATGCATTGGAAGCAGGGCTTCCAATGGTCTAATCACCTTCTACTAGGTCCCAACTTCGAAAAACCCCACCACCTGTTAACGCTGCCATTGAAGACCACTGCTTTGCAGGAAAAACCACATACAAACTATAGCCGGCCTCATGATCTTTTGGCAGGAAGAGTAACACATAAAACCTACTAGTTTTTGCATCTCACTGGCCCACTGAGTACTGCTATTTGAGTAACTCTAGTAAAATATAGTTCTGGAGATGACTGGCAGATTAAAGAGTTTCACTGGTTACCCACACAAATGGTAAAATTGAAATACTTAAAATGGTATCCAAGGTGCTATATAGTCCTTCTTCCTCTATGTCTGCCCCTCCTCGTAATCTCACTCACAGACCATCTTTAGGTGTCCTATCCTGCTGAGTATCTTGGGATGAGCCTTCTGTATTCTCACTCAGCAATGGCATTACCTTCATCCTTCAAGACACAGATCAAGTGGAAGATGCTTTGGAAAGCATTATTCCTTACAATAAGCTGAAAGAGCTAGAAGGGAAACTCTAGAATTACTCTTTCCACAGATGAAAAGAAAAAGGCTCAGTTCTGGGAAACGTTGGCACAACTTTAAGCCACGATCATGACAATGTTAGGAATTTCTGATTTCAGTTCCCCTTTCCTCTGCACTTCAATGAAAGTGGATGGAAGAATAGAGCAAAAGTCAAACCTGTGATCACATCTGGCTATCACACCTGCTTGGCTCTCCTCCACAAGTCTAGCCTTCCGGGAGGTTCTAAGACATCATGATGTTCTAAGACATCAGCCACACGTGGGTTTCCATCTCTGCATCCTTGGGTTGGGCTATGACGTTTTTCAAAATAATAGTCCCCTCCTCACTAAACAACGTGAAGTGTATTTCTATTCACACGTCCAAGCCCTGCCATAATGAAGCCTCAGTAAATGTCAGCTTCTTTAGTCATATCACATGTAGCCTGAATATGATGACTTCTAGGACAAACCATTGTTAAATAGCCAGTGTAACTAAGCAGCATTTTATCTAAATCTTCTGAAAAAAAAAACACATAGCTTTGTGGGTTTTTTTCCACACACAGGAAGGGAGGGCAATAGCCCCATGTTTATATGATATACACATGTATTCACTGTAAGTATGGGGTGTAAGTCATATAGCTCTTGGATATCGAACCCACTCCACCACACTGGAAAGTGGTCCAGTTGGCTAGATAGAAGGAAGCAAACAGCTCTCCAACTGTAAATGACGACACACACACAATCAGAAATAAAGAGTGAGATCAAAGGCAGATTAGAGCTACCCACGAAGGACACCAAGAAGATTCACATTGGGGCAGCAAGAGCCAGACATCCAGAAGAATTTTTCAGTACTTCCAACCGTATCTGGAGAGGAATCAAAGGCTGACTCCTTGGCTATTGCATTTCAAAATAAATAAAGACTCTTCTACTTCCTTCACAAAAGATCAGCCAAGCTAAATTTATGCTCTAGAATATTACCCTGGGAGCTGTCCCTGAAAGAAATCATTTTAACCCTAATACTTCTCTTTGTTTTGCATCCAAGTCTTCTGCTTTTGCCCACACAGCCATTAGCGGGCAAATTAGAAAAATATTCAATCAAGAAAGATTTGCTGAACAAAATGATGCAGAGTGCTATACCAGGGGAAGTGTCAGTCCCTGGAATTATTCAGACACTTCTTCTCAGTTTTTCTAAACTTAAACTGTTACCAATTCCTTCTTTAGGGTTAAGCAATATCTTCTTTTGTAGCTCAGCCTGTGTCAGAATCCTTTGTGTGCATCTAAAACATTGGGAAGACCTTTCTAGAGAGGAAAAGTAGTTCATGTCTGAAAGCATCAGACCTGCAAGAGGCCGTAGCTTCCTCTAGCTCAATGTTATGGACTCTAGGCCTGTTTCTGAACATGGGAGGATAATGGGCAGGAGTAAACATAATGTGTATTTTCTAAGCCTTCTAGAGAGGAAGCACGCAGCATCTGGAGCTAGAATCTGAGCTATTCCTACTTACAAGCTCTGTAAAGCAACGGCAATCATGGTGTCTCCATGTCACTCAGTTTTTTTTATGTATGAAATGTTATTATCAATGAGTAGAATCAAAAATCACATGTAGCTCTACATCTGCAAGGGAATCAGAGACCCTAAGACGATGGGCCTCCAGCAAGTCTTCTCTGGGAGGGCACTACAGGAGATGCTGTTTGGATGGAGTCAGAAAGAATGGTAGTCGTTGACATCTACCAGAAATAATTCTTTTTCTCTGTCTCTCTGTCTCTGTCTCTGTCTCTGTCTCTCTCTCTCATTTGCTATCAGTGGAAGAGAGCTAATCATGCAGGATGAGGCAGGGAACACCGCCCCTCAGAACTACTCCATGGTAGACTATCCCAGAAGGCTCTGGCCAAGCTGCCAAGGTCCTAATTCTGAAACTCATGGCCTCCTGCATTGTAACTGCCTCCCAATTTAGCCCCTCCCCAATCTTAGTTTTCATTACACATAGCTCTTAATCTCATGACCTCTCTCCAACATAACTTCCTTCATGCAATGATTAACCTCAAAGTTGGTTGAGGAGCCTCATTTATGACAGATGGTAGATAAAGAAGGTCTAGAGGTGAAAAGAACTAATCCTCAATACTCATCACAAACCTCATGAGGAATAAATGATATAAATACCTTCAGCATTTGTCATAATGCCTGGTACTGTGTGAAACAACACATACTTGCTTTTTTTAACAATACTGAATACCTAACATGATTGAGGATTTATTATGTCCCAGACATAGATCTGAATTACTTTTATCATGCAAATCTTTTAATTCTCAGAAGTCAATGAAATAGATACTGTTAGCATCTACTTTACAAAGGAGAAACATAAGACACAAAGGAGTTGTTTTCTGTAGAAATAAACTGTAACTGGAAGAGTTGGAATTTTTAATCTTACTTAGTAAGACTGGTCTTAAGACATACTTCTAATTAAATTATTTTAATATTAAATTTTCATTCTATAGCCACCTGAACCTATTTCCTATACAGAAATCTCTCCTTTGATATCTCACACTGTGATTGTGAAAAAAGTGGATTAAAGTACTTTTATTGAGACATATAGTAGGCTGGATAATGGAACTCTAAAATGTCCATGCTTTAATCTTGGGATCCCATGACTGTGTGGCAAAGGGGACTGACAGATGAGATTAAACCAAGAATTTTGAGATAAGAAGGTTAACCTGGATTGCCCCCCACCCTGTAACCTCTAAATGTAATCACATGTGGAAGAGGAGAAAGAGAAATTCAAGCTGGAAGGAAAGGAGAAGGAGAAGAGGTGGGATGAACTTCTCCCCTGGGGCCACCAAAGAGAACCGTCCCAGCTGGCACCTGGATTTTTAAGCCTGGAAGATTCATCCCTGATTACAAGGGAATCAATATTGTTGTAAAGAAGTAAATTAGTTGTGATTTGTTTCTGTAATAACTAGAAGCCTCTGAGGCCACAGGGAACCCCATTTCTACAGTACTAAGTAGCAGCCTGTACCATAAACGTAGGAAGTAGACCTGCTTAGTCACTGAAGGTCTGTCAGGAGAGGCTTCTGAGATCTGCAAGTTGTCTTGCAGGCTTGGACTCCATTGACCACCTCCAGAGGACAGCGGCCAGGTCGGAGATGAGATTCATAGACAAAACACACACTTTGTCATCAATAATGACAAGTTTTGTCAGAAGTTAATTCTGAGTCAAAAATTGTACATTCGGTATCTTATCTAGAAAACCATATACAGTAAAATTTAGATGTAAATTTCAGAGTATTTCTGTCATCTATGTGAAAAGTGACCGTCAAAATAAGAGTATTTTATTTTCAGTAAAATAAAATTTTCTACAATTTAAAATGTTTATTTAAATTTTTAAATAAAATAAAAATTTTTATTTCAAATAAGATAAGCTGTTGAAGGCCATGTGGATCTAATCGTGAGACACAAATGACCACTGTTCATATTGATTGTATTCTAACACTGTGTGAGGGTAAAGAAAGGGAAGAGGCTCTCATCCAAACGCCATCAGCATCTTTCTTTGAGGACAGAAATGCTTTCTAAATTTAGACATCCTTCCTCCACCTTAGCCAATCTCAGCCATTCAGTCGGCTTCCCTGACAAAGTGGATATTCAGAAAGAAATAAAATAAATACTCCCCTTCCCTTCACAGTCTAGTTAGGTACACTTCTGGAAAAGGCTTAGCAACAGCTGTGGGGTGAGGTGAGAAGGGAAGAAACGTCAATCAGGGAGCAATCTGAAGTCTCCATCTCAAGGAAAATTGGAAATAAAGAGGAGCTAGAGTGGGGTCATCCAGAGCAGAAATTCTCCATCTTGCTATCAAGAGAGAACAGTTCATAGAGGATTTTTCATCTATACTGGGTACAGATAAAAATTTACTCTTGCAGAATACAATTAAAATAAGAGACTAGAGGAAAAAAAATAAAGTCTCAAGTCATCATACAAAACATAAACCCAAGAGGTTTTGTTTATGAAATTTAAAAAAAAAAAAAGGAAATTACTCTTTCAAATGCTGTTGCTTGATTTTGAACATTTTTCTCCTTAATTTCTGCCTGACTTTGTCAGCATTTTGCACGCACCATTCAAGGATGGGGGCTGGTCCTCAGAATTCCTGTAGAAGCACTGATCTGCAGGTCATGCATTATGTAAAGTGACTTCTAGTCATCGTTATTAGTGGAAGTGAAAGGACAGCTTGTGAAGTCAGATCTCTCTTTTCACTGTGAGTTCTACACTACCAGCACAGATCAAACTTGGAGGACTATGAGGCAAGCCCCCATACCCACGGAGCTATCATGCCAGTCCAATCATTTCTTTATAGTTGAAATATGTTTAGACACCCTATATTGGGTGTTTAATACTAACAAAATCAAAATTTTGGCTTCTTGATTATGTTCAAGACATTAGAAACCCCTTAAAATATAGGAACTGCAGAAGGTGAAAATAATATCCATTATAATGTAAACAATATAGCAATTTAGGAAAATTAGGTAGAAATGAATTACTCAAAGATATTGACAACAACATTTGGATCTCTAATTCTTTGACAAAACACACTAATAAGAAATCTGACTGCATTTCAAATATGTTGGCTTCTAAGGCCGCTATAGTAATGACACCTCAGTGCCCCTGATTCAGGATCTTTCACCATAAAACTGAAGAATTCATAATTTCATTCAGCAATCCAACTAATTGTTAGACACAAAATATTTTTAAAATATTGAATTAATATAAAGGAAAGAAAGAGCTTTCACAGCACAAATCATTTTCTCCTGATAAAGCAAACGAGCAAAAAAACTTCCATTTTTTAATTTTTCCAGAGCTTCATCACTATATTGCATTAGGGTTAGGGTGTGCTGTGATCTAATGTTTTTGTATCTCGTCTTCTTTTGATTAAAGTAGCTCGTAATGTTCTGAAAGGAAACATTTGGGCATTTTGTAGTCTTTATTACAGAAATTGTTTGGCAAGGACCATGTGGGATCCACATCAGGGGAAGGGGTATACTGAATGACTGGCTTCAAGGAGAATCACACTTGTCCTAGAATAGCCGGAAGTCATTTGGGATTTGGTTACTTTTGGCTTCAGAGGAGAACCAATGAGATGAACCTAGAAATGAGCAATCTGCACCCAACATTTTCAGAGTGACTGATGCTCATGGTACACTTTGATGTGAAGATAAATAATAGTATAATCCCTACCTTTGGGGGATTTATTAACCCTAAAATAGGACACCATCCTATCACATCCAAACTGTCCCTTGAATTGTCACTTTTGGGAAATACAAGATAGCTTTTGCTGGTTTTTGTTTTTGTTTTTGTTTTCCCCCTACTTCCCTTTAAGCAGAAACAATGATTATATAAGAATTATACATTTATAATCAATGGTTGGTTTTCTGTGAGTAGGACACCCCCCCAAAAAAAATGAGCAGTTAAAACAGTCATTTTTTAAAATGAGCATTGTGTCAAGTATCTAATGATTATTGACTTTTTAAATCTTTACAATATTGCAAAGAGGTTATTAAAATCCCCACTTTATAAACAAGGAAATAACCCTCCATAGAGAGTTGATGGCACTGTTCACCACTACACAGCCCTGTCTGTGGGTAACAAGATCATCTAACACTTGGACACAATGCTATCAAAGAATGGAGGAGTCTGTACCTTGGTTCAAGACAGTGGTGAACTACAGGATTCTCTGAACTCCGCCTAATGTTTGGCTCTGGGTCTGCATCTGTTTCATCAGTTGCTGAAGGAAGCCTTTCTGATGGCAATTGGGTGGCTCCTAACAGTGGGAACGGGGATTATCTCCGACTCTTTTACTGGCTTTTGGGACCCTCCTCCTTATACTGGATAGACTTGCCCAGCCTTAAGACATGAGGAGGTGCTTAGTCTTACTGCAACTTGATATGCTGTGTTTTGTTGATATTCATAGGAGGCCTGCCCTTTCCTAAACAGAAACAGAGGGGGAGTGGATGGGGGCTGGGAAGAGAGGGGGAGTAGGGGAGGGACTAGGGAAGAAGAGGGAGAGGAAACTCTGGCCCGGATGTAAAATAAATTTATTTATTTATTTATTTATTTATTTATTTATTTATTTATTTATTATTTATTTATTTATTGTAAAGTGGTGCTTGGTTACACAACACTTAAGTGCCTTTAAAACTTTCTTCTTAGCATTTTATACCAGCTATCCTACAAAATGTTTATCTTGGGTCTCAGGAAGGCAAACAGGACTAATGAAAGGGATCAGCCATTGTATCAGTCCTAGATAAGATGTGAATGAGGTATACCTCTTTAGACCCATAGATACTTCTTTCTTGTTTCCTATGCAACTCAAAGATCTGACTAACTGAATTAATGTCATTTTCAAATATTCACAAAGAAAGAAACTGAAAAAAAATACACACCAGAATTCTATCTTTGCAACTTTTCTGAACCAACATTTATTTCAAGGTAAACTAAGGTGGGTTTTCTTGTTACTGTTTTTTTAAGTAATACATAACCCTCCTTTTCTGTTTCTCATTTTGGCGACACTCATTCCTCCTCTACTGAGGGAATTCCTTGATGAGCATTCAACTATGTTTATGTCCTTTCTCTTTTGAGGAGCTCTTCCCACACACTTCTTCTCAAGGGGTCTTGATGACTGTTTTCTTTTATTTAAAAAACGATGTGTTTATTTTTGTTTAATGCAACATATGCCTGCACTGCCCAAAGAGTCCATAAGAGGGTGTGTGACCTGGAACTAGAGTTAGAGACAATTGTGGGCTGCCACGTAGGTACTGGTCCTCTGTAAGAGCAGCAAGTGATCTTGACCATTGAACCATCTCCAAACCTTGGATTGCATTCTTTTTCATTTCCCTTTTTGGTTGTTCATTTTTAACATATAGAAATGCATCAGATCTTCCTATGTTTGACATTACATCCTGCACTTTGTTTTATTAATTATTTATTATTCATTATTAGCTATGCCGTTTTTTTCTATATGGAATCTATAAGTTTTCTACATTTTTCATTATGTCAGCTGCAAACAAATGAATATTGCTGTTTTCTTTTATAAGTGGAAGCCTTTTATTAATGGCTCTTGTCTGCTTGCCTTGGCTTGAATTAAGAGACTGAATCAGTGATCAAAAACCTCTCAAACTAAAGCCCAGGAATAGATGTCCTTATTGCTGAATTCTAAACATTTAAAGAAGAATTAACACTGATCCTTCTTAAACACTCCCAAAAGTTAAACACTGAGAAAGTGAGAACAGTTGCAGATCATCTTCTGAGCTCCACATTATCCTAACACCAAAGCCAAACAAAGATTTTATAAAAGAAAAAGGTTGCAGACAAATATCCTTAGAAACAGTTACCAAAATCCTCAACGCAGTCCTAGCTAAGCAAAGCATCAACATATTAAAAGAGCTGTATGCTCTAACCAAATCAAATCCATCCTGGAGATACAAGAAAGTTTCAATATATGAAAATTAGCTAATGTAGTACTCCAGGCTAACAAATGTTCAGGGAATCAAGGATGAAAGACACAAGATCATCTCAATGGCTGTGGTGAAAACACTTGACAAAATTCAATGTTCTTTCATGATAAAGTCTCTCCATACACTAATTATAGAAGAAATTTGCCTGAACATAAAAACCATGTCTGAAAAATACATGGATAATGTCAAGTCCTAAAGAAACTCAGGACAAATGGCTAACTGCCGTTCCTATTAGCAAACCAAACACAGGCTGGCCTCTAGGCTCTCTCAGTACCTGTGGCTCTCTCCAGCACTTCTCACCTCACCCCTACCCCAAACCTCTCTAGCCCAGGGGCTTTCTTCCCTTCCTCCAGCTTCTTGTTCTTATATAAACCTGCCGTTTCAGCCATGTGCATAAGCGAGACAGTTGTGTAGCTGAGTCTGTTTAAAAGGCCCCTGACAGTGGGACCAGGATCTATCCTTGGTGCATGAGCTTGCTTTTTTGGCGCCCATTGCCTATGGTGGGACACCTTGCATAGCCTTGATGCAGGGGGAGGGGCTTGGACCTGCCTCAACTGAATGTACCAGGCTTTGCTGACTCACCATGGGAAGTCTTACCTTTCTGGAGGAGGGGATGGGGGATGGGTTGGGGAGGAAGGCTGGGGGAGAGTGGGAGCAGGGATGAGAGGGGGATCGGATCTGTGATTGGCATATAAAGTGAATTTAAAAAAAAAAAAAAAACCTTACTAAAGTAAAAAAAAAAAAAAAAAACAAAAAACAAAAAACCTTCTCAACCATACCGTGCAGCAGCCATGTCTTGATTTCTTTCAGATAATAAGATATATGTATTTTTAAGAGCAAGTTAAAAAGTAGATGCATGAATGTCAACTTCTGTCTCTTTTACTCAAGGATCTCTGAAGACTTAAGCAATTTTAAAGTTGTTCTCAGTAGTATGAATTTAATTTTGGCCTATTATGTTTATGACAATCTCTATTATGTATATATCTCTCTCATTACAACAACAAAAATCAAATTATCTTTTTTGGAGCATCCATCTAGCCTCATCTCTAACTAATTAAACCAGAATTTCTCAGTGAGAGACTGTAGCATAAAAGTATTTTTAAATGACTCCATCATCAACCTCATCATCCTTCTAATGTACAACCAATCATCATCTCAGAGTTAAGACCAAAGTTTTATAATGGATAGTACATATTAAGCTTTAATGTTACTAAGAAGTACACAAACAATTAGTTAAAATGTAGGTTGTAGCTGTGTTTGTGATACCTATCTGGGCAATCAGGGTCCCTCTTGAGATTCTTAGTCTTACTAATAAAATAATTGCAGAATGAACTCAGAATCTCAAGCATAATTTTATTAGAGTTTAAAAGGAAAACCTCCCAGGGAGGGCAAGCTGTAGATCTCAGAAGCTGCCCAAGAAGAAACATGGAGGAGATAGTAAAAACAGGGAGTAGTAACATGGCAACAGGCGGCCGCATGTCATGGAAGAGGGCTTCATAGAAAGAGTAATGATGCCCCAAGTATCAAGAAAATCATATTTAGAAAGAAAGGACAAAAAAAGGGAAAAATTACACCTTACTAAGTCAAGACTCCATGCCACCCAAACCTACAGAGACCAACCTAGGAGTTCTGGGAAGTAAAAGTATTTTACTTCATAGAAGAAAACAAATGTTTCTAAAGGATGCTGGTTCTAAAAAAAAAAAAAAAAAAAAAAAAAAATTCCCTCCAAAATATTGAGGAAGACATGATGTTCATACCATTTGATCTGTTTATTTTGCCAAGTCATTGTGATTCAGATAATATATACTTGGCATAAGTAAGCTAGGAACAGATGTAGATGAAGACCACTAAAACATACATAATTTTCACACAATAAGCACCAAGACTAACAGATTCCTGGGGGTATCCCATTTAAGGAATAATCATGTTGTCTGTCTTTTTGGCATAACTTAGAGTGAACCCCAATTTCTACAGATTGTCCACATTCTTGAGGGGTGATCCCTTAGCCAAGTTATTTGTTGATCATATCCAACTAGAACGTTAGGATTGCCACCAAAGCCAAAGAGTATACTTTCTTGACCAGAAAATATTTTCCCTTGATGGCCCTTTAGTGCTTCTCTAACATTAGTTATTGTGAGACCTAAGATTATTCATTTGCAATGGGTACCCGTGAAGAAGATGCTGGTGGCCATGGTACCAAATGAGTAGCATAAGATCACTGTGTTCTGATTTTTTTTTTATCTATTGTCCTCTACTACCCTCTCCCATGCTGTCTCCACTTCAGTATCATCTCACAGCTCCACAAGCTGGCCAACCACATCTCCAACATTCACATCAGTAGCTCTCCCCTCAAAGTTCTGATCATCAAGCCAGTGTTGGTTACCCAAGCCCTTCTATAATTTACCCTCAGGGATCTGTTAGTCTTGGTGTTTATTGTGTAAAAGTCAAGTATGCTCTAGTGGTGTTAATCTACATCTCTCTGTTCCTAGTTTATTTATGCTAATAAATCATCTGTATCACAATGACTTGTCAAAATAAACAGATCAAATGGTATAAACACTGTAACTTCCTCAATTTTTTTTTTGGAGGAAGAAATCATTAAAATTTCTAGAACCAGCATCCTTTAGAAACATTTTTTTTCTTCTATGAAATAATGTTCTATTCCTTGTCTGCTTATATAATGGCTGGTTCTTCTCAGTTCAATAATTAGAGGGCAGGTTTATAGTCAAAACTGCCAAACTAACCCCCATGGCTAGCCAGCTAGACATTTTACATTTGTACATCTTGAAAAAAAATTATACCACTTAGATATTTAAACATTAGAAATAAGATTCCTTGCCACCCTGACCTTTGCAGAGTCTATTTTCTAGGACCTCATTTCTTCTCAAAGACTGCAGTGAACATTGGTTTTCATCTAATTTTTCAGAACTACAATACTTGAAGGGAAAAGTGTACTGAGATTTTCTTTTATTCATAGTTTTAGAGAATTTTATGCGTGAGTACCGTATTTACATCATTTCTACCCCTTCTTTTCCTCTTCCAGCTCCTTCCATGTCCACCACTACTCTCAAATTCATGACCTGTTCTTAATCATTGTTGTTACACACACACACACATACATACACACACACACACACACACACACCCTCTGAGCCCATTCATTAGTATTGTTCTTATATACACGTATTTAGGCCGAACCACTAGAAATTAGATCACCTATAAAGAGGCTCATCTCTAAAGAAAATTGATGCTTGCTCTCCCAGCAGCTATTGGTGATCCATTGTTCTTCATTTAGGGGTGGGGACTTGCAGTATTTCTCCCATCCACAAGAGCATGTCAACTGGCGGTGTCATTGTGCCAGTCTTGCTTAGGCAACCATATTGTTGAGACTTTGTAGGTGCTGCTTCCCTGTCATGTCTAGCACACACTAATCATGAGTAGGCATTCCAATCCTCTAGCTATTATCCTTTCCGCACCTTCTTCAGCTATGTTCTCTGAACCTTAGGTAAAGAGGTGTCATTGTAAATGTACCAGATGGAGTTGGACACCCCACAGTCACTTATTCTCATCATACTGAGATTTATTAAAGGTTCTATGCCCTGATAAAGCATTGTCCAATTGAGCCGAACCTTTTCAACATACAGTATGCATATATATCTCCAAAGTCTATTGTGGTTTAAACCAACATTTTAAGATAATAATCAACAATGGAGAGAATTAAAGTTGATGTATTGCCAGACAAACTGCATTTTTGGTGACATATCCCAAAATCTTATCTGTGTATTTTAATCATAAGCATCCATGTTTAGCTAAGACCAGATTCCTACAAGCCACATGTCTAGGCTATGAAAAATAAAAATTCAGATGTGGGTTTTGTGCAAAGAAAGTCTCCCTGGAAGCTTATAAGAAGAAAGAACTTTGAAATTCTCTTTTCTTCTTTCAAGGTCCATATGGTCTACACTACCTTTGTCCCCAGCTCCCATGCCAATAGGTGAGGCATTTCTATCTTGACCAAAGTTTCTGCAAAACACTGATTCATCTCTATGGATAACTTTCCTTGCATGCTGTGTTATTTTTTTAGGCATAAAAATAATAAGAGCACAATTTCAGCTAGTAGCAGCAGCCCAGAATTAATAAATAAGTAAGGACATAAAAGTGAAAGTGTAAAAAAAGGGTGAGGTGAGAAATCACCCCACACAGAGTGGGGATGAGGGCAAGGATGTGAGGAGAGGTTGCAAACACAGAGTGGACCATTTTTCAAAGAAGCTTATGAAACGTCTTTGAATTTCACTTGAACTGCCTCTGACCTTAGATGAGAAATCAATATAAGGTCTGTGGCATTTTCGGCACAGGCCTTACATTGTGTGCAAATCCTGTGTAATGGTCCATCCTTCATTCAAGAATTAGACACAGAAACCCACACTTATAGTAGATCATGGAACTTCTATTATAATCGGCAAGCATAAACAAGGAAATCTGTCCCACTGGGTCTGGAGTGTAGAGATACAAAGGATGTCAGTGGGGTCTGAGGCTTACTGAATAAACAGAAAGTGGCAAAGAGTGTTTACATCTATTTGCAGCAAGAGGAATTTGCAATAATTTTGTAACAGTGTACAGCGAGAATTGCTTAGCCTCACTCATTCCACAGATATTCACAGAAGTTTCCAAACCTTGTGGTCATTTTTCTTGACATTCACAAATACGTTAGATCACATCCTATGAAATCCTTCTTGAACTTTAACCTTGTTGATCTTCAAATGAAAATTCCTGGGTATTCAATTCAATATAGCAAATTGAGCCAGAGGGCATGGGGAGCAAAATATATTATTTGTTTTATTTGTGCGTGTGCGTGTGTGTGTGTGTGTGTGTGTGTGTGTGTGTGTAAAAACACATATGTGCAAGTATAAGCATACACATGCCAGGATACATGACCCAGATTTAGTCTATCAGTCTTGGCAGTGAGCAACATTACCAGTTGAACTATCTTGCTGGCTCTTGAATTTTTCAAGTCTCCATTTTCCATCTCCACCCCCAGGGAACTGTGTAATGCAGTAACGCCATCAAGGCTGGCTCAAGCCATCGATGTCCTGCAAAGCACAGAAGGTGAGACCAGTGTGACCAGCATTAGAGGGCTTGCCTCCAAGTCTGATGACTGAAGACTGACCACTGTGGAAAAGGAAAAGAACCAACACCCATATGTTGTTCTCTGACATCCACATGGACACCATGGTGCACACACACACATGAGCACACACATATACACACACCTGCACTCACACGTTCATACACATACACACACATGAACATACACATATACACACACCTGCACTCACACGTTCACACACACACACACACACACAAACACAAGAGCACATGAGCACACACATACACATACAAAAACACACAAACACTAAAATAAATTTTAAAAAATTTAATAACCTAGAAAACTAACTTATAGGAAGATCATTGATGTGAAAAACAGCCTAACAATGAAAGAATTAGGCAGATATCCCCCAAAATGTGATTTAAACCAATCTCAAGCAATAGTGTATAGCAGCGGGGCGGGGGGGTGGGGGGGTGGGGGATTTCTAGATGATCATAGCAACAGCTTTGAAACTGGATTCAACCCAGATTTATCTAGTTCCTCCTCCACCACTATCACATAGAACCAGTTGATTGGATTCTGTATTTTAAGAAAATTTAACATTTTTATATCTACCTGGTAGAATCATTAAGTTTAAAGTGTAAAATGTACAAATGAGTATTAGAGTGAACTAACCAGAAAAAATGTCTATTTCCTATTCTTAGCCTATGCTTACCACCCCACTCCCTGGGGTCTGTCTACCACATATTATAGAAAAGCCTAAAGAAAACCTAAAGTGTTGGGAAATATTATTTTAAGGTGTGTTACTTTTGTTTATGTTGCATTTGTTTAACTCTGTGAAGCTGTGCTACTGTGCCTGTGTAAAACACCTGATGGTCTAATGAAGAACTGGCTAGGCAGGAGAAAGGATAGGCAAGACTGGCAGGCAGAGAGAATTAATAGAAAGAGAAATCTGGGAGAGGAAGAAGAAACAAGAGAAGGAGGAGGACTCCAGGGGCCAGCCACCCAGCTACACAGTTAGCCATGGAGTGAGAGTAAGATTTACAGAAGTAAGAGAACAGAAAAATCCCAGAGAAAAAAGGTGGATAGGCTAATCTAAGTTAAGGAAAGCCGGCTAGAAACAAGCCAAACCAAGACCAGGCATTTATAATTAAGAATAAGCCTCAGGCCGGGCGGTGGTGGCGCACGCCTTTAATCCCAGCACTCGGGAGGCAGAGCCAGGCGGATCTCTGTGAGTTCGAGGCCAGCCTGGGCTACCAAGTGAGTTCCAGGAAAGGTGCAAAGCTACACAGAGAAACCCTGTCTCGAAAAACAAAAAAAAAAAACAAAAAAAAAAAAAAAAAAAAAAAAAAAGAATAAGCCTCCATGTGTGGTTTATTTGGGAGGTGGGTGGTGGGCCCCCTAAAAGAGCAAAACAAACAACACTGAAGTTTTCTTAATGACTCTATCTCCATAACAAACTGCAATTACCTGACATCTTTGGAGCCAATCAACAGTCTTAATTATTCCTGATGATTATAATAAGCTTATCTGTCTTGTAATATTTTCTTGTGTATTATAAGAAGCAGCATCTAACGAATGCATCTAATGATCTAAGTGTCTAGAAAATTAACCCTACAATAGAGAAGCCAACAAACTTTTCTATAAAGGGCGAAAAAGTAGGTACTTTCTATCTTTCACATGGTGTAAGGTACAAATACTTGGCCCTACAGTGGCCAGTAGATAAAAGTCAGACACAACATGTGAGTGAATAAGCACATTTGTGTTGTTCCAGTAAATTTCACTTATGGATTCTGAATTCAAATTCCATAACATTTTTAAGTATCACAAAGTGTTCTTGTTGTTGTTGTTGTTGTTGTCACCTTTCAGCCATTTAAAAATATAAACATCGTACTTTGCCATACCAAAATAGTTGGTGAGTAGGATTTTCCCAGTGACCAATGTATACTGACCCATGCTCTCATGCTCAAAATGTAGTGCATTGACAGCTGCCATATCACTTAGGAAATGCATTTTGTCCTTGTAATATTTTGGTATACAGCAAAAAGAGAAGAATGAATTAATTAATAGGAAGAAGAATGAGAAAGGAAGAGAGAGAAAGAAGATTACAGAGAAGGGAAAGAGGGAAGGGAGGCAAGAAGGAAGGAAGGAAGGAAGGAAGGAAGGAAGGAAGGAAGGAAGGAAGGAAGGAAAGAAGAATGAGGAAGGGAAGGGAAAGAATAGAGGAAGAGAAGAGGAGAACAAGGGAATGGGGAAGGGAGATGAATGCACCTCAGATGTTAAGTTCTCCTCTACCAAGAAGCCTAGTATCATTGTCATGCCTGTCAATTTCTCTTATCTGGGTCACTGGCAATATTTCTGATAATCCAGAGATGATTCTTGTCTACTCTATTTGCAACAATCAGCTTCACTCAGAGTTGCTGTTTGTGGAACCCTCTGCATTGTCTGACCATTTGAAACAATCACTGCCAATGGGAGGTGCTTCAAAGTGAAGTGAGCAGAGATCTCCTTGGAAGAACATGATACCTTGGTCCAGAAGTCAGTTCTAATGATGACCAGGTAAAACTTGGGGAGGGGGAACAATCCATCTTTAGACAGTTATCTCATCATTAAAATGAGTTAATAATTGTACTCCATATATGTCTCCTAATCTTACCAAAGTAAAACTCATGAATTTCTGAATTCAGAAATTTCAGATTTGCTAATTCCTAACATGCATTTTTAGAGAATCTTAAGTGAAATAATTATGTATTCAAATTTTCTATGAATAAAGTTGCTCAATAAAATAGGATAAGCATTGTCTTGTTCATGATTCTCATAAAATCTGTAATTCTAAGGCTATGAGGAGGTGGCTCATTTAGTACCATGTTTAATATGTAAGCATGAGGACCTGAGATTAGATCTCCAACAACCACATAAAAAGCCAGAAATTCACATCTGTAAACCCAGTTCTGGGACTTGTGAATACAGCCTGATCCCTTGAGCTTGCTAGCCAGCTAGTTTAGCCAACTGTTGAGCTGCAAGCCAATAATAGACCTTGTATCAAAAAAAAAATCAGGTAAATACAATAGAGGAAGATACCTGAATTTGACCTATAGCCTCTATACATACACACACACAAACACACACACACACACACACACACACACACACACACACACACACACACAGGTCTATCTACACGCGTACTTACACACATAAATGCATGCATACATACACCACACAAACACACTTACAAAATTCTAATACTCTAAAGTTAGTTTTAGTAGTAGTAGAATTATTATACCCAGAAATGGTACTGAATATTCTGGTCAACTGCTGCCAAGACAGCTCCATAATCTTATGACACTCCTGTTTCCTGCTGCATTGATGATACTAGCAGTGTCCAGATATGGGGAAATGAATGACTTAGAGACATATGGTGGGGCATTTTTTCATGCCATATGTGGAGGAGGGAAGAATATGATGCCTGCCAATTGCTTTGATTTTTTTTTAATCAAAATTATCAAGGAAAGTAGAATAACATAAAACAAATTCGTGGTTTTAAGTAAAGCGAGTAAGAGCAAAGACAATTTTGTTCATATTCTTGGAAACTTAATAACTAATTTGGCTCCTGGTTTATATCAGAAAAAAAAGTGCTAGTTAAACACAAAGTTGTCTGTGAGTCATAGGAAGTTCTGTAGTGCAGGGAAATTATATCATACCATTTTATGATCTGCTGGGCAGTAATTTTATTTAATAAAGACACAGATGTATGCTTTGCCACATAGGGAAAGGTTTTCAAGTGTTCCCATCATAACTTTGATCAGTTTTTAGATTTTAGTTCTGGCTTATGTCTCTTTTACTTCTCTAGTAAATTTAACTTTTACAAAATAAAAAATAAACTCTACGGAAAAGGCACTTGACTTCATTCTCCTAAATTTGCCATCCTTTTCCAGAGCTATGGATTTTTCTAGAACAACCAAACAATTAAAGGATAGAGAGGATTTGAGATTTTTCTTTTTAGCATCTTGGAAAACATTCTGGATATATAGGTTCTTCAGTTCAAAGAAAACCAATGGCTATGGAATTAAGCAGTGTCTTTTTAGTAAAATCATGAAACCAAGTAAAATATCCAGTAAAAGAAAAAAAGAATACGCTGTCCATTGATTCTGATTCTTTAGTATAATAATATATTCCTTAGGAAACAAAATGTGCTTTCTCAGCATTGCGTCCCAATATTACAGTGAATAAAACCTTGAATAAACAAATTTCTATGACCAGGACCTTCAGTCCTACCCAGGTCATGCAACAACTCTGGACATTTTCTGCCTTGAACCTCCAAAAAGCAAAAGGCTTGAAGATGGCTTCATGTCAGTGTGCCCCAGTAAATCTTGAAAATGGGCAGCTCTAGGCAGGTGATATTTGCTTAGTCTGAGCAAAAGCCTTTGACTGTGAGAGACACTTAAAGTGCTGTGGTAGTGTCAATGAGAAATGGCCCCTGTAGTCTCAGGTATTTGAACCGTTGGGCCACAGTTGGTGCTCTTTGGGGTGTTACAGGATCTTTAGGAGTTACAGCCATGTTGGAGGAAATGCATCACTTGTGACAGACTTTGAAAATCTACAGCCTTGCCTCACTTCCAGCTCACTCTCTGATTTCTGCATGTGGTTGGAGATTGAACTCTGAGCTCCTGCTCTTGCTGCATGCTGCCATGCTTCCCCCAGCAATGCTCTGGGATGGTGTTTCTGTATGCTGTGAATATGTGTTGCTACCATTGGTTAATAAAAATGCTGCCTTAGCCTATGACAAGATAGGTTATAGCCAGACAGGAAATCCAAGCAAAGACACAGGGAGAAGAAGGGTTGAGACAGGGAGACACTGCCAGCTGCTGCCTGAGAGTCAAGATGTAATGGAATTCAGATAAAGTCACGAGGCACATGATGATACATAGATCAATAGAAATAGGTTAATTTAAGATGAAAGAGCTAGTTGATAATAAGCCTGAGGTATAGATCAAACATTTTGTAATTAATATAAGCCTCTGTGTGTTTATTTGGGACCAAGTAGCTATGAGACATAGAAAAACTTCTGACTACATAGCAATATGGAGTCTCTCTCTGGAACCATACCCAAAATAAACTTACTTCCTTAAGTTGCTTTTAGTCATAGCATTTTATTACAACAACAGAAAAAAAAACTGGCACAAATGCAACAGTGAGGAATTCCTGGAGGTTGGGTTTAGACAGGCACGAAGAAGAGGAAACTCCTTAAAAACACAATCTTAAAGAATGTCACAGTTCCCTAGGCTTCGTTTCCAAGAAAAAGACAAAGTTCTCAGTGGACATTCAAGAAAAATGGCTGCATCCATCCTATTGATATGACCATGAAAATGATTCATTAATTAGGTTAGAGGTTTTGATAAATAGCTTCTTTGATTCTGTCTGAGAGATTCTTGGATGTTATTTTTTTACTAGAGTTTTGAACGTATTAATCATGGGGAAGAATCAATGAGTTAAAGATAAAGTGATAGAAACTATCCACACAAAATGTAAAGGGAGGGAGGAGTAAAAACCACACATCTAATTATTTAGAAACATATAACAGGTTCATGAATTGGGAAGGTTCAATGGTATTAACATATTAATACTCTTCAGCCTGGTCTATAGATTCAATACAGCCTGAATTAAAAATCTAGTTTCCCTCATATATTGGGATTGTTGGGCCTACAAAGACAAAAATAACATTTCATAGACAGACAAAAGAATTATAAGGGGGAAATTTAACCAAATCTGAAAGTCATATGGATAGAAGAGGTATTTCAATCAAGACCATCAATCATGGACTTAGAACATGATTTGAAAATCAGCTATCATGGAGCTAGAGAAATGCTTCCTGAATTTTTTTGTTTTTATGGTGTGTGTGTGTGTGTGTATGTGTGTGTGTGTGTGTGTGTGTGTTTTATACACTCCTTCTTTGTTTTTTCCTTTTTGTTAGTGTGTTCATTTTGTTTTATCCATGTTTGTCTGTTTTGTTTGTTTTCTTAAGAGAGTGAGAAAGAATGCATGGAGTTGGAAGGATGGGGAGGACCTGGGAGGAAGTGAAGGAGGGAAAATCATGATCAGAATACACTGTATGGAAAAAACTTTATTTTCAACTAAAAAATTAGTATTTCCAAATGAACAAGTTAACAAAGTTGGAGGGAAATAAAAGAGAGCACTTGCTGCTCTTTCAGAGGAACCCAGGGTTGGCTCACAGCATCCACGTGATGGCTCACAATTGTCTCTACCCCCAGTTCCAAGGAGTTAATGCTCTCTTATGGTCTCCATGGGCAGTACACACACATAGCACACCTACACAAATGCAGACAAACACTCATGCACATAAAATGAAAATACGTAAATCATGTTTTAAAATAACCAAACCAACTACCAGTGTGCCTTGAGAAGAGGTATATAGGAAAAACATAGCAAAATGGAAAGGAAATAAAATATATTTATACTGCATGTGCTCACTGAGGATTTCCCTCAGCAGAGGAGGAATAATAATGATAATCATGAAGATAAAAACATCCTTCCAATGGACACTACCAACCCTCTTTCTTTCTCAGCCCTCACTATCCTTGATCAGAGCTGCAATAGTAGTTATGGGAGTATGGCATTAGTCACAATATGTTTTAACACTGTGAATGTCTACCTGCCAAGCATTGCCAAGGGGCAGTGCTCAGCTCCCAGCATAAGACACCAGCAATAACTTCTATTATCTGATTCATAGTGAGGATTAGCCCTCTACCAGTCTGATTACATTTCTTCCTCCTATTCAAAGAATGGCAGCCTAAGTAGATGAGGACAGCATAAACAAGGAAATACTTGTTCTGGACATAGATTTACCTTCCAGACCTCACTATATCAACTACACCACCACCCATGAGTCACAAAATGTCTTATGCACCAACATGACCTCCTATAATCTGGCTCTAGACAACACTCATTTTACAGTATGTAAGTGTGTCAGTGGGTCCACACCTGAGAACTCACTGGTCTCACATCTCCATCAATAGGAAAATCTTGCAGAATGATGAAACAGCCTTTGGAGATGTATTTGTGGTGGCTCGTCTGTGTTAATACCTAACAGTATTGGGATAATTTCACTCAGATTTGTCTTGAGTCAGAATTTGTCACCAAGAATTTGTCACCAGAAGAGTCTTAACTTCCTTCTTTCTGTGTTGTCTCCCTGGAATAAGGAATTCAAAGTGGCCAGGTGGTATGTCGACTTTTCTATTTCATAGAACTATTATGCCTTTTGGTGGAAGCACATTTTCTTTAGTAACAAAATAATCTAGTCAAACATAACTCCAAAACAAGAGGGAAAGAAGAAAATGCTATTTCTCCTGTTACCCAAATTCATGGATTTGGGTATCAAGGTGTCGGAATGAGAGTGATTCTTCAAACTATGGCCCCTAAATGTACAATAATATATTCAGTCCATTCCTGACTATAATATTCACAGCATGACTATGTTTCAACATCATTACTTACTCTGTAACACTAGATGTGTTCTTAATATTTCATCTATGACTCAGAATAAAAACTCTGAGATATAAAAATGGAGTGGTTCTCATAAAAAGAATGGACACTGATATTAGAAAAACAAAGTTGTATCCCCTTTGGAGTAGAAACTTGATGTGTGTTTCATTTGTACATGGTCTAGTTGTGTCACAAACAAAAGCAAGATTTCACTGTTATCTTTATTTATGTGGTATTATTGGGGACTGAATCCAGGGTTTCATGTGTAGTAAATATGAGCTTTACCACTGAGCTACTTACCATTTTTGTTGGAGAGTTATTTATACCTTAAAAATGTGAACAGGTAACAATTTAACAACTAACAAGCTGTGTTATCATTTTACCATGTCAACTTAGCTAACCATGCATTATACTTCCCAGAATCCTCTCCTTCCATGGTTCTGGACAAGAGTTGACCAATATTTGCAAGAGATTGGAAAGTACAAACAGAGCTACAGTGGACTGCAGGCCATGTTACTCTATGAAGGCTGTTGTGATAGCCCTGCATGGCCTAAATGTGTTATTATCCACCCACTGTTCGTAGTATTGATGAAGCAGCATCTTACCTCCTGAACTCTAGATGATTCTAGGTCTTTCTTTGCAGCTCTGAGTCCTGAAACAAAAGTATGAGCACCATCATGGCAAAGAGTGCCAGCCCTTCTGCAGGTTACCCATAGGGAGAGTTTGAGGAGGTAAAAGACAGACATGAGTTTTGGTTTGTTGTCATGGGTTCATTTTTCCTGATTCTAGTTTTGCTATTCCTGCATGTATCCACCTCATATCTCTCAGTCTGTGACTTAGAATGATTTCAGGATCAACTCAACTTCAAAGATCACAGAGGCATAGAACCTTCCATGAATTTCCATTATTGCACAGATCTAAGACCTATAATAAAACTCTTACTTATGATCATTTGCATACTTCATTGAGAGAGCTATAATTAATCCATTATATCTTATTCCACCACCATCTGAAAGAAGAAAGGCAATAATCAGAAAACCAAAAGTCCTAGCTAGATGTGTAGATAAATTGATATGACATATTACATGATATGATAAGGTATGATATGATAGATGTGTGCATGATGGATATAAATTTTACTATTATAAAATGGTTTGTTCCTCTTCTGCTTTTTTGGCCAACCTAGAAATGAAATTTAATTACTAAAACTTTTCATAACACAACTCTCATTTAGACTACATGGCATGCTAGCATCTTCCAGCCAAGAAAGGAGGGGGAAAGCTAGGACGAGTCGTGGGTGAAACCAGGACACGTGTACTAGGAAGAAAGACTGCCCCTGTCCACAAAGAGATCAACAATCCAAAGCAACCGAGAACAGCTCTTATCTGGGACAAGCATCTATCAGCTCCATACAGAGAATGGTCCAGGATTAGGCAACAAGAATGTGCTGGTCATCTGACAAAAGCGTCAGCTGTTTTCATTAGAATAAGGAGGCCCATCTGGTCTAGTAACCGAGAGCACTCAAACCCGTTATGCTTATCGGTAGCAAAACTTCAGCAACAGATCCTTTTACCTTTAAATCCTGAATCTGTTCCTATATCTAAAAGCCAATAGTCAAGTCATTAAATGAAGAAATAAGTGACTGATATATACCCAGAAGGCTAAGAGCAGAAAATGACTGATGATATCAAAGATTCGTACTATCAAAGTCCTGCTATTTGACTAGTTTGACTTAAAAGATGTTTTTATAAAATAAAAATAACATATATCATTCTAATGACATGTATGTTTGTACATATATTTGTAAATGAAGATGTATTTATTTTTAATATATAGAATAAACTTTAAAGTTATATGAAAAAAATTATTATATGGACATATATGGAGAGAGAGAGAGAGAGAACTGATAGATATCTCTTCTAGCTCTAGATTAATGCATAGAAACAGAGGGAGACAGAAAGAGGGAGTGAGAAGGAGTGAGCACATCATTTAGGTCATAACCTTAGTGATATCCATCGGTTTAGTCCTTTTGTAGGACAGACGAAAGGACCTTTTTTCAGAGAAAATTCTAACTAGCAAAATGCAATAAAAAACAAATAAAAACGAAAAAGGACGATGAATATGGAGAGAATTAGAAGCTTGGGTAGGGCTCTATTGTTTTTCCCTTTTGTCATGAGCATCAAAAGTAAGCTGCTGACAGGCTCACCTTCGTGTGTATAGTCATGATCCTGATTGGCTTTTCAGCCTAAACTAAACTAAAGTGAGAATACAGTAGCATCAGCAGTTAATTTTACTCACTCAAAATGATACCTGTCTTAGTATCTTTTCCTGTTGCTGTGATAAAATACCCTAACCAAAGCAACTTAAAGAAGAAAGGGTTTATTTTGGCTCACAGTTCAAAGTCCAGCCCATCATGGTGGCGAAGTCACAGCTGCAGTGACTTGAAGCAGCTGAGCACATTACATCCAAAGACAGAAGAAAAGAGCAATGACAGTGTGCATGCCAGCACTCAGCTCACTTTCTCTATGCTTAGATAGTCCAGGATCCACTGCCTAGGGAATGGTGCTACCCACATCAGGCAGGTCTTCCTACCTCAATTAATATAATCAAGAATATTCCCAGATGACGTCTAAAGGCTCATATTCCAAATGATTCCAATTTCTTTCAAATTAGCGACACTAAACCAGCACCTAGAGACACATGTTTTCACTGGCTAAATCTTCAAATTAATAAAGAAAATGTGCCAGTTCTAAAACCTTTTCCAGAAGAGAGAATACTTCCCAACTCACTGCGGGAGAGGCCATCAGGACTTAATCTAAAACAAAACAGAAATATTCCACAGAGGATAACAAACTGCAAATCAATAACCCACATGACATGAAAGCATGTGCAAAAAGTCCTCAACAAATACTAACAAGTTGATACTGCAGAATATAGAAATACCTGTGCCTCTCAACCAATTGAGGTATACCCCAGGAATGCACAGCTTACTCAATATTCAAAAACCAATGTTAAGTTACCACATTGTTGAATGAAATATGAAAAATCCTAGAGTTATCTCCATAGGTGTAGGAAAAGCATTCCACAGATTCTATGTTCATCAGCAAACTAAAAAACACAGGGAAACTTTCTCAAATTGGTAAAGTTATCTTCTTAAAAAAATCTGCAACTCCTATGACAACCAATAGTAAAAGACTATCCATAATTCTTACCAGTATGATGAAGAAGGAAGAAGGAAGATGTATCTGTTCATAATTTGTCATTGCAACAAAAATTTCAACATATGCAAAAGGCAAGAAAATAAATAAACTGCATATAGCAGTGAAAGTGTTGTTATTTGCAGACAACATAACTCTGAATTATGCTATATAAATGAATAACAGCTCCATAGAAATCAAGTTTGAATCTTATACTGATACTTTTACAATCCTGTTTTGTTTTACATATTAGTAATAAGCAGTTTGAATTTCCAAACCTGATACAATTTAAGCACAATGAATAATGTGAAAATACAAAATCCTAATGGGTAAATGTGATAAAAAAAAAATAACTCCTCCCAATGAAAACACAAACCACTTGCTGAAGAAATTTTAAAAGATATAAACTAAAGACATACTGTGATTATAGAATGAAAAACTCTTTATTGTTAATCAGTCGATTTTAATGATTGGGTCTAACATAATCCCAACAGAAACCCTGAAGGGCTTTGTTGGGTAGGAATTAGGAGAACAACTCTAGAGTGTATGCAAGTATTCCAATTTCACTGGGAAGGCAAAATATCCTTGACAAAGAAGAGCTAAGTTGATCAAGGAAAAGGCTTAGTGTGTGAGAGGACTAGCTATGAGAGCATGGAGCTTCCTATGTAAAATGCTGAACACGGCTGTTTGTGTTTGTAAACCCAATGTTGGAGAGAGAAGACAGGTACATCCCCAGAGCCAGCTGGCCAGCCAGGCTAACTTAAGATGTAAGTTTTTGCTTTAGTGAGAGATCCTGACTCCAGGGAATAGAGAGTGATAAAGGAAGACACTCATGTCCCATGTCTTTCTCTGTCCTCCTATGCACATGCATGGGGACATGTACCTTTGCACTCACATGTATGCAACCACAGAAAAAGCACAATTGAACACACACACACACAGGCACTAGATGAAGTAATAATAATCTAGAATTACTGAAAATTAAATTCATATAATTAAAGCATTAACAGACTTTAACAAATTCTAAAACCCGAATTCTGTCATGGTATGGATGATGTAAAGATTTGGGCATTTGCAGGTATCTGAAATTCATTGTTCAATCCTTTACTCATTTTGAAAGTTGAAATGGAAGACAGGTACAGACAATGGCATATAATTGATAAGAAGACAGTTGACAACCATTCATTCTAAGTCATAAAGCCTTTTACAATAAAGCCTTTCTTTCAATAATGCTTTAGAAATTTCAGCTTGAGCAGCAAGTGGAACTTAATAACTAGTTTTGCTCCTGATACACAGAATATTATCCACAGCACAATCAAAGCTTTATTCGTATTATGTCCCTTCAATTCATCTGACTAGATTTCTGCTGTAGAGTCATTATCTAGCTTTCAAAACCTCTTGCGTGCCTTCTGGTGATATTTAATCTGTGTACCCCAATAAAGCTTATCTGAGGATCAGAGGAAAAAGCCAGCCACTATAGTAAACATAGAAGTCAGGCAATGGTAGCACACACCTTTAAACCTAGCATTCGGGAGGCAGAAATCCATCCAGATCTCTGTGGGTTCAAGGCCACACCGGGAACAGAGCCAGGCATGGTGGTACATGCCTTTAATCCCTGCACTAACTATAGAGGTCTGGAGGTCTGTACAAGCAGACAGGAAGTGATGTAGCTAGGCAGAGAGAGGAAATGAGATGGCAGAACAGAAAGGCATATAGGCATGGATAGATAGATAGATAGATAGATAGATAGATAGATAGATAGATAGATAGATAGATATGCATATAGCCCTGGAGACTGAGGGCTAGTGAGGTGAGGTTGGCTGTGGCTTGTCCTATTCCGCTGATTTCTCAGTTTTAACTCAATTTCTGGTTCCAGATTTTTTTTATTAATAAGACTGCTTAGCAATTCGTCTTACAGTGCCTCCTAATTTCCAGAGAGATTGAATATTGCTTAGACATCCCCAACTCCCAGGGTCTCTCATCAGCACCTTCTTGTGCAAAGCTTGCACCTCTATCATGAACTCTTAGTTGCTCCCTCCTCAAAGTTGCTCCAGTCCTCTGAGTTCCTGGAAAATGAGGCTGCTACCCACTTAAAATGTGAGCAATAACATACATATGTCACTGCCATGTGGCCCATGTTAGATATGTTGCCTTGCATGGCTACCATAGTCAGAATTAAAGCATACATTTGTCATGATTCTTTGCTGACAAAAGTAGATAACATTTAGAACCAGCCCTCTATTCTATGAACATTTCCACCTTCCCTAAGCAACTGTTCATTTCTATTCCTCTCGTGGTTAGTATCAACTACTAAAATGCCTTAAGGTAGAGTATACAAAATGTTCTGTTAACCTGTACTTTCTCTGATTTCATATATCTAGCTGTACTCACTAGTTTTCCTTTAACATAATAGAATTCCTAAGATACTAACTTATGCGGAGAAGTGTTTATTTTGGCTGATGAATTTAGACATTCCAGATCACAAGCATTGCTTTGGTCCTGTGGTGCAGACAGAACAGCACCTTAGGAGAGCGTGATATTCAAAACCATTTACATCAGGAACAAAAGAATATAAAGAAAGAAAAAGAGGTTGAGGTTGCACAATCCCCTTCAAGAGCAGTCTTCCAATAACTGAAAGCCCTCCCTCTAGACCTCACCTTTCCAAGACTCCACCACCTCTTGAGAGTGATGTCCTAGGAGCAGGTCTTGAATACACAGGAGACTGTAACGATAGTTACAATCCCAATGATACTGTCTGTCAACTACCTTTTTACATGGTTGTAGTTTTGCAAGTATCAATGCATTTGGGAAATTTTTTCCTGACTGTGAAGTAGTTATTTGCTTCTCCATGTTTAAAAATAAACCCATAACAAAGGAGTCTAGACAATGTATATGTGTGGGAGTGAGGTATATATGGGCACAGGCAGAGGTTAGAGAAGTATCTTCCTCAATTGCTCTCCATCTTTTTTTTTTGAGACCTGGAGCTCTCTGTTTCAGTGAGTCTTTGGCATCTCCTTGTCTCCATCCCTCCCCTTTCTCCCAGAGCTGATGCTTTTACACGATGAATTCTGGGGATCAAACTCAGAACCTTGAGGATTGTGCAGCAAGTAGTTTACCCCCATCCATCTCCCTAGCCTGTGTCTAGGTAATATAACACACTATCCGTTCCAGGCTTGTAGAATCACAACATCAAGTCTTAGCATCTAGAAGCTCTTTCTAAAGATATAAATAACCTCATGATCTTTTATATAACCATGCACTTCTAGGGAAGTGTTTATCCTGATATTGAGGAAGTCATTTGTGTAAATGGGGAAAATATATAGTCTGAGGGTGGCTGGGATACTTTTCTTCCCACTATGTGTCACTGTAGCTGTGACTGCCTGTGGGTGATGGACCTCTGTGGAGATTGGGAAAAGAGCCTTGTGTTCAGATTTTCCCTTGAGTCATTCTATTGGTTTATGGGTAACTTTCAATATTGCAGGGCAACTTGTTGCACAGAGATACAGACTGTAATCTAGGGACTTTTATCCTTCAACGAAGGATAGGCATCCTCTAGAAACTGGCTCTTTGTTCAAAGAAAGTTTCTCTGACTTTTCACCAGTATGAAAAAACAATCTATGTAGTGAAAAGTAAACATTTTGACATCTGTGACATGTTTTCTCCTGATTGTGTGATTACAAAGAAGGAAAAAATGAATAGAAAACCCCAAGATTTCCATTACCATCAAATGTCAGAGTTCTACTGTATAAGTATTAACAATTCCTTAAAGAGATACTGACCATGAACTAAGTAATATTTGGGGCCACATAGTCACTCTATAGACAACCCTGATTTATTTCTCAGCATCATTTTTTCAAAGTAGACGTGGACTATCTGGAAGAGTTCAGAATTCTTGAACTCATCCATTGTCTATGTTAACCTAAGCTATCATTGACCAGATGAACCCACCGCTGAGTTCAAACACTAGCTTTTACTAAACCAAGCATTTGAGGAGATGGGCACTTCCCTGAGCCAACACATGTAAAGTATTTGATCCTGCATCTGAGGTTAGCACAGATACAGCTCACAGAACAAAAATGTGCCCTGGCATCGTGTTAAGGAAAACCACTTCCAGTCATCAGATAGTGGTTGGGCTGGGATTTTTGTTGTTGTGGTTGTCCTAAGAATTCTGGCTACTTAAGAAACTCAGAGAGATAGTGACAGCACTCATGTCTAAAAGGATCACAGCATCAAAGAAAACTGCTTTTTTGCCATATTTTCTCATTTCATTTTATCATAGTGCCTTCTGAGTGAATTTGAGAATCATGTTGCAAATTGTAATGTGTATCAGCTAGATATTAGAGGTGATATAAAGTGAGGGTACCAAATACAGATGTCCCTGTTACTGCATCTTATGGGACCTCACTCCCCTTTCAAGTCAGGTAGAGTCTGCTCACATGGGTGAGTGCAGAACTGTTGACTGACCTCACACTTAGCTATTGTCCATTTCCCATGGCACCCTGGTGCTGTCCTCTCGTTGCTATCAGGCATGCTTAATCTTTATGTCGAACTCACAGGATTTAGAATCATCTAGACACATTGTCTATAAGCACATTTTCAGAGAGGTAAAATGGAGGATGGAAGACCAACCCTGAAGATAGACAACAGCATCACATGAGCCGGGATCTCAGATGGAATCAAAAGGCAAACACAGCACTGCTGCAGCCTCATTTATAACCACTGTAGTTAAATAAACTAAGGTTCTCGTTTATTTAACTATGGTCTATATGGGCACTGGTCCTACCTCTTTTGGAAATCCCAGGTTCAGTACCAGTCCATTCTCCAGTCCCACTTGAGGATCTTGATTCTTTTCCCACCAAGATCTATCTCAATTATCTTGAGAATATATGCTCTCCTTTGGTCTTAGCTCTAGCTAAGTGCCAGGAAGGACTTAAGGCTAACTATCCATCTATCTATACCTTTTCCTATGGATGTTTGACATTATGCAAAAATCAGAGGTGAAAAGGTATGCTTTAAGAGCTATGATGCTTGAGCTGGAAAGCTCACTTGGTTAAGAGCACTTGTTCTTGCAGAGCATCCAGGTTCAATGCCCAGCACCCACATGATGGTTCACAATCGTCCATAACTTCAGTTCTAAGGAATCCAATGCCTTTTGTTAACCTCCAAGAGTATGAGGCATTCACATAATAGCTATGGAGCTTGGGAGAAATGTCAAAGAATGTCAGGGTCATTCCATAGAGGGAGGGACTGAAGGCTGCTAGAAGTGCTGGACAGATCAGAAAGTCCTAGAACTGAGCTTAAGAATTATTGCATTGAGGTCAGCCATGTGGCCCAGGGTTTAGAAGCAATGTTAGAAATCATGGCTGGCTGTCTCTCCTTTGTAGCTTTCTAAATGATTTGTGTATAATCTTGAACAAACTGTATAACATCTCTAGCCTGACATCTCTTTATCTTTAATGTTGCATAGAATAGGGAACTTCTTATACTACTGTGTATACAGTAATGTATAACAACTAGCACAATACAGATAAAATTTAGAGCCTAGAATGGCATGTTATCAGTGTTCATTGAGTAAGAGGGACAATGACAGGAAGGTGATGATTATGATGATGATGATGGTAGTGGTGGTGGTGGTGGTGAGATAGCAATGATTATGGTAACAATAGTGATGGTAATAGTGATGATGATAATAGTGGTGATGGTGATTGAGGAATTGATAATGATGATTATGGGGATAATGGAGATGGTGGTAATGACGATGATTAAAAATGTTAGGAATGATGATTATGATGGGGATGATTATGATAGGGATGATGGTGATAGTGATGATGATGTTGAGGAGGAGGAAGATGAAAATGCACATAGATGCAGAGTTGTACAGAACAGAAAAGTTACAATTTCTCATCCTCCAACTCCCAAAGAAGCAGTAGTTCTCAAGAGTGAAAGATCCACATTTAGCACCATGGACAGAAGTATATGATTTTACTCCTTCACACTCACACATATGCACATACAGACATAAATAAAAAAAAACCTTACACAATCTAAATTATAAATGGAAGGCTGTGCCAAATCACTGGTGAAAATATTTCTTTGGAATTTCACGTTGGTCTTTAGTTATAAAAATACCATGGACATCCTTACCATTGCTCCAGGGTTTCGTTTCTACATGGTATTTATGTGCACAGTTACTCCACAAATATTTTGAAATTAGATTTCATAAGCCAGGCACTGTGTTGGGGGCATATGCCTATCCAAGGCAGGCTCTATCCCTGTTCCCAGGAAGTTTACATATAATTGGGAAGGTACATAATTAGAGCTGGGCAAGGTTGGAAATGTACCTATGAATCTCAACTCCTGGAAACTGAGGCAGAAAGATCACTGTGAGTTTGAGGTAATCCTAGGTTACTTAGAAAAAGTCTGTCTCAACTATATACACAAAACCACTAAACAACTGTATATACACAAAACAGACAAGTAGTTAGAATAAAATGCAACAAGCACCAGAACAGGAAATATTCACTGTGTTAGGGACACAGGTCAGGGTATGGGTATTGTTTTCTAGGGTGACACAAAAGATCTCCTTGAAGTAATAACATGTGCAAGTATTCATGAAATTAGTTTGGTAAGAAACCAGGGAAAACATTTTTCTGGCAGAATAAAAAGCAACACGTATGGCATCAGAGAACTTGTATGTGTCGGAATGCATGAAAGGATGGCCAGATCAAAAAGAGTAAAACACTTGGGATCTTCTCAGGCATGTTAACAAGTTTTTATTTCCCTCAAAGAAAATAAAAACCACTGGGCCACTTTTAAGAAGACTAAGGTTATCAAACATATAATTATGATCACTCTAATAGATATTTCTTCTGCACTTTTTCATAGACAATTTTATGCATGTATATATTGAATTTTTGTCCTTCTTACTACCCACCCAATGGCTCTCTTCCATTCCCTTCTCTCTCCCACTGAAACCCTTGTTTTCTAAAGTCTCCTTCCACTTTGAATTTTATTTCCCCCACCCACTGAGTTGGGGATTATCTACATGAATACAGTCAACTCACCACGGCTGCAGTGCTGAAGAAAAATGGCACCCCTTCCCTAGTATCCATGAGCTGCCCTCTTGTCACACCCTTTGAACCAAAACCCTTCGACCAATCCCAATTTCTGTGTGTAAAATCCACCAAAGCCTGATGCTCAAGGCCTTTTATTGTCCTATCTTAGATGTCTAGGCCCATCTCCTTCCAGTTCTTGTCATACTTTCTACAAGCCAACCAGTTATTCTCAAAAATCAACTTGTGCTAACGTACTTTTTCCTTTCATCTTATCCTTACTAACACTAGAAGATTCTCTCATGTTTTTCTCTTCCATCATCCAGGTCCTATTCAAATGTCTTTTCTTCTTGCCTAATTTCTGGGGAGGGGAGTGTTACTTTCATTGTACTGTGTAGCATGAATCTTAAAGAGTCTTATTAATAAAAACAAACCCAAGGCCAGTTATTGGGGTGAATGCTGGAAGATCACAGAAGCAGAACAAGCCACAGACTCACCTCGCCAATTCCTCAGCTAATCCTGTTTCCTCAGATTGGAAGCCTCTGAGTCCTCATTCAGAATGAATCTCAGCTGAACTGCTACTCAAAAGCCTAGAAGTTTAACCAGCTCTAGTTCCTGGTCCTCACACCTTATATACCTTTCTGCTTCCTGCCATCACTTCCTTGGGATTAAAGGCATGTGGCACCATGCCTGGCTGTTTCCACTGTGGCTTTGAACTCACAGAGATCCAGACAGATCTCCACCTTTGGAATGCTAGGATTAAAGGCGTGTGTGCCACCATTTTCTGGCCTTTATATCTAGTGGCTGTTCTGTTCTCTGACCCCAGATAAGTTTATTAGGGTGCACAATATTTTGGGGAACACAGTATCACCACAGTACTGTACTTTAAAAAGCGCTTCTTCAGTTTTCTCTCCTTTCCTATGTGACATTTGCATAATATATGCAGTATATATTTTCATCTCTAATGTGTGACATCTGATGGTGAAGGATAAGCTTTATTATCCCTCTACAGCTCTAAGCCTGGTTCTAAAGACTATGATAGAATCACAGTTAATCAGTAAGAAACTGGATAAATCAGGCTTTTAACACTAGAAGATATCCCCTTTCCAAAGCAATAGAGGACATTGTGATCTACAGGTTCACTTTCTCAGAACCTTGTACCAGGTTTCTGTATTATGCAATGTCATTAAATGCATGCTTGAATTTATGTCTATTTTTAGAATATTCATGAGTTGTTTAGATAATAATAGAAAATGAGCCTCATATTTGGATTACTGTGAGAATTAGTTGAGACAACTGAACCATTTTTATAAATACAAAGTGCTATATAAATAGGCATATTTGGCATAAATTTAAAACTACTTCAGTATAATTTCTTGCAGTGAATATTAGCTATGTAATATTGGTACCTATAAATAGATTTATGCAGCAAATCTGTCCCCAGTGGAATCATGTGAACATCTTTCTATTGGTATTAACTGCATAACTTACATGACTTTAGCAAAAGTGAAGAGCATGGGACTCTGAGTCAGCATAATTGGTTTGAATAATGATCTACAAATGATTTACTCCTTATGTGCAGTTTTCAATGCTGAGCTTCAGTTTTTCTAAATAATGTAGTGATCCTGCCTTGTAGCATGTATCAAGAACTGAGACAATGAATATAACAATGCTTTTTAAACTGCAGTGTTTCAGTTTATCATAAATATTGGATTTATTATTTCCAACGATCTATTGAAAGTCATGGCATAAATTCCATTCAAAAGTATGTGTTAATAGTAGAAAACATCTCACCCTAACAGACATATCTTCTAAGGGCTCTCCTGGCTCTGGCTACTGAAAGGCGTGGCTGTCCACCTTGGGTTAGCATGTCAGGGTATGTAGAGTGGAAAGGTATGGCAGGTTGAAACGTCTGACTATCAGTAGAGAAGAAAGATAGCACATCAAGAAAATGCATCTAATGGAGAACTTCAGTTTAAGCAGAAAATATCCACCAACATTATGTTACAGTCTCAGTTTCCAAAGAATGCTAGGTCAGGGCAGTGAGATGTCTCAGCTGGTAAAATCACTTGTTGTGCAAACCTCACTAAAAGTTTGATTCCTGGAACTCACAGGGAAAGGAGAGAGCCAAGCCTCAAAGGTCAACGTTTGACTCCACACACCACATGTGCACCTCTCTGCTTTCATTTTACCTCAACTCTGCTATCCCTCTCTTCTCGAACACAGCCCCTCCCCCATGCCACCTTTCTGGTTCCATGGTTTCCACGGCTACTGCAAGTTAAACATACATGACTAAAGTTTCAAAGCTAGGAACGGTGTATAAGGAAGGACCTGTCACCTTTGTCTTTCTGGGCCTGGACTATCACAGTACAGCTTGTTCCAGGTTTGTCCATTTACTTGGAAATTAAATAACGATTATGATAATTTAAGAATTAATGCTAGTTTGCTGTAGCACAATGATAAGTTATGGTTCTTAAAGAAGCTACATAAATAAAGAAATAAAGAAATAAATAATAAATGTAGAGTAAGTCTCAAAATAAAGATGACTGGCATGGTATGCTGTCTGCACAAAGAAGATCACCTCTGACAATTGAAAATGTTTCCAAACAGGGTGAAGCAGTACTGTTTCTCACAAGTAAGTAGAAAGTTCCTAAGCGTATGAACAGACAGATGGCTGGAAGGGATAGGTCAACCCCCAGGTCAAGGACAAAGACTGTGTTTGAGAAAAGGGAAATTCTTGCCCTCCGCTTCTCTAGCAGGAGAAGGAAGTGACTAGGTGCTTTATGAAGGTAGACAGAGTTCTCTTTCATCTTGCATTTTCCTTAATACCTACCTCTTAAGTCTTCCTACCCTTCTGGAAAGTTAGAATGACTCAGGATGACAGGATTGATGCTGACACCTCTGCTGAGCTTTAATAATGAGCTAATTGCCAGAACTACTCATTAATTAACTATATTATTCCTAAAATGTACAAAACAGCAGGATGTGAAGAGGGTGCTTTCCCATTGTGTTGATGTTGGCTGATACACCAAGCCTGAAATTAAAGGGTGAAGAAAACCAAATATTCTAAGGGGAGCTGCACTGTCTACAAGAGGTTCTGCAAACAGGCTTAGGAAACACAGGCTGCCCTTGTGGGCACAAACAACCAGGGAGGCCTGATGACTGGTAAGGGTATTCCGGGGCATATGTATTTCTTTTGCAAGAATATCTCATGATGCTGGACTCTCCTGATTACATAAACCCTGAAGGTACTCTCTAAGTTTGTGTCTCATTTGAAACCTTGAACTTGACTTATGCCCCAAGCACTCCCCCGCAAAGCCTGATGGCTAGAAATTTCTTAGAGCAGCTTGGCATGACAGAAGAGACATGGTGGATTTCAACAATAAAACTATTATCTATGTTGCAAATCCTGTGTCAAAAGTTAAAAACGGGGCTAAGGAATGGCTCAGCCAGTAAAGTATTTGCCTTATGAGAACAGGGTCCTGATTTCAATTTCTGGGACACTTTCATATTTTTAAAAATTAAGAATGGTTGTGTGCTTGTAATCCCAGGATTGGAAGGAACAAATGGGCAGATCCCATGGCTCATTGGACAGCCAGCCTAATCTAGTTAGTCAGCTCCAGATAAGTGAAAGGCTCTGTATCATAAGAAAAATGGATGATGCCTGAGGAACGACCTCTGGCTTCCTTGGGTATATGTACACATATACATGTGCATCTACAAACATATATGCAACTGCACACACATAGAAACACACAAAGTAGAAAATGCCCCCTCTTTATCTACTGTGTGGTACAAGGTCTTCAAATCCCAGCTCTGCTTATGGAAAAGAGATTAAGAGCTATTTGCACTTAGAGACTTGCTAGATTCAAAGATGAAAAGCTATACGCTTTGAGCAAATGAGGCAGATGCAAATCGACTAAAAAATATATCCTGACCAACAGTTAGATTTGGAAGACTAGGGAAAACCAAGGTTTTGTTTAAAACTGATAGAAATGGTCTGAGGACATGCTTAAGCAACAAGCGTGGATCTGTCACCCCACAGACAGTAGCAGACAGGACACCCTCAGATTCAAGATCCTCTGAGAAACACAAGGGGGGGGGGAAGCCCCAAAGAAGAATGACCTGGATCTCCCTTTATGACATCAGCAAGGCAACCATGGGAAAGTGAGGCTAGCTGAGAAGAATTTCTCCACCTTCCCTGTGCACCTGTCCCCAGGCTCCACTGTGTAGCAGCTGAGAGGGCATGGTGAGCGACAGTGGAGTGAATGACCCAAGAGAAAATGGAGAGTGTTCTCCCTAACCCCTTCTTGGATCATGGTTCTCCAGCCTGAGGTTATTCCAAGCTGGGTACACTGAGAAAGAAATTCAGATTAAATAAATCAGAGCCTTTCCACCCCCAATATTCCTCTTCTCTACTTGCATTTTACCTATATTTTCCACCTCTCTCTCTTAATGGCCTCTTTCTAATTTCCTGGCTTCCATAGGGACCACAGGTAAACACACAGAGCTAACAATTCAAAACTGAGATTTGCACGTTTGAGAGAACACATAGTGTTTGTCATTCTGGATCTGGGTTACCTCCCTTATCACAGTGTTTTCCAGTTTCAACTATTTATCTGCAAATGTCATGGTTTTACCTTTCTTTATAGCTAAATAAAATTTCATTGTGTATAAGTACCACATTTTCTTTACTTGACAGACATCACAACTGATTCCATTTCTTAGCAACTGTGAACAGAACAGCAATAAACATGCATGTGCAAGTATCTCTGTGGTAAGATACAGAGTCATTTGTATATATGGCCCAGGAGTGGTATAGCTGGATCACAGAGTCTAATTCTAACTTTTGAGAATCCAAAATGATTGCAGTAGCTTGCACACCCATCGACAGTGTAAGGGCTCTCCTTTTCCCACACCCACACCACCATTTGTTGCCACTCATCTGTAAATTAAAATGACCTGGACTCTACAACATCCAAAAGTGAAACTATATGGTTTTATTTAATGATCAGAAAACCTTTGGTTGTCTTCTTGAGATTATCCAGAGGAAAGGAAAGGAGGACTCAACAGAGCAACTTCACAAGAACAGTGGAGAGAAAAACAATTAAGTTGTTTCCTACTCACCCCCTCCAGAACCCACAGTGTTTAATGTACCAATTATGTGTAAAGTATGTCATTCAATTGTCATAAAACCCCATGATTAGTGTCTGGTGTGATGGCTCAGCAATTAGGGGAATGCAAAGCTCTTACATATAACCCAATTTCAGTTCTCAGCACCCATGTTGGGACGCTTGCAATCAGCTCTACCTCCAGCTCCAGGGCATCCAATGCCCTCTTCTGGCCACTGAGGTCATGTACACTCAAATGCACATAGTCACACACAGATACACATGCACATACCCACACAATTCACAAAGAATAATAAAATAAATCTTCAAAAAGACAAATCTTATGATGATATACCATCATTCTGATTTTATAGATCATGTAAAAAACAGATTACTGAGATGAATTGTTGATAAGTGCCACCGGGAAGAATAAATGTAAACACTCCAAACCTAGGGCTCAATGTGTAAGCTCTTCCATTTCTTACTGCATGCATTATAAACCAAAGTTCCTCCACCACTATTAAACAGACCATGCTGTGAAAATCCTTAGTATTTGCTTCAAATTTCTTACAACTAACAGACAATGGGAAGATATTATAATCAAGTCAACAGTTCTTTCACAAACTCTATACTTTAAGATATAGCTAACATGTAGTAATTTAACAAGAGTTTGATGAGTTTCTTCTATATGGCAGGTGTTTAATAATGAAGAAATAAATGTAAGTATTGTTTAAACAAACATTTACAACCATGGGAATTCAGTAACAACGTGGATCTCCTCTGTAGACAACAGACCAATTGCAGCCCCAGCTGCTAGGTCTTCTAATGCACACATACAAGCACTACTCAGGGAGGATGCCCAGCACTGACTAGAAGGTCAGAAAGAAGCTCCTGAAGGATGTGACCTGCAAGCTAAGAGCATAAAGAGGAGTCCACACAGCAAAATAGAGAAGCAATATAGGCAATTTTCCAGAGGGACGAAAGAGTCTATAAAGGACTGGATGCAAGAGATGGTGGGAAAACATCAAAGGACAGTAGTGGAGAAGTGTCCAGCTTCCAAGGGCAAAAGGAAGGTGGCAAGAGATGCCACAGCAAGTGGAGGCAAGATAGTAGCCATCTCAAATGGACTTGGGCATTTTGGAAATGGAGTGAAAATAGGGGAGAATGCAGCAAAATGTCACCTGAGTTTATACAAATTCCTGAAATCAGATAAACAATTCAATGTCTGAAAACTCTTGCCCTCTGAGCCTAATCCAAGTCAAACTTTGAACCAAGGAAAAAAAATGGAGGATGGGAGCAATGCCATAGACCAAGTTTATCAGACAGTTTCACAGTATCCGTACCCTTTCATTTCCGTACCTTATGCTGGCACATTGCACAGAAGGATGATGCAGTAGGGGTACAAGACAGACATACACTCATCATAGCAAAAATTCTTGTGGTCTGTGCATTGAAGTTGGCTTAGTTATTGGATTAAATTTGAGATCTCCTCTGATTTGAACCACAAAAACCGCATATTCTCGGCAGGTTGGTTCTATGAAAATGTTTTGGTGGCTGATCTACATTTCACACAAAGCTTGGGGCTTTGCTTTTTGCTTTGTGGAAAGATTAAGATGTCCTGAAGGGAGATATGGGTCCAGATCCCCTGCTTTAACGGCCATCTAACACCAACACACTGTTGGCCGTCACTGCTGTCAGCCATCTTCCTTTCATTACCTTCTTTTCATTACTTGTCTTGGGGACAAGATGCAAATTGATGAAAAGGACTCATTCTTGTGCCATTCAGCAGGCTTCCACTTGGGCACATGGTGCTGGGTATTCGGCCTGTGTCATCTCATTTAATCCTCTCAAAAATCCTATAAAAAAGATAAAGCTGACTTTTTTTCCAGAGAAGTATCTAGGGTCAGAAGGACTGACTTACAGGTTTTCCTAACTCTGTAGACAGTCTACGTTCTTAATTCCTTAATTAGAGATATTCACTGTTTTACCCAAGGGCAGTCTCAAAAAGGGTGAACCAGAATAAAATAAGGCTACATTTCCTCACATCATGGAATGTGTTAATTTGAGTGCAAGTCTACATCATTTTGAAAAATACATAGTGCTGCAGTCACAGCCTTTATCCATAGCCTTAATTTTTTATAAAGGAGCAAATAAAATTTTTCTCTCACTTCACAAATCTATTTTTCATTAAAAGCAGACGTGCCCTCCAGTAATATTAAATGTTGGGCAGGCAACCAAAATATATTGCCAAATTCCTCTCTGCATTTGGTTGTGTGCAGCTCTTTCTTATTTCCCCTGACAGCTAGCTTTCTAGACTGACAATGGCTCAGCAAATTTGCATCCTAGCACATTCTCCAAATTTTAGAGTCTTTGCAATGGCAAGATTGGAAATATCAGGTCTCTAGCTCTGTGAAAGATATTTCAAGGTGAGTAAGCTACGTGCAAAGAAGTATGAATCCTTAACATTCATAGCAAACACCTCAATACCTGCATTTCTAGTAATGATGATCACATATTCAAATTCTGCTTAGATATTGTCTCCATGTATATGGTGATCTCAGAAGAGAGAACCTGTTCACAAAACATGTGCCAGTTGCCAGTATGATGTAAGCAAACTTGAATCTGTTAGTTTCTGGATTGTAATTTCTAACTAGCATTGGTGATGCTGTTTGATGGACATCTAAAATTAAGCAAATTGAAAATCTCATATACATTAGATACACTGAGAAGCTCTGCTATGGTTTGGATTTAGTTTTCCCACTAATAGCATACATGCTGGAAACATGGTGCCCAATGTGACAGCATCAAAGGGTGGTAGAACTTTTACAAGATGGAGCCTAATAAGAGGTAAACCAGTTAGCTGAGAATGAATTAATGGTCATCTCAGTGGAGTGGATTAGGTCTCTTGGAGCTGTTTTATTTACTATAACACAAGGCTGTTATAAAGCAAAACCATCCTACATGTTTGGTTGCTTCTACATAAGACATTCTCTGTGATGAATGACACCCATACCAGATGCAATAACATGAACTTAGACTTTCCAGCCTACTAATCTATGACCCAAACATTTTTTTCTTTATAAAGTATCCAGTCTTGGGCATTTTGTTACAGGAGCACAAAATGGATTGAGGTAGGCTCCATTAAAAGCTGAAAAGAAGAAATGGTTGAAGAATCAAGATTGAAATCTGAGAGCACAGGATTAAAAATAAAAAGCACTCTTTCATCTACCCACTTTCCAATTTCCACGGGAATAGACCATGGAAATAAAAAGAAACCTATATGATTACAGCAGATGAGAAGGGTATGGACCAGAAAAAAAACCAGAGAAGTGAAGTTGGCCAATCTTAGACTTTTAATTACAATCTTTTATTTTATCTTATTGAAGTATAATTAACAAATAAAATTATATAATATATGTATTCAAGATGTAAAGCGTGATGTCTCAACATATGTAGGCATTGTTATTTCCAAAATTAAGCAATTAACACCTCCATGTGTTTAAGGTCAACTCTGTGAGAAAGTTCCTGGCATGTTGTGTAACTTCAGTCATTGTGCTGGGCATCATTAGATCTGCAGAATCATTCATCTTATAATTATGATTTGCACCCTGTGACCGAACTCTGCTATTACACTCCTCCTCCCTCCCCTAATAACTACCCTTCTACTGTCTGTTTCTATGAGTTTTATTCAACAGACAAGTGAGAATTGCATTTTATTTTTCTGGTTTGGGCTTAGACCACTTAGCCTGATCCCTTACCACCACCACCACCACCACCAGCACCACTACCACCATGGGAGAGCACTGCACTTGTTTTGTATCTTGGTTGGTGTCAATAATGTTGCACTATTGTATAGCTCTGCCTTTGCGATTGTAGTACTGATCCCTTTAGGACAAATCACCAGAAGAAGGATTGCTGTGTCATAGGGTACTTCTACCTATAATTGGTAAAGAACTATCATATTGCTTTGTATGCAGTCCTAGTAACAACCTGTAGGGATCCCATATCCTTCACATTCTGAGTAAGAATATTTTTCTTAAATAATGGCTATCAAAATAGATGTAAGGTGATGTCTCATAGAAGTTCTCTTTTGTGTTTCTTTCATAACTGGTAGTGTTGGATATCTTTTTATATTCATGAGCGTCATTTCTGTGCCTTCCCTGGAAAAATGTCTTTGTTCCTTTGTCCTATTTGATCCTATTCAGTTGCAGAAGTTCTCCATATGTTTTTTTGTTTTGTTTTGTTTTGTTTTGTTTTTTATTTTGCAATACAATTCAGTTCTACATATCAGCCACGGATTCCCTTGTTCTCCCCCCTTCCGCCCCCTTCACCTCCCTCCCATCCCACCCCCCATTCCCACCTCCTCCAGGGCAGAGCCTCCCCAGCGGACTGAGATTAACCTGGTAGACTCAGTCCAGGCAGGTCCAGTCCCCTCCTCCCAGGCCGAGCCAAGCAACCTTGCATAGGCCCCAGGTTTCAAACAGCCAACTCAAGCAATGAGCACAGGACCCTGTCCCACTGCCTGGATGCCTCCCAAACAGATCAAGCCAATCAACTGTCTCACCCATTCAGAGGGCCTGATCCAGTAGGGGACCCCTCAGCCATTGGTTCATAGTTCATGTGTTTCCATTCATTTGGCTATTTGTCCCTGTGCTTTATCCAACCTTGGTCTCAACAATTCTCGCTCATACAAACCCTCCTCTTTCTCGCTAATTGGACTCCCAGAGCTCCACCCGGGGCCTAGCCATGGATCTCTGCATCCAGATCCCTCAGTCGTTGGATGGGGTTTCTAGCACGACAATTAGTGTGTTTGGCCATCCCATCACCAGAGTAGGTCAGTTTGGGCTGTCTCTCGACCATTGCCAGCAGTCTTATTGTGGGGGTATCTTTGTGGATTTCTGTGGGCCTCTCTAGCACTTTGCTTCTTCCTATTCTCATGGGGTCTTCATTTACCATGGTCTCCTATTCCTTGTTCTCCCTCTCTGTTGTTGATCCAGCTGGGATCTCCCAAATCGAAACTTAACAGAGAAATAAAGGACTTAACTGATGTCATGACTCTCCATATGTTTTTTGTTTGGTTGTTTTTTTTGTTTTGTTTTGTTTTGTTTTGTTTTTCCTTTTTTTTTAGTTTTTTGAGACAGGGTTTCTCCATGTAGCTTTTGGTTTCTGTCTTAGATCACGCTCTGCAGACCAGCCTGGCCTCAAACCCACAGAGATCCACCTGGCTCTGCCTCCTGAGTGCTGGGATTAAAGGCGTGCAGCACCGCCACCCGGCTCTCCATGTGTTTTGTATATAACCCCTTACTTATATACAGTTTGCAAGTTTCCTTCTCGTTTCACTGAATGTCTCCTTTGCTGAGTAGAAACTTTGTTGTGTTGTCCTTGCCTTTGGTATTCTATCCAAAAGATCATTGCCAAGAATAGTGTAATAAAGATTTTCTTGTGTGTTTTCTTCCAGGAGTTTTATGATTTCAGGTCTTAACACTTACATTTTCAATAAATTTTTAGTATAATTTGTATGTGATGGTATAGGTACAACTTTATAATTTATACATAGACAATTTTTAAGCACCATTTATTGGAGAGATTATCCATACTCTCATCACTGAGCATTATTGGCCCTTTTGATTGGAGCACTTAATTATTTAAATGCAAAATAAAGTAATCACTGATAGTTAAAAACTCAGCATTTCCATTTTGATCATTTTTTTTCTATTTTGTATATCCCCTCTTCCCTCCTTTATTCTTCCGCTGTTTTCCTTCATGAATGCTGTGGGTTTATTTATATTTTATGGCAATATGCTTCACCTCACTTGCTTTTTGCATATCCTACAGCTTAATTTTTTTCCTTGTGCTTCCCATTAGCTCACAGACTCCATCTTGCAGTCATTACAGTCTATTTTAAACTGGCAACACTTTTTACTGGACACAAAAGCACTGTATGCTTCCTCCCCCCAACCCACACATCATGTTTTCATGTCACAGTGTATATCTTGTCACACTTTGTATGTCCACTAACAAACTAGTTTATCTACAATTATTTCAGCATTTGTTTTTGTTTCCAGTCTTTATGTTAGAAAAGTGAATGACTCAGACACCATATCAGCATGTTACAAATTTGCTGTATTTGCTTTTACTGGTGAGCTTTGTACATTCATATATGTTCACGTTAGCAAATGCTACAATTCAGGATGAAACACAACTGTCATGGTTTTTCCCAGTAAAATCATCGTAGTTGACATTCTTAGTTGATAGTGTCTTTTTTTATCACTTTGAATGTTATTTCTCTCTCATCCTCTCTCTCATCTCCTCTCTCTCTCTCTCTCTCTCTCTCTCTCTCTCTCTCTCTCTCTCTCTCTCTCTCTCTCTCTGTTAAGAAATCCGCAAAAACATGTATAAATGTTGCCTTACATATGGCCAGTCTTCCTTCTCTATCTAGTCATGACTCACTGTTGATTTTTTATTATTTATCACTTCTTGGTGATATCTTCTTTGAGTTGCATGTGACTAAATCTCTCTATACTTCCTTCTCCAGATTTAACTAGTTTTTCAGACATTATTCACTTCAGTAAATTTCTGTCCCTTTCTCTATCTTTTGAAAGTATTTTTTTAATATTCCTTTTTCTTTCTTTTCCTAATTTTTTTCCTTTACTAACTGCGTTTTCAGGGAACCTCTATTACTATTAAAGTTTATAAATTGTTTCTCATTGATAAATCTGTAGTTGATACTCAGTTACAGTTTTCATTTCATTCATACTAGTCTCCAGCTCCAGCACATGTTGGTACCATGGAAGAGGCATGGGTGCTTGGAAAGCACTCTCAAAAGCAGGTTCTAGAATGGGGCACATGAAGAGCACTGCTGTCCTTAAAACTAAGACACAGATAATGTTGCTCCTCAACTTACATTTTCACAACACACACACTTCTGAAAGGCAAGCTCTAAGTCATAGAGGACAGAGGGCCAGTTGATAATGTCATGGTTATAGGGTCTAAGACAGGACACTCACGATGTGATAATAACTGGATCCTGACTATAAGTCCAGGACCTGAGATTCAGTAGAGTTCACTGTGACAATGACTCAGATACTTAAGGAATCAATATTTATAGAGCAGTGACAGAGCCAGGGCCTCTGGTGAAGGTCTTTGCAAGGTATCTAGGACTCAAGAGACCAGGATAGGACTAACCTGAAGCAGACGTAGAGTCACATTTGAAGCCCAGAAACATGTAGTATGAACACTGAGCTGGAACCTGAAGAGTGGAACATGCTTTCTCAAGACCACTTTCATTTATGGAAAGCTGTCAGGTAATGTTGCTATTGTTCTAAGTGGGAAATGAGGATGGGAGCATGAAGTCTAGGGAGATGAAGGATGAGAAGATGAAAGATGAGAAATAAAAGATGGATAGATGAAGGATGGGGATATGAATATTAGTATCTCCTACTCTACCTGTCTACACTGTTCTGTTCCATCTCAAGCTTAATCATAGGCATGAGTTAAATATTCACTGGGGAATAAACAACAAGCATAATGTCTTTTCTACCCGAAATTCAGAATGATTGGTTTTTAGTGTAGCTGTTTGGGACAAAAGTTGATGTTTTCAAGTTCTTTAAGAAGTGTCAGAGAAAAATTTCTCTTCCTAGAATACACTTAGCTTACCCTAGACCAGGATTGTTACTAATCTTTGAATATGGTAGGAGGTTAACATGACTATTTCAGAACAAGAATAAAAAGTTGTCACCTCAAATGTTTGAAGAAAGTGCTTTGGTCACAAGACAGATTTCTGCTTGAAAATTGTACTCCCTTTTTATTCCATGGCCAAAGTCTATATTCAAGTAAAGTAAAGACAAACTTTGGGCCTGCTGACAATGAATTACATAATAACTGATAGAATTATTTTCTTTTCTTTCTTTTTCTTCTCTTTTTTCTTTGAGACAGGGCTTTACTGTGTAGCCCTGGTTGGACTAGAACTCACTGTGCAGACCAGGTTGGCTTTGAACTAACAGCGACTGTCTCTGACTCCTGAGGGATTAAAGGTGTGTGTCACCAGGTCAAAACTAATAGAACTCCTGTTAGATGGAGCTAGACCAGATTTGCCTACCTTTTTCAGGATAGGTAAAAATAAAAGAAAAATGTTAAGTTTTTATACTGATAATACTCTGAAAAGTGAGAATTCATATTCTTTTTTCATTAAACATCTGTTTCAAAAAAGGAGACATGTAGAACAACTTTATTTTTTACTTTTTAATAAAATTGAAGAAAGGATTAATTTTCTAAGCAGATGGAGACAATAATTTACATGAAAAATTAGGAAAGCAAGAAACTTTCATTTGGAAATGTAACAAAAATCAAGAACACTTAATGTTCAAAGTGTCATCAGGACAACTGGAAATTAATTATTTCAGAAATTGTATTATATGATTTAATTTTTTTAAATGAGAGACTCTCTTAGAAATTATAAAGGTATATAGCTCATACCCTTCATGGTTGTACTAAGAATCAAAAGACCTGACTCACAATGAGAGTCCAAGACTCATTTTAACAAGTACAGACCTTGGGAGACCTCAGTCTTCCTTTTTCAGATTTATTCCTTCAGTTTATTTTCTGCATATAAGTGTTTTGTCTACATGTATGTAAATGTACCACATGTGTGTCTGGTGCCCATGGAAGACAAAATCGAATTACACACGGTTATGAACTGCCATATGGTTGCTGGGAACTGAACCCAGGTCCTCTGCAAGAGCAGCCAGTGCTCTTAACCACTGAGCAATCTCGCTGGTCCTGCTCAGGTCTCTTTTTGCAATAAGAATGTATAGGACAAAGGAAAAAGCAATGACTTTCCTTGGACCCACTGGAGAGCTGAAGTTGGAAGGAAAGCTACCCCTCAACTTCTAGGCAGTCAGACATACTCACAAAGGCGTATGTGCACGGTTTACCTACAGCTGAAGGTTCTGAAGCCATAAACTGACAAGTGCCCTGAAATGTTAGCAGTGGTGCTCCATGGTGTAACTGCCTTAAATGAGACTCTTCAATGAGTTGCTGGAGTCTAAGTTTGAGATTGTGTGAGAATGCAAAAGAATTGTTCCACTTTGCAAGCAATCTGCCACATGTCTTCCCTAAGTGGAACATCTATGATTATTAGAAGACCCTTTCCTCCTTTCTGTTTATTGCAGATGTGATAGAAGGCCAACATTCATTTCATTCTTGCTGCTTTCATGGGACATGAGTCCAGTCAATGAGTCAGACCCAGACTACTAGTGCCACCTTATCTACGGCCTTTCACTTTCCCTTTGTTCTTTTCTAATCTAAGACTCCAGAGACTATCTACAACAAACATACACAGGACAGCCCATGTGCTAAAGCATGGTGGGGCAGATAACTTGATTAGAATTTGGGACTGCCTGTGAAATCAAGCCACCAGCCTATCGGCTTGACTCCACGTCCTGTGATATACCCACATAAAGACATTTATTCAACTCAGTACTAAGGTTTCTCTTATCACTGAACACCTTTCTAAGCCAGAAGAAACCCAAAAGATCAGAAACAAGACAATAAGTTGAACCTGAGGAAAATTTAAGGTTTCTTAGCAACAAAAGACACTCTAAACAAAGTGGGAACAAAAGCCTGAGAGGGAAAACAAATGTCTGTCTGAACAACGTAAGATTAAGAAACAAAATATATCTGTGATCTCAGCTACTTGTGAGGCTGAGGCAAGAAGAATTCAAGTCCAGTGCCCACGTGGGCTGTGAGAGTGAATGTCAGGCCGGCTGGGGCTACTTAGTGGGACTCTGTTTCAAACTTTTTCAGAGAAGGTCAACTATAAATAAGTGCTCATATAAATCAACGTTTAAGAGTCCAATTGACCTACTTGGAAGACAGAAAAAGATATGGGCAGGTAAACTCAGTGTATATACAAGTCAAGATCTATTTATGTATCTGACTTGCTGTTCAATTTATGGTGCTCTTCCTGATCTGAAGATATTACACACATTTTAGACATTGATATAAAAATAATGAAATATTTATTTTGACCTTAAAATGTACACAGTGTATTTGAGAATCAAACCAAAGGAGTGACATATATGTCTGTAAGGCAGTAAATACTACAAAAGCAGGTCACTGCTCTCTAAAGGTCTAGACTTACAAGTATGGTGACTTCAAGGAAGGCACTCACTTCTTGGCTCAAGTTCTACATTTATGCAATGAGGTCCTAAGTCCTCTATTGACCTTGTGCAAACAAAGCAACATAATGGGTGTGACAGTGTTTTGTATACAGGAGTCCTCTTCTCTACAGACGGCATGGCACAAAAATCTACAATAGATTCCTGAAACCATGGATAATACAAAATGGGGAGAGAGATTTAAGCGGGAGGAAGAGAGACGGAGAGTAGTGTGGAGGATGGATAGAGGAGGGATAACTAATACTAAGAATGTTTGAAAACTCCATATGGAAACCTACTATTTTATAAGCTTCATATATATGAATATACATATATATATAAGTTCAATGTGTGTTCATATGCAAACACAAGTATATACATGTACATATACATACACCTATACACATACATATAGATGGAGAGATAATTTAATTGGAGTTACATGACACATGGGATAATTCTTCTTTATAATAATAAAAACTTAAGTGCTAGGTGTCAGATAGCTGCCTTTAATTTGTTGGTCAGGGGTGTCCCACAGATAGTTGTTCACCAGAACCTGATGGTAAGATCTTATTGCTGAAGACACTACACATTTTGCTCATGGCATATGGAGTGATCAAGTTGGTACTTATCAAGAAGGTTTCACCACACTGGCTGGCTTTCATTGCACCAAAAGATATTATTCAGTCTGCTGGAGGAAAGAAAAGTCAGCAATAATTTTATGAAGCTGTGAACCCTATGAACTACAATAAAGACTGGTATAACAAGATATGCCTATGAGTACAATAGTGCCATGGATGTTCTGGTAGCAACCAATCGCTTTCTGGTTAGATTTAAAACCAACTCTATAGCAGAAAAGACAGACCTAGTTTTGTAAATCTGGCCAAGAACCCATGTTTGGGGAGCTCACAGGCCCTTCAGGTGAAACTACTGTAACTATTCTGCTTAATGGAAAGATTATTAAACTTCTCTCTAAATTCCTAGCTCTATACCCATAGATTAGTGCAACTCTCAGGCTTCATCAGAGAAGTTTCTGTTTGCAGCGAACAGCAGTTCATAGAGAAACTCACAACTGGTCAAAGTACAGAAAGTATGTGTCTGTGTCCTTCTTACCTATAAGTGGGACATTTATATTATACAAACTCACCCCCAGAGCTCAGGGGCCATTGAAGAAGAGAGAATGGAAAATTGTAAGACTCAGAGGCCAGGGAGGATCAGGATAAAGCAGTGTCTTTGAAACACAACAGGACCGAGATGGTTGTACTCATAAACTCTTAGCACTTGTGGTGGCCTGCACAACAGTAGCCCAAGATCAGGGCAGCCGACATTCTGACATAGCCTAAGAGGAGTTCATGAGTCTCCACTCCTAGCTGAGAAGCTGTTGACAGCTGAGGGCTCTGGAGGAGGGAAAGTCAGTTTGTTTTAAGGGTGTGGCTTCTGGTAGATATACCATGTTCCAATGGATGACCACACATCTACAGGTGTCCGGCCAGCACAAATGGCAAACAGAAGGTTATTTTAAAAAAAAAATCAAACACAGAAAAAGGAGGACATAAATTTGGGAGGAGGTGGAAGTAGATGTGGGAAGATTAAGGGAGAAGAATTAGGGGGCTTAAAAATTGATTAAAATATAATGTATTACATACATGAAATTCTTGAAGTTGATAAAAGTATATTAAAATTAACATTTTAATATAATAATAGTAAACTAGATAGTAATAATAGTAAACTAGAACAATGACAATGATATACTGCAATGATGGTTATATGGGTGTGGTCTATTTACCTGTCTCTAACTACCACTGGGAAGGTAGTATATAGAGAGTTGATAGACTGCCAAAGAGACAGCTCACTTTCTGGGAAGAACAGAGATTAGCCCAATATTTCATCATACTGTACAGACTGGCAAACTAATACTTGCCAAAAATTTCTTTCTGAAAAATTTTACTGATATTTTCAGATCATAGTTCATCACAAGGAAAAGAATTGATAGAAATAATTGATGCAGGAGCAGGGAGAGACTATCATGTCCTAAATTTGTATTGATATATTTTTGTTCTTCTTTAAAGTTTATCTCTAACAAAGCAAGAGGAATTATAAGATAGATTTTCATTTTAATGAAAAATATTATCTTAATAACCTTTCTTATGAAATTACAAATGACTTTTAATACTTTTATGAAAAATAAATACTGTAGAGAGTTATGTAATTATTGAGATAAATCTCATCCTTATTCTTTGCATTAAAGTGAAAGCTATTTGGGGAAAAAAGAGCTACGCTTTATAAATATTATAATGCCACACGGTACCAAGTACACTGCCTGGAGCTCAGCCAGGCCTTACTAACTGGTTGATGAATAGTGAAATTAACCAGTCATCAAAAGATGAGTACTTCATGGTTCTACTGGTATGAGATAGCAGAAAGCAATGACTTCACAGAGGCAAAGGATGGAATGACAGTTGCCAGAGGTGGGCATGGTGGGGTAGGGACTAAGTGAAGTGTTACTAGAAAAAGATTAATAAATTTTCAAACTTTCCAGACTACTCTCTACCTACAGTCAAGAATACTGCATTAATGCCAAGTGTGGTGGCACATGCCTTTAATCCCAGAACTTAGGAGACAGAGGCAGGTGTCTGTGAGTTTGAGGCCTGCCTGGTCTACATAGTGAGTTCCAGAACATCCTGGGCTACACAGTGAGACCATGTTCCCGAAACAGTGACAACAAGAATACTGAATTCATTTAAGAATTCATTAAGTATAGGTGGAGTTTTCATCAGAACTGGCAGCTCCCTGATAATGACAGGGAGACTTATTAATTATGAAAACTCGGTCTTAGCTTATGCTTGATTCTAAATAGCTCTTATAACTTAAATTAACCCATTTGTATTAATTTACTTTCTGTCTCATGGCTTTGTTACCTCATCTTTATAGTGCCCATCCTGCTTGCTCTGCATCTTCTGACATCTCCACCCTTCTTCTTCCTACCATCCTCTGTGCCTGGAAATCTTGCCTAGCTATTGTCCATTCAGCTTTTTATTAAATCAATCAGAGTAACACATCTTCACAGATTACAAAAAGATTATACACAACAATTAAGAGGGGGTGAGGTGTAGCTCGGTTCATGGATAGTTTGCCTCATATCCGTGGAGCCCTGGATTTGTACTTCAGCACCATATAAGCATATATGGAAGCATGCGCTGTAATCCCAACACTCGGGAGAATTAGAGATTCAGCGTCATCCTCAGCTACACAGTGGACCTGGAATACATGAGATCCTGTTTCTTGTCTCCAAAAAATAAAATGTGTTTTTTAAGAGGATAAATCTTGCCTTAAGTGTTCATAACACTGTGGAGTATGAATTTTCTAAGAAGTGAAAAAGACAAACCATCTCAAACTGCCTAGGTTTTTCACTAATCCTGATTCTCGGCTGACTTTCTAGGTCCCACCTTCCTTTTAACTCATTCCTGCCCTGCCCATGTACACGATAAGCATAAATCAACTGATGCCATTGGAAATCTGTGTGCTTCTGACTTTCCTTATGACTGTTCAGTTATGTAACTAATCATTCAAGAGCTTCTGTTTGAAACACAATCTCCCAAAGAATTTGGGGTTTGACATTAAGTATCAACTGAAGTGGAAATAAACCTGCCCTTTGGTCATGAAACTTCACTTCTTCTATGAGATAAAACCTAACACTGTCCTGTCAACAGTGAGAGGCAGACCTGAGAGATAAAACCTAACACTGCCCCGAAAACAGTGAGAGATGGGCCTGAAGCAGAACTTTGGGGAAGGGGAGATCACAGGGCCTGGCAGGATGAGTCCATCAAAGCATACATCCATCGGAGGTGTGAGTCTCAACCCAATGCTGACCCTTCTGCACAAGCATATGCATGGGAGACCTAAAGCACTTGTCGTGAACAAAATGGCTTCCTTCCAAGTGTTCTTGTTAGCTTCTGAGCTCCAAAAGAACTAGATTTATTTCTTCAGTTTGTCTTTCTTCCTCCTCTTGCCACAAATCCAGCTGACTACACCATCTTTGAAAAGCAATCTCCCCGCAGTGACTTCATAATCCAGACAGCACAGCTGCAGCCAAACTGACTGTGGGAGAAGGAAGGGGAGGAACCGTGTATTGGTGCATGACAATCTTCCTACCAGCAGCAGGCTGGGAAAACCAAAGCTTCTGTGTGCTAGATGCTGTGACTGAGGGTTCTGTGCGTTAGTTGCTGCACCAATTTACTATTACAAATTCAACTTGTGTTGGTATAAAAAGGAGACTTATAATAATAAAATTGCTTTAAAGTTATGTTCCTCACTTATTCAAGATTAAAAGAAATGTTTCTAATATTTGCTAATTTAACTGATTTGTACATTAATCCTACCAATCAATGAGCATCAATGGCTTGTACATTTAAGTAAGACAAGACTCATTGTATTTGAAATAAGTAACAAAAACATACATAAACCACCATTCTTTCATGACATAACTTCTTTTCTTTTTTTTTCTTTTAATTGAAAATAATTTTTTCTCACATACTATTTCCTGATTATGGTTTCTCCACCCTCTACTGCTCCCATACCCTCCCCACTTCTCCTCCCATCTGGATCCAACCCTTTCTTGTCTATCATTAGAAAACAGACTTCTGTGAGATAATAATAAAATAAAACAAAAACTAAGACATTGGAATTGGACAAAAGAAATACAAGGAAAAGAGAAGGCAAAGGAAAGACCCACCCATTGGCACACTCCAGAATCCCATAAAAACACTACACTGGAGGCCATAATATATACATAAAGGACCAGTAAGGTAAAAAGAGAAGAAAAAAAAATATATATTAATATAATAATAACAATAGTAACATAATAAATAAGAAAAAAGGGATGGATTCAAGGATGTCCCCACTTTCTCTTCTATCAGGTTCAGCGTATCTGATTTTATGTTGAGGTCTTTGATCCCCTTAGACTCGCATTTTATGCAGGGTGATAAGTATGAATCTATTTGGATCTTTCTACATGCTGCCATCCAGTTAGACCAGTACCATTTGTAACAGATGCTGTCTTTTTCATGTGTATTACTGGTCTCTTTATCAAAAATCAGTGTCCATTGTAGCCAAAAGTTTTCCTGTGTCCTGCCTGGTCTGCAGCCACTCAGACCCAAGTAAACACACAGAGGCTTATATTAATTAAAACTGCTCAGCCATTAGCTCAGACTTACAACTGACTAGCTCTTACACTTAAACTCAGCCCATTTCTGTTGATCTATGTGTTGCCACATGTCCCGTGGCTTTACCTGTGTGCCATTATATGCTGCTCCCTGGATAGCAGGCTGGTGTCTCTTGACTCAGCCTTCCTCTTCCTAGAATTCTCCTTGTCTGCTTATCCCGCCTATACTTCCTGCCTGGCTATTGGCCAATCAGCATTTTATTAAACCAGTGCACAAAAGCATTATCTTACAACAGTCCATAGGTGTGTAATTTGTGTCTGGGTCTTCAGTTTGATCCCATTGATCTAAGTGTCTGTTTTGTGCCTGTACCACTGTTTAATTACTATAGTTCTGTAGTACAACTTGAAACCCAGGATATTGATTCCTCCCACAGTTCTTTTATTATTCAGGAATGTTTTAGCTATCCTGAGTTTTTGGTTTTTGGTTTTTGTTTTATGTGTGTGTTTCTGTGGGAAGCTGAAAATTGTCCTTTCAAGATCTGTGAAGAGTTGTATTAGAATTTTCATGAAGATTGCACTGATTGCACTGAATCTGTAGATTGCTTTTGGTAGGATAGCCATTTTTACAATATTAATCCTACCGATCAATGAGCATCAAGATCTTTCCATCATCTGATACTTTCTTCAATTTCTTTCTTCAATACATTGAAATTTTTATCATACAAGTCTTTCACTTGCTTGGTTAGAGTTACCCCAAGATATTATATATTATTTGTCTTAGAGTTTTATTGCTGTGATGAGACACCATAACAACAGCAATTCTAGTGAAGGAAAATGTTTAATTGGGGGTGCCTTACAGAGGTTTAATTCATTATCATAGTGTCAGGAAGCCTGGCAGCAAGCAGGTAGACATGGTACTGGAGAGGTAGCTGAGAGCTCTACAACTGGATCAGTAAGCAGAAGAAAGAGAGAGAGACACTGGGCCTGGCTTGATCATCTGAAACCTCAAAGCACCCACAGTGACCTTTCTCCAACAAGGCCATCTACACCAACAAAGTCATAACTCCTGATTGTGCCACTCACTATGAGCCTATGGGGGGGGGGAGTATTTTCATTCGAACCACCACAATATTTAAGGTTACTATGAAGGATATTGTTTGCCTGATATCTTTCTCAATCTATCTGTCATTTGTATATAGGAGGGCTACTAAATTTTGTGACTTAATTTTGTATCCAGCTACTTTGTAGAAAGTGATTATCAGCAGCAGGAGTTTCCCAGTATAATTTTTAGAGTCCTTATGTATACTATCATATCATCTCCAAATAAAGATGCTTTAATTTCTTCCTCTCCTATTTGTATCCCCTTGATCTTCTTCAGTTGTCTTACTTCTCTAGCTAAGACTTCAAGTGCTCTATTTTATAGTTATGGAGAGAATGGAAAACTTGTCTCATTTCTGATTTAGCTTTGAGTTTCCCATTTAAGTTAATGTTGACTATGGGCTTATTGTAAACTGCCTTTATTATGTTGAGGTATGTCTTTTATATCCCTAATCTCTCTAGGACTTTTATCATAAAGCTGTGTTGGATTTTGTCAAAGGCATTTTCTTTATCTAATGAGATGATTATGTGCTTTTTTTCCTTTCAGTTTGTTTATATGGTGGATTACATTTGTTGATTTTCATATATTGAACCATCCCTGCATCTCTGGGATGAAGCCTATTTGGATTAGGGTGGATGGTCTTTTTGGTATGTTCTTAGAATCTGTTTACAAGTATTTTATTGAGAATTTTGCATCTATGTTTAGAGGAAAACTGGTCTGTAATTCTCTTTCTTTGTTGGGTCTTTATGTGGTTTGGGTATCAGGGTAACTATGATCTTGTAAAATGACTTGGGCAATGTTCCTTCTGTTTCTATTTTGTGAAATAATTTGAGGAGTATTGTCATTAACTCTTCTTTAAAAGTCTGGTAGAGTTCTTCACTAAAACCATCTGGCCCAGGGCCTTTTTTGGTTGGGAGACTTTTAATAACTGCTTCTATTTCACTGCAGATTATAGGTCTTTTTAAATTGCTTATCTGATATGGATTTAACTTTAGTAAGTGGTATGTATTGAGAAAATTATCCATTTCTTTTAATTTTCCAATTTGGTGGAGTACAAGTTATTAAAGTATGTCCTTATGATTGTCTGGATTTCATTGGTGTCTGTTGTTATGTCCCCTTCTTCATTTCTAATTTTTTTTAATTTTTATATTCTCTCTCTGCCTTTTACTTAATTTGGATAAGGGTTTATCAATCTAACTAATTTTCCCAAAGAACCAACTCTCAGTCACATCAATTCTTTGTATTGTTTTGTTGTTGTTTCTATTTTAATTATTTCAGCTCCAAGTTTGATTATTTTTGGTAATTGTTTCTTTAGTTATTATCCATTTCTTTTGGGTGTGAATTCTTCTATTTGTTCTAGATCTGTCAGGATGTTACTAAGTTGCTAGTATGAGATCTCACCATTTTTTTACGCAAGTACTTAGCACTGTGATATTGCCTGTTAGAACCACCTTCTCATGTTTCATAAGTCTGGGTATACTGTGTATTCATTTTCACTCAATTTTTGAAAGTCTTTAATTTCTTAATTTCTGCCTTCACCATTTTTTCATTCAGTAGAGAGTTGCTCAGTTTCCATGAGTTTGTAAGCTTTTGTCATTTTGATATCCAGCTTTAATCAGAGATAGTCAGATAGGATGCAGGGTATTATCTTATTTTATTTTATTTGTTGAGACTTATTGTGTGTCCAGGAATGTGGTCAGTTTTTAAGAAAGTTCCATGAAGTGCTGAGAAGAGCTGTAATCTTTTGTGTTTGGGTGAAATGTCTGTAAATATCTGTTATGTTCATTTGGTTTATAACATTAGTCAGCTCTAGCATTTTGCTTAGTTTTTGTCTAGGTGACCTGTCTATTGGTGAGAATGGGGTATTGAAGTTTCCTACTACCAGTGTATGAGAATCAATATGTGATTTAAGCTGGAGTAGTGTTTCTTTCACAAACTTGGGTGCCCCTGGTTTGGTGCATAAATGTTATGAATTGCAATGTCCTCTTGGTGGATTTTTCCTTTGATGACTATGTAATATCCTTCCCCATTTCTTGTGACTAGTGTTGGTCTCAAGTCTATTTTGTCAGATATTAAAATGGCAACATTGGCTTGCTTCTTAGGTCATTTGCTTTGAATATCTTTTTCTGTCTGTTTATCCTGAGGTGATACCTACTGTTGATGTTAAGGTGTTTCTTGGATGCAACAGAAGGATGGATCCTGTTTTTCACATCCATTATTTTAGTCTGTGTCTTTTTATTAGGAAATTGAGACCACTGATGTTGAGAGGTATCAATGAGTGATGTTTGTTGATTCTTGCACTTTTTGTTGTTGTTGTCATTGTGGCAGTAGTGATGGTAGTGTGTATGTTTCCCCTCTTTTGATTTGCTGCTCTGGAATTATTTATCCCTTGTGTTTTCTTGGGTATAGATAACTTCTACAGATTGAGTTTTATACTTTCTGTAGGGCTGGATTTGTAGATAGATACTGCTTAAATTTGGTTTCATCATGGAATGTCTCATTTTTTTTTCCATCTATGGTGATTGAAAGTTGTGCTGAGTATTGTCTGGGCTGGCATCTGTGGTCATCTGGACATCTATCCAGGCCCTTCTGGCTTTTAAAGTCTCCATTGGAAAGTCAGATGTTATTCTAATAGGTCTGCCTTTACATGTTACTTGGTCTTTTTCCCTTACAGCTTTTAATATTTTTTCTTTGTTATGTATATTTAGTGTTTTGATTATTATGTGTCAAGGGGAATTTCCTTTATGATGTAGTCTTCTTGCTATTCTATAAGCTTCATGTACCTTAATAGGCATCTTCTTTTAGTGGTTAGGGAAATTTTCTTCTTTGAATATATTTTCTGTCTTTTGACCTGGGTTTCTTCTCCTTCCTTTATTTCTATTAGTCTTAGATTTGGTCTTTTTATAATCCCAGATTTCCTGGATATTTTGTGCCACATTTTTTTTAGATTTAGTATTTCTTTGACTTTGTATCTATTTCTTATATCTTGCCTTCAATGCCTGAGATTCTCTCTTCCATCACTTGTATTCTGTTGGTGAGGCTTGTCTCTGAATTTCCTGTCCAAGTTCCTAAATTTTTCATTTCCCGGTTTCCCTCAATTTGTGTTTTCTTTATTGATTCTATTTCTACTTTCAGATCTTGAACTGTTGTATTCATTTCCTTCCACTGTTTGTTTGTGTTTTCATAGATTTCTTTAAGGGATCTATTCATTTCCTCTTTAAGGACCTCTATTATATTTATAAGATCATTATCTAGTGTAGATGTAACTAACCATCTTATTAAATAAGAAACACAGAACCGATGCAAAGAAGAAAGCCAAGAGATCAGAGCTAAGAGCCTTACCCACCTGCTACAGCTACCCTCTTCAGCCAAGAGACCTCTCTGAAAGAGACCTACTTCCTGTCTGTTTGTCTTTATATAGACTTTCTGTTCTGCCTTCTCATTGGTTGTAAAACCAACCACATGACTGCCTCGTCACTGTCTGTTGGCTGTATCCTTGAACACACAGAGATCTACCTAGCACTGCCTACCAAGTGCTGAGATTAAAGGCGTGCACCACCACCGCCCAGCTTTTGCTATGGCTCTAATAGCTCTGAGCCCCAAGGCAACTTTATTTATTAACATACAATTAAAATCACATTTCAGTACAAATAAAATACCACCATAATCTAGTGCTTCAGCTATGCTAGAATACTCAGGGCCTGCTGTGGTAGGGTTGCTGGGCTCTAGAGGAAACATATTGTCCTGGCTGTTTTTATTGTGTTTATGCTAGTGTCTAGGCATCTGGGTTTGGGAAGATTATAATTCTAGATGCCGATATCTGGTCTTGTCTTTGTTGGGTGGATATTTTGCTCCTTGGTTTCTGTTTCCCTTTTAGGAGAATATGGTGGCTGTGTGTTGCCTGGTAGTAAGTTCTTTTGGGATATTGAAAGTTGTGGCTACTGGGGGTTCTGAGTAAAATGTGTTTCTAGGCCTTAAGAGTTGACACTTAGGAACTGGGGGTTGAAAGGATCCACAGGAGGGAGAAACCAGAATGCTCTACCAGGATCTGCTTCATCCCCTGGGAATGGAGGCAGAGAGGGAGGAGAGGCTACAACAGGTAGTCTGCTACAGAGCTGGAGATGAGACTGAGGAATTGGCTATGGAGGAAAGGAGCGAGAACGAACGCCTAAAGCTAGCCTACCTACTTTGCTGGCCTACTTGCATCTCTGGTGCCTAGAGGAAGTTTTCTGGAGTTAGGGGGCTGGAAAACAAAATGAATAGGGAGGAAGTATGGAGGAGAAGATCTGCATGATCCACTGGAGATGGAGGGGAGGGCTGCAAGGGAGGCTGGAGCAGGAGGTCTGCTGCAGAGTTAGGGATGGGACTTTGGGATTGGATCGGGAAGCTGGGGAAACACGAAGACCTGCAATTAGACTCCCTGCTTCTCTGCCTCAAATGTATAAGGTGAAGAGTAATAGAGAAGGACACCCTGTGTCCTCCTCTGACCTCCACACAGTGCACGTGGACACATGTACTTGATCATCGCACACACACACACACACACACACACACACACACACACAGCCATTATCAAAAAGACAAAAAGTAGTATGAGTTAACCAGGATGTGAAGAAATGGGAATCACTATTAGTCAGAATATTGGTCACTCTTTAAAAAAAAAAATTGGGTCATTCACAGCATAAGAAACATAGAAGATATTGTGTTTGATTAAATAAATTAGGCATGGCCAAAAAGCAAATTTGTGACTTTCTCCCGAGATGTTCTTTTTTAGAAGTGTGGTATAAATGCCTCATCTATGGCTAAGCACTCCCTAGTCACTTTTTCTCTTCACATTGCCCAGTTGTAAGGCATCAAAGTGTAAAAGCCAGAGGCCAGAGAATATTGCTCTGAAATAATTTCTTCTGGATATAACAAGGCCTTTGCAGTCAAAATCAGGCACAAGCCCTGAACAATATCAAGCTAGTCAACACTCCAGCATGGAGAGGGAAGGATCCAAGACCTCACACCTTACTCAGGAGAAATTGGCAGCTAATGGCTGGGGAGTGTGAGTCCTTTATCTTCAACAGTGTGACCCATGGTAGATTGCACATGATCCTAAATATCAATGCCTCACAATCTGGTTTACACAGATTTGGTTCATTGGCAACTGGAGAACTCTCTCTTTCCTTTCTCTGTTACCAGACTTAGGGTCACAGCCATGTCCTAAGCCAGATTAAACCACCTGTCTTCAATAAGCCATCAAAACAGCCAAATTAATAATGGAAAACAGAGAAAGGAGATTTATTTAATGTGGCAGAGATGAAGAGATACAGGATACCCTCTCCTCTTGAGGTTCTTCAGGGTTCTGAAGAAAGATTAAGGTTTATGTAGAGGACCAGAGTTACACATAGTTAAGAAGTCCTGGTCAAGGTGTGGTCCTACCTACCACTGGTCCATCATTGTCTCTTCTGCAAAGTGGTCTAACAAGTTGTAAATCTTTCATGGAGACAAGTTTCTCATCTGGCTGGCCAGTCTATTAGACTTTCTCTCTGAGATTCTAATTTAGGTTGCAGAGGAGTCCACTGCTTCAATAGTCTGATGATCAAAGTAAAAAAATAAAAATGGTTCTGGAATATATTTATCCCTGCCAAGCAGGTTACAGAAACACTTATTTTTCTGTTCTTCTCACCTGTATCCGATTGTTAATGGAGTTGTTGTTAGAGGTACAACCTGGTCTCTGGCAGCCCTCTCCATCTAGGATTGACCCTCCTCAATCAGCCAATTAAAGACAGAAAGATATAGTGAAAAATGGAAAAGGGAGATGTGTTCAATTCAAATGTGGCCACATTGGGAATGAAACAAAGGGGTTCTGTGTCTGTTCCCCAAGTCTACCTTTCAGATCCTGACACGAACTTTAGGTTCAAATAGAGGGCTAAAGTTATAAATGATTAAGCAATTCTGGTCAAGGTATTTATTGTCCTGCCCATCATCATTGTCTTGGCCCCAATCCCTCTTGCAAGATAGTCTGGTAAATTATCAGAACTGTGTGAAAGCTCTCCAGGAAACAAGCTCCTCCTTGGCTGGCACCAGGGCCTCTAGATGTTGTCTTTTCCCAGCAGGAGATTATTGGGAAAATTCCAATTCCTTTGGGTACATTATCTTAATAGTCTGATAGCCGAAGTGTGTGGGAGGAGTTACAAGTATTCCATTCAAATATCCTCATTCCTGCCAAGGCAGCTAATTGATCGTGTTTCTTCATATCTACTTAGACCTGAGTTCTGTCTCATCTTCTCTGTGATCTACATACTGTGGCCAAGGAATTTATTCCCTTACTGGCGTTTGCAAGCCCTGTTTAAGACTCCGATGATGCATAAGAACCAAGAGCTTTACGTGCTAGATAGTACAAACTAGGATGATGCTTCTCCAATGTGTAGCTATCTCTCCATAGCATAAGGTCATCCTCCAAACCTCAGATGACTTCAAAGACACCTTTTCCTTTGTCTTTCCACTTGCTCAAGGTCAGTCTTCTCCTTTCTCAGGCCTTTCCTGCCCATTTGCTCAAGTTTGCACAAGTTAAGCCTCTTAGATCTCTAGGAACATGTTGGAATTTCTCAAAGCCCCTGTAGCTGTCCAGTGTTCCTGCATTTCCCCTTCAATTACCCAGCCAGGTTCTGATTTGCCCAACTGAAATCACAGCCCCAGGCAGCTGAGATACTGAAAGCTGTTTGCTATTGCTGTAGTAATGCCTGGAGGTAGTTTTCTCCCCAAACACACACACACACACACACACACACACACACACACACACACACACACACACACTACACTCTGAGAAAAAAGCTTCCCTGGGGTTTTTCAAGTTCAGACAAAATATCGCATGTGCTGTGGAGATGATATTTTTGACAATGTTCCAAAAGCAATCAGAGCTTTACATTTTGTGCAATGATGCCCATGTCTGGCTTTCACTTTGCTGAACTAGAATAGAGGAGGAACAGAAACAGCTCCAGCTATAAATCTCAAAGACTCCATCTTACTGAGCTCCAGAATTTTCCTTTAGATACATAGTTTTCAGTTGGTTGTATGAGTTTGGATGGTGTCAAATTTCTGAAATGATTGTTGTTGCTGCTTTGGCCATATTTTTATTGAATTCCCTGAGATCTATCATTCCAGAAGTCCATTCTTCATTTCTCTATCACTTGTTAGAAATTTCTGTCTTAGGAGTCACAGACACGTATCAATGGGTAAAAGTGCCAGCCAGGCAAGCCTGATAACCTGAATTCAATTCCCAGCACCCATGCAAAAAGAGATGCTTGTAGTTGGTCACAGCCTGTGGTGAGATAAGAGTACAAGACAGAAGACTCTCATAGAAACTTGAAGGGCAGCTACCATGGAGCTTGCAATCAAGCAGCAAAAACGAGAAATTCTGCCTTGAGGAAGCAGCAGGAAAGAACCAGCTCCTGGAAATTGTCCTCTGACTTCCATATGCAACTATATGCATGTGTGTGCTCTCACACACACAATTTAATTTTTAAAAGAATATATAAAGAAGTTGCTATATTATTTGGCCAAGTAAATGAGATCCTCTCTCTGGCTATTTATTTCACCCAATCTAAGCCACACAGTATAAATAAATCACTCTAAAACTGAGTAGGCAAAGGTATAGAGAGTTGTATAAAGTATGCAAGTAATTGTGTACTTGTGTGCCATTAGATGGGTGAAAACATGCTTCCCTCCCCTTGATTTAAAGAAATTTCTTAAAATAACCATAGGCTGGAGATCTGAAGAGCGTTTTGACATCAAACATGGAGATGCAGAGTTTGGAGTTTGCCCAGCTGGTTTTCAGTCTTGCTTTGGTCCAGTATTCCCTTGCTATGCTCCTGGTTCTGGTAGAAGAGCCACCTCAGCCCCTCAGCATCCATATATACCCAAAGCATCTGGAATGTTCTGGTGGAAGCTCCACCTCAACCCCATCCTCAGCTGCCCCCCTCCAAACCCCACCCCTGAGAAAGCCCACCACACAGAGGCCCCACCCCTACAGGGTATTTAAGATCCTGTCCAAGACTGCCCCTCATGGTTCCCCCTTATGGCTTTGCCTCTTCTCGTGGGGCCACCCAGGAATGCTCTGTTCAAGTTAAACCTGGGCTTACTAATTCGGCCTGACCTGACTTACTATATCAGCAGCATTACACAGAGCTGAGGGATTTAAACCTTTCACTCTTTCCCTACATCTTGAATGGTAATGCACATCCTGTGCCATTATATGTTGAAAGTATATGATCTGCTCTTTTTATTTTGATTTTACAGGGGATTACAGTTAAGAGATTTCATGAATCTCAGATGAGACTTTGAACTTTAGACTTTTAAATAAGTGTGAGATTATTATAGATTATGGGGACTTTTGAAGTTGGACTGAATGCATTTTTGAATTATGATATGACTACAAGCCTTTAGGGACCAGGGAAACAGAGTGTGGTAGTTTGAAAGAAAATGGCCCCCAAAGGGAGTGGCACCACTAGGAGGTGTGGCCTTGTTGGAGGAAGTGTGTTACTGTGGAGGCAGACTTCGAGGTCTCATATATGCTCAAGCCATACCCAGTGAGACAGTCCACTTCCTGTTGCCCTCTGATCAAGATGTAGCAGGCACCATGACTGCCTATACACTGCCATGGCCTGCAGTGATGATAACAGACTAGACCTCTGAAAATGTAAGCCACTCCAATTAAATATTTTTCCATTATAAGAAAAAACACCATAGGCTGTTTTGCCATGAAGGTACCAGATGACAACTGGTGAAACTAAAGGAACGGATGAAAGCAAGCTCAGGCAGACACGTTTAATGATCCCTTGAAGACAAGGGGCTTAAGAGACAATCATACAATAACTATTTTTATCTCAGTGTCTCTTTAACGGTGTGCAATGCAGGTGCTTACCTGTCATACAACAGCTATTGTGACCTTGGGTTTCATGATTCTGCGTTTAACAGCTACAGTTAGGTAGCCCTGTCAACTACTTGATTTGTAAATGAGATGTCCCCATGCCCTTCCCAAGCTAAACTGCGCTAGATAAAAAGACATTTGCCTTTGAGAAATGGTGGTATGTAACCTCCCCCACAACCTCTCTCTCTCTCTCTCTCTCTCTCTCTCTCTCTCTCTCTCTCTCTCCTTCACATACCAGCTATGGCTTCTGATCCCTTCCTCTAGGGTAACAGAAAACAAAGGGAAAAGAAATACAGAAACAAAATCCCAGCACTCGGGAGGCAGAGGCTGGCAGATCTCTGTAAGTTCAAGGACAGCCGGTCTATAGAGAGAGTTCCAGGACAACCAGGACTACACAGAGAAACCCTGTCTCGAAAAACAAAAAGAATTACAGGAACACATATCACTACTTGAACCTCCCATTGTAAGTTATCAGTAGACAATGAAATCTGAGTTTTTTCTCCATGATCCGTGTGTGTGTGTGTGTGTGTGTGTGTGTGTGTGTGTGTGTGTGTGTGTGTTTTCCTGAGGGGTTGTTCACTATTCCAAACTGCCTTATTTACCTAACCTTGAAGACAATTACAAATAGCCAGCTTAGGTTCCTGCCTTCTGTGGCTATTCAGTTTTTGAGGCATCTTGCTTTGACTTCTGGACCAGACTGTGAGCTTCTGACAGTCAGGAGTGATATTACGTGTTCTCTGTGACCTTGCATTGTATTTACTGTTATCTACATTTGACTAAATGTGTCTTACTCATAATTAGTAGCTAGCCTTATTGATCAGGTACTAGGTATGACCAAATATACCCTGATTCATATTACATATATTTACGCTTTCCACATATATTGTCATCCACAGTCACCTTAGAGAATGAGTCCTGCAAAGCTATAAGTACACAATGCCTCTACTTTGCAGAGGAGGAAGATCAGTCCTACAGACACCCAGCAATGGATTCCAGTGCACATAAGCAGTGAGTGGTAGAAACATGTTGTAGCTCAGAGGTTAGCTCCAAGATCTACATGCTTACACCTTTGGGTGCATTGTCTCTCTTGGGTCCCAGTGACTCTCTGACGCTAACCTTTCAGGTGGTCTCAAATAGTTGTGCCATATATTTCATTTTCCCTTCATGTAAAAGGATGCACTGGGCCAGAATCACCAAGGTCCTAACTTCCACTGTGTCGCTGTACAGTCCGATGGTGACATCACTGGTAACATGTGCCCGGCACATGACTGGCTTGCACAATAATGAAAACAGCTTCTTTCCTTCACAACCATTACCTTTCTTCATCCTTGTAGCATTATCAGGTGTTACTGAATGTTTCTGTAACAGAGCAAAAGAGAGCTTCAAAAACAGTTGTAAAAGAAATAATAACAAAAAGGGGAAATTCCCTGCTTTGTGAGTATTAAACACTCACACATATTAGTGCTTCCTTAACCTCTAGATACTTGGAGTCAGTGTCCATGTTTGTCCAGCCTCACAAATTCCAGCACCAGGTCCATAACAAAGAAAAGGAAAAACCTATAGGACCAACTGTCTGCTGACTCTTAAAGAGAAAATTCCTTCCCAGCACTTTCTTCAAGACAAATGTTCTTCTTCATCAGCCTTCCCTCTTCCTTAATCCTGATCTCTCCTTTACTTTCTAAATTTCTCTTTGCATGACAGGTAAGCAAGTTGGTACAGTCCTTAAGAACACATGTCCTACTATTCCAGGCTGACATTGACACTGGAACCCTTGCAGCCAGCAGAGGCTGGGACAGTAAACAAGAGAAACCCAACAATATGGAGCTGGTTTTAATGTGGGATGTCCAGAGTGTGGGTATGACATAAAATCTCTCCAGTGCGACGACGCAGACTTCCTTCTCTAGAAGGCATAATTTGATCTCACCAAGTCAACACTTGACCATAGGTTCTAAATCAATGGTGGGGAGGCCTGAGAGAAATATGGATCTGGTACCATTTCCAAAGTCATCAGTTAGCTCAGAAACAGCCAGCAGGAAAGTCATGTCCCTGTTGCGCCATCGCCAGCAGATCCACACATGGCATCTGTGCATTTGCTCTGTATCTTGCACTCATCTCAACAGTCCCTGGCACAGCTATCCATAACAAGTTGATATGCAACAAGGCTAATAAACACAGCTGGGAGACGTTTAAGCATAACAAGTACAATGCCATATGTCCATGTGGAGCACAGAGCTTTACCCAGCCCCCGGGATCCAGACCCTAGCTTCACTAGCAATGCCTGAGCGTTCTCAGTTGAAGGGCCAGAGCCTCACAATCTACGGTGAGCAAACAGTATGAAGTTTCATACTACGAAGGAAGCAAGACAAGTTTGAGTTTACAGTGATTCTTTTTGTTCATTGTTAACACAGAACAGACATGCTGTGGTGTATACAAAAATAAGAAAGAGGAACAGAAGGAAGGAAGGGAAGGAAGGAAGGAAGGAAGGAAGGAAGGAAGGAAGGAAAGGAGGAAGGAAAGAAGGAAGAAGAAAGAAAACAAATCAATTAGACTTTTATTAAACAGAAAATAAGAAAACAAATTTACCTAGTGTGACTGTGGCTATCCAGCCCAACAAATATGTCCATGAGTCCAAACTTGGGTCTTAGGGCTAGTACAGAGATGCTCATGCAATTTATCTGATTCTTTTCCAGTTTGTCAGCAGATTATAGCATCTAACAGGATAGGAACAAAACAAAGTTCCAGAAACAAGAGGGAAGGTGTGGTCTTGGGGGTCTTTCTCTAATTTTCCCCAAAAGGAGTTAGACCCTGAGACCTTAATGGAGGACAAGAAGATGATTGGAAGGAATGTCCTGTGCAGAAGGATAAAGTATACTTGGTAATTTTTGTTTATTTTTTAAAGATGTATTTTTAATTACATGTATTTGGGGGGAGGGGTGTGTACATGTGAGTGCAGGTGCCTGTGGAGTCCAGAAAAGGGGACCAGCTTCCTCTGTAGCTAGAGTTACAGGCAGTTGTAAACCACCAGCTGTGGACTCTGACATCCAAAACCAGGTCATCTTCAAGAGCAGCATATGCTTTTAAACATTAAGCCCTCTCTCCAGCCCCTAGCCATTGTTATTTTATATGCAATCTCAGACATGCTTGCTGAATCTGGCAAAACCATTTATTAAAACAGCAAGTGTCAGCCAATCATGGTGGTGCACACCTTTAATCCCAGCACTTGGGAGGCAGAGGGTGGGCAGATCTCTGCGTTCCAGGCCAGCCTACAGAGTGAGTTGCAAGACAGCCAGGGCTACATGGAGAAACCCTGTTTCAGAAAAAAAATGTCATTCTTGTTTACACTTTCCAGTGGAAATCAAGTTTGGATGTGGAGTTTTATCACAAAGGATAATAAATAGCAATTCTATAGCTGTGTTTCTTGAAAAAGAAAGGAAAAACTCTGGGAAAAGGTAGAGCCGTCTAATCATTGTGCTTAGTCCCATGCACTTTTGAAGTCAGCAGAGAATTTCATCATCATTTCTCATAGATTTTCATCCTCATGAGAATAATAAAGCCCGGGAAAAAAATGAGATTACATCTACTAATAATTCATGTACTATAAATGAACTTATCATGACAATAACAATATAAGGTTGCTGATCTTTACATCCTAACAATTAAAAAATATTTCCCCACCTCCAAGAGTCTCTTCCCCTGTTATCTTTCTGTTTTGAAACTTGTAACAAAGCTACTATAAAAATAAAAAGGGAGTGAGGAAGAAATTAAAAAAAACAAAAAAAGAACTGACCGCTCTCAAAATTCAGCAGCTTGTAAACACCAACCAGTGGCACGCCTGATATGATCTCCTAAGGTGTTACCATTGAGCTTTGCACTTTATTAGCCCGGTCACTTAGAAACACCACATGGGGCATGGGTTATCTTTGTCTTCCTGTCCCACATCCTCATTCTGTGTTCTCTCACCTGCAGGCTTGCTTTGCAATACTGCAGGATTTGCTGCAGCATCTCCTTCCATCCCCAAAGGCACAGCCCTGAGGACAGAAGACAGAGAAAGGCTTCCCCTACCATGAATATTCCCAATGAGAAAAAGAAATGCTTTTCTAATAATCATTCACCAGACATCCTTTCATGGCTTATTATTCAATATTGTACTAAATGCCAATGTCATTAACTGTCAAGGACAGTAAATTGACCTATGATTGGTTAAAAATTAGTCAAGCTTCATTGTTGATTGCTTGGATAAAGCCAAGCTTGCAGAGCAGGGCAGATGACTGAGGCAGTAAGCTCTTGCCCAGCAAGCAGGAGGACCTGAGCCAGATCCCCAGCACTCACATAAAAGCTGAGCATGGTAGCAAACATCTGTAGCCCTAGCACTGAGGGAGCGGGGCAGAGCCGGGTGCAGCCCAGAGCTCATGGGCCAACGAGTCTAGCCAATTGGTAAGCTGCTCTGGGTTTAGTTAACACCTGTCTCAAAAGATAAAATGGGGGCTGGGGAAACCTCTCAATGAGAAAGACTGTGAACCTGAATTTAAACCCCAAACACCAGTATAAAAATAATAAGAAAATGAAATACAATAGAAAGTCAATTAAAGAAGACACATGACATCAACCTTCACCCTCCAATGTATGTGCACACACACACAAATATCACAAGCCTGCGCATGAGCATACATACACACACACACACACACACACACACACACACACACACACACTCATGCATGCTCACAGAAGCCAAACTTGTAACCCTGCCTCAAGGAATAAGAAGAGTAGCCAGCAATGCCGCTGATTTGACATGGGCAGAATAAAAACCCCAAACACAATGAAGTTGGAGGGTGGGTGTGGGTGTGGTGGGGGCAGGGAGGGGAGATGCAGAGGAGAATGAGGGGAAGTGAGGGAGAAGATGATCAAATTTCATTATATACACGTATATATTCTCATAGGATTGAAAAATCAGTCCCAAATTCATTGAACTCAGAAATCCAAGAGATTTGCCGGGGGGGGGGGGGGGGGGGGGGGGGGGGGGGGGGGGGGGGGGGTTTGATCTGGTTTGAAGTGTCAACTGGAGCTAGGTTGGGCAAAGGCAACAACAGTCTGGCTGGCGGCGGTCATGATGGGCTGTTATGGGGGTCATGATGGGCTGTTATGCCTCAGTGTAAACTCACGCAGGCTAAGAGTAGGGTCTATTGGCAGTTTGGGAGGTGTGGAAGCACTTCATCATATCTATGTTTAAACAAAGCACCAGCACCTTCACATCTTCCCCCAAAAGGACTCTATCTAGACAGAGATGACATATGCCACCGCATCTAAGAACATTAAACCAGTGAACTGCCAGGTTTACTATGATTTCTTTATCATACAAAAATGACCTGACATTGAAAACCATGCTAAGCACAACTTAGAAGACATTTACTGAAGATTGGTGCTAATTGAGTGACACCTGCAGGGGTGGGGTCAAGGGTCCACAAGATAGGACATTTACCTGGAATTAAGCAGGGAAAAAAGAGAAATCAATAGTTAGATGGTCAGAAAGACATCTGTGAGCATGTCAGCAACAGGCTTACACACTGAGGCACTGTAGGTCTCGGGGGGCTTTGAATGTGAATTATTTTAAAGTACAGTGTGTTTGGAAGGCTGTCTGTATGGAAAGCATGCTCACTTTAGAGGTAGGCAGACATAGGCTTCTTTTGATGGTTTAATAATCAAACCCCTGGGAAAGCTGTATATTCTATTTGACAATGGATGTCCTCAAGTAGAATGAAGGAGATGACACAGGATTCTGGGAGGGCTGAGCATGGGGCAGACAAACACTGAGCCTGGAGTGGAGCTTAGCCATCAGTGATGGGCATGGTATTGGGAATGGGAGCCACACTGGCTACAGCAGTGAGAATATTGGTAGGGATTGGGACAGAGGGAGTGACAGTCATACTTCAGTTCTAGGAACAACACAGAGCTTTTGTCTGCGTGTTGTCGACTACAGAGGGGCAATAAACGACTGCCTGAGGAGCTCATCACCATATGCCCCTGAAAATTGTCCTCCTGGTAAAGCCACAAAACAGTGGAGGAGGGAATCCAGCCACCCAGAGGATCCCCACATCTAGCTGCCCACAACTGTCGAGTGAGGTCACTGAGTGGGTCATTAGTGTGGTAATTAAGGCTTATGCGGCAACACAGGTTGTGACACGGAGATAATTAGAGACAAATTCACAAGCAGGAAGTCTATATGTTCTGAGGAAGATGGACTGCGCAGGAGGGAGACTGCAGCTCAGGAAACAGTTGCTCCTCCTTTGCAAGTAGAATTCCTTCTAGACCAAAAGTGCTGTTAGCTGCAAGATGTGTTATTACTTTCTCCCTCCCTTACTAAATCTCCGTCCCCCAGCTCTGCATTCCCCATCTCAGTAATTCATCAACAAAGCACGATTAGATGTTATATTTATTAAATTAACACTTTCCTTAGAAAAGTTGTGCTAAGCTCACCATTACCTCAAAAATGTGGAATGGAACAGAGGGCCACAAAGGGACGTGGCTGTAACAGCCTGGTCTATGAAATAAAGAGACAGCTCTCTGCAGCAAATGTTACAGAACTATTACGCCAAGCTCCCAGAAATTCTCTTCTTCCTGTGACTCCTTCCAGCTCAGCCAGTTTTCCTCTGACCTGACCATAGCCCAGTCTCACTATCTTATTCACATCTGTTCCTGAACTCCTCCTTCCTGAGAAGCCCTTCCCTGAGCTCTAGCCTTCTGCTCAATCTTCTGATGATTTCCAGCCATGCTGACCTCTCTGTCACTCACTCGTTCTGGTCCTTAGGTTTTTGCCACACACTTCTTACCCTACTGTATTTATTTTTCATTCAACCTTATTTCATGTTCTTGGTTAAGCACATGGGTCCTGAGACTATGTCTTGGCATTGCTAGGGTCCCTAACTAGGAAATCTTTCCAAATTCTGTGGTGCAAATGACCCTCTGAGCACAATATCAAAACTGAATGTACACAGTGTAGTACAAATAAAGACAGAATGAAAAAGATCAGAATATGCTTTGTAATCACATCACCAAATGGTGGGTTGTGATGCTAAGTTGAAGATGTATAAGTGTAAACCCTGCAACAATTACTGAAGAAATAAAATAAGATGTTTCACAGAATATCCACTAATAAAGATAAAATGAAGTCATATACAATGCTGAATCAAATAAACAGATGAAAGTAAAATAAGAAAATAGAACAAAAATAAATGAAACAACAGAAAACAGAGTAAAATTATGTATCAAGTTGTTTTAATTAGTAAAAAAATATTCTAATGCTTTGGCTTGCTTTGGGAAACCTATTCCTCATACTGGGTTGCCTTGCTCAGCCTTAATGCAAGAGGAGGAGCTTAGTCCTACCTCAACTTGATGTGCCATGCTTTATTGACACCCATGGGAGGCTTGGCCCTTTCTGAACAGAAGCAGGAGGAGTGGATTAGGGGGTACAGGAGGGAGGTGGGGGAAAGGAATGGGAGGGAGGGAGGGAGGGGAAACTGTAGTCAGGATGTAAAATAAATGAATAAATTTAATTAACTTAATGTTCTAAATACTCCAAGTTAGTTAGTCAGCATCTACTAAATGGTAGATGATTTTTTTTTAAAAAAAAAATCACATTTAAATTCCAACCACTTTTAAATTGCAAGCCTCCAACTTGCCTACTAAAAGCTCACCTTAAAAAAAATCTAAAAAGAAATGAAGAAAGAAACCTTGAAAAAATAAATAAGTAAAAAAATAAAAACTCACCTTAGCTTAAAAAATTTAATCATTATTATTTTTAGAGCTTTGGGGTAGAGAGAGGGAGTGAGAAATAGAAAGCGTCATGGTACACCTATGGACCTATGGAGGTTAGAAGACAATCTTATGAAATGGGTTCTCTCCTTCCACATTTGTGTGGTTTCCAGGGATCAAATTCAGGCTGCCAGGCCTGCATGGTAAGCACTTTTACCCACTACATCATCTTGCTAGTCAAAAAGAAAAAAAAAAAAACAATTTAAATACTAAAAAATCATATATAGACATAGAAAAGGTATAATGAAAGGACTGGAATCATAATAATAATTCCATAAAATTAAACTTGAAAAGTAAAAAAAGATTATCAAGGATGTCAACAATTATTAATTTTTTACAGTTTTTACAAATATTGTTTCTTTTCATGAAGTCCCTTGAAAACCCATGTCCCAGGCCAAAAAGCACAAACAAAATCAAAAGGAGCCATGCTGGTTGCATATGTGTCTGCATGAGTGACTTTATTATCAACTGCTGATGAATTACAGCTTTCATGGGATCTTCCGGGCAGACCATCTTACTCTATGACTCTTTTTTCTCTCCAGTAAAGCCACCTTTAGAGTCTGCTGTTGCTATCCTCATTGTACCCCTCATCTTGACTACAAACACGATACTCTTCTTTTGGTCCAGTCCCTCAGATTTTAAAAGTAGCTTCAAGCTGAGAAAAGGTCATTTTCCCACAGTTTAGTTCTCTGAAAAAACTTCCATCTCCCATTGAAAATCACAGTCCAGGAGTGAAGCAACCACACGCTGGAACTTCAGGGCTAATTGGAAGGTCATGGAAAGCTCATGCCGATCGATCTTCTTATCATCATAAAACTGAAAATGCACAGTCCTGAAAAGGGTGGTCTCTCTGTGCACACATAACATTTTTTGAAGAAGAAAGGCAACATTATATTAAGGGGGCTGAAGTCTGATCACCAAAAATCAGAACAATCAAAACAACCAATAATGAATATTGAACACCTAGACTTCAGATTGCCAGATGTTCTAAAGAGATGGAGTGCCAGTATTCAATAATCACTTTGAACACATTACAAAAATAACTATTTTTAAAAACAAAAAAGGGTTGAGGGAAAGAAAAAAATTAAAAAGAACTATCTAGCCATCAAATGACATCTGCCCCCAGTTTGATTCTGATCCTGATAAACTTCAACCGCATTCTCTTCCATTCCCAGTTCTTTCTGAGTATGATTATCAGTAATTCTCTGCCCTTCAAAGAGAAACTCGAATGAATTCATTTCAACTCTCTGTCTTTGACTGTGGTGATATTTTATTTGTGCACCCCAATAAAGCTTATCTGGGGATCAGAGGACAGAGCCAGCCACTATATTAAACGTAGAGGTTAGGTAGTAGTATCATATGCCTTTAATCCTATCACTCAGGAGGCAGAGATCCGTCTGGATCTCTGTGAGTTCAAAGCCACACTGGGAACAGAGCACGCACCTTAAATCCCAGCACTTGAGATCTCATGTCTTTGCTTGTGAAGGACACACTCCTTTAATCCCAGGAAATAATATGGCAGGACACAGAAAGTTATATAAGATGCGAGGAAACAGGAACTCACGCTCTGGAGGCTGAGGAGTTGGTAAGGTGAGGTTGGCTGTGGCTTGTTCTATTCCTCTGATCTCTCAGTTTTCACCCGAATATCTGGCTCTGGTTTTGTTTGTTTGTTTTTTATTATTATTAATAAGACCATTTAAGATTCATGTTAAATTTGACAGCATGATTCTTTGAGTTCCTTGAAAGGTGCTGTCATTTTCACTTTGAAATGTATCTCACCAATATCCTAATAACTTTGAGTTTAATATGCTCTCCTTCCTCTTATCCCCTATGTCCTCAGTTGAAGGTCCTGGTCCAGACATGGAGACAGTGGCTTCACCCAGGGGTCACCACACCACAGCAGCCTCTGGCAGGCAGAACCTCACTCTGAGGTCTACAGATCCATCTCTTCCCCTACAGCACAACACCAAGGCTGCAGGGACCTCCACTACATCTAGTAATTATTAATTTAATGATGTGGTTTTTGTACCAATTCAATGGAATTTTTTTGTTTTCTTTCTCCAAGTTGGCAGTTGCATCTGTGTTTTACAGAAAATTTATTTAGTTTTGAGAAGCAGGTTAACTTTATATCAAAAGAGAACGAGTTATTTAAACTAAAACAGAAGGTTAAGGCCACCGGAGGGCATGGGGGCAACATCAGCAACCCCGTTCAATGTCACTTCTCTCTGCCCAGCAGGCAGTGGGGTCACCAGATAAGGAAGCAGTTGGACACTAGTTCCAAAAATGTAAAGGAGGGATTAATGTTTTTGAAGAACCTCTGAGTTTTATGGGAAAACAAGCAGGATGGAGGTACTATACTAGGTAGTCTTCATTTTCTACCTGACTGGAGTCTTACACACCTAAGAGACAAATTTCTGTGTTCACAGATTAAGGGAAAAAAATTACAAAGAAATTTCCCAGGTTTTCATAAACCCATATATCAGCAATCATAAAAGAAAACTGCACCAGCATTCTGAGTCATTGGGATCTGTTAAAAACTGTTGTTCATATTTGCTTATATTCAATGTGGTTTTTGTTTTGAATTAATGGGAAAAGAGAACCATAGCTTGGAGATTTTTCAACCTGAGATATATAAAGGTTTTTTTAAAGGATTGTTTTCCCAGTTATAGCAGCAGTAAAAGCTAAACAAAGTGAAAATTTATAATTTTGCATGAACCCGCCAGAGAGCTAAGGTTTCAGAGTAACCAACTTAACCAGCAATATGGGAAAAGACAACAGTGCCAAGAAACAAAACTCCATTTCTGCTGATGTGTGGCAGGTAAACCAGATGTCTTTATGAAGAATTCAGCTCACCTTCTGACACTAAAGAGAGAGAGCTGTTGAGGAATTTGCATCCAGTCATAGTTCTGGCCATAGCACACAAAAGAAATGCAAATAAATGTTTGCCCGACTTTGTGGAGCCCACTACCTATGGTGAGACACCTTGAACAGCCTTGAGACAGGGAAGGGTCTTGAACCTGCCTCTACTGAATGTACCAGGCTCTGCTGACTCCCCACAGGAGGACTTACCTTCCTGTAAGAGGGAATGGGGAGTGAGAGGGGTAGGGAAAGGCTGGAAGGATGGGAGGAGGGAAGAGGGGGATCTGTGATTGGTATGTAAAATGAATAAAATATTTCTTAATTAAAAAAAAGAAAGCATTGAAAAATAAAGGGAAAAATGACAGAAAAAACATTGCCCAAGAAGTATTATGTGATTATTTATTATGACTAGAAACAACTTCGATGTCCTCAACCCCACAACTGATAAGCAAATAGAAGAATGGTGAAATATTCTTCAGCAGTGTAAGGAACAAACCATTGACACCCCATAAGGATCGCTGCAAACGTATGTTTCTCAGTGAAAGAAGAAGCCATAAAGCTACAGGTTGCATAGAAAACACAGAAAGAATACAGAATTGAGGTGAGATGGTTGGTCACTAGGGCTGAGAGTAAAGAGAGGGCTAGCCTAAAGAGATGCAATGGAATTTCCATGGAATCCTGTTGACCTTTCTACACAGAGAAGCCCCATTGTTCCAAAGAATGTCTGTTCCACGGTGTTATCTGTAATTCTAGAACCTTACAGAGAAAACTGCCTTTGGATGTTGAAGAGACCCAGTCATCATCTCTAGCTCTTGAAGAAATGCAACTTTGAGGGCATCACTAATCATCCCCAAGTCTATGTCCTCACCAGTTAAATAAGACTTGCCAGACTGGAGCAAACAACGAGTGGAAAATACTTAAGAGAACCCTGGAATCCTGCCTTCTTGCCTGTGATCCTTCTCAAAGGTCACCCTTGAAGTTCAGAAAATGCCAACATTATCTGCACCCCTCTTATCGTGGCAGAAATCTCATTTGCTATTTCCATGTGACACGCAAAACCAAGGAACCACACAGGTCAGAACGTGTCTAAGGCATCAGTATCTGTGTCTTGATTACTATCTTTGTCTTGACTGAAGATCCAAGGGGTTCTCCTATGAATAAATTATGCATTCTTTTGTGAAATTTATGTTTTGTGAAAGCTGTCAATGGATTTAGCTGCAAGGGGTTTCTGAAGCAAGAAGCAAGGGGAATGAGCAGGCAACAAAATTCTTGGATATTAAAAAATAACCTCCCAGAAGGCAAAATGACCTCCATTTGTTTCCTCTCCCCAGCCCACGCTAAACAAGCTGCCACGGAGAGCTTCATCACACACAACTGCAGAGAAGATCATTTTCTCTCATTTTCAATAATGATTTGGGCATTTTAAAATGAGAACAGAAAGGCTTGGGGCAGTCTCTCTGAGTCTCCCTGTCTCACACAGAGAAAAAAGCAGGAGGTGGTGGCAATCGCCCAAGTGAAAGGTAGTAAAGAGATGAGGTAGAAGAGAAGGGGGCATGTGAAGGAGAAGCAACAGCCTTTGTGTCTTCTTAATCCTGCTCCGACATTGACTCTGTGTACTAAAAAAATCATTCTAGCATTGAATTTAGGACTGACAAGATGGTGGTATCCTCAACAGAAATGGAAGTTGGATGGGGGGAAGAAGCAGAATTGTGGTTCGGACAAGTGAATTTTAAGGACCAAAAGATGCTTGTGCAGGCTTCTTGACATGAGAACAGCTAGCTTTAGAGATGTGGAACTCTGATGAAGGGCTGTGCTTGACAGGTAAGTGTGGGAGAAGCCCTTTTAGAAAGACTGCTTGGAGCCATGTAAAGGGTTGACATTGCCAAGGCAGGAAAAGAAGGAGAAAGGCAGTGGAGGTGAAAACTAAGAGAGAGAAGACAGAAGAGGAAAGAGGACAGGAAAGAGGGGAGAGAATAGAGTAGGAAAGTGAAGAGGAGAGGAGAGGAGGGGAGGGGAAGGGAGAGAAGGGAAAAGGGAGAGAAGAAGGGATGGAGTGATGGGAAGGAGAGGAGGAATCAGGCATAGGAAAATAACTCACAAAGGACTAAGTTCAGAGCTCAGAGTAGAAGTAAAGAGAGAGGAAGTCCCAAGAAAGTATCATTCATCAGCAGGATCAAATACTATGATTTTATAAGAGAAGATCGGGAAAAGGTATTTAAGAATTTATCAGCATTTAAGAGTGCTTGCTGCTCTTCTAGAAGACACAAATTGACATAAACTCATTTCCTGATACCCACAACCCCCTATAACTCCAGTTCCAAAGGATCTGATGTCCTCTTCTGAACTCCATGAGTACCCACACAAATGTAGTATTTACAGAGAGAGAGAGAGAGAGAGAGAGAGAGAGAGAGAGAGAGAGAGAGAGAGAGAGAGAGAGATCTAAAACAAAAAGAAAATCTAAAGAAGAAAGGTGTTCTTGACAATCAGGAAGCCTGCATGGGTCTGGCCTAGGCCCTCTGCATACATGTTATTGTTGTATAGCTTGATCTTCTTGTGAGACTCCTAACAGTGGGAGCAGGGGCTATCCCTGACTCTTTTGCCTGTTTGGGGGACCCTTTTCCTTATACTAGGTTTCCTTGTCCATCCTTAATACAAAGGGAGGCACCTAGACTTATTACAACTTGATATGCCATGTTTGGTTGATATCCCTGGGAGGCCTGCCCTTTTCTAAAGGAAATGGAGAAGTGGATGGGGGTTGGGGGCTGGGATGGGAGGAGGGAAGGGAAACTGAAGTTAGTATATAATATATGAGAGAAGAATAAATTAAATAAAGAAAAAAAGGTATTCTTTCTCTGAGCCAAGTGATGCTGAGAAACTGAAGCTATCATGGAGTGACTACAACCCCCACAATTCCCTTCTGCTGTTATTGTTCCCTACATCATCATAAACACAGAATACTGCTCCCTCCAAACTCTTCTAACCCAAGCCCCACACAGAGGATGCTGAATGATAACTGCTGGGACACAGTTAAAGAGGAAAATCAGCCTGGTAAGGAAAAAGGGCACAATGAAGAACTGTATTAAAGGATTGCAGCATTAGGAAGGTTGAGAACCACTGGCTACAGTCTAGGAGTTCAAGCATCCTCCCTTGCTTTGTTCCTTCTTTCTTATCTTTTTTCCTCTCTCTCTCTCTCCCAGCCCCGCTGTCTTCCCTCTCTCCCTTCCTCCTCCTTCCTTCCTTCCTTCCTTCCTTCCTTCCTTCCTTCCTTCCTTCCTTCCTTCTTCCCTTTTTTTCTTCCTGTCTCTGGGTCCTTCCTATTTCCTTCCTTCTTTCTCTCACCTCCCCACTTCCTGGTTAAGGGGTTGATTAGCCTATAAGTAGACCTAGATGTATAAAGGTAAATAAATGGAAATAAATATATGAAACCCATGACTCAAGCAGTGCTTGCTCAGCTTCCTAAGAGACTTCATGGAGTATAGTGTTCTGTGAGCCTGCAACCACTTCCTGGGCAGAAGGGAGAAAAGCTTCAGTACTCCTAATTTGACCCAACATGTATTTACTGTCAACTGCTCTCCAGGCTAGGAACCTAACAGCAACTTTAAGCTTTAGCTGACCTCAGAATCAAAGGGACAAATTATGACTGCGAAGATGGCTAGGACCAGTCCCCAGAAACTCTGACTCAGTAGTTCTGGCATTAGTATTTCCAACAATGGCAAGATGGCCATGCCACTTTAGAAGCAAAGATTTCAATGGGTGAATATGAAAGAAGAGCTGTATTGAGTCCATTCACTTCAGAAATGAAAAGAGTACAATGTTCTGTAATACCATTCTAACTATGAAATAATTTCATAACTACTGAGCTCACCATTATTTTCTTGTTTTTTCTGATATTTGTGTGTGTGTGTGTGTGTGTGTGTGTGTGTGTGTGTGTGTATCAGAGAGGGAGTGATGATTCATGAGTATGTGCATGTGTTTATATGTAGGGGTGGGGAGTGTGCATGCCACAGCACATGTGTGAGGTCGGGACAACCTTCAGATGTCAACCTTGTTTGAGACAAGGTTTCTGTCACTATCAGGCTTTCTGGAGCTTCTGCTGTCATTGCCTATTCCTGTAGGCATGCTGGGATTCCAGACCCTTGTGCTACTGTGTCTGCCACTATGGTTGGCTTTTACATGGATTCTGGAGATTCAAATTCTGGTCACCAGTACAACAAGCATTCTGACACACTAAGCCGTCTCCCCAGCCCAAATTCAACATTCTTGAGATAAAACTCAAAATCAATACAAGAATATATGGGTCTTATCCTAAGAAGAAAGACTGGAACAAAATTCATTTAGATCATATGTAGAAAAAAGAATTTTCAAATCCATCTCTATACTTTACTTAGCATGTCATAGATCTTCAGAGAGAAAAACCAAAGTCAGTATTTAGTCTTCTCCCAACCCAGAATAAACAAACTGCATTTGTTGAACTCACTCCCACATTTCCAAGCCAGGTTTTTCTAACTTGTCTTTAATACAGGACAGCTTGAGACATGGGTTCCATTTATTTATTTCAATTTATTTACCTTTATACATCTAGGTCTACTCATAGGGTCTAATCAACTCCTTAACAAGGAAAATGCAAAGGAAGTGGGGATGGGAGAGAAAGGAGGAAGGAAATTAGAAGGACTGAGAGGAAGGAAGGAAAGAAGGAAGGAAGGAAGGAAGGAAGGAAGGAAGAGAGGACAGCAGGACTGGAAGAGAGGGAGAAAAAAGAGGAAATAAGAAAGAAGGGACAAAGCAAGGGAGGATGCTTGAACTCCTAGACTCTAGTCAGTGGTTCTCAACCTTCCTAATGCTGAGACCCTTTAACACAGGTCCTCACATTATGATGACCCCCAACTATAAAATTATTTCATTGCTACTCCATAGCTGTAATTTTGCTACTGTTATGAATTATAACATAAATACCTGATATGCAGGATATATTTGATATGCCACCTCTGTGAAAGGGTCATTCAACTCTCCAAAGAGGTTGCATGCATCCCACAATTTGAGAACCATATAGATTAGGTTCTATATAGGTGATTGGGTGGAGCATCTTGCTACTGCATCTTATGGTGTTCAGGTATTGTTACTGGAAATACATCCTCCCTTGCTTTGTCCTTTCTTTCTTATTTCCTCTTTTTTTCTCCCTCTCTTCCAGTCCTGCTGTCCTCTTTTCCTTCCTTCCTTCCTTCCTTCCTTCCTTCCTTCCTTCCTTCCTTCCTCTCAGTCCTTCCAATTTCCTTCCTTCTTTCTCTCCCGTCCCCACTTCCTTTGCATTTTCCTTGTTAAGGAGTTGATTAGACTGTTTTCATCTTCCGACTCTTAGCTTCTTCTCCTTGAACTTCTTTCCTCGAGTCTAACTCTCATCCAGGGCCTCTCTCACAGCCCACCATTCCACAACATAATGTCATTTGGATCAGTATGTTTCCACACTTGGAAGGTCTGCCCATCTTTCTTGCCATCATCCAGATTTAAAGCTCTCTGCATGTTCCCCGTCTCTGCAGTACATGCCCAACAATCTTCAGGTTAAAGTGTTTATCTAAATTGTTCTATTATTAATAAAATTCAGGAGTCAAATATCAGGGTAAATACCCGATGGAACGAAGAAGCAGCAGAGTAGTGACTGTCCCTCTCTCTACACTTCCCAGATCAAAGGGAGCAAGTGAATTCCAAGTCCCTCCCTTCTCCTTCCTGTCCATCTTCCCTATCCTTATTCTTAGCTTCTCTATGGCCAATTCTGGTCAGCTAGTCACTGACTCTGCCCCCTGATTCAAGGTTAACTTTATTAATAGTCTTGGAGTGTCAGAATACGATCAAATTTCCTGCAACATCTAATCTTTCTGATTTTTCCTTCATGTGATTTCTCATAGGTCTCTTCCTTCCCTCCCAGGCTCATTATCATGATCTTTATTTCCAAACCATTAAAATGATCTTATAACTGGACCTCCTATCCTATTGCCTCCCTCTTCCAACTAACGCTATGTACTGTGGTTGCCACATTAGTCATACTTAAACACAGGCTACATCATCATAGTAGCCGTTATTCTTTATTAAGCATTTAATATGTGTGCAACCTAATGACCAACATTTTATATGAATGATATCACCTCATGCTCACCTTTAGAGATGTGTGCGATTATCTCATCTTAAACATGAGGTAATGAATGCTTACTCATCTATAAAAACTCACTGAAAGCACAGTATTTAAGAGCCTCCACCATTTAACCTGCATTCTTAAAACTTTCTCTGGTTCTTCTCTTCAAAGCCTCCATTCCAGACAAACTAGCCTGTTTGACGCCTCCAGACATGGCTACATCACCCCACCCTTACTGTTGAATGTGTTTCTCAGGGCCTTCACAGAATGCCAACCATGCAAGGGTAGGGCCTGTGGAAGAATTCACAGACCTAAGTAAAGACTCCAAAGCACCTTCTGCTTCTATGAGAGTCATGACCACAAGTGGTCCATGGAAGCTCGCCATGGTAGCCAATCAAACTTGACCACATTAGCCATTTAACCCAGTGAATAATGGTCTCCTGGTTCTTGGGGAATGAAGCTGGTTAGTCCTTAATTCCTTCTTCCAGTTTTTGTAACTTTGTGGAACAGGATCTAAACGATCCTGTAAATACACTTGTAGCATCCTGGACTGATAGCTATCAGGCTATAGTTATTTAGATATCAGTGCAGTGAAACATTGCTATAAATTCTGAGAAAAGAAAAACAAGGGAGTATATAGCCTAGCCATGTAACTGTGTATCACTTCCTCTAAGCAGGCCACCTTATACATGCATTGACATACAGATTGAAGAGTTAGTTGTTACGACACTCTTCTTGAATGGTCTCTTTGTTTACTTCCTCTATAGAACTCAGATCTCTATGAATAGTTTCCTTCTCACAGGAACCCCTGACTGGCCTGGATAAATGCAACCTTTATTCACTCATAATGCTTTAACTTCTCTTCATAAGCCTTATCTCTAATGCTGCTCTGTTGCATGCACATCTGCTACACTCAAACATAAGCTCTGTGAACTTATGCACTTTGCCTATTATTCTTCTTTGTAATCTCAGAATCTGAAACAAAATCCAGCTCTTCAAAGGCCCTTAGTAAATATCAATGGAGACAATGGACACAAGGATGGCTATAAAATAATGATACAGAATAAAAGCCTTATTTGAAAACAGACTTATTAAAATTCAAATGCAGAGGCAATATCCAGTCTCTAATAATACAGGAATGAGTGAGCCTATTGAAAAGTACATGCTTGCCTTTTGCAATTTTCCAATCACTGTGTATTCAGAACAGCTCCAAATCCACTGCTTACCTAGCAACATACCCAAAGGGAAGGTGTGATTTCTTATAGCAGTGGGTTCTACAGGAATTGTCACGTAATTGAAATCCACTTAGTCACGAAGTCATTCCTCAACTGACTTTACCTGTAAACTGGGGCAGATGCCCAGGCACCAAACGATAGTGACCAGACAAATGCCTGCCTTTTTCATGCCTGACAAGAGGAGACATTTTCAAGGGAATTCTAAAGTGGAATAGAAAACTGAAAAGGAATATATAGAGGCTGGAAAGGAAGTACAATAATTTGAGTTTTCTAAACATGGTGGAATTGTCTTGAGAATTGTCAGCCTGACCCCAGAACAAAAGGACAGTTGTGTGCCATTCTCATTCCAGGCCAACTGTCAGTTTACTCCCAGATCTGCTTGTTGTGCCCGGAGCAACAGTTCATGGTTTCAGAACAAAACACTGACAAAATAATAGATGGTCATGCATTCTACCCAAACATAAGACAGGGTGCAGGTCCAGACAGATCCAACAAGGACACTGGGCTTCAGGGATTCTGAGCTGGGTACCCCCAAACCCAGAGTTGCCAAAGCCAGGACTTGCTTTGATCAATTTGAGAAAGAAGTGCTCCCCTACTTCTACTTAAAACTGTGGGGGGGAAAAGACCCAGATATATCCCTTCCAGAATATTCCAGCAAAGAGAAGAGCAGGCTCTGATGAAGGAATGGGGTGAGTCTGAGTCATCACCCATTCTTATACACGATGCTTTATATACAATATCTGCAAAGTTGGGCCCAGCATACTAAAAATGGAGTATCCTTTGGCTCTTCCCTGGTCATATAAAGTACACCATGAAGTACCTCAGCTTTGCCACAGCCAAGTGTGGCAGAAGAACATGCTTCCTTACCTCTGAAACTACACCTTTTTTCCCACAATGTGTAACAGTCTATAACTTGCTTAATGTTCATTTAGGTTTTCTGATAATAGTGGAGATCTGTAGCTAAAAGTTTTCCTGGTCCTGCCCAGCTCTCGGTCAGGACCAATCTCTCTCACCCACCAGTCCCACAGCCACTCAGACCCAAATAAACACACACAGGCTAATATACCATTTGTAGCTGAAGTTTTTCTGTCCCACCCAGTCAACAGCTGCTCAGACCCAAGTAAACACACAGAGGCTTATATTAATTAAAACTGCTTGGCCATTAGCTTAGGCTTACTACTGACTAGCTCTTACACTTAAACTCAGCCCATTTCTGTTAATCTATATGTTGCCACATGTTCCGTGGCTTTATCTGTGTGCCATTACATGCTGCTCCCTGGATGGCAGGCTGGCATCTCCTCATCTCAGCCTTCCTCTTCCCAGAGTTCTCCTTATCTGCTTATCCCACCTATACTTCCTGCCTGGCTACTGGCCAGTCAGCGTTTTATTTATCAACCAATCTGAGCAACACAGTCACAGCATATAGAACATCCCACAGCAGAGATCCTGAATATTTTTGTTGCTTTTCTCTTCTTTTACTTTTTTTTTTAACAAAAGAAGCCTCTAAAATCATAAGGCAACATAAATACAAGCAAATAGAGAATGGTATATTTAAAATGAAGCTAATCAATCACTTGAATGTTGTGTGTGTGTGTGTGTGTGTGTGTGTGTTACATATGTGAACAACCATTTACAATAATACAAAGAATTACAGAAATCCTGCTCTTCTCTGGTAATAAGTTTTGTTTGAAATTTATTCCAAACAATTAAACACATTCCAAACATTTAAACACAAAATAGTGATAATTGGCATTTTTCTTCAAGATTCTTGTTTCAATGAAAATTAAAGACTATCCAGAAAAACATGATTCCATACAATATTTGTGTCCTGTGTCCCTATATCGACAACTTTGAGTCCTTCCCCATCACACCTCTGCGAGGAAGCTGTTCTCCATGATGTAAAATGATATCAAAGAGACTTGTGTCTTCTGGTTTCTTACTGCATTTGGACAGTGAAGAAGTTCTCCCAGGACATTAGTGAGAAATGGATGGAGTGGGACGATTCATTTCTCAGCAACCTTCAGAGTCAGCTTAGACAAGCTCTCCTTTTAAGTTGATGTTGCCAATGGAATGGAACTCCTTTGCTTAGGAGGAGTTACCACTCCCATCCCTTGCTATTCAGCTTGGCATGTTTATTATGTTGTTTCCTTACTCAGAACTTTACTAATCCCTTTTTCCAAGTTCTTCAGCTGCTTCCTACTTGGACCTTAGCTGATAGAGGATATGAAGATGGTGATGGAGATAAGGACACAGGAGGTACACCAGGAAGAGTAATAAATGCATTCTGTGGCCCTTCTCTCAGATTCAGTAAATACGTAGTATTGTGTCCAAAATAAGGACTACTCTGAAACAGAGGCATCCTTTCTTGGGCTATAGAGAAAGAGACCAAAGTGACTGCAGATAAAACCTCACTTGTCAGTGTACAGGCAAAAAAGAAAGGTACTATAAAACTGCCCAGTGCAATTTTATCAAGGGGCAGAATTCAAAATTATTGACTAAGAGTAAATATGATTGGGTTGAGGTGAAGGTCTTGAGATTGTACAAGTTTTGAGCAGTCACTTCGGGAAAGAAATGTTTTCTGATATAATCCACAAGAACGGCTCTTCCAGAAAAGCCCAGATGATTCTGTCACAGCACAATCCACTTAGAAGGCTGCTACTTTCCTCTCATGGTTCTCAGATTCCCTGGTAGAAGATTAGAAAAGCAGATGACAAAATGGGCTAAGGGAGTGCGCTAACAGAGTTATCTCAGGGGTAATGTAGTCCTCAAGGAGATAATCAGACGATCGCCAGACAGGACAATTGAGGTATCAGCACAGCACTTTGACCATGTATGGCTTCTGGGCTACACAGAAACCCAGAACAACCCTTTCCAGCCACCTTTCTTGGACCAAGGAATCTATGTCTTCTACAACAATCCTTCACCTGTAAACCAGAAATAACAACATTATCCAGTTTTATTCTTTACTTCTTTTTGATATTGTGATGAACCACCAGACAAAAGCAACTTACAGAAGGGAAGATTTATTTGGTGTCACTGTCTCAGGGTACTGTCTATCATGGCAGGAGTATGTGGGAGCTGGTCACATTTCGTCTCTAGTCAGGAAGCAGAGACACGCGGGAATGCTCAGCTCTCTTTCTCTATTTTATTGAACCCGTTACCCCAGCCCAAATGAAAAACGCTGCTCACATTTAGAGTGAATTTTTCCACCTTGACTAACTCAGTCCAGAAACTCCCTCACAAACATGCCTAAAGGTTTGACTCTTAAACGATCCTAGATACTGTCAGTGTTAACCATCACACTAAATTAGATGTGATTACCAATGTAAAATGGTTCTCTACACATTTAGAAGACACTTCAAATGTTATCTTCTATTGTACCTGGTTCAGCGAATATTTTCTAACATATGGGATGCCCCACCCCAACAGTCTGGAGGACAACTCACCCATCGTAGTCAAGATCCTGTTGAGGATGGAAATGGCCTGTGATCCAAGTAACAATAGCTTCAAATAATATAAGAGAATTTCTGAAATTGGGATAATAATAATGTCAGGTTTTCAAAAGGTAGGAATGGAGTAGTTGTGAATGGCTTATCCGTGGCCTGTGGGATGGGGAACTATGAGGAGATAGCATCATTAGAAGAGCTGGGTTACAGTTAAAGTTAAGAGTGGAGTAATTCCAACATCAGACTATTGGCTGCTTTTAGTATGGGGTACCATTTAATTAAATTTAAATTAGTTTTCAAAATATGTATGTCTTAATTATCCATTCCTTGAGTACCTGCTAGCAAATTTTGCTTAGCACTATATATTAATTAATTATAAATTAAAGACCCATGCCCTTTTAAGTATAGAAAAAGCTGAAATATACATATGATAAAAGGTTAAAATATGTATATATATTAATGAATAACCTATATTATACATACAATTTTAATGTTTACTTTGCTTGGTTTAAAAATTCAAAATCAAAGGTTATATTTTAATGAGATTTGCAATATGAACTTTAACAGCATGATGACATAAGCAAAATATCTTGCTTGAAAGCATTGCCTTAAATGGATGAAACTAGAAAACATCATCCTGAGTGAGGTAACCCAGACTCAGAAAGACAAGCATGGTATGTACTCACTCATAAGTGGATACTAGATGTAAAGCAAAGGACAACCAGACAACAACCCTCAACTCCAGAGAAGCTAGCTAATAAGGAAGACCCAAAGAGAGATTCATGGATTACCCTAGGAAGGGGAAATAGATGAGATCTCCATGACTAAACTAGGCATGAGGAGTAGGCAATGGAGAGTAGGGGAACAGGGGAGGAGAACATAAGGGAATGGGATGGTCAAGCTGGAACTGGGGTGGAGTGGGAAAGCCATGAGAGAGAACATGATGGAGGAAGATATCATGGGGATAGAGAAAAACCCAGTGCCAGGGAAGTTGCCAGGAATCCCCAAGGATGACCCCAGCTTGGACTACTAGAAATAGTGGAGAGGGTGCCTGAACTGTACTGGCTTGCCCCCGTGATCAGATCAGTGAATACCCTAACTGTCATCACAGAGCTTCTCTCCATTGACTGAGAGAGGCAGATGCAGAGATCCACAGCCAGGCACCAGGCAGAGATCCAGGAGTCCAGTCAGAAAGAGGGAGGAGGGATTCTATGAACAAGTGCATCAGGATCATGATGGGGAATTGCAGAGATGACCAAACCAAGCTAGTAGGAACTCATGAAAGTTGGATCAATGGCTGTGGAGCCTGCATAGGACTAGACTAGGCCTTCTGCATGGCGAGACAATTGTGTAACTTGATTTGCTTGGGGGGCCCCTTGGTGGTAGAATCAGAATCCATCCCTGATGCATGAGGTGGCTTTTTGGGACCCACTACCTTTGATGGGACACTTCATGCAGCCTTGAGGCAGGGGAGAGGCTTGGACTTGCCTCTACTAGATGTGCTTCTCCATGGAAGGCCTTGCCTTTTTGTGGGGGAGAGTGGGGGGTTGGTAGTGGGGGTGGGAAAAGGGGAGAGGGGGATCTTTGATTAGTGTGTAAAATGAATGAAAATTGTTTCTTAATAAAAAAAAAAGCATTGCCTTATCATATATTGTGCAAAATTCACCAAACAAATCCAAATCCCTCCCAAAAAATAATGGGACTAGTAAGAGGAATTATGTAGTATTGCAAAAAGAGCTTGTGAGTTTTAAAAATGTGGGAAAATTTAGTAAAGGTGAGAAAAGGTGTTAAGAAAAAAATTATGTAGAGACTGAAGATTTTTAAAATATATGTTGATGGCAAAGTGATATTTCTAACAGAGAGGGTGAGCAAGCTGTTACAGGATAAACAAAAGTGTGAGAAAAGCAGGGACTGGGCAGATAAGAGACTAGAGAGGCTGCTTTATAGGGGAATGAGTCAAAATTGGGGCAAGCAAGGCTGGACAGGCCTCCTCAGACCACAGGCAGAGTGAATACATAGCATGTGCATGTGACCCATCCAATAGACCACAGGTCTCATTTGCTTTGCAATCCAAACAGAGCCTAGGGGAGGCCACCTGCTGGTGACTCCCAAAAGGCTCCTGGAGACAGAGATAGGGATTGGCGAGCTGCCCAGGCAAAGGCACTGTCTGCTCTAGCCAAGAGAACAGCAGTGATCTTCAAGGTCACATTCACAATGGATGCAATGGTGCCATGTCTGGAGAAGGCAGCGGTCACAGGAGTCTGATGAGGTGCCATGACACGAGTTACTTATGGGGAATTAAAAATAAATATCACTTTTAATGCTTTTTTTTTAACTCTATTAATGACAAGGTCAATAAAGGACTCCAACTCAGCTCACCATAAAGAGACTCGCTCATTTGTTCATTACAGCACTGTTCACAACGACTAAATTATGGAATCAGCCTAGGTGTCAATGACAGGGTTGATGGGATAAAGGCAATATGGTTTATATACACTATCGGTGAAATTATTAAGGCCACTCCATGTAGTTAAAAGGGAGGTTTATTTAGTGGCGTAACTTACAAATGAAGGGATAGGTAGGTTGCAGGGTCTGGGAAAGACATAGCGCAGTCCTGCGGTGTTCTCTGGAGAACTCTGCTCGGTCTACCTCCAGTGTCCAGAGCTGTTTATGCAGTGAAGGTAATCACATTAGTTAAGACAGTCTCAGAAAGAAAACTCCATTTTCTTTCTCTTGTGGCATCCTAGACTGTATATGCGTACATGAAATCATGTGTTTATCTATGAGATTAAAGCAGAAGTGAGGTTGGGGCTACAGGGAAGGTACAAACGGAAGAATAGGGGAGGGGAGGGTGTGCCGACTATGTAATACACACTTCAGGGAAAACCTGGAAAATAAACTTACTTTAAAAAATAAGGTGAAAATATTTCTCCGCCCAACAACAGAAAGATGCTCAATATTTTAGTCCAATATCTATGCATTTTGCAATTCCTTTGGTGTCTACTTTGAAGGTATAATGGCATCAAAGTTCAAACATTTGTAACAAATTTGTATTCATAATTAAAAAACAGATTTATTGGAAAAAATACAAGAATTCTATCTCCTTGAATTTTATGTCTAGTTTGGTGGGGTTTTGGTTTGGTTTGGTTTTATTTATTTATTGCTTTTTTTTGTTCTTTTTTTAGGGGTTTTGGTTTTCAGTTTTTGTTTGTTTGTTTTTGCATAACACAGCAGAAATTTATTCTTTCACATTTCTAAAAGTTAGAAGTTAGAAATCAGGATGGCAGAGAGAGGCCATGTTCTCTCCAGAATCCCCAGGAGAGACTCTCTCTTGTCTGTTTCAGCTTCTGGTGAGTCAAACATCCTAGGTGTTTGTTGGCTGGTGACAGCAAGTCTCCACTTCTACTACCTCACGGCATTCTCCCTGTGTGCCTATGTCCAAATTCCTCTTTAAAAAAACTCAATAAATAAAATATAATAAGACAAATGGAATAAGATAAAACAAAAATGAGCACATCAGAATTGGACAAAGTAAACAAAAGAAAAGGAGCCCAGGAGAAGATATAAGAATCAGAGACCCGCTCATTCTCACACTCAGGAATCACATGAAGACACTCAACTGGAAGCCATAACATATGTGCAGAGGATCTGGTGCAAACCCATGCAGGTCCATGGCATGATGTCTCAGTCTCTGTGAGTTCATATGAGCTTTGATCATGTGGATTTAGAGGGCCCTATGTCTTGGTCCTTAGGCCCATCTGGCTCTTACGCTCTTTCTGCCTCCTCTTCTGCAGGGTTCTCTACACCCTGAAATACTTATAATAACTATCATGAAAAGTAGGAACACGCCATCCTCCTTGCTCCTGTCTGTGAGAAGACTGAATGTATCCTGAGTCATCTGGGAGGATGCCCACGGTTGAAGATTCAGTGCCAGGCTGTGGGAAAGTATAAAAACTGAGCAGTGAGGTTCCCAACTCCATCTTTTTACCTAAAGAACAGCAGTCCCCCAGTCTCCCTCATGCCAAAGATGCCAGGGTTTCTGGATAATCTAACAGTCTGGTGCAACAGTCCTGCACTGTCACTCGCGAGTGACCTTACTGGTTGGGCATCCTTACACACTGTTCCCCTTCAGGGTTTCACTCTCAAACGTGAATTGCTGCCAGTGGTTGTCCAATATTGGACAAGTTCTGAAAAATGAATGGAATCCAAAACAAACAAGAAAAGCCTGTGAAGCAAATCAGATGATTCAAGAAGAAAAATGCACTTATCATCCAAGTGCTCACAGAGATAAGAAAAGACACCGAATCCATGAGGCAGAACATGATGCTATTTTTAAAAAAGAACATTCCAGGAACAAGAAGAGTTCTTAGAAATTAAAAATACGAGAGTTCAATAAAGTACTCCATATAAGGAAGCTAAAAGAGGAGATAAAACATTTTGCAGAGTAAAGAAAACCCAGATTTAAAACCTCTGAGACTTAAGAAATGAAATTTGAAGAATAGTATCAGCACATTCAATCCCCATCCCCCAAATGGTGTCAGGCTAGTGAGATTGCTCAGCGGGTAAAGAAACTTGCTGCCAAGCCTGAGGACCTGAGGTCTAGTCCTGTGACCCACACGGTAGGAGGAGACAACTGACTCCTGCCAATTGTCCTTCAATCTCCACATGTACTCTGTGGCGTGTGTGTGCACACACAGACACACAGACACACACAGACACACAATAAATAAATAAATAAATAAATAAATAAATAAATAAATAAATAAATAAATAAAATGTTTAAAATTTAATAGATAGCTAGAAAGAGAAGTAGTTTATTAGCAACACAAGCAATTTCCCTAAACTACAAATCATGAGTTTCTAAAACAAATAGCTCACTAATGGCTAACATAATAAATATTCTTTAAATATTCACTCTTGGTACATCACTATAAAATTTCAGAACTCCCAAGGTAAAAAGAAAATAGAACTCGCATTTAAGGGTAGAAATCAGAACAATAGCCTTGTCAACAGCAACTCTGGAAGCTGTGAGACAAGGAACCAAGTCTCTTAAAAATTCTGAGAAGAAAATTACTCTTTAGGGAGAATTCTATACCTAGGCAAACTACTACATGAGAAAACTAAAATAAAGACATTTAGAAACATGTACTGTGTCAGCAAAGTGACCTACCAAGGTTCTGAGAAAGATTCTTCTTTCTCCAAAATAAAGAAGTAGATGGGAGAGGATAACTCAGAAGTCAGAAAGTTCTATATGATTAGACATAAAGAAAAAATGCAAAAGGTGTCTAAAAAAGTAAAATAGATCATACACAAAGACTCAGAAGTCAAACACAACAGCCTTCTACTTTCAATGCTGCCTAGGTATTAAATAACAGAAATATAAGCTAGATGCTAATAGAACAAACCCTTCCAAACTCTCAGAGAGCATTGATTTCCTCTGGAATCTTTATTCAGTCATGTCATACAAAGTTGTACAGTAGGATTAGCTGAGGCTGCCAGAAGCAACCTATACCAGAAGAGGACAGTCAAGGCATCAATCTCCTCTACCTGCCATAATACAGCACAGGTTGTGCTCCTCACCATAAGGAAGTGGGAGGGAAGTTACATTGAGCAGCATGAGGGTGAAGTTACCTGGGACTGCTCATCTTCAGAATAGCCACAGTTGTCTGAGGATCACAAACTCATAAAATGATATTCAGTATCACATACTCAGGAAAGCCAGACATCTGCCACTCTATGAACAAGCTCGTCTCTCAGCATTAGGGTAATCCTCTATCTGTACATCTTCAGAATAGTCAGTTACATCCCAATGCTGACCCATGTTACTTAAGGGACTTACGGCACTATGGATTTCAGATTCCATGGAGTTCTGGCCCAACTCTCCCATGCACACCAAGGGACAGCATATATGTGCTGTCATGGTTCCCTCTTTTATAGCCTATTAAGTCTGAATGAATAGAGAAATGGTGTAATCAAAGGGCTTATATGCTTCAAAGAACTACTCACCTGGATTCTCAGCTGTCACCAAACCTGTTATCTGTAATTCATTAGGGGAAACACACACTGTGATCTCTTTGGGTGGGGTGGGATAAAAAAAGAAATGAGATGTGGGCGTAACTGGATCACATTTCAGAGAAAGCCTCCTCCAGGGCTTGATTGTCAAAGTTAGCCAACCTGAGATTTAAAAACAAAAAAAAAAGCCAAATACGACTAAAATGCAAAAGAAAATATTTCATCTGATTTAAGAAGATGTATGTATGTATGTATGTATAATCTAACTCTCAAAATATTTAAAGGCTCTGTTAGAATTTGGAGTCTGTAAGCTTGGTGCAGAATGACTCTGTATGTTCTCCATAAAGACACTTGGCCTCACAGAAACAGAGAGTGGAATAGTGGTTACTAAGAGCTGGGAAGGGCGTAAGGAAAGGCAGGAAGCTGTCGTTCAAGGCGTTCAAGGATGCAATTACATAGGAAACAGTGCTTCTAGTCTGGGCTGACTATACTTAGTGACTGACTTTGTACTTCAAGATAGCTGGAAGAGGGGATTTTTCATTTTCTCAACACAAAGCTAAATGGTTGAGGTAGTCAACATGCTAATTATCTTAGTTTGATTATTACATTTTGTTTAAAAATACTGAAATATCATACTGTGTCCACATAAATGAGTACAATTGTGTCGGGTAGAATAAAATACAATTTTTAAAGATTTTAAAATATGACAGTGCCTTCAAAAAGCAATCAAGCACCACATTTTTACTTTATTAAAATCTCCTAAATATATTTCACACATGCCTCTCTCCCCACTTTTAGGCAATTTCTACTCTTTAGCAGTGGTATCTTTCTCACCATGCAGTCCTGACCCAACCTTGGGAACCAAACTGGAACTTGAGTGTCACCACTGAGCCTTTCCTGGGCTCTCAGGCAATGTTCGCTCTTCCTACCCAAGAGCACTATTTGTTCTGCAATAAAGACATAGCTGAGGTAGCCAGTCTTATCTGTTGAGTGTGTTTAAGTCTCTTGTGAAGAAAGGTTTTTACCTTGGACAACATGAATGTGGATGCATTTGGGAGATGCTGGAGAGTAGGCACTCATCATGAGTCCTCACCAACTGCCATCCTGGGCAACATGACAAATACTCAAGAGCAGTTCTTGCCTTACATCAGTGTAAATTTCTTTAATAAAAACATGATGTAGGACCAAACTTTAAAAACTTAAATGAAGTAGCTTTTGCCTCCAGAAGACTGTAAAAACCTGATGAGTACATGTGTATATACTTCATTGTATTTTCAGATGACAGCATTTTTTGACAGTGTAGAAAATACCTAATACACACTTGCTGTATAGGAGTATTGGCAAAGTGATCCTAATACCCTTTTTGTTTTCCAAAACATTACATGGCCCTGACCTTCCTCCTGCCTTTCAGTCTTCTTCCATTCGTGTTAATGGCTCATTGTTTATCTTCCCCCTAATCTTGAAATGTGGGAGTTCCTCCTTGGTGGTTTGAATGAGAATGTCTTCAGAGCCTCTGGTATTTGAATGTTTGGTCTCTAGCTGATGCTTCTGTTTCAGGGGGTTAGGAGGTGTGGATTTGCTGCAGGAAGTATATCACTGGAAGTAGACTTTAAGAGTATGAAGCCTCATACCACTTCCAGTTTGTACTCTTGTCTTTGCGCTTGTGTTTCAAGATGTGAGTGTCCAGCTTCCTTCTCCTGCTTCCATGCCTGACTGCTGCCATGTCTCCCTGTCATGATGGACTCTTATCCCTCTAGAATCATGAGCCCAAAAAAACTCTTCCTTCTATAAGCTGACTTTGTCTTGATGTTTCATCACAGCAACAGAAATGTAACTAATGCATCTTATGTGTGCTTTCCTAGGTTCCCTTCAGCCTCTCCCCTCTCTCCTATCACATACTGCAGCAATACTAAAACTCATAGCTGCAGCTCACACATCTTTCCTGATCTCTAGGGTTGTCTATACAATTGTGTTTATTCTCAAATGTCTCTTGGGTATCTAAAATCAGCTTCCTAACTTGAATTCAAGATTTCCTCTTTGTTGTGTAGTCAAGCAAATGGCATTGTCACTATATTTCTGTAAACCAGTTATTCTATAATTGTACTTGAATCTATCATTCACCTTTTCAACCAATCTCCTATCAGCTCTTCCTCTCCATATCTGTTCAGTCATTACTTAAAAAACCAACCCATCTCCTCTACAACGATTCAGACTAATTTGTGATGGTCTGTGGCTGGAGTTATTGTCACACTTCCTAGTAGTTCCCCCTGGAGGAAGTCTTTCCACCCTTCCAGCCCATTCTCCATGCAACAGCATCTCCATGATCTAGAAGACTATGTGAGATCCAACTTCTGTTCATCTCTATAGCTACATTCCCAAGCTCTTGTCACTCTATACTTCTTTCAGCTCCTTTTATGCGGATTTTTTCTCCCATGCCTTAGATCTTTACATATCTTGGGCTCTACCTAGAGATCTAATGCCAGCTCCTCTCTGTTTCCCAGATCCTTCAGCACCATCAACTCACATTGTCGACTGATTCTCACTCCTTATCCAAATCTCAACTCCAGTTTAACAAAGTCTTTTCCGACCTTCAAGGTCAGCTGCTTCTCCTTTGATCACCTCTCAAAGATGATTAAAATTCTCTCTCAAGACACTTCAAAGGAACTATAGTGAAATAATTTGTGATTGGTTGTGAAATATCTGGCTCCTGTCATAAGACATCAGACCCAATTTCTCTTGTTTACTGCTATTGTTCTAGATAGAACCTAACGGATCATAGGCTCTCAAGGACTTGCACACCATGTCTAGCACAGTCAGTGATCAGTCAGGTAACTGAGACTGCTTGTCCCACTCCCTTTCGGTCACAGTGAAGAAACAAAGAGAAGTAGTAAATGCAGGAAGGACACACTTCTGACTTACCCAACCCCTGGTCTTCCTGATGACAAAAGGTCCTCTCTCTCCCGGTATTCCAATAATGAAAGAATCCCAGAGGTTACATGAGAGTCTTTAGCCAACTAGTGGACTTGCCAAGGGACTAACAGCAAAGAAATTCAATGAGTCAAACCTGCCTAGAAATAAAGTTTGATACAAAAGAAGAGGAAACTATATGCACTGTGTATTAGGGTAGGGATTGACTAACTCAGAATATAACAAAGACCCTAAGTAGTAGGAAATGATATGAGTTAGGAAGAACGTCAGGAAAACTAAGGATAGAGTTGTGGAAGAAAGTACAGTGGGCACAAATAATTCATAATTCACTTTATGTTTTCATAGTGTTTTGCATGACCAGACCAAAGATGGCTCTTTCTCCTATAACTAGAATATAGACACAGAAGACAGTAACAGATCAGCTAACTCTAACAAGACTGATCTTAAAGTTCCTGCAATAATTAAATGCGCCAGTATTTTCAGACTTTTCTCAAATCTAGTTTTGCATGCTAGAGTTGAAGGAAGAGTTGATCCACATGGCCAAAGTTTTAATTCAAGTCCTCACAACAGCACAACTCAGAAGGTACCATGCATGTTATATTTTATGAGAACAGTGCCCTGCGGTTGTACATTGTGGCAACCCTGGTCTAGAATGAGGTTAATTAATTGTAATGGTAGGTATTGTAATTATATCTTTGGGAATCTTAGGGTGAGTCAGCAAATAGCTGTGTGGTGGCAACTGTTTCATCACTTGCCCTTCAGTCAAATTTCAGAGTGAATCACCTTATATGATATTGAAGTCAGGAGCCAACAGAGTATAACACCAAAAGGAATTCTGAATCAAATAAGAAAGATGCTGGGACAGAATATGTGACCAATATGGGATAATACAACAAGGCTTAGGAAGGGAAAAAAATGCAACTGATAAAGTTTCAAATGCAGCTATGAAGTAAGTTTCCAAGACAAAAATGGAGAGAGAAAAAAGGTATGAAACCAGAAACTCAGTATCAAGGACAGAAGCCAGGGATGGGCTGCAGGTAATTACCAAACCAACTCCAGAGTCAGAGGAACAGTTAGGAATGAAAGAGGTAATTTTGCTAAGGTTGTATGTAGATGCCAGTAGATCTGAGGCTCTGAGAGCTCAGAAGGGTTGCTGTGGGTTGCTCCTGGAACTACCCTTCTAGGACAGTATTATTGTGCCTTTTTTAGTGTGGGCAGCTCATAAAAGCAAGTATGTGTCTTGAACATTCATTTAAACAGACATCTTGGCCCATCTATAATCAAATATCACTTTCTTTTTTGACAGAGAAGTCAACGAGGGCAATTATTTTATTTTTAACCCAAATGACCTGAACAGTGACCTCAGCCATTCTCTTTCTTTGTTCCAAAAAGCAGTCTGAATTCCACCAAGCCATTTGTAACCAATCAAAGCAGCCTTACCACCTCCCCACTCCTCCAAGCCCAAACATTTCATCAAAGTTTTCTTGGCTGTGATGGGGCTTAATACCATTACAGGGGGCTTTTGCGAGGCTTTGAAGAATGAGAAATCAGAAAATGGGCCCCAGTCATGTAGGAGGAACATAGGTGTGGTGGATAATTTTAAATATCAGTGTGATTAGATCGAGGGCTACCCAGACAACTGGAAATACACTGCTTCTAAGTGTGGCTGTGCATGCATTTTTGTAAAAACACTAATATTACAAGTAGTGGACCAAGTAAGAAAAAGCCACCTAGTCAGTAGAGAGTCCAGATAAAACAAAAGGCAAAAGCATTGTCCATCATCCTCACAGGTTCTGAGACCTTGAGGGTTGAACTAAGCCTCCCTACTATATAGTCTTGGCTGAACTAGAACTTACTCTGTAGACCTCGAACACACTAATATCTGCCTGCATCTGCCTCCCAAGAGCTGGGATTACAAACCTAAACCATTCCATACAACTATATGATCTTTCTGATCAGAGATTAGTTGTACTTACTGATGGGGAAAGCTCGCTATATATCAGTGGAAGCCAACTTGGTTTTACAAATATTCAACAAAATATTGCATCTATAGTTGAACATTTTTCTTGTTATTATTTCCTAAATAATACCATATAAAATTGTTTTACATCTGCTTTATTGTACTAGGTTTTATAATAGAAAAGGGATACAGAGTATACTGAAAAATGTTCATTGGTGTATCCAAATACAACTATGGTAGATTGTATGAGAAATGTCCCCCAAAGGCTCATGTATTTGAACACTGGGTCCTCCATTAGTGGTGTATTTGTGGGTAAGGGAATCTTTAGGAGGTACAGCTTGCTGGAGGAAGCTTGTCACTGGGGGGTGGACTTTGAAGGTTTATAGCCAAAACCCACTTCCTTCTCTCTGCTTCTGTGTGTGGAGAAAATGTGATCAGCCAGCTTCCTGCCCAAGCCACCATGCCATGCCTTCCCACCATGATGGAGTTTATCCCTCCAGAACCGTAAACCAAAATAAACTCTTTTCTCCCTTACGCTACTTTTTGATCACAGTGTTTATAACAGCAACAGAAAAGTACTTAATACAACTGCATTTTATATATGGAACTTAACTACCCAAGAGATTTAATAGCCACTGAGCTATGTATACTGGAAAGGATCTCCATGGATACCGAGGGATGACTAGATATGGGTGTCTAGGGCTCTGTATCTACATGCCCACTTAAGACAAGCAAGCATGCAGTGGCCTTAAAATACACAGCCCTCTCTCCAGGCTTTAGTTTTTAATGTTATGCTCAGGTAAAACATTGAAATGGGGGAGAAGAAACGAATGCTTAGGTTACACTTACACCTTGGCAGTCAAACCCACACAGAATTTGTTTTAAACTTAATAAAATGGGATGGAGCTGTATGGTACTAAAAATGGTAAGGAAAATTAGGTAATCTCAAGCTTGAAATGAGAGACATGCAAAAAGAAAGATAGGAAGAGAAACCAGTGGTCTCTATTATTCAAAGGCCAACGCCCTACAAGCACTCTTCCAGTGCATTCTCTACAGTATGCAAATTTCTCCTGCAATGCCAATTGTGCTCTCCCAGTTAACCAACTCAAAAGGCAGACTCTGCGAGCCAAGCTCCCCAACCCCCCGTGGCTGCAGCACAGAGTAGACAGGACACCAGCAAGCTTCTGGCTCCCTGCCAGCTGCTCCATTGCTTATTAACTTATTTTATATAGCCTTCAGCAGGGCAAGAAAGCTTCCTCTAATTATCAACAGGAATGCAGAAGCCACAGGGAAAAATCAGAGCCAGAAAACTGAAGCTGTTCTGTTTATGCTCCAGCCCTTATCAAAGTGGACACCAAGTTGAGCTATGCAGATACTAGGCTGGCAGTTGCAGAAAGCGTGTGGGAAGGGACTGGGACCAAAAGGCAAGTTGGGTACTGGAATGAACGTTCAATGAAGAGAGTTAGGTGGGTTGGGGGAGGGGTGATGTTTGTTTGTTTGTTTGTTTGTTTTTAACCTCTTCCAATTATTCAGGGGAGTAAGATATCAAAAGTTGCCAGAGACAGAACACAGAGATTAGACCCAACTTTAATAGACCTTTGGCCACTACGTCAGAGAAGGGGTACATATGAGACAGTGAAGATGGAATGGAGTCACTGTCCAAAAGGTGGCTTGAATCCTTTGCACAGAAACTAAAAGTCACCTCCAAAAGCAACATTTTGGGAGCAAGCAGGCACAGTGGCAATTCACTGGGTGGAATAGAAAATGCCAGCGAGCCCTCTCCCCTCAAGTTATACACTACCTAAGAAGTCCTCCATCAAGGGTCAGATCAAGTCTCATGTTCTTCCTGAAGCTATTCACACTTTCTTACATCTACATATTTCATACATAATGCATAGCTAAGTGTCCATGTATTTCATATAAGGAATTTCTTACAACTTCAATTATACTGATAACACAAAAGAAAGTACCATCAGAAGTACTTTGTGTGGAAAAGTGAAACAAAATACAGCAAAATCTTTAAAGGAGGGTGTTTAGAGTGTGAAGAATGTGGAAAGCAAACCATCCACCCCACCCCCACCCCCACATCCCAGATCTTTTGGCTCTGTCATAGTCTTCTCCTTGGGCGAGATTTCACATGCTGTGCTGTGGGTTAAACCTGCAAGGACTTGAGGACCTCAACATAAGATACAAGGGAAAGACCAGAATGAGCAGATATGGAGAGATGTTGACAGGGACTTGTTCTCCATGGATGCCTTCAGAGAGAACTCTAGCTCTGCTGTCATGAGGCATCATCAATAGTCCCTGGGGAAATACCACTGGGACCCAAGAAACCTTCACTATGCAAACTAAAGATGTGATAGCGGGTGGTGGCAGATAAAGCTTGGTCCCAGTGGACACTGAACAAGGAAGAGCTGGATGGAGTAGGAATGGTGTATGTTATCAGATACACCCCACAACTGAGGAAATTTTGTGTGGCTACAAAGTAGAAAAAAATAATCTATGTGAAGTATGCCTTTATAAGGAGCCCATCTCTGAACTTCTGACAGAAAAACTTTGGAAGAAGCCGAACATGGAGAAAGCAAGGTTACCAAGTTGTGTTGAAAGAAAATAACAGAATAAGGGCAGAAAGTAGCTTTCTGTGGTCTCTGGCAAAAAGCTGGACCAATGCTGAAAGGTATATACAAAAGAGGTGACCACAAGAGGACCATGTACTTAGGGGGAAAATGAGGAGAAGGGAGAAAGGGAAAGAAAGGAAACAACAATTCAATTTTGTTTTTGCTTTTTACTATTGTAAGATGTTAGTTTTTATGTTGCTGTTTCTTTTCTTTTTTACTCTTTGGGTAGCCCACCATCCAGCCCCCAAATAATCACACACAGAGACTTTATTACTTATAAATGCCTGGCTTTAGCTTGGCTTGTTTCTAGCCAGAAATTCTTAAAGGGTAATTCTTAAATTACCCCTTCCACCTTTTGCCTCTGGCTTTTATCTTTCTCTATTCCATATACCTTTCTTTACTTCTTACTCCATGGCTTGCTGTGCAGGTGGGTGGCTTACCCCAACATCCTCCTCTCTTCCTCTTCTTGCTCTTCAATCTTTTCTTCCCAGATTTCTCCTCCTATTTATTTTCTCTGTCTGCCAGCCTCACCTACCCTTTCTCCTGCCTTGCTATTGGCCATTCAACTCTTTATTAGACCAATCAGGTGTCTTAAACTTCACAGAGTTAAACAAATGCAACATGAAAGAATGTAACACATCTTTGCATCATTAAACAAATATTCCACAGCAAAAACAAATGTAATACATCTTTAACTAATATTCCACAAAAGTCTTATAAAAAAAATACTTGTCTTGTTGACAGAAGAAAATAATTTTTAACATAATAATAATTTAATTTTTATTTTATATAAAAATTAATATAGCTTGGGCATGTGTTTATAACAAGATTCACCTGTGATGTGAACTGCATTGAAGCTCTTTGAAAAAATAATATACTATACAAGATGTTACTGAAATGGCTGAATTATTCCTCATTAACCAAAATTTCTTTCCCATGATTTTTCTTTCATTGGACCTTACTTTTTTACTTCTTTCCATTTTTAAACATGCTCTGAATTTCTCTATCTTTAAACTTTCCTAAAGGGCTGGAGAGATGGTTCAGTGAACAAAGGCATGTGTTGCTTTTCTAAAGGACTCTTGTTCAGTTCCCAGCACCCATTTTGAGCAATACACAGCTGCCTGTAACTTCTGCTCCAAGAGATCCAAAGCCCTGTTCTGGCCTCCATGGCACCCACATTTGCATCATACACAGACACAGACATACATACACACAAATAAAATTAAAGCCATTGCAAAAGCATCCATCTTCCAATGTTTTCATCTCGCCTCTCCTGCTATTCATTTTTCTCTCTATAGGAGAAAAAGGAAAAACTTTGCACACTTATGGCCTTTAGTCTCTAGACAGGTCCTTCTTCCCTTCTGTCTCCCTTGATTTCCTAATTCCAGCAGTCTGGATTCTACCCCCTGCTTCTGCAGAAACATATTGTACCTTCCTGGAACGATAGCCTCCTTCCAACTACATCCAACCTCCCTTTCACACTTCATCCTTAATGTCTCTACTACATCTTCAACTGACACAGACACCCATCTTTTACTACCCCCAACTTGTTCTCAGATCTCAGCCTTCTTCTTTTGTTGTTTCCTGTCTTTGCACCATTCTCCATGGGGTATTAAACCAAAGAAATCCCTCAGAATCTTACACTTGGGAGATCCATTTCCATTGTTTCTGATCCAGGAAAAACATTTAAGGATGTGGATCTTGGCTAATATCCAGAGAGTCTCCCACAATTTCACATATCTCTTGTTTTCTTTTGATTTGATTAAGGCAAATATGAACAACCATCTGCTAGAAGATATCACCTTAAAAATTTTGATCGGCTTTGATTATCTTCTACCTGATTTTATCTAAAAAAAAAAAAAAATGCTGTGGCTTTGTAGGTGGTATACCAGATGGCTGAGAGGAAGGCACGGGATGAGATGTGTTTATTGTCCCCTCTGTTTCCTCTGCTTCTTTTCTATGATTTTTGGAAACAAGCCCTGTATGCTACTTACCATCATCTATATCAAACACATAAAAATCTTCTGATAGTGCGCAAGACAAAACAAGCACACAAACACTGCAGGGTATGTTAGATAATACATACCTCCAAGGAGAGCTGGAGAGCTGAGCAAGGGAAACAAAGGGTTACAGCCTTTCTGCCATGTTCTGTGTGCTCTAGCCATGAACTAGTGATCAAAAAGGTCATTTGTAATAGAAAACACATAAAATACTTTTCTATATCCTATTGATATAGAAAGTAGTAATGGAAATATAATCTGTTTCCTTTTCTTTAAAAAAAACTTGAATTATATTTATTGTTTGTGTGTATACATTTATTGTTTGTATGTATACATTTATTGTTTGTATTATACATTTATTGTTTGTATTATACATTTATTTGCATGTGCATATATATACATGTATTATTTGTTTGTGTATGTGGACATTTAGTGTGTGCGTGTGTGTACATGTGTGAGTATTTGCATGCATGACACATGTAGAAGTCAGAGGACAATTTGCAAGAGTCCTTGCCCTACTATCATGTGGGTACCAGGGACTGAACTAAAGTCATCACTCTTGAGAGCAAGCACCTTTACCTACTGAGCCTTTTCAGCAGCTCATAAACATGGTTTTCAGTGGATTATAGTTTTCTTAGGAAGACAAGTAGTAATTTTGAAGGAAATATTAGTTTATTTCGTCTGACTTCTTACAATTTTTAACTCAGCTTGCCCATATTAGCCAAGTTATTTGCCACTCTGATTTCACTTCCTTTTGTTGTGGAATGGAAAGATTGAATAAATAAATACCTACATATTTAATTCATTACTTCAACATATCTGCCTATTCTAGAACTTTCATTGAAACTGTTTTAGTTGGCTTTTACTGTATAATGACCCCACTACTTAGTATCTAAAACATCAAGCATTTAGCTAGCTCATGATTCCACAGAGTGGTAATCTGAGTTAGGCTTGGCAGGGTTCCTTTGCCAGTCTCTGTTAAGCTCACTTAGCTGTCTTTGCCAATTACCAATAAGCTAAGGTGACTCTCTTTCTGGGTTTATCTGGCTGCTAACTAGGACAACAGAGGCACTCCGCCACCTGGTTCTCATGTGGTCAATGAGCTGCAGCTCACATGACAACTGGAGACTACAGAGCAGCAATTCTCAACCTGTAAGTCTCAACCCCTTTGGGATCAAATAACTCTTTCACAGGGTCGCCTAAGACCATCAGGAAACACGGATATTTGCATTACAGTTCATAACAGTAACAAAATTACAGTTATGAAGTAGCAATGAAAATCATTTTATGGTTGGGGGTCACCACAACACAACAATACAGGAACTGTATTAAAGGGTCGCTGCATTAGGAAGGTGGAGAGCCACCGCTGTAGAGTAAGGAAATGGCAAAGGCTCCATGAAAAAGCCCTTTCAAGTCTTTGCTTATATCACATTAGCTCATGTCCCACAGGTAAGATTAAATCCCCCAGGCTTCGAATGGAGAATGGGACTCCGAACATGATGAGAAAGTCTGCAAGTCAGTAGCAAAGAGATGCTGAAGAAGAAGAAGCTGAGGCTGTACCTGTGGTCTGCCACAAATGTCTCTCTTTGTATTACGTTCATTTGCATTTTAATCTTTCTGATACTGAGTTCTACTGCCAGAAAATGATCCATTCAGAAACCTGTGGAAAGATCAGCGATAAGGTAATTCTTCAAGGGAAGAGATCAGGTTTATATGGTTATTTCAAGATGAGCAAACTTCTTGAGATGTCCCAGCTTGGACAAACTTTCTAACGCATTTATTCTATTTTTTTTGTTAAAGTTTGTGCGCGCCCCCCTCCCCCCCCCACCCCGCAAAGAATCTATTTATAGATCCCTATGACACTACCACAGTGTTTTGACATTTTAAGACTGCAGGGAAATCATGACTATTAGTGTGTTACTTATTGGGGTCCCTGATTTTTTTTTTTTTTATTTAACTGAACTTGTGGAGCAATAAACTATGTTTCCTTGACTACAAGGAACATCAGGAATCAATCAACTAACAAAGGGTTCTAAACACATACATTGTTCAGAGCACCATGCCAGAGGCTGCAGAAGGAAATAAGGCAAAACGCCATTTCTTCCATCTGGAAGCTTGGTGTGCAATTAGAAAAAAAAATCCACCAGAAAAAAAAAAAGTTCACCATTCTAGGTAGCAAAGCAAATGAAGATGTCGAATCCACAGTTCTGTCCAAGTCTAAGATTTCTACAGGTGTTCCATCTGCTCTGACACCATCTGCTCCCCATTTCCTGCTGTGTCAAATGTCCCACACTAAATCACCCTGTGAGAGGAAATGTGACTCAGGCTGACAGCACCTTGCTCCACCATACTGGCTCCCACACCTGCTCACAACTTCACATCCCTCATGCACCTGTCATCACCTACCAAACACCCCCTCCTTCACCCTACACATCTGTTTATAAATTCACGTCATCATTTTCCCATTTAGATAAGAAATTCCCTCCCAAACATGTGAACTAAGAATGAGGAGGAAACATCCTTACTTTAAAAAAACAAACAAACAAACAAAAAAAAAAACTGGAGGGTTTGGGAGACACCTTAGTCAGTGAAGTGCTTACTATACAAGCTTGATCCTAGCACCCCAAAAATCCAGGTATGGTAGCATGCTGGAGAAACAAAGCCCCAAGTCCTAGACCAGCCAGCCTAGTCTAATCAGCTACCCCCAGGTCCCTGTGAGAGGCTGTATAAGAAAACAAGATGAACAATTCCTGAAGAATAACACCCAAGACTGAATTCTGCCCTTCCCATGAATGTGCACACACACACACATGCACACACACACACACACACACACACACACACACACACAAAACCACAAAATACGTGATAGAAAAATAGGTGCAAAAAAATGTTCTCACTTCTAATGAGAAATCCTAGAGTGTTTAGACAACAATTCAAAGGATAGAATAACCTTGAAAACAAGAACTGATCGCTGGAGAATGCACTTTTCTGGGGTGCAGAGGCCCAGGTTCTGAAGACTGTGTGATGTTTCTCAGTGTGTTCCTGGGGCCATGCTCACTGTTTACCTTCAAACAACAGTAGTGAATATGACATCTGCTGCCATCTACTTCAGAAGGCTGTTTCAATTTTCCACGTTGCTAAGTCTATAAAACTACTCTATACAATGTGAGTTACTATATCTGTAGACTCATAGCAATATTGATACCTAAGTCTACGAGTGACACCCACATCAACACCATCTGCAGAACTCTGTAAACACCTAGCTAGTGTTTAACACTAGTTAACACTAGCTAAACAGCTATCAGTCAGCAAACACTGACTGCTATAACAATCTTTGGTGAGCATGCGCTTACCAACAGAATACATAATTACATACATGCATGCAAACATTAAATACATACATGCATACATATACTAAACACATAAATAAACTGTAAATATACATTCATAAAGTAAATACATATGTTGTCATAGCATATACAAAAGTAATATATTTTAAATTTTTGACCAAAATACAAAGTATGAATGTAATAGAACATGAACAGATGAAGCTATGGCTGAACCTGCTCCATTCCCATGTTTCTATAAGCATCATTCTCTGTGTAAAAAGGTTGTGACTGCCTAGACATCTGCATAATGTCACCTGAAAGTTGGTTAAATATCAAATGTCATCACCTGCTCCACAGGGCCTTGTTTTCACTGGAGCCCACTGAAGCTTGGCTTCCTTAAAGCTAACGATCAAATAAGGTCTCAGAAAACATGCTCGTCACACACCAGAAGATGCTAGTTTCTCTAATTTTACAGTAAATTCCATGGATGGCATTCTGTAACCCTGGGCTTTGGTAACTAATACATAAGATACTCTCACTGGAAGCAGATTCTAACATTAGTTTGCTATAAAAGCCTAAAGCCTCACTGCTAGCCCAATGCCTATCTGGCGAACTGACGCATTAGACTTGCCTAGCCTCTGTTCCAATGAGGCATGAAGAACCTCTTGTGAGAGAAATCATTTCAAGAATAAAGTACAAACAGATGCACACAGCCAAAGGGTCAGCGAAGGGGCAGTCCTAAGATAATTATGGTGCTTGTCACTAGATTGGAGTCTCATGAATGTTGTAGAGGTAGAATTGAAAGTTTTCAGTTGCTAAATTTGGGGATTCAATCTGCACTTCTTTGGTGAACTCTTTTGTATTCACAAAAACACCAGTACCATTCATTCCATCTGTCTCTGAGATCTCAAGTCTCTAAAGCCTCCACAGGGTGCAGCCATCCACAGGAGAAGCCAATGAGGGCCCAGAATATTGCAGTAGTGCTGATCCAAGTATCAGAGTCTGTGAATGTAACTCACTGGACCCCAGTGCATGTCTGGAGGTGGATGCAAGGAACATCAGTTACTAAACCAGCTTCTGAGAGTGTTGGCACTACCCAGGTCCATGGCTCTATCATTTCCTCTCATTCTAAAGGCCATCTCTGTGTTAGTGACTCCAGTTTCTATCTCCCTCCCAAATCTGTCTTCTATATTTCAGGCTGGTATATCTAACTGGCCACTCGGCATCCCTATTTGGAAATTAAACCTTCAATCTTCCTATTCCAAAACATTATGAACTTGCTGTTTTCCTTATATTCAACAGATGGGAACTTCATCCCTCCATCATTTGGTCTAAAACTCCAGCCATTGTCTTCTTTCTTCATTATACATTGTACATCAGTTCATCTGCAACTTTCAGAAATTGGTAAGGTCCTTCTGTCTGCACAGCTATGTCAGTCTAAGAAGGCATCATCTATAGCCTTGATAACTATAACACATGAAGCCATGGAACTGGAATCCAAACTCCTTTCTTCCCAATGCCAGAGAACAAAGGCAAGGACAATAATTCAGTTTCTATTGAAAGCAAGAAATCACAAAAATCATTCAATGAACTCCCTAGGATGAATGTGCTCGATGTTCTACTAGAAGAACTAACATACACAGGATTCTTCTCATTAACACACACATCACCTCAGGATTCGGCACACTTCTATGCTCATGAGCAACCTTTCTTAAGAACACTGTCCCTTTCAACTTTTTTCTGCCCGAGTCGTGTTATCTCTTATATAGGCAGCTCACCTGGCATCTCATCAGAGTCTAGTTTATACTGTGCACTAATCTTTTCATTTGTGTTCGTCTATTTGCTATGGCTCAATAATGAGGCAGACCCTGCCATGGATCATACATGGGATTCAGATGTGTGTGAGCAGTCTGACCTGTGTGATGACCAACAGGAACTGCCATCATAACATGCTTGTACCATAACACCAAATGACTCCCCTAAAAAGACACCTTTCTAGGACTGCTGTTTCAAGGGGTGAGAGACGGTTTCTACTAACATCACTCAAGATCAGTTCTCCTCCCATCAGGCATCCTCCTGACTAGGTCACTTGATTTGTATAAGTAATAATCTCAAAAGAAATAACAAAGATCTGAAGAGTGTATTTTATCTTACATTAATTTTTAATTTTTGTGTCTCTTTCTTATTATATATATGAGCCTTCATGTACATATGTGCATGGCATATGTGTAGTTCCTACAGAGGCCAGAAAAGGGCATCCAATTCTCCTGGAACTAAAGTTACAGGCTGTTTTGAGCCACAATGTTGGCTCAAAATGATGCTGGGGATGGAACCCAGGTCCTCTGCAGGAGCTGCAAATATTTTTAACGTCTTTAACATTCACTTCTCCAGCCCCCACATTTCTTTCCTTTTTGTTGATATATAATTAACATGCATGCAAGGCAAAGATCTTAAAAGAGTTCAGAGTTTTGTAAACCAAATTGGCCAAAGAAGTAGCCCAAACAAGACATTACAACATTTCAAGTGTGAGAGAAACCTGTCAGCAACAACCATGTTGCAACGACAGTTCTTTGTTCCCAGAATGCTTCTGCCTAAACTAGACTGCAGGGTATACATGGCTATTTCCCAAGTCAGTAAGATTTCATTGGAGTTGGAGAAAAAAGATTGCTGGTACCAATCATGTCCAAGTCCCAGCATAATTTTGGGGCTTGTATACTTACTTCATAGAAATTTTTCACAACTGTAGAGATAATTGTGATTATAAAGGTAACTATTGTCTGTAAAAGAAAAACAAATATATGAAAATATAGGTTATCACCTAACCAAAATCAGTCAGCTTTGTGTTTTATAATCTTTTCAGTATATTTTGATTGACAATAAATAGATATATAGATCATTTATAGATAATAGTAGAAAAATCATGACAGATAAATTATAGATAGATAGATGATAGATAGATAGATAGATAGATAGATAGATAGATAGATAGATAGATAGATAGGTAATAGCTAGATAAAAGGTAGATTGATAATAGAAAAAAGATAGATAATAAATAGATACAGATAAATAATTGATGATAGATGGTGGATAGGTAGATAAATGGTACATAGATATACAGATAGATGATAGGTGATATATAAATAGGTAGATAGATATAGGTATAAGCTGGTTGATAGGTAGATACAGAGATAGATGAATACATAGATAGATGATAGATGGTAGATCGTGTTTGTGGATGTATGTTTTAAACAGGATCTTACTGCACCTCCTCTTCCAGGTGGTTACACATAGAAGATATTTCTGATTTGAAGATTAACACTCTATCCAGACTTGGCAACTTTCTTCACACAAACTGGAACCTATTGAAGATGGGCTTACCACCTCTAACCTCCAGAAAGGTCTGCTTCTCAAGATCCCCAACAGGTCCCCCTGAATAGCATTCTATGAGCTGGGAAAGTGACAGGCTCCTTCTAAATGTCAAGCTCAAGGCATGTAGAGGAAGTGCAGATGAGAGTATGCACAAGACTTTCTTCTCTGGCCAGCTCTTGGGCTCCTGGTGTGAACAAATGCCTCTCAGCAGCTCCTGGCATAGGATGCTGTCTGCAGATGCTGTAAACTATGAGAACAAGCATGTAGCTTAGGGAGAATTTCCAGTCCTACCATGGAAACCCAGTGTGATACTGAAGCTGTGCACTGAGACAGTGTATTTACAAGGCAAAAATAAATGAACGGATAAACAAACAAACAAACAAACAAACGAATGAATGAATAAGTCTAAGCTATAAAACAGTAAGATAGTCTACACAGGCAAGGTCACCCCAAGTCATTATTTTATCTACTTTTTCATTTGTTATTTTCACAGACCTTCACGCTCCATCTTATGAATGTTCTTTACCTTCAATATGAAGTCCTTTGTCATTTTCTGATAAAGAAATATGTGAGCTTCTAGTAACACCCTCCCCTAAAATCTGTATCATCCTTCTTGTATAACGTGCAGGTCCCAGGGAGGATGACATAAGTAGGCCCTCCCTAGAAGATAGGATAGATAAGAGCTGGGTTGACAAGGCAGGGGAGGTAGAAAGGGGAAAAGAAGAAACTGGTTTCAAGTGAATTTAGCAAAAGCAAGCCTGGGATTCAGCACAAGCCATCCTTGGGCCACTCTGGTTAGCTCACAGACAGGCATCTAACTGCAGCTGGGGCGAGGCCAGGCGCTCATCTTTGCCTTCTTGCCTGCCATAGCCGGGAACATTACTCATGGCTCTTCTTTCTTTTTAGGAAAACTAGCTCCAAGAGAAGATCCCATGCTGTCTAAAGGAAGCTACCCAGAAAGAAAAATGAGAATAATTAAAGCCCTAAATCTGTACAAGAAACATTCACAGCTGAGACGCTCAGGCCAAGAACGGAGATAATGCTAATGATTTTGTTTTATAGCCTCAACATGCCTCACATCTGGAGGTGATCCAAAGCCCTCAGCAGGTTGTCACGTTGATGGAAGGGCCCCTGCTGAGATGCAGCTGCTTCTGGGGAGAGCCGCATCTGGAGAACAGCTGCCTATCAATCCCTGCACCAGGAGGGCAGTGAGGCACAGACTCTGCAAGGGCACCCTGTCCACCTGGAGCCTCCCCCAACCCCCACCTCCAGAGACTCAGAATGGCTGCAAGGGCTGGTGGTTCCCATTTGTTAACTAATTGAAATACAATAAAAGCTTCACTTTCTGTAAACTTTGGGGAAAGAGACAGTTCCCTACAGTCCAGGTTCCCAGCTCACAGAATGGCTCCCTATGCATTTAAACACCAGCTTTTGTTTAACCATTCCCGAGGACAAAGTTCCCAAATGTATCTGCATTACCAAACTCTCTTCTCCAGTTAACCGTATGTTCACCCGTCTTACATCGTAAGTTGTGTCCATCAACGTGAAAAGCATAACAGTATGTCTATGGGCTTTCCTAACAGACAGACTTCCAAAGCATCCGATGTACAGCAGTGTGCATAGAGAAGAGAGTGTGTGTGCGCGCGCGCGCGCGCGCGCGCGCGCGCACACACACACACACACGCACGCACACACATTCATAACCCACGTGTGCATGTACATCGAGAGAGAAGCGGGGAGAAAGCCAACTGACAGCACTATGGAAATGAACAGAGTATTAGTCACCGCAGCTCCCTGTGTCTCCCTGCCTCTGTGGTCTTATAAAATGAGGGAAGGTCAACAAATGTCCATTAAGATCTGATCCAATGATCTTATTTTTTTTTAATTTTTATTTTGCAATACAATTCAGTTCTACATATCAGCCACAGATTCCCTTGTTCTCCCCCCTCCCGCCCCCCTCACCTTCCCCCCAGCCCGCCCCCCATTCCAATCTCCTCCAGGGCAAAGCCTTCCCCACAGACTGAGATCAACCTGGTGGACTCAGTCCAGGTAGGTCCAGTCCCCTCCTCCCAGGCCGAGCCAAGGGACCCTGCATAGGCCCCAGGTTTCAAACAGCTGACTCATGCAATGAGCACAGGACCCGGTGCCACTGCCTGGATGCCTCCCAAACAGATCAGGCCAATCAACTGTCTCACCCACTCAGAGGGCCTGATCCAGTTGGTGACCCCTCAGCCATTGGTTCATATTTCATGTGTTTCCGTTTGTTTGGCTATTTGTCTCTGTGCTTTATCCGACCTTGGTCTCAACAATTCTCGCTCATATAAACCCTCCTCATTCTCGCTAATTGGAATCCCAGAGATCCACCTGGGGCCTAGTCATGGCCAATGATCTTATTTTATTACCGCCAATTCTTTCCTTCTTTCTTTCAACTCCTCTCCTTTACACACTCACTCCTTCTATATTCCTTCTTCCTTTTGGTTTTTTGCTTTTGTTTTTGTTTTTACTTCCTTCTACTTACCCACTATTTGGAGTGGCAAGACAAATGTCCCAGGTAACCCTAAAGTGTTCTTCAGTCTGAGATCCAAGATGCAAGCCATGCCAAACAATAGATTACTCATTTTTGGGCAGACGACATGGTAAGGTCTGCTCTCACAGACCTTAAATATTATTAGAACACTTTTCTTGAGACAGGGTCTCACTATGCAGTACAGGTTGGCCAGAAACTCATTATGTAACCCAGGTTGGCTTCAAACTCACCATCCTCTTGTCTCAGCCTCCAGAGTGTTGATAGTACAGATGTATGCCACCCTGCCTGGCACCTAACATTTTTGGTAATCACATTTTCTCTGCCAGTCTTTGTCTCAAAATTATCAAATAATTGATGATAAATGATGGATGGTAGGTAAATGGTACATAGATACATAGATAGATGATAGGTGATATATAAATAGGTAGGTAGATAGGTATAAGATGGTTAATAGGTAGATACAGAGATGGATGGATGGATAGGTAGATAGATGATAGATCATGTTTGTGTATGCATGTTTTAAACAGGATGGGAACAGAATAGATCAAGTGAGTTGGATATAAATACTAGGAGAAATGACTGGAACTGGGGCAGGGGGAGTATTTCAGGCACAAGGTGGAAACCTAGTGCAATGGAAACTCTGTGGAATATATGAGTAACTCTAGCAAAGACTTCTCGTAATGGGGTACACAGAACCTTAACTAATCATCTTCTGCAACCAGGCAAGGCCTCAAGTGGAGAGATTGAGATACTAACACAGCCACAAAACGTTCAACCTACAGCTTGTCCTGCATGCAGAATATTCTGGACCAGAGCCTAGCAGACTCCTCATCAAAGAGACCAGAGAGACTTCATCTAGAAACTGATGGGAGCAGATACAGAGTCCTATAGCCCAACATTAGAGCTCTGAGAAAGTCCTTCAGAGGAGGGAGAGGAAGGATCAGACGAACCAGTGGAGTCAGGGACACCAGGAGAACATGGCCCACAGAATCATTGATCAGGACTCATGGGGGTTCATAGAGATCAGGAAGCCTGTAAGAATCTGACCTAGGTCCTCCACCTATATGTTATGGCTGAGTAGTTTGGTGTTCTTGTGGGATTCCTAACCGTGGGAGTAGGGGGGAGTTTGATGACTCTTTTGCCTACTTATGGGACCCTTTTCCTCCTACTGAGTTGCCTCATCCAGCCTTGATTTGATAGTATGTGCCTGGTTATAATGGCCTATTATGCCATGTTTGGTTGATGTCCCTGGGAGGCCTGCTCTTTTCTGAGGGGAGACAGAGGGAGGGTGGATCTGGGAAGAGGGAAGGTGGGGAAGGAAGACTGGGGGAAAGGGGAGTGAGGGGAAACTGCTGTCAGGATGTAATAGATAAGAGAAGAATTTAAAAAAAAAATACAGGTGTGGAGAAGACAGGAAGAGAAGAGGTCACTATAGACTCGAATAACCTAAGATGTCTTTGAACCAATACATGAGACATTGGGATGTACATTCAAATAAACACTTAAGAAAAATGAGCTAACAGGGAGTGCAAGGGCACAAAGGCAAGGGCACTGAAGAGCAGTGATTGTCACAGGCAGAGAAGACAACCACGGGCATTACAGACTTCAGTGCCTGGGGGTGTGGGGGGAGCTGAAGCCACCTCTGAGCTACTTACATGAAGACTAACACAGACAGTGTGAACTGAAAGCCTGGGGCCATCCTGACAGACTTGAACCAGGATTTTATAAGCAAAATGAATAGGGTTTTAGGCAAGAAGGGCCAGTAGGACAGTGTGTGGCCCTGGGTAATTATTGAAACACTGTTTTAGTTCTTAAAAGAGGTGTAGAAGGAATCCAAATTATATGGCTACCATTTCAAAAAGCCTACTTAAGATCTTGATGTGTAAAACATGAAGAAGTTAATTTTAAAATCCTTTTATGTTATCTGCCTTCTTGAGAATTTTCCATTGTCCTTGTACAATAATGTAAGTTATCACATTGGGGATTTTTTTTGCATATCTATAAATAGCTCCTTCACCCATAAACCAGGGATGACAGCCTATTTTTATTATTTAAACATGTCTCCAACTATGAAAGGGCTATTTCCAGGAACTCCAAGTTGCCACAGCCACTCTGCTGTCAGTCAGCCTGCATATGTCAGGCAAGTGGTGCCAGAGAAGAACTTTCTTCTAATCACTCAAAAGAGAAGTCAGGCACAGACCCTGGCACCATGCTGCCAGGAGGATATTTTAGCAGCTGGCTGCAGGTAACATGAAAACTGGAGCCAGAGACTCATGCATGGTCTTCAGAGCTTCTCTAGGCTCGAGGAAACAGACAACACATCCAACCACCTCACAGCAATTCTTACTGACAAATTCTTTATTAATCACCTGTTTCTGTGAATTCAGTCTTCTCAGCTAAACCTGATCTAGCCAAAAAACGTGGGGGGAGGGTGCAAAAAAATTCAGAATTTCCACTCTAAGGGCCAGCTGTCACTAATGTAGAGTTGGAAGTTGAGCCCAGTTCCCCCACAGGCCAAAAGTCTTGAAGTAGCTCCCAGAGCGACAGTACTAACACCTCCCCCATAAAACTACAGCAGCAGTAAACAAGTCATAAGCGTAAAGTGCTTGGAACACAGTGCTCAAAGATGAGGCTACTCTTACTAAATCACCTTTCAGGGACTGTCACTATTTACTCTTGAGGGGATTGAGGCTGGCTTCACACAGGGCATCATCCCATGTTCTCCATCATGGAAGCATTGGAATGGCCCAGCCACCTGTCCTCTCCAGCACATCATCCTTGTATATCTATTGTTTCAGCCTCTCTGACCTCCTTCCAGCCCTTTCTTCTTTACCCTGTGGAATCTCTCTTCTGTAGGATAATTTGTTGGTCAGTGCTGCCTCTGTCACCATCTTGGATGACTTAAGCATCTGTGTGAATGCTAGTACATTCCCAAATGTCAAAATGGGCAGAGCAAAGACAAGAAAAGAACCACACTTGCCTAGCGGTGTTGATGAGAGGTCAGTAGTCATGGCCCTGGCATTTACTGAGGATGAGAGAGCAATAACCCTGGTCCTGACATTACTTGAGGGTGTTTCATAGTTAGGAGCATCTTCATCTCTAAACCAGCAGGATTAACTTCAAGAGGATGAAAATACAAACCTCCAGGATTTTAATATGTTGGTGAGCAGGATGCAAGCTAAATCCCCTCTGAGTCCCCACATCCTGACTTAATCCACCTCTGAAGTCCCTGTTGCAGTTAATGGTTTCTCAAACCACCTAGTCTCACAAACTCACAGTCCTCATCGACTCTCATCACTGTTTACTTGTGACTCGTGTCAAGACAGTTGTCAAGTCCTGCTTCTGTTCACATTGCCATATGCGCTTCCCAGTCCTCTTTCCCAAATGCTAACACCATCTCCTGTTTTACACCCTCCTTACTCTCTTCCTGGAGCGCCTAACGCACTTCCCATTTCTGGTTTGGTTTTGGATTGGTTGTTTGTTATTTGTTTTGTTTCATTTTGTTTCAGCTTGAGGCATCAGATTGGCTTTCAGTTACATTTTTATCCAAACAGATTATTTTTCTAATCAAAAATTTTTAGATAGAAACAGACTAAGTTCCCCTTCTCTATGGCAAATTTGAACCTGATTGTTCTTTAAAATTCAGTGGGTCCCTTTTCAATCCCTTCTGTGGCTACCCCCAGGTGACTACTATCGTCTTTATAAAATATGCAGTTGATGTCTGGCTCTCGAAAAGATTTTCCATTGCTTAGCACTGTTCTCTATGTTTTAATAAAATCAGTAAAAAAAAAAAATAATGGCATAAAGATGTTATATAGGAAAATTCCATTCTGCTCAGATGAGCTCATGAAGGTTTAATATGAAGCTGGGTGCCTTGAGCAAGGCAGATCTGGTCTTTTCCTTCCTTCCATGATGCACTGTCATCCTTGCCTTCATTAGTCTTGAGTCTCTTGGCTGTGATAGCTGGACTTACGGTTTCATCCAGCAGCTGCTCCAATTGTCCAGTTGTCTGTTAAAAACATTGGTTGAACATGAGCCCTTCTTCAGACACTGCCCCTGCTCAGGGATTTGCTATTAGCTATTAGTGTTCATTTTTTTTTCCCTATGAGGTGAAATTCCTATTCAAGGCTGGAGACAGACATCACGGCACCTTCAGTAGTGCCCTGACAACTAAGGAGTCCTTAGCAAATCATTGCTCACTTGGAGCCACATGAAGTCATGTGTACACAGACTTGCAATCAAACCTTGGCTCAGACATCTGCGATGTGTGTTTTTTTAGTTTGTTATAAAAATTTGGCCAATTCTAGTTTTTTTCCTTAAAACTAGAGTAATAATACCTTTCTTATATAATTATTGTGATGATTACATGAAAAAACTCATGCATAGAGAATGCATGAATAAAACATAGAACTTGGTAAGCAAATTAAGCAATTATTATGTTGGGCATGTTGTGGATCTATCCTGAGTTTGTAAAGATTGAGAATATTTGTCGTTCCTAAATATATGACCCTGAGATGGAAACCAGTATGAAGCTTTCTTTAAAGTCATGTCAAAATTACTTCATCTATAGTGCACACTATGAAAGACATCCTCATTGTCCAAACACAAATCCATCATTATCATATAATGAAGGAAAGCCTCTCAATGTGTCTTTCCTACAAGAGCCCACATACTGGCTGAAATATTTCAAAACTCTATTAGCAAGACAAATTCTGCACTTCCTGCCAAGGAGACCAACGAACTGAGTCTAGGGAGGGACATACCGTTCTCCTTGACCTGTGCATCTCCTTCTTGCTCCCACAGTACACAGAGACTCTAAAGAAGCTTAATTTTCCATCTCCTCCTATTTATATTTTTTCTTTATCCCCCTGTGCATCAGAAAAATCTCTGAGCAACCTTGAGAAAATTAACTTCCTCCTCAAGCATTTGGGGATTGAACACAGAAATGCTCTTGTAGTTGACTTCCCTCAACTCAGCAGGACCAGCCCCCCCACAGGCTCTCTAGCAATGCCTTCCTCAATGGCTTTGCCTTCCCAGCAGTTCCAGCTCTGTCATGTTCCAGATGACTTGAGGTTTTGAAAACAAACGAAAATGCTTCAGCAGATCCATTTAGAAATGACAAAAGGCTCCCATAGATGACAGCTCCAGCTTTGTGGACACTCTCCTATATGTAGACATTTGCTGACCCCAGGTTCCTTGGAGAATATGATCAGATAAACATTGAGTATAAACCAATAGGCACAAAGCCCCATTTTATTGGGTTATAATTGGGTTATAATGTGATAATAATATTTATTTGACACTGTGATTTACAGGGTACTTGCACAGACATTAAACTCATTGGAGCATCGTAACTAGTCTATCCAGTAGTGTAGGCATTATCATCCCCATTTATAGATGAGGACACTGAGAGGCAGATGTTGCCCAATATAATTACACTAGTATAAAACAGAGCTGAAACATAGTTCAAATTTTCTGATTACAAATGCTGAATCCTTCCCAATGCAGCACAGCTGCCCAGTAGCTCCAGTGAACAGTCATATGCCTGAAGATGGACTCATTTTTAAGTCTTCATGTTTTCGCTGTTAATATACCCCCTTTCCATCTTTCCCACTGACCAAGTTTTTATTAATTAAAGATCCTGTGACTTATACAAATGGGTTTCATTTGAATGATATCAAGAGATAAGAAAGGGATACTAGAGAGATGTTTCAATGGTTAAGCCCAGGACTACAGTTCTGTTCCTAGCACCCATGTCAGACAGCCAGACAGCTCACAACATCCTGCTAACTCCAGCTCCAGGGAATCCAATGCCCTCTTCTGGCTCCTTTGAGCACATACATGTGCATACACACAGAGAGAAATGCATACACAAATTCACATAAGTAGAAAATAAAATAAATCTTCAAGAAAAGAGAGAGAAGGAAATACAGACACGGGTCATATGGCTACAGTCCCCCCCCCCCTTTCCCACTAGAGAAGCACAAAGCATGATTTATCTTCAATGGGAAGGGAAACAATGCCTTGTCCCATCAGAAGTAAGCAGAAGACAGAAGACAGCAAGCTGAGCAACCTCTGAAACAGCAGGAAAAAAAGTTGAGATGATTATCATGGTGCAAAGATTCTATGTCTTTCTGGGTGAGACGGTGCCGTGAGATGTCCCTGTTTGTCTAATGTGAACTGTTCTCCTCTGGCTTTAAAGGTCTCCTTTGGGCTCTGTGGGGTGGCATTTGTCTAGGTGGACACCCCTCCTTGCCTCTTCCTCCTTCCTGCTCCCAGTCCTGCACAACCATACCTGAGACGAGGTAGAAACAGGAAGTCCTTCATCTGGTCAGGTTCCCAGACTGCAGCAAGTCCACACTCGAATAAGCCAGCAAACCACAACTAAGCATGACTGAAATAACTCAAAGAAATCTTACCTCCTCCGTAAATTAATAAACTTGAGCCTAAAGGAAGTTTCCCTTCACTTAAAAGTTCATTTGTCCCAGGCTTCATAGAAACACACTCAAAAGACTAGAACCATTTTAAAACACAATGTTTATGGTTGTCAACTATGGAATACCATATGCTGAGCACTGCTTCATGAGCTTCCAGTAATAATAATGAGCAGAGGCTTCCAGACATAAGTAGAGGCCACCATGTGACACATGGGGAAACTGAGGCCACAGAGGTAAAGTAACCTGTCCTCAGTGACAAAGCCACTCAGTAGAGTGTTCTTTCCCACAGACACACTGTTGGAGGCAGAAATGGGGACTTCAGGCTCACGAGGTGATTTGGGGTGTGGCTGGCCTCTTCTTCAGCATGTGGGGTGATGGCGGCTCCGACTTGTAACACAGAATAGTGATAGGCATTTGGCACACAAATGCTCCTGGGTTCTCCTTCTAGCAAAAATGTCACAGCCCACCATGTTTGGAAATGGTGAAGAAAATGAGGGAGGATCCGTGGAGTCATTTTATCTATTTATTTATTTTGCTAAATTAACTTACTTTTTCTTTTTGGATGATATATCCAGTAGCTTCCATAGACCTAGCAAAACGAACAGATTAAACAGATACTTTTAGTCCTGAATGTATTCCAGAGGGCTACTAGGGGGGGATATTCAATCCCTCACTAATTTTTCAAGCTTCTTTTGAAACACTTTTTCCCTGTGGATATGAAACCAAGGTCATAAAATTTCTGAGTGAAGGGAGAAACTGAAACACAATCCACAAGTCACCATCTGGCATCTGCTTCGTAATGAGGCTGGGGGAAGGGCAGAGAGGCAGGATGCTTTTTTAAATGTTCCCAGATAAACCAGCCTGACAGAGAGCCTCTTAGCCTCTGCCTCCCACAACACTGGCACCAATGGACAGTGGTCAGTTGGTCTCTGCCTCATGCAATGGGAAACAGACAGCAGGGACTTTGATTCAATCTAATCTCCAGCACTGGCCAGCAATTTTCTTGTATTGGACAAACCCCAACACTTACCTACCTCAGATTTTCTATCAACATGACAGAAGATGGCACCAGGCTTATAAGTCCAACTGGAAATTTGAGCTAAAAGGCCCCTGCATTTATCCAGCCACTGCCCTTTCACTCACTTGTGTCAGAGATGTGGGACTGAAGAATGGTAATTAGAAAACGAGTAAAAAAATCCCTGTGGTTATCCACTATGAAGCATCAAAAGGGGGAAAAATGTTTTTTCAGGAAAGAATATCGACATGATTAAAGTGGAGGGAGACAGCATCAAAGGACTGTGATGAAGACAACTTACCAAGAGAACGTTCGCCAGCAATGAAGTGATAAGGACCAGCAAGGATAGCCCAATCAGAAACTACCAAGTGTTTGCATCATTTCTAGACCACCTCTGAAAGAGCTTGAATGGGAAATGTCCCCCACAGGCTCCTGTATGTGAGCACTTGCTCCCCCAGTGGTAACACTGATTGGGTCGGTTATGGAACCTTTAGGAAGTATGTCACTGGGGGCCTGGGATGGGCTTTGAGGGTTAGTAGTCTTGACCCACGTTCTGCTTTTCCTCTGGGCTTCCCAGCTTGCTTCTCCTCCCATCATATGCCATGCCTTCCCCGCCATGATGGGATTTACCCTTTGGAACCACAAGCCAAAATAAGCTCTTTCTTCCTTAAACTGCTTAGGTCGTGGTATTTGATTAGAGCAACAGAAACACATCTAGGATCATGCTGTGGTTGATAAATAAAATGCTGATTGGTCAGTAGCCAGGCAGGAAGTATAGGCAGGACAAAGAGAGAGGAGAAGGCTGGGAAGTGGAAGGCTGAGGCAGAGAGACACTGCTAGCCGCTGAGATGAGCAGCAACATGTTAAAGATACTGGTAAGTCACGAGCCACATGGCAACTTATAGATTAATAGAAATGGGTTAATTTGAGATATAAGAACAGCTAGCAAGAAGCCTGAGCCATTAGGCCATACAGTTTGTAAATAATATAAGTCTCTGTATGTTTGCTTGGGTCTGAGGGTCGCGGGAGCCAGGCAGGAACAGGATAACTTCAGCTACAGGATCATCTCGTGCCCATTTATTGGTTTTTATCTATAATTGGTAGTTTTCAAATACCAAGAACATCTGTGTGATTTCACAGCAACCTAAGGAGATGGACAACAACACAAATTTTCCAGAAAACAATTATCTCCATCTCCTAAGCTGCGTGCTGAACCTCCACCACTTGAGTAGCTTGTAGAAACAGAAATGTGTTCCCTCACTTCTGGAAACCATGAGTCTAAGGTTTCCAGCAGGGATGACTCCCTATGGGGACTCAGAGGAAAAATCTGTACCATGCCTCTCCCTTGGATTCTGGTGGCTGCTAGAAACCCAAGGGCCACCTTAGTTTGTGGCAGCCTCATTCCAGTCTCTTGTGGGGAGCCTGTCCATTTACTAGGGCCCATCCCGACCCAAAATGATCTCATCTAGATTAGAAATGCACAGATGTTCTGAGGCTCTGGATAGATACGAATTTTGGAAGGACATCACAAAATCTACCAGAACAGGTGAATTTTGACACTCTGTTAGATTTCACTAGTCAGGAGCCATGTAAAAGGGTCAGAGAGAAAAATCAGACTGCCCATTGGGTTGACATCACATTCAGTTCACACGGTCTTAGCATTCTCGTTCACTTGGTGTCTCTTCCTAGGACAGGAAGTTCCTTCATAACAGGAACAATTTATTACTGTTTTCTGTGTCTCTTTGCTTAGCAAAGCCCATGTTGTACAGTAAGCACTCAATAAACATCTGCTAAATGAATGAAGTTTCATAAAACGGAATGCCCGAGCTTTATATCAACTCCACTCTTGCAATCCTATGCAAAGATCGGGGAATGTCACGAAGAAGAGGTAGAAAGAATGTAAGAGCTGGAGGATGGAGGGAAAGTGTGTGCAATGCTGTCCTCTCGACCTGGTATGACCTTTGCACTCATGAGTTCACAGCTGCTGCCGTTACTAGCCCAAGTCAGTGTAGATGGGGGAGTGGCTCATGAGGCCCCTGACCCCTATCTGTGGAGTTTTGGAAACTGATAACTGCTGAGGGAGGGAGATTAAATTTTTTTTAAAAAAATATGGCCTCTGATAGGTCGCCCACACTCCAGTGGATGGTCCCATACCTATATGCATGTGGGTGGACCTAAATGGATTTAGTGGATAAGAAAGAAAAAAGGAAGGAAGGAAGGAAGGAGGGAGGGAGGGAGGGAGGGAGGGAGGGAGGGAGGGAGGGAGGGAGGGAGAGAGGAGCCAAGCTCTAGGAATCCAGTCGAGGGGAGAGAAGAGGAATTCTGTGAGCAAGGGGTATCAAGGTGATGATGGGGAAACCTACAGATACAACTGAACCGAGCTGGTGGGAATTCATGAAATTTAGATCAACAGCTATGGAGCCTGTATGGGACTGGACTAGGCCCTTTGCATATCATGGCAGTTGTGTAGCATGACCTACCTGGGGGCCGCACGATCAGAGTCCATCCCTGGTGCATGAGCAGGCCTTTTGGAGTCCACTTCGATGATAGGACACCTGGCACAGACTTGGGGCAGGGGGAGGGGCTTGGACCTGACTCTACTAAATGTACCTCCCCATGGGAGACCTTACCTTCTTGTAGGGAAGGAATGAGGAGGTAGGTTGGAAGGGGGAGGCTGGGGGCGCAGAAGGAGGGAAGAGGGGGAGCTTTGGTACGTAAAATGAATAAAAAATTTTCTTTGCCGGGCAGTGGTTGCACATGCCTTTAATCCCAGCACTCGGAAGGCAGAGCCAGGCGGATCTCTGTGAGTTCGAGGCTAGCCTGGTCTACAGAGCGAGATCCAGGACAGGCACCAAAACAACACAGAGAAACTCTGTCTCAAAAAAAAAAAATTCTTTTAAAAAAAAAAAGAAAAAAAATGGTCAGGTGGCAATGGTACAAGCCTTTAATCCCAGCACTCAGGAGGCAGAGTCAGGTGGATCTCTGTGAGTTTAAGGCCAGCCTGGTCTACAGAGTGAGCTCTAGGACAGGCATCAAAACTACACAGAGAAACCCTGTCTTGAAAACCCCAAATAAATAAATAAAGGTTCTGAGGGGTTAAGTAACTTATCTAGACGTCTGGAATTGGAAAATGGCTGAACTCCATCTTATCTCAAGTCTCCTAACCCAAAACCCACGCCATCTGTCACACTGGGCTCTGGTGGCTAACCCAAGCATAGCTTAAAGGCAGTGATCTGCAGACCAGGTCGTGGAAGTGAGGCAGAATTGCAAACACAGATTTCTGGTTGATTTTCAAAAGCTCAGTGCTTTCCCCAGGACATTAGGGCTTGAACCCTATATCCCATCCCACCGTCCACACACTATGCTCTTCACTGCTAAGCAAGATATACCCACTTCTCAAAGAAAGGTGGCAAGTCCTTTATGTACGGCAGAGAACCCATCAGCATTTCTTCACCCATCACTCAAGAAACATTTCAGCAGAATCCTTCAGGCATTGGTGCTGGCGAGTCTCCAGGACCATCAGCTGTGCTTAAACTTCAGCTCTCACCTTGTGAAAAGAAGAGAACTCTAGGGGAGAAAAGTACACACAAAAAAAAATTGTTTTTTTTTTCTTCCCTGAACCCCACACCTTCCAGAAATAGCCCTGATATCAAGTAATAAAAGTACAAATGACATTTTCAAGGTCTAGAATGGAGAAACAAGCAAAAAATAGAATATTTAATCAATGAAAATATTCTTGGAATTTGAAACATCTGGGAGAGCCTGGGTGGCTGTGGGGAGCCTGAAAAGGGACAGGGCTATGGGGGACTTGACCTTCTCACCCTGAGTTTATCTACAACTGCAGCTGAACAGCCTGCGCTGAAAGTCCCAGAGGAATAACCTTAGCAGACATGATGAATTAAGGAAGGAGCAATTGTTCATACAGGCTAAAGGCTGACAGAGCATGTATATCGCACCACCATCCTAGTAGGTCTAAAATAATATTCTTGGTTGGGGTTAATTGTTTTAAATTACATGTTACTTATTAAATAAAGCTCCTACAAACACTAGAATTTAATCTAGACATAAAGACGTCCCCAAATACTAATGATGTTCTTGTGGGAACACCCGTGCGAACTGAACAACCTAACGGTCTCGTCCCCGCTCTACCAGTTTTTCTCCATTCATAGGAGGGTGGTAACAAAAGATGAATGATGAAACACAGGGGCCAACTCACGTGAAGCAACTCAGGAAGATTCTTTACAGGGTCTGCATTTTTTAACCTTCTTTTCACGGAAGATCTGGCCTCAGAACACAAAGACATATGATAGCTACTCTTAGAACACCAGAAGAGCCATGTTGTACCCTATTGCAGACTCTGTGGGACTGCCTATTCTCTGCCTTACCCTTGGACTCAAGCATGAAGTAAGCATGGCCGGGGGGGGGGGGGGGGGGGGGGGGGCGAAGGGGGGAGGAAAGGGAGGGTGGAATCCTTGGAAGAATGGCTGGTAAATAAAGACAGTGTTCTCATTTCCTGTTCTCTCCTCTGCTTTTTCAGTGTATCATTTCATCTTGATCTCAGTCCTAGGAAATCAGTATATTATATATCTGAGTCATAAAGGAAGCTCGAAGGGTGCCCAGCCATGACCATACGCTGTTAAGGCACGCACCTGGGATTCAACCCTAATTTGTAGTCATTCTGCCAGGATCAAGTCATGTGTCTCTCTCACCACCCATTCTCCTTCCTTGATCTTTGAGCAATAAGCCACTACCCAACAAAGCCTTCAGTTTGGTTTGCCTATATTCAAGCCAAGACTTCTTCTCAAGAATGAAGTCATCGTCATGGTTCCAAAAGCATCAATAACAAGAGTTGCCATGTTATGCTCATGTTTATGTCGTTCAACCTAGCAGAGCATCCAAACAAGCATAAATGTATCCAATGAATTAACAATAAAGTAGCTAGTGAGGAAGATAACGTTAATACCCATGAAATTGAAGAAGAAGGAGGCACAGAGGTCAGAGTAATTGCTCACCCCACTTTCTGTTCACTGTCTTGTTGAGGAGTGGTTCTTTCTCATTGTCCTGAGGGTCCCTACAGACAGCCTCTGCTCAAAAGAACCCTACCTCCCTGACCACTGTTGACACCCAGATGATCCGTGGCTATCTCAGAGCCTCAGCAGCGAACAGGTCACTAGAGGACTCTCCTCTGTGTCACCCCAATAGTCTATTCGTTGCGCTTACAGAAAAGCAAGTGGCTGAGAAATGGGACACGTGAAGAAAAAAGATTGTTTTCCTTTCCCTGTAGATAGTCTTTAGAATGTGACCCCTAAGTGTGTTGGCTAAGGAAGGCCAGTGAAAGAAGCACAGTTTGGCTCTGAAATCAGAGCCATCTCTGCCCCGACCAGACCAACTGATCAGTGAAACCAACCAATCACAGAGCAGGAAACCAACTAATCCCTGAGCACCCTGACCCTGGAGCCCAGAACCAATGGAAGAAACATAGCCTGGATCTGGGACCTGAGCCCGTGAAAGAAACACTTTATTCCTGAACCTAGAACCAAAGAAACATGCCCTGACTCTGAAATCAGTGCCAAAGAAACACTCTTTGTCCCTAGAATCACAACCAGTGAAAGAAATATGCCCTGCCTTAGAATTAGAGTCTAAAAGCTAAGAAAGGCCAGTGAAAGAAACACAGTTTGGCTCTGAAATCAGAGCTATCTCTGCCCCTGACCAACAAAACTAACCAATCCCTGAACAGAAAAAACCAACCAACCCCTGGACAGAAAGTCGTCTTCCTGGAGAAACTCTGTCCCTAAGAAATCCTATATAAACCACTCTGCCTGTTCAGTTGTGGGCTGTTCTTTCCCACCCTGGTAGAGGCAGCCACTCTCCTGGACTCCTCCTTCCCAAATAAATCTTTTTCTCTAAAGAGACTTGGGTGTGAAGATCTTCATTCTCAGGCACAGAAGAAGAAGAACCTTGCTAAGACGTCCCTTAGGGGACTGAACAGAAAAAACCTTCAGAGACTTTCCCTTAGTGGGGCTGAGTAAGGCAGAACAGAACAGAAGAACCTTGCTGAGATGTCTATTAAGGGATTCAGCAAGGTGGAGCAGAAAAAGTAACAACTTATTGCCGGAGCTGGAGGAGATTGCTACATTTCTGCCAACGTCTTGGGTCAGAAAAAAATTAGAGCTCTGCTGGGAAGCCCCCTTAAGTTGTGGTGGAGCAAAGCTCAGTAATAGCGACTCTCCAGGAGAGGAGCAGGATAGCTATATCCTGCAGGGAGACCATCCCCCATCACACCCTAACTCCAGTTATCACCTGACTCCCCTGAGCAGTCAGGATACCTTTCTGTCCAGAGCTGAGCTGTCCCATTGCAGCTCCAGCTGCCAGAGGTGTCCTAGCAGCTCAAGATATCGCCTGATTCCCCCGAGGAGTCAGGATACCTTTTCCCCCAGAGCTGCAACACTCTCTTACAATAACCATTTCATGTTAGGCTAAATTGACCATGAGTGTAAGGAGTGGACATTTTGCTTCTTAAATGGCAAGGGAAGTGTGTGCTGTTGCAGGCAAGCTGCAAGGGCTATACCTACTGTGTCAAAGATGAATGGGACTGGCGTTCCCATCTGGGATTCATCTTCACTGTATAGAGAATTCCAAGACAACAGCATACATCTCTCTTCTGACTCTATACATTTTTCCGTTCATTGTGTTCCCAGGTCCTGGTGCTGTTTTCCATAATGGGAGACTCTTAATTCTATGTTCCCAACTCCCAGAATTTTGTTTCCTTCTTTTTCTGTTGTCTTGATGTTTATAATACTGGGCAGAGCTTTGGAGAGGATCATAGAGTGTGATCTCTATCTTATGAAACGTAAACTATGTACCCATTGCATAGTATTGTAAGTCTGACATTTGCTTGGGATGAAGGATACATATAGGAGTGCCCCCTCTATTTACTGGTATTTATTTATATTAAGGTTTAACGAGTTAAAGATATAATTCTTACAGTTCAGGATGACAAAACACTTGCGTCATGTTTCCCATACTGCAGGTTTCATTAAGTCACTACCAAAGCCTGTTCTGTAGTTCCAAAAAATTAATGTATGCTCATTCTAAATTGATTTCTCGGTATTGTGTCCAAACTGAGTGGTGTCTTCAGCAATATGGTCTTACCATCTAGTTAGAGCATTGGCAATAGCCTATGTTGTTCTGGGTGTCCCTGGGGGCTCCTTAACCAATAACTCATAGAGAAGTATTCCATGCCTGGCACTGAGATTTTTCCTTAAAATACCCATGTCATTAACTTGTGCAAAGCATTTCTGTTCAAACTTGTGTGTGTGTGTGTGTGTATGTGTGTGATTTTTCAATTAGTGATTTCCAAAGGGTTTTTCATGCCTCCTTTGCTCTGTCTAGCCCACCCTCACTCTCTCCTCTCCCTAAACCCTTATTCCCACTTAAACCTTTAACCCAAGTATTTCATTTCTCTCCATTCTGTCACCTATATTCTAGACTAAATAACTTTTTTTTTATTTATTTGAGCACAATACTGGGAATTTCATATATATTTCTCATTTAAATATCCCAGTAATTCTTTAAGACCATTAACTTCCCATGGGAGGCCTTACCTTTTTGTAGAGGGAATGGGGGTGGGTTGGGGTGAGAGGCTGGAGGGGAAGGAGGAGGGAAGAGGGGTATCCGTGATTGGTATAAAAAATGAACAAAACATTTCTTAATAAAAAATTATTTTGATCATAAAGGGACCTTTTTTCACAATTCAAAGTAAAGGGAATAAGCTGGGATATATTCAGTGCTATAGTGCTTGCCTGGCATGAATAAGGCACTGGGTTCAATCCCCATTTACAAAAACAAATGACATGTGTTACTGTGGCGGATGTGTGACCAACTGCAGCAATCAGGAGAGCCAGCTCTGTACCTCTCCTGGGCAAAACAGTAAAGCAGCTCTAATGGTGTGAGTGCAGGTGAGCCAAACACAAGGGCATGAGAGAAGAAGAACTGGCCCCATTCCTTGCTGCCTGCTGAATTGGGTGAGCTAGCCAGGGTAGTGCTGGAGAGCTCACCCAGGTGGTGATGATGAGGGAAAGCTGGTGGGCTGACCAACCCAGCTACTACCCAGACCAAAACCCAAGGCTGTGAGTTAGTGCACTCCAACATCCACCTCACCTATGAACTGCTGGAGCATGTGAAGGGGCCAGACCTGCAGATCCAAAGCTGCAGGATCTCCATGACACAGGGCCCAGTAAGGGCCCAGTATTGATAGTTTAGCAGAAGTCAGAAGCCTTGAACCTGACCAATGACTCATTGCAATAAATACTTAAAAGTAAAGATATATGAACTAAAGTGTAAACTGTGTGACACAATGGGACACACTACAGCTTCTGCGCAGAAATTTTTTTCTTTTCTTTTTTTGTTTGTTTGTTTTTGGTTTTGGTTTTATTTTTAAATTTTGTTTTGTTTTAGGGGGAGCTTGCAAGGGCAAAGGGCAGAAGCGAGGGGACAGGGACATGAGTGGGATGGGGATGCATGATATGATATCCACAAAGAATCAATAAAAAGATTTTTTTTTAAAGTCAGAAAAATGGTTACCTCCCAGAGATGGTAACCTCAGAGAAGAAACAAAAAGGACTTAATAATGTTCTAGACACAGTCTCTCTCTTGAGCAGGATCAAGAATACACACAAATACATGCACAGGAAATGTAGAGTTCTATACATGTAAGATTGTTTGGGCTGTAAACTGAAAGTTTGTGTGTGTCATCCCTTCTTCCCATGTTTATCTGTTAAAACCCTAATCCCCAGAATGATGGCACTTGAATATGGGACCTTTGGGAGTTGAGGCCATTAGGATGAAATTGGTCCTTAGTCTTCCTTTCTCGTCCCCATGAGGAGGGCAGCCATCTGCAATCCAATAAATGGGCACTCATCTCAAGCTGAATCAGCCAACACTTTGATCTTATAGTTCCCAGTCTCCAGAGTTGTCAAAAAAAATAAATGTGCATCACTTAAAGTACCAACCTGGTCAATGATGTTGTTATGGCAGCCTAAAGTGATGATGGCAGGGCTCTTGACATACTTTATTATATATAAATGTTATGTGCTACCTCAATAAAAAAGGAAAGAGAGAAGAGAGCTAAGAAAAGAAAAGGAGGGAAGGGATGGAAGAATAGCAAGACTTTGTCCAGTGTTCAAGACTGAGAGAGACCCTGGTGACACAGATCTGGACTCTGCTTAGCAGTGCAGTGGTAGCACTTCTCAGACAAAGTAGAAGCCAACATCTCACCGCTCAACTCCACACTCAAGTTCCCTGAACTTGTGCAGTTGACAACCTTCACATTCCAAGGCAGTAGCCCTAGGGAGAGCTTATGGAATGAAGAGAATGTTCTATGAATGAATGGGGAGGGTTTTAGTCTAAAGATGGAATCCAGGGAGATGTCAGGATTTAAGGGATAGGCAGAATAAAGGACCATTGGAAGAAAAGGCTTCCCACACACTTGTCGTTAAGATGCAATAATCAGTTGCTCAATGAGGAATATGACATAGAAATGGCTGAAGAAGAAAGCTTTATGGCTTCCAGTACTGAGAAAATGAATGTGGCAAAATTATAAGATGCCAGCTATGAGAAAGCCGCCCATTAGATGAGAGAGGAAATAAATGTCTCCAGGTCTGATGTGGTACTGGCAGGGCTGGTGTGAGATGCCAGGGTGATGGCTATTTTATGTCAGTCTCAATGGACTAAGTGATTCTCGGAGCACGAGGTATATTTAGAATAGAATAGCATCTGAACCAACAGACTAAATAAGGGAGCTCAACAGTGATGTAGGCATCTAGGCCTAAGCTATGGAGGCCCAAACAGAATAAAGTGTGGTGGAGGAGTCATCGCATTATCTTTATTAGGGCTAGGATGTCCATTGTCTCCTTACCCTGGACATCAGCCTTTGAAATCCAAGTAGGATTTATACTTCCACCTCCTCCTCAATCCTTTTTCCTTATTCTTCAGTTTGCAAATGGCAGATTATGATTTCTCTCAAACTTTGTAATAATGAGGAAATCTCTATAGATATGTGTAATATCACACACAGACACACACACACACACACACACACACACATACACACACACAAATATGGGGGAGGGGGAGATATATTCCTCAACTAACAATGGTATTACATCCCAATAATTCCAAAGTAAGTAAAAACATAATAAATCAAGATGCATCAACCATACCAGACTTAGCAAATATCACAGCTTAGCAACATGGATCAGTTTGGTGTACCGGTTGTTTCCCCTCATGCACACATGGTTGGCTGGAGCTACATCTTGATGTCACTGCCTCGCATCATAAGAAAAATGCCACAGGCATCTCCTTGTGCTCAGCCTAGGATAATATAAAAAGCTAAATCCAGAAGAACAGCTTCTCATGAATGTGTCTTACTTTTATTCCATCATGGAGTCAAAAGGATTGTGACTGGAACTTCCAGAAGTGAAAATTTTGTATGTGTGCAAACACACATGTACATATGTGTGTATGTATATGTGTATATAGATATAGATATAGATATAGATATAGATATAGATATAGATATAGATATAGATATAGATATAGATATAGATATGGAGAGAGACATAAATGTATGAACACACGGATGGATGGATGGATGGATGGATGGATGGATGGATGGATGGATGGATGAATGGATGGATGAATGGATGGATGAATGGATGGATGGATGGATGGATGGATGGATGGATGGATGGATGGATGGATAAACAGATATCTGAATAACCCCCACTCACATAGCCAAAATGAAAGGCTTGGGGTCTTGGAGCCTGAACTCCACAGCTCCTCTTCAAGGCTGACTCAGTTCAACAAAGAAAAACAACAGCTTCATTCAGAGCAAAAGAAGCCACATGGCTGCTTCTGACTCATCCACTACGGGCTGACTTCAGCATGAGCAGAGCACAGGCATTTAGTCACCAAGTGCAATTTACAGAATACAAGACCTGACTTCCTAGAACCTGCCATCAGGCAAGGGCCCCACAGCAAGAGATCTGGGGATGTTCTTTTTGATGAATCACTTTGTGGGGCCTGCCTCTCCCACTCTGTCTTTTCCTGGGGTAGAAGGACTGCTAACTGCAGCAAGTGACGTCAGTCGGGGAGGTAATGGTGCCGCACCGGAGGGGTGCAATCAGATGCTGCTGAAGAGGGAGGATGTTTGTCTGGCAGTGGCCACCTTTCATCTGCAGCATCTTGCAGTGTTTTATGAGAGATCATTAATTAGGCTTCTGAAGGCTTGGGGCAGAAACAGGTATTGCAGCGGAGCTTACGTAGGTGCCTACGTAAGAAGAAATGTTCACAGAGCAATTACTGTGCATATGTAGTCACTATCTTCTTTCACACACGTTCTCAAAGCAGTTTCCCAAGGCAAATAGTGGAGCTAATTGCTTGGTTCCTGGAAGGCCTAGTGCCTATCTAGAATAGGAAATCCTAGCCACAAATTATTTCTTCATGAGTGCCCAGATTGGCACATGAGGCCTTGAGCATTGGGGAGCCAACTGTAGGATCACTGAGTACATGGCAGCACAGTCTCCAGGGTAGCCTGTGATGGAATCATATGATGTCAGAACCGAGTGAACATCAGACACCATCTAGGGCTGCTGTGTGGGGTACCACAGCAATGAAGAGCCACTGAGCTCTTGAACATACAGGTGTGCTTTAAGATTTATCACAAGCTTAACACCATTCCAGACCAGAGTTAGTACGGGAAAGGATGTAAAAATTTATGGAGGCCATCCCTAATCTGAAAAACCTGAAATACAAAACACTTGGGAATCCAAAACCTCTCGATCACCTACATGATTCCAGTAAGTGGATAATCCCACATTTGACCTCATGTAGCAAGTCTCAGTCAAAACTTGGACACACTAAAAATATTGTATAAAGTTGACGTCAAGCTGTATGGAAAGTTCATAGTAAATATACATTAATTTCATGTTTAAACCTGGGTCCCATCCCCAAGGTGTCATATTACATATAGACAGATAGTCCAAGATCCAAAACACTGACATCTATATTATTCTAATCCCCAACATTTCAAGTAAAAGTACACTCAACATACACTTAATAAGTCATTTCCAGGTCGATGGAATATCTAAACACCTAATACACACAAATAATTTGAGATGTGTGGGGATGCAGACAAGGCTACCATTTTACTTTTTTCTTTTGATTTTTATAAAAACGGCTGCAAGAAAATTTGAAAACGCATGAAATTTTTACATATTTGTGTAGCCATGTCTATCTAGCCTACAGCCCTCATTCTTAGCATCATTAACTTCTATGAAAGGGGACAAGAATGTGACTAATCAAAGATGACACTGTTAGCAGAGCTGAGAATGGAAGCCAAGCTTTTCCACTCTTGGTAAACCTGCAGCCCAGTATACATTACACCCCAACCAGCAAAGGCCTTGGCTTCACTAAAACTGCCCTCCTGCCTCATGAACAACTCACTTGATCTACAACAAGGTTCTCCTCTCTCTCTCTCTCTCTCTCTCTCTCTCTCTCTCTCTCTCTCTCTCTCTCTCTCTCATGCAAAAAAGGGAAATGGTACAGACTGTCAGCTACCAAGAGCTGTTGAACTGTTACCCCCGAGAAGTTCAAAATTCCACGAGTCACCTGCAATTATGACCATTGAGCTAGTGAACACTCCAGAATTCCATGGTCCTAGGAAACACAAAAGGTGGTAACAGGTCTCTTTTTCTTCATCTTGCAGATGAAAACAAGCAAGGAGAACCTGAAATGTCTGTGAAGTCATGTTCGGTCAACAAACCACTCAGCTGATAAAAGCAAGAATGCTAGCCCACAAACAAAGAGATGTCTTCAGTGGAGCAGCTTCCATGGATCCGTGTTTTACCCTTTGGCCATTCACAACCTCACCGTCTGCTGCTCAGGGCCTTCTTATTTTGTGTTGCAGGTACCACAATACTCCTTCACCCCAACCCACATCCATCTTACCTATTTGCTCATCAAACACCAGGAAATCGATCCACCCCATCATTAATATCACCCAGTAACCATGAATTCAGAGTAGGAACCTCAGTCTCCTAGGCCAGTAGTGGTTGGTTACATGAACCACCTCACCATCTCTACTTGGCCTTCTCCAAACCAGGCCTTCAAGGAAGTGGGTGCACTCCATTACTTTCCGGCTCACCTGGGATGCTGTGCTGTCCTTTCCGCACTCCTTCAGACAATTGTTTGTTTTTTTTTTTTTGTTTTGTTTTTTTTTTTGTTTTTTTTTTTTTTTTTTGGTTTTTCGAGAGACAATTGTTTTAAAGCAGTGCCTCATTGTTAAACAAGCCATTTCACCCCACACACACTAGACAGAGACTCTGTAGTCTATGGTCAGGAGTAGAGGGTGGGAGATTCTCTCAGGAGATTGCATCTAGGCAGGCAAGAACACCGGAAAACAAATGAGGCTCTAAAGCTGGAGTCACCTCAACACCCAAGGCTGTAAGTGGACAAAACCTGGGCAACGGAAGCACAGGTTGCTGTAACATTCAAAGTTGAATTTGTTTTTCTTTTCCACCATGATGAGAACTTCCCACCTTTTACACAGTCATGCAGGGAATGTGAGAGTCTTTCAGATTGGTTTCATGGATTCTGCCACATTTAAATTGCTAAGAGCACTGTGCCATGTAAGGCCAGGGTCACAAGCCTTCTTCCTATTGTCCTGGCATCTACACATAGATATTTGGAAGTTCAGGCTTGGAGCTTATGTCTCTCAAAAACCCAAAGTTCTCCACTCTGTGCTTAGAGAACGTCTCTGCTTTCCCTGAGGCCACAGTATAATCACCTGTTTGCAAGTGCTCCCTCCCTCCCTCCTTTGCCCTCCCTCCCTCTGGAAAAAAGAGACCTGCTCCTTTTCCCCCTGGCTCATGTTAAGTCTTAGTAACCACGCCTGTTTTACAATGCAAGAATATTAGATAGAATGTCATTCCGACTCTCTACCTTGACTTTGGGGAAATCACTAATCAGTTCAAGCCTTCACTTGCTCATCTGTAAAGTGGAAATGATTATGAATAATTTAAACAAATTTTTGAGTACTTGGTAAGATAACACACTTGAAAGTCTCAAAAGGAAGCTTTCTGTGAATAGCTTTCAACAAAGAACAACCAAACATCACTCGGAACTACTCTGAATCTTTTTTACCCATCTGGCTTGGTTTCTATAAGAAAGAAATGTATGTTATGCATTCTGGAAAAAGTTAAAAGTGTATATATATATATATATATACTGTTTTTTCAGGGAGTGTATGTATATATCAGTTATTTTTAAATTTTTCCCTTATTATTGAAAAGGTGATATGGGGGCTTATGAGAGATTCTAAGAGGGTAAAAGCACTTGTTGCTGCTGCAGAGGTTTGGTTCTCAGCACCCACATTGTGACTGCAGTTCTAAAGGATCCCATTCCCTCTTCTGACTTCTTTGGGCACCAGGCATACACATGTGCATATACATGTATTCAGTTTGTGCTGGCTAGTTTTATGTCAACTTGACACAAGCTAGAATCATTTAGGAAGAGAGAACCTCAACTGAATCACACACACACACACACACACACACACACACACACACACACACACACACACAGAGGGGAGGGAGGGAGGAAGAGAGAGAGAGAGAGAGAGAGAGAGAGAGAGAGAGAGAGAGAGAGTAATCATCACATTTTAAATTCTCACAACAGATGCCTCTTGTCCTTCCTCCTTTTCTGTAACGATTCTCAAGTGTACTGGAGCTCACATATAAGTCAATGAGCATCACTGTTGAACAATAAGAAGCAAACAGTCCACAACCCCCCAAATCCCAAACCCTAGAATTTCAGAGAAGCAAGGCTGAGTCATCCACACACCAATGTGGGCATTTGCCCTGAAAGTGCTGAACCAGCCAAATTTATTTGGCAAATACGTGTCAAGCTTGCATGTGTACTCCCAGCAGGTAACATTTACTGGGAAAGTCTCCCACATCTACTACCATGTCAGTCCCTGGGAGTCTAGAATGCTCATGGTCACAGAAGCCATTCTATGCAACTAGAGGAAAAACCTGAGTGTGCTTAGAGAGCAGGAGCTGGGGCCATAAAGCAAACTCATTGCTAAACAAAGAGGACTGTACTGCTACTGTGGTGGCAGAATTAGGAGACTAGAAAGAAAAAACAGTCTCTGGCTAGGATGTTGTATTCCAAAGCAGTTGCCAGAAGAGCATACAGTCAATAAAATACACTGAAGAGTCTATACACTATGATTATGTATTATTCTTACTGGTTAAGAAAATCTGACAGGCTGGTAGCCAGGCAGGAAGCTAGGTGAGAAAGCCTGAAACAGAGGACTCTGGGAAGGAGGAGGGGGGGGAGGAGTAGGAGTTGGAGGAGGAGTCACCAGGAGTCAGAGGGAGCAGGACATGCTGGAGGGCAGGTAAAGTCACAAGCCATGTGGCAGAATGTAGATTAATAGAATGGGTTAATTTAAGTTGTAAGAGCTAGTTAGTAATAAGCCTGAGCTACCAACAGAGCATTTCTAATTAATATAATCCTCAGTGACTGCAGAATGGGAAAACTCCACCTACATATGGCATACCAACGTGTGGCTGAAATTTCCACATAAAACCTGACAAAGCTTTAAAAAATATTCTAGACACACAAAAATGAAATCAAGCATGGCTTCTTGGTAGCTGCATTTTCTTGGGTGGGCTCTGTTTGCTGACAGCGAGCAGAGGCAGCTCCTTTAAGAGATGGCTTCCTAGATCAGTGCTAGTGACCAAAGCAGGTGGCTCTTTTAAGAGGCCCTACTACCAAACACTTATGTGGTGTTTAGGAGCTATGGTAGACATGCTACTCAGTAGTGGCATGGACCCAGAAACTTCCCAGAATTGGGGCAGTAAACATGATTCCCAGAGCTGGTGGTGAACGTGTTCCACCATAAGACAGGCTCAGGGAACCAAGGGAGAGGAGCCAGCCACCAGCATGTCATGATTTAAGTTACATAGGGGGGGTGAGGGGGTGTTTGCTCACGCAAACAGAAAATGTTACAAATACACAGTAAGAACAGATTCAGACAAAAAGAGCCTCTAAGCGGGTCAGAGTGTGTTTGAAAATATGCATAGGCTTGGGAGAGAGAAAAGAAGGAGTATATACAGTCTTAGATTTTTAAAATATAGTTTTAAACTAATAAAATAAAGTCTTTGAAAAAGGAGTAAAGTAATATAAAAGAAATAAGCCATGTAAAGATGGGAAATATATAGAGTCTGGATCCTGTATGTTATTATGTTGTCTGTAAATTTTTTGGCTGCTATGAGACACTGGATTATAAAAACTGCTAGATTCAACCAACCTATGTATATTACAAACATCTTGGCTACAAAATTTAAGTCAAAAGATATGTTATTTGGCGGGGAGAGGTTATGCTTTATTTCCACAGGAAATGAGAGGCTGAAGATTTATTCTGAGTTAAAGAAAATCAGGTTTGATCGAGGAAGGCACCCTGAAAATTCTGGCTATAAACATAAAGAAAAACCTAGAAAACCTACAAACATAAAACAAAAAAAGTCATCTTTGCCTGACTTGTGTACAATTTATACTTGTATTAATACAGAAATATATGTTACTTTTAAAAGTTTATGTATTTTCAGAATAAGGAGACAAGACAACAATGAAAACAGAGAGCCCAGGTGGTCCAGCATCTCAAAATGCCTCTATTGCAGTTTCCTCAGAGTTCTACATCCAAAACAGCTTCAAGGCTTCTGACTAAGATGATCCAGCCTCACAAAATACTCCAGCCAAGACTTAACAATCATCCTGATTTTCTCAAGATTTCCCCAAAAGATTTCCAGTGCCCCCAATCAACAGAACATAGTCTAGAAAACTATGCCCACATTCTCAAAAGAATGGGTTATGGATATTGCCATAATTTAAAGGAGTTGGCTACAAATTATTATTGGTAATGGTCAGGATAAAAGCTGAACAAAGGAGATTAGATTCAGAGATCTCATTCTAAAAAGAAAAAGGGAAAAATAGAAATGATAGAATAAAATGGTAGATTGTTGAACTATTTTAATCCAAAAAACAACTATTGATCTTAAATTTTTACATTGGTATAGATTTTGGTTTATTCATACAAATTTAAAGTTAATTTTGTTATACTGTATATCTATTTCTACTTTTGTTTAAGGTATTGTGTTTATTCAGCTCATTTAAAATGTAATATATAATTAAGAAATACAGATTAATAGTCATCTATAATAGTCAAACTTATAGTCATGTTTAGTCAAACTTATAGTCATGTTAGATATGTTTTCAAGGTCATAAACAGATATATTTAGACAGATAGAGGATAGATGGTCTTCAAACACTCCAAAGACCTATAGAATACGACATTTCTGGGGAGGCAGAGCCGGGCGGATCTCTGTGAGTTCGAGGCCAGCCTGGGCTACCAAGTGAGTTCCAGGAAAGGCGCAAAGCTACACAGAGAAACCCTGTCTCGAAAAACCAAAAAAAAAAAAAAAAAAGAATATGGCATTTAATGTATTTAATAACCTAAGGCTTTCATGACAGTGAGAGACATCTGCTCCTGGAAGCACCAATCTACTTCAGAGAAGTTGATGGGCATTGAAGATAATCCATATGGAGTTTGTTTTCTTTATGACAAAAATTACCCACTGGGCAAGAAATGCCCTTGCCTCAACTGCTGACAGTTACTGTCCAAACTGGATCAGCAGGACGCCAGAAAGGTGACTGCCAAACTTTGTCAAGACAAGATAGGACAGTCCTTCAAAATTTCCTGCTTCACAGGGAAATCTGTCAGATATGCTAGGCCTGTAGGCCAGAATTGGGTTCCCCAATATTACAGAGGAATTTGGGGTGATCAGGTGTCCAGGCAGCCTGACGTCATTAGGTAACATTTCATCCTTCTGGGGTCTTTGATGGAGTTGAAGACTAAGTAATTATAGTTTTCTTTGATTATGGTAGAAGGTAAATTAGGTACAAAACTTTAGAGTCACAAAGATAGATAAATAATAAAATATTTTCTCTAATTTTGTCAAATACAAAGGGACTGGATATTGAACTATAATTGTTACTTAATAACTGTTCTGTTATATGTAGTTTCACTATGTTAAAAAACTTTCCTTTTTAATTAGACAAAAAGAGGAAAATGCTGTAGAATAATCCTTCTGTATACTATGAATATGTATTACTCTCATTGGTTAATAAAATGTTAACAGGCCAGTAGCCAGGCAGGAAGTATAGGTGGGACAGCCAGAAATGGAGGACTTTGGGAAGAAGAAGGCAGAGTCAGAGGAGTCACCAGGAGCAACAGAGGAAACAGGACATGCTGGAGGACAGGTAACGTCACAAGCCACATGGCAGAATGTAGATTAATAGAAGTGGGTTAATTTAGTTGTAAGAGCTAGTTGGTAATAAGTCTGAGCTATCTGCTGAGCATTTATAATTAATATAAACCTCACTGTTTTTGTTTGAGAACAACTTTGGGACAGGAAAACTCTGCCTACAGAACTTCATCCAACAAGAAAAGGAAATGAGTTACAGGCACACAATACATTGAAGATGCACTTGAAACACTATGTTAAGTGAAAGAAGTCTGTCACATAACACAACTTGATGCACAAATTTCATTCCAAAGAAATGTCCAGAATAGATAACCCATACAACAAAACATAAAGTAGTGGTTACCCATGGGAAATGGGATGATGGGGTGATGGGATGATGAGATGAGAAGATGATGGAATGATGGGATGATGGAATGATGGCAATGTTCTAAAATTAGGGCTGCTGAGATAGCTCAGTTGGTAAAAGTTCCATCCCCTGATCCACATTGGAAGGAGAAACCAGACTCCCATAAGTCCTCTAACCTCTACATGTACATCATGGCACTAGTGCTCATTTCACACACGCACGCGCGCGCGCACACACACACACACACACACACACACACACACACAGAGGGGGAATGATAAATTTAATTTTTTTAATTGTAGCTATATTGATCCACTCAAGATACCACATAAAATGCTACATGACTAGTAGAAATAAACAATAGAAAAAATTTGTCACACATTTCTGTAACCTAGACATATAAGATCAAGGTATCAACCCGTCTCCTGGAAGCCCTGGGGCCAGCTGGCCTGGAGCAGTAGTAGCAAAAAAAGACACATCCTGCCTCAAATGAGGTGTAAGATGAGAACCAACTGTCTCTGACCCTCAGCTTCCTCATCTGTATGAACATAGCAATATTTTCATGAAGTTATATAAAGTTCATGAGGTTATATAAAGTGAAATAATATATGAGTACATGAAAGGTTCTAAATAAATAGGAGACATATTAATTACCTCTCTCTGAGTCTTTCAGTTTTGTGACACAGAAGTTTAGCCTAGATCCAGGAGAAAGCAGAATATTGGGGTGAGGGCAGCAGATCTCCCAGACCTCTGTTTTACCAGATATTATCTGTGATATTTTTACAAACATGCAGGTGTGTTCACATGGGTTTTTAATTCCTAACACTACCCTAAACTTTTAATTCATTCCTCTAGTATTCATTTTCATACCATTTTGGCTGAACTAGGAAGTAGAAAATTCCTGGACCAAAAGGGCTCCCCCATCAGCTGTCTAATTTGGGGTTGATCAACTGGACTGCCCACCAGGACACTGTCTTATTGGTTTTGCGCCATCTGCTGGACTATGCCTGAAGGTACATAGTCTGTTCTGGAACTGCCAGAGTTAGAAAACCTGCCAGTCATAGCCCTGTAGTGAAAGGAAGAATGATACGGCAAGGAATGGCCATCGGGATTGTCAGCATCAGGGAAGAGGAAATGTTCCACAGAGAGCAACCAGAAAACCCTAACTTTATCCAACTTGGTTGACTTGGTTAAACTTGACATCCATGGTTTACTCAATAAACTGAATTGGCCTCATATTTTCCAGCACTTCCTTAGACTGGAGTCTACACTGGAATAAATTGTTCCCATACTCTTCTTCCTACTCCAGGATAACCCTCTTGAGGACAGAACTAGTATCTTCAGTACAATCTCCTTCTTCACTTCTACTATCTATCTATCTATCTATCTATCTATCTATCTACTATCTATCTATCTATCTACTATCTATCTATCTACTATCTATCTCTATCTATCTATCTATCTAATCTATTTATCTATACTTATATATGTATATATCATTAAACATTTTATATATAATTACCTGGTGCATGCCAAACAAGAATGGAAATGCTCAATAAACAGTTACTATACACTGAACACACAAAGACATCTCAAGTCCCAAGAAAGAGTTGGATTTAGATGAATTTTCATAGACCCTGAGGTTGTGCAACCTTGAAGTACACAGTCATCCTCCATCCTCTTTCTCCCCACTGAAACAGGGTCAGTAATGACTTTATGCAGTCACAGATGGATATCTAAAAATCATATACTATCCAGAGCCCAACTGGCTTAGTAGCCTCTGTAATGACTACTGTATACACTGAGGATGAATGAATAGGCAGAGAAAGCTTCTGCCTTCTATTCCAGTTTGAATACGAAACTACCCACATGCCCTGTTAGGTTGGATGCTTGGTCTCCACATGGTGGCACTATTTTCTGGAGGTTCTAAAAACATGGCAAAACAAGTCTAACTGGAAGAAGGTGGTCACTGGGGTGTGCTCTTAAAGGTTATACCTGGTCTTGGTCCTGTTCTCCCTCACTTTACTTCTGGCTACCATGAGATGATCAGCCTCTATCATAGACTCCTGTCACAATGATGTTCTGATTCAGAAAACGATGTTCTGGTCCAGAGAAACAGTCATGTGACTATGGGCTGAAACCTCCAAATCTGTGAGCCTAAATTCAGTTCTTCCTTTAAACTGTTTCTCTTAGATATTTGGTCACAGTGTTGATAATAAAACTAACACACCTTTCTGGAGCTCATGGGCCAACCAGGAAGCAAGTTTCTCTTAAAGAATCTGGAGAGCAAGACAATTGCATGAGTGGCCGAAGTCCTGCTCCACAATAACTCTTGTAGTAAATCCTGAAGAAATGGAGAAGAGTTCATGGAGATGTTTAGCCAATACTCCCATAGTCTAGCTGAAAAGTTCAGACTATTGCCATTGCCCTTGGTTCCCCACCCCCAGAGGTTAAAGTCTCTATTGCTGAAGATGGTATGTACTTCAGACACAGGACTCAGAGGATTTGAGTTAGATCTGACCTAAAAGCTTCTTCCCTGGGCTACAGAGATGGCTCAGAGGTTAAGAGCACTGACTAATCTCCCAGAGGTCCTGAGTTCAATTCCCAGCAATCACATGGTGGCTTACAACCATCTGTAATGAGATCTTGCACCGTTTTCTGGCCTAGAAGCATATATGCAGATAGAACACTGTATACATAATTGCTGTGGGATGTTCTGTATGTCACATGTGTTGCTGATTAGTCAATAAATAAAACACTGATTGGCCATTGGCTAGGCAGGAAGTGTAGGCGGGACAAGGAGGAGAATAAAGCTGGGAAGTGGAAAGCTGAGTCAGAGAGACACTGCCAGCCGCCACGATGAAAAACAGCATGTGAAGATGCCGGTAAGCCACGAGCCACGTGGCAAGGTATAGATTTATAGAAATGGATTAATTTAAGCTGTAAGAACAGTTAGCAAGAAGCCTGCCACGGCCATACAGTTTGTAACCAATATAAGTCTCTGTGTTTACTTGGTCAGGTCTGAGCGGCTGTGGGACTGGCAGGTGAGAGAGATTTGCCCTGACTGTGGGCCAGGCAGGAAAACTCTAGCTACACATAATAAATAAAAATCTAAAGAAAAAAAAAGCTTCTTCCCTGAAGACTACCTTTCACGGCACCAAAAGTGTTGTGTAAGCTGCCAAGGGAGGGAAGTAACAATAGTTCTACACAGCTGTGATGCCTATGAACCACAACAATGACCAGAATGGCAAGATATCCCTAAAGATGCAATCATGCAATAGAGGCATGTGTATCTTGGCAGTAACCAACAGCTGTCTAATTTGACTTAGGGCCATCTCAACACTAGGAAATTGTGCCTGGTACTGGAAACCTAGCCAACAACCCAGGACTAGTGTGGTCATAGATCTTAGGGAGAGCCTACTAGTGCCACATAAACCAGCATAATTCCTAACTACATTCTAAATACTTATTATTATACACACAGGTAAGTGTAGCTCTCACAACTCATTAAAGAAGCTACTCTTTGCAATGGTTAAAAACTATTACAGAAAACGGCACCTAGGCTGATTCTCTATCCTGGCAATTGTGGATGGCGTCGCACAAAACATGGCTATGCAAGTATCTCTGTGGTCTGTTGAGTCTTTCCAGTACTTTATAGTACTTTATGACGTGTAATATAGTTTCTTCCTTCTGTCCACATTCAGACTATGTATATGTATACATATCTACTTTTTGTCTGAGTGTGTTGATTCTGGAGATGAAGACACACTGGGGGTTATGCGTGGGACATGTGGTCTTTGATCTGCAAAGTTCCATAGATTATCTGGAGGATTATAATGCATGTGTAGCCTGAATATAGAGGAACACCAACATGACTTATAATGTCATTTTACCAGGTACATCAAAGTGTTCCAAAAAGAGTAGATTCATGCAAATATGTCTATTTTGCAGAAAACAAGTGAGACAGAAAGGGGGAATTCTGAAGTTCAGATTTCTTGTGAACAGGAGAGGCTAGAATATAATGCAAAGCCATCTCCATTATAAATGGTTAGTTTAAATCATCTCAGAAAATGTTATGAGAGTAAGTAGCCACAGTGGGTAAAGCCAATCTAGTCTATACATTGCTCAGTGGTTGAACTGTCTCGTCCCTGTTGCCTCATGTTTTTTCACAAGTGAGGTCAGATTTTCAGAGAAAGTAATAAATAAGTGTTGTGGAATATTATTTTAAGATGTGTTACATTTGCTTATGTCGTGGAACATTTGTTTAATCATGCAAAGATGTGTTGCATTCTTTTATGTTGCATTTGTTTAACTCTGTGAAGCTGTATTACTTTGCCTGCCTAAAACACCTGATTGGTCTAATAAAGAGCTGAATGGCAAATAGCTTGGCAGGAAAGGATAGGTGGGGCTGGCAGGCAGAAGGAATAAATAGGAGGAGAAATCTGGGAAAAGAAGATCAAGGAGCAAGAACAGGAGGAGAGAGGACTCCAGGGGCCCGCCACCCAGCTACACAAGAAGCCACCACATAAGAAGTAAAGATAAGTATATAAAAAGGTAAAAGCCCAGAGACAAAAGGTAGACAGAATAACTTAAGAAAAGCTGGCTAGAAACAAGCTAAGCTAAGGCTGGGCATTTATAAATAAGAATGAGCTCCTGTATGATTTATTTGGGAGCTGAGTGGCAGGTCCCCCAAATGCCAAAGAGTATAAACAACCAACTACACATAAGAAGTTACCAAACAGAAACTGGTAAACAGGTTGTAGGGTGTATTGGCACTACCTTGCTCCCCATAGCTTGCTGAGCTTGCTTTACTAAACATGACTTCCTGCCTCTACTTAGAACCAGCTCAGCAGTTCCCAGGACTGTGCTGCATTCACTGTTCCATGATACTCATTGACTGTGCGATGATGCTTAAGTCAGATTTGCATGAAAACATGAAATGGGATACAATGTAAGTACTTTGAAAGCATAGGGGAAAGCATAGGGAAAGTGTCTTATGAGATAGCTCAGCAGTTAAGAGTGCTTGCTGCTGTTAGAGGACCCCAGTTTCATTTGTTCCCATCACCTATCAGGAGGCTCACAACCACCTATACCTTTGGCTCCAGGAGATCTGACACCTTCTTTGAACTTCTGTGTGCACCTGCATACGTGTGGCATACACACACAAATACACAAAAATAAAAAAGTAAAATAAATATTTTGTGCTAATTAAATGGGGTTTTTTGTTTGCGTTTGTTGTTGCTATGTTTGTTTGTTTTTTGTCAACTTAACACAAGCTAGAGTCATCTGAGAAGTGGAAATTGTATTGGATCGATTGGCTTCCTCAGATTGTCCTGGGAGCATGTTTTGTAGAGGGCATGAGGTCCTCGTGCTCACAGATTCACTAGAGAAACTAAGGACATTAAACTCATAAGATTTCCTCTTCAATGGAAGAGATTCATTTCCTCCCAGAAAGCCAGGATTGGATGTAGTTAATAACCTGGTGATCTTTTGCTATCTGTAGGGCCAGGCTTTATTCAAATGCCACAGGTTCCTGCGTAGTCTTTCTCAGTCAATAGAACCCATTCTTATGGAAGAGCTGTAATTTGCAGAGGCTTTTCAATATAGTCATTCCTTAAGCTTGGTTGTGATAATTGCCATGAGGAAACTTTTTTCCAAAGTTGTACTATACTTAAATATGTCAGAAATAAACTGCTCAGGGTCAGACTCGAAGTTTGAACCAATGCCAGCTAGCTAAGTCATGTTGAACTACATTTCCTTCTTACCTCACGTGGATCTTTCCTCTGCCCGCTATAGTATTTGCAGGGACCCCCACATTTTTGATTAATGATTGACATAGTGAGGGGCGCTCAGCCCACTATGGTAATGTCACTCCTGGGCAGATGATCCTGGGTTCTAGAAGAAAGCAAGCTCAATAGACTATGAGGAGCAAGCCAGTAAGCAGCTTCCCTCCATGATTCCTGCTGCTGGCTCCTGTTTGACTTCATGCCTTGGCTTCTCTCAATGATGGTCTGTTACCAGGAAGTGTTAAATGAAATAAACCTTGACATCCTCTAAGTTTTTTTGTTTGTTTGTTTGTTTGTTTTTTGTTTTTGTTTTTGTTTTTGTCTTTGTCATGGTGTTTTATCATAACAGCAGAAGCCAGACCAGGACATCTTTTAAAAATAAAAATGTGAAAAGGGGGAAAGAGGTCATCATTGAAATTTTTATTGCTACTTCTAGCATACATTTTTGAAAACAGAATATTTTGATATCCAGAGATCAAACACAACATGATAATGCAGGAGGCTTTGCTTTTTATTAGGCAGCAGTTGAGTTCTCCTGAACAGACCATGTGAGATCTCACTCAGGACATCAGGACAGGAACGTTACATAATGGCAGAATTACTAAGCCTTCCCATACCTAAACACCCATCCCTAAGGCCCGTCTTTTCCTTGGAAACAGCTCGACTCATAACTCAGTCTCTTATTATCTTCCTCTCTCCAAGTCAACTGTGCAAGTTCAGACTCAGTGTTCTAACACATGCCAACCTTGTGGGTCTTTCTGTCCAGCCTTGCTCCCTCCTACTCGGTACTGACAAATTAACTGTCTTAATTAACTTTGGTCTGGGATCATCTAACTCCTTCACCAAAACCCTTCACCATTCCCCACTAATTACAGAATTGAATCCAACTCTCTGGACCATCCCAGGTAGCTCTGCAGCCTTGCAGTATGTTCTCCCATCCCTGCTCTGTCACTCTTGGATGGATCCAGCCAAAAACCTGTAGGCAAGCTGGCCTGTTCGTGCTAGTTCACCTGCAACATCCTATGGCACAGAACAGCCTGCAGAAGGCTCAAGAGTAGGCCTGAAAGAGCATCCCCACAAAGGCACAAGCACAAATGTAGCTTCTAAAATATAAAAATGCAGGGAATGAGATCCAAAGATGTCCAAAAAAAAACAGGAGTTGATATTCGTATCGTCTCCAAGTGATGCTATTCTAGGCTGAGCAAAAATGTCAGAGCTTGTCCTGGATTTCAGCCAATGTGTCTCCAGAGCCCTCGCTTTGGATACATGGATATGCAAATATATGCAAACTGGAATAAAGAACTATTTATGGGTTAGGAAGTCAGGAAGACTGTTGTACAAATACCAAATCTGTTCAATTTCAGCAACAATCAAGGATATTTAAATATGTACACGGCAGTATCAAGTTGGCAAAATTCTAAGTAATTTATCACCCACACTTGTCCCAGTTATGATTCACAGGTCAGATGTGCAGACTAACACAAGTTTCTTGGAGTTAGCTTTACAACCAGTATCAAAAATTTTAAAATTTTTGTACTCTTAGAGTCTTTGGTCATACAAAGTAAGTTTTGAGTGTCCATAGTTTTCACACCCAGAATGTAACAAGGATGGTTAGGAGGGATATGTTTAGAAGAACAAAATATTGTGTATCAATCAAGAATCTCTAAACATGAAATGCCCAAATAGTTTGAGATATGCCTCCATGACATCCAGTATAACCATATTGTAGGAGAATGTGATGCCATAAGAAGACAATTGTGGGCCGCGGCAGCCATCTTCCAGTAACTCGCCAAAATGACGAACACAAGGGGAAAGAGGAGGGGGACCCGCTATATGTTCTCCAGGCCTTTTAGGAAACATGGAGTTGTTCCTTTGGCTACTTACATGCGAATCTACAAGAAAGGTGATATTGTAGACATCAAGGGAATGGGCACTGTTCAAAAAGGAATGCCTCATAAGTGTTACCATGGCAAAACCGGAAGAGTCTACAATGTCACCCAGCATGCCGTGGGCATCATTGTAAACAAGCAAGTTAAGGGCAAGAGCCTTGCCAAGAGAATCAACGTGCGGATTGAGCACATCAAGCACTCTAAGAGCCGAGACAGCTTCCTGAAGCGGGTGAAGGAGAAGGACCAGAAGAAAAAGGAAGCCAAGGAGAAGGGCACCTGGGTTCAGCGGAAGTGCCAGCCCGCTCCACCCAGAGAAGCACACTTTGTGAGGACTAACGGGAAGGAGCCTGAGCTGCTGGAGCCCATTCCGTACGAATTCATGGCCTAATGTACAAAAAGAAATAAAGGACCTGGACTGTAAAAAAAAAAAAAAAAAAAAAAAAAAAAAAAAAAAAAAAAGACAATTGTGACATATTGCCAAGAAAATAAATCAATGCGGAAATATTGCAACAGTATAATATTTCTAATAAAATAAGTATTTCAGAAACCTAGGGATTAAAATAAAATATGATCATGGACTTCTTTGGATGACCAGATTCATGTGGTTTTTTTTCTTTAGTCTCTCTATATATTTGCACTTATCAATACTTTTCAAATTTTCTGCACCAAACACTTTGATAATAAGAAAAGCAGAATAACAGGACTATAAATTAGTATAAAAATTGCTTCTTTTCTATGGGGAGTGGTTTTGCACATGAGCCTTCCAGTGTGCTATGAAGCCGTTCAAGCTGTGTGTTGTGTAATTCCAATAAAGAACTGAAAGGTAAACCAATCGTGAAAACACTCCCCCTTCCCAAGTGCAGGGAAGGTATAAGCCATCTTCTCATGACACCAGCAAGGACACTGACCTCTTCACTTGACCCTCTGTTTTGTTGAAAAAAAAAGAAAAAAAAAAAAACCACCTCAGTGGCTGCAAAACCCTTTGTGAAGACAGTAAACCTGTAAACCTCTCAAAGAAAGGCCTCTTGTCTGCATCCAAAGGCAATCTGCCTTCATCTGACTCCTGGCCAGTTAAGTGAAAAGGGTAACCAGAGACAAGGGACAAGGCTACCAAAAGGAACGATGATTGATAAGTAAATAAAATAGTCACTAACCTACTTCTCTAGGTCTGGAGAAGGTATTTCCATGAGTGGGGCTGATCAAAGAATCAACATCGAATTCAAAATTGGACAATTCAAAATGAGACAAAAGTAATGATATAGAATGAACATGGAGATGTTATTAAAAATGAAACACAAACCATGGGTGGGTGTGATATACCTAAGGACAAGCTGCTCCTTGGCTAGACCTGAGTTCTCCCATCCCTAGGTGTTTTTGTTCATTGCAAATGTCTCCCTGGTCACAGATGCTTGTAACCTACACTGGCCAAGAAATGGCTTCTATCTTTTCTTCTTCATTTCGTCCACTGTTTCACATGTAGCAAGTCCTTGACAAACATATATTCGATTAATTTCTCATGAAAATGTGAGAAGAGACCACGATGATCCTTCCTTTCAGAGTTCACGTGTTAAAAGGTTCCAGCAGAGGTCAGTGTCCCACAACTGATTCAAGGATGCAGAATAGCCCCCACTTCCCCACCCTCATCACCCCCAAAGCTTCCCCATCTAGAGCTTGGGGCAATGGGAAAAGTCCAGGAAACAAACGCCATTCCAGGACGACATGGTGCAATTTGTTAAACCTCTCCAAAGTTCACATTCCTTGTCTATAAGAAGTGGCCACAGAATGATCAAAAGGTTTTTAAGCAATGTTGTGTGATGGAATCCAGCCACCCCTGGTGCTAAGTGCATGCCACTTGGTGTCACTTCCTTGCTTTTCCCTTCTTTACTAGTCTTTCTCCATCTCATAGTGAGAGGTAAAACTGTTTCCCCAACTGTAGTGGGTAGCCATTCCAGCTTTGATCTGGAAGTTCTAAGCCCCATTGAGACTACGGTAACTGCCACGCCTACAAGGCGGGGCCAAGGGAGGCGCCTAGAGACCTGGGATCAGGATGGGCCAGCGCTCTCTCTCTGTTCCTGGACCCTGGACAGTGGAGGTGGGACAAGCAGAGCTCCAGAGAACACCGCTGGACTGCGATACACCTTCTCCAGACTCCGCGACCTACCTATCCCTTAATTTGTAAGTTACGACATTAAATAAATCTCCTTTTAACTACGTGGAGTGGCCTTAATAATTTCACCAATACCCAACAAGAGGTCCTCCTGAATGGTTTAAGTTCATAGTGAATTAGAACTTAGCAACTTTCTCCAAAACTGCTTCAAAAAACAAGATAAAGCCAGGGCCAGAGAGATGGCTCAGCAAGAAAAGGTGCTTGCCTCCAAGCCTGAGGACCTGAGTTCAATCCCCAGGACTCACATGGTAGAAAGAGAGAACCGACTCCTGTAAGTTGTCCTCTGACCACAAGGGCATACACACACATACACACTAATAACAATAAACTACATTTAAGATGTAAAAAAAAAAATTTCAATTCCTGAAAAATAATAAAAGAATATGAGGAGAGATTACAGCAGAACAAAAACCTAGTGAATGACAGGAATAGGTACAATAAAAACTAAATCAATACCATCGCCCAGTGTTAGTTCCCAAAGCACCAAAAATAGGCAAAAATAGACTCAATGCTGTAGACAGTAGGCCCACACACTTGTAAACCATGTAAAGTAAGTTCAAAGGCCAAAAAAAGAAATAGGTGACGAGAGCCCTGAAACCTGTCCCAGATCCCCTCACACAAGCCCCACAGAAGCAGTGCAGCATGCCTGGTTAGGGCCATGTTAAAGGACATAGACAGCTGGACTCAAATCGCCCTCCTGCTCCCAAAACTGTAGGACATTCCATAACAGGTTGCCTCATCCTCAGAAGCCTCATTCCTCCCGCCGGTAAATGGGAGTACCAGTGAGTTACTGATGCAGATTCAGGACAATGGCTGGCAATATCCATTTTTGGAAAGTGTGATAGGGGTTCTCTATTAATTATCACGTGCAATGTGTAAAGAGAGACACTTCATATCTAGCCGTAAGTTTCCTCAGCTAAGGCAGGCCAGTAGAAAATTGGAAGATAACCTCCTGGGCCCTTCCAAAGATTCCTCTGCTCTGAGAAGGAGCCTGGCCTGGTGAACTCAGTGTCACAGCCATAGCCTAAGACTGCCAGCTGCTTCTCATACAAAGTGATAGGACCACAGCAAAAGAATCTGTGAGAGGAGATTTCATCAGGGCCTGATTGGAAGGCAAGCCTCGGCCAAGATCATTGGAAAACAAACTATGACTTCCTGTGTCTCCTCTCTCTCTCTCTCTCTCTCTCTCTCTCTCTCTCTCTCTCTCTCTCTCTCTCTCTCTCGTCATTGTTGGGGTGTTTTTTTGTTTTGTTTTTGTTTTTGTTTCAGGTCGAGAAAAGAGAAAGCTACCAAATGGGTACCATCTTCAGGTGCTTCCGAGGGATCACACATCTCCCCAGAAATGCTATTTGAAGTGATGTAAGTGTGGAAGAGTTGGAGCCCCAGGGATTAAATTTCTGCTGAAATGCATATGGTTTTGGAGGGGAGGGAAGGAAATGAGCTTTTGACCCAGGGAATGCAAAGCCTTCTGGGAAATGCTTCTAGGCCTGATACGGAGAGTATCGGATGCCACTGGCCATTCACTACTCCCATCATATTGTAAGGTAGCAGGAGATCACACCTGGCTGGCAGGCCTGGCTGGGGGTTGGGGAGAAAAGGGACACCTGCCCCAGCCCGTCTTACATACACACGCGCACATTCCTAGGCCTGGGAACCTTTTTCCACCACAAAGACATGTTTTATGACTATGTTTGTATTTTTATGACTGAACAATCTCACATTCTTCTGAGAGGAAGTAGGAGCTAAGTGAGCTAGGAGATGCGACACCTGGGTCCTGCCAGCCTGGTCCCCTTGGAGCTCAGATGACCCACTCAGCTTGCCGCAAGGGCCCAGACATCTTCTGCCCTGCCAGCCACCTGCTTGCTATAAGGGCAACAGATAAAGTTTGTGAGAAGAAAAATCTGAAAAGCCCAGCCCTCTGCCTCGCTGAGCCCCTGTATTTACAGGCGTTAAAAAGCTCAACACAGTATTCTCCCACAACATCCAAAGAAGTTTTTTATGAAGTGCAGAGAACCATACAAATGTGACATTAATAGTCTCACCTGTAATATTTCATTCACATTCAGACACATGTTGGTTTAAGGAGAGTGTGTGTGTGTGTGTGTGTGTGTGTGTGTGTGTGTGTCTGGTGTGTGCATGATGATTTTGCTTAGGGCAGGAAGGTCTGAACGAATGAAGTGCCATCACCACCATCTCTAAATGTGCGGAGGAAAACGAGGTAAGCACCTAAAATGATAGTCCCAGTAGGTGACATGGGATGTCCCAGGCAAGGCTTAGGATCATAGACCAACAGAAAACACCGTGGAAGGATAAACTGTGATGACTGTGAAGGACGAGTCATGTGGGTCTTCAGCAAACAGCAAGAAGAACCAGGGAGCAGCATAGAACTGGACAAGGTCCTACCTTGGTCTTCTCCATCACAGGACAAGTTCTCAGTACCCTTCCCACCACATCTCCTCCAATTACAAGAGGACACCATGGGAGGGAAGTTTCCTGACATCAGAGAGGCTCAGAATCCCTCACCAGACTACAACAGCAGGAAATTCTGAAGGAAAAGGAAAAGTAGGGTAGGGGAAAGAGAAGAACTTGTGAGGTTCTGTGCAAGAAGCAGACAAGCCCAAAGACTATATTCCTCAGCCAACACCGATGAAATGTTGCCCTCTCCAAACTTGGCAGACAGCATCGGAGTCATTCCCTAGACAGATTTAACAAAGATGCTCTGGAAACAGGACCAGTGAGCATAAGCAGGGGTAAGGAAGAGTCTGGAAGACAGGGGTGCTCAACCTCAGTTAGCTAACTCTCCCACCCAAGGCTGAAAACCAAAGAGTTCCTCTCTAAGAAATAAGATAGGCCTAAGGAGATATTACAAAGAAGAGCTATAGATGTTGATGTTTGGTTCCTAACACATGATCCAGATTACCTGAGCATTCTGCATACACTAAGGTCCAGCCAGCCACACACAGCCTCTGATCAGCCTTTGTAATGCCTGAGCTTTGAGGAAATCCTATAACCTAAGAGATAGTATCACCAGGAAGAAAAACTAAACATGTTTAATATAACAGATATGATAATGCTTGGGGCTTGATTCAGATCTATACAATAAGAATTAAGAAAGAAGAGGCAGAAAGAGGCCTTGAAAATTTAAAAATATACCAGCAGAATTATTTAAGCTGAAAGAATTAGGATAGAAAGCTAAGTCTCATGTCAATAAAACAGGAAGAATAAATAAACTCAAGGTGCGGAGCTAAGACAATCAATACAATCAATCCAAGAGGTTAAAAAGACAGAGTAGGAATTCTAGAAATGGGAACAAAGGAAATGAGAGGATTGGATTAGCACAGTTGGAAAGAGAAGAAATCCTCTTCTAAAAGGAAACATTCTCCCTGAAAGCACCTGGTGTGAAATCTCTTAATATCAGAGGAACTTCTAAAATTCTGGCAAGAGTGGAGGCAGAAGGGCCAGGTGATTCATGGAACTGGGGTCTCTCATTCTGCTAATGTGAGTTTTCAGTGAGAGGAAATCTGACCAGTTTCTGCTATTTTCAAAGACTATTTTGCAAGCCCTTCTTCTCGGGATCCTGTAAAGAGGAATGGGAGATGGAGAATAGAAAAGGAAGAGACGGGGGAGCAACAAGATGGCTCAGCAGGTAGAGATGCTTGCTGCCAAGCCTAGTGACCTGAGTTTGTCCTCAGGACCCACATGGTGGGAGGAGAGGACTGACTCCAGAAAGTTGTCCTCTGCCCTCCATGTGCCATGGCACCTGCAGGTGAGCACACACACACACACACACACACACACACACACACACACACACGTAATTTAAAGTTGTTAAAAGTAAAGGGTGGAAGACAGAAAGCCATGTGTTCAGGCTCCGTGCCATGAGCTAGACTCTGTGGAAAGCATCATTCAGGCATTATCACCCTGGTCTCCATGGTAACCCTGTATATCAGGTATGACTTTTAAACCTGGAGATATCAACTCTCGAAGCAACAGAGTTACTTTCCCTGAGATCACATTAAAGCCCCCAAGGTCACCCTGCTGTGCTGTCTGTTCTGTCATCCCCTCTACCTGGCATGGAGAAAGTGGTCACACAGGTCACACAGAGATTTCCTGCTGACAACCTTGACGGAGGAAGAGTCTCCGAGGACCTGATGGGAATGATAAAAAGGGTTAGGCCTTCTTATTTTCTTTTTTACTGAAAAGCTTCATGGAAGTTGTGATGCCTCAGTTACATAAATGCTGAGGGGAGGGCCGGGGAGATGGCTCAGCAGGTAAAGGGGCTTGCAGCTCAAGTCTGAGTGCACATAAAGGTGAAAAGAGAGAACCAACTCCAGGAAGTTGTCCTCTGACTGCCACACACGCTCCATGAATCACATACACCCACACTCACACCTCTCTCTCTCTCTCTCTCTCTCTCTCTCTCTCTCTCTCTCTCTCTCACACACACACACACACACACACACACACACACACACACACACGTGTGCGCACACACACATGCACAAACCAATAGTAATAATAAAATTTTTAAATTAATGTTGAGTTGGGTTTTTATGACTTATTTTCCCAGAGTCCTCTTAAAATATTCCTTTTACAGTTCTTATTTTACAAAGGACAAATACAGGCTATGGGCAGCCCCTTGGACCCAAGTCTCCAGCTACCACATTCTTTCTCCCTCCCTCTCACTGGGTACCTCAGAGACACTTGGCTGTGCTTAATTGCTCCGGAACATGAAGATGGGTTCTGTCATTGCTCATGTTGAGAAAGAGAAGAGCCCGGGACAACACTGGCTGCAGAAAGAAATCACTAGCAGTATAGCATGGTTCCAGAAAATTCCTGGGCAGGGGGAGGGGGTCGGGGAGAGGCAGGCAAAGGTTGTGGTCAGCTGTCTTACTCCTGCTGGCCTGAAATTTTAAGCTGGGGGAGGGGACGGCCAGGCAAAGCATTTCAGGCAGACTGAGCTGAGCAGGACTCTCTGAGAGAACAAAAGTCCCTGCCAGACAATCCTCCCATTTAAACCAGATCTGCCAAACCAGGCTCCTTCCCTCCAGTTCCAATTAACAGCCACCCTCTCAGCCCCAGACATGCTGAATCACCCTCCAGTGCCACAGTGATGCCTCATAAAGCTTTGTGCTCATCTAATCCTCTAATAGCCTGGGGTGGTATTAGTGTCACAGTAGCAAACTGGAGCTTTATTATTTCACTGTAAGGAAGTCAGCAAGCAGCCTTGCTGAAGGAACCACAGACCATCTGTTAACCCTTTCTGATCTCAACTCGCACCACTGACCGAGGAAAATCAGACTTCTCATGAACAAAGTACCTGTGGATATATCTCCCTGAAGCCTCAGACACAGTGTGAGAACAGTGGTCCAGGGGTCTTCAGAGGACTCTGTGTGGGCTCCCAAACCCAAAGATGTTCAAGTCATTTATATATGCTGAATAATATTTGCATAAAACTTCTGCATATCATCCCATGTGCTCCAGCCATCTCCAGAGAACGTATAACACCTCATACAATGAAAAGACCACAGAAATAGCCAGCACACTATTGTTCAGGAAATAATGACAAGAAGAAAGTCAGCACATGCTCCAGTCAGGAACAATTTTTCTCAAGAACTTTTAATCCTGGTCAGTTCAAGCACAGAGGCAGACCAGGCAGACAGAGAAGGCGGTCTACCCAGTCACTCACCCAACAGGCACACTGTGAATGCATCCAAGGTACTCCTAGCTCTAGGCTAGGGAGATGTGCAGTCCTGAGCTTGGATCCCCAGTCTCCCCATAACCAGGGGTAGATCCAGGTGTGGAAATAGGAAACAGCAAGATTATCGTGACTTGCTGGTTGTCAGCCTAGGTAAAATACGACAAGTTCCAGGTTCTGTTACAGACCCTGACTCAAGGGAATAACGTGGAGAGTGATAGAGGGTGACAGCCAACATTCTTCTCTGACCTCCAGGTGTACACAAATGTGTGCATGTACGTATACATACACACACACACACACACACACACACATACACACACACACACACACACACACACACACACACACACACACACACACTACCTGACTACCACTTTCCATTTGGGTGATCTGGGAAAAGTCCTTTTATCTCTGTGAGTCCATGGTTTGCCACCTGAGCCATAGTCCAAATCCTTCTCCTACATTACTAGACTTCCCACATTTGGGACAAGCACGGCATTTGTGTGCATGGAGGAAGCAGTCACACGCACTGTGTCTTTGCTTCCTTGATTCACTTTAGTATTGCCATTTCCTTTTGTTCCTTGTGCAAAACCTTCTGGGAGGGGGAAGAAAAGCATGTTGACTGCTGGATAAACCTCCTTGATCTGAATATGACACAGCCTAGGGGGCTTTGATGAACCCAGAACTCTGCGTAATTGAAGTATTCTAATGGCACTCAACCCTGGCATTTTGTGCATGTTGGGGCATGGGGATCAAGGGGACTTAGAAATAAAAACTGAGAAAACCTGTTCCCAAGTGTCATCATCTCCATGTGCCTGGAGACAGTAGATGATTTTGCCAAGTATGCTAGTTTGGTGGAGAAATGCAGGGTGACTGCTCCAAGGAAAAGGTGAATAAATGGTCTACTCACCCCAGACAGGACATCAATAACAGACCAGAGTGCGAAAACTCCACCCAAATCTAGTCCTGAAGCAATGGACTGCCGCAGTCACTTCCAGGAGCATGGAGGACAAATGGGCAGCTGCCTCCCTGAGAAGCTCAGCATGGGCTGTGTCTCAGGAAGGCTGTGTCTCTTCAGGGGGCACTCCCTGCACAACCCACCATCAACTCCCCCAGGGTCCCTCCCTGTCCACTGCTTGCTCTTACAACATTAGGGATCTGTGGGGGTAACTCTTGTAACTTCCCTGGCTCCCTGAATCTTGTACATTTTGTTGACTTCCTGAGTCATATGAGCATCCTGCCTACAGAAGGGAATGCTTCAGTCTGGAGGAAACAGCCCTGCAGCAACTGTTTAATGTTGCAAATGAGTCGTCATCATCGTGGCAGGACAAATGTAGCCTGCATAATACCTGCATGCAATGTGAAGCAACAGAGAAACTAAATCCCTCGGGCCCCACCATTCAAGTGATGGTGCAACTTGGTAAAGAAAGCCATGCTGCAAAGTGCATGGAGTGTCGGTGGGGGAGGTTCAAAACAAAGGACTCTTCTTCACATCTTACTCATCCACAGAATATCTGCTTTCAACCAAAAGCAAGAACAAGAACGTTCTCCCGCTGAGATTCTGTCACAGAATGCAGAGTAAATGAAAGAAACGTCTCTCCTGAGTCACTGGCACTGTGGCAGATATTTGATAAGACTGGGGAAGAACCGGATGGCCCTGGGCCCAGTATTGCACCTGCAGAGCAAAGCGCTGAGCATTAGCCTGGCTGCCAGTAACAGCTAACTCACACTGACATCCTGCAGAACGTAAGCACACAGCTGTCCCGGCGACTCCTCCCTGTTACTCCATAGGTGTAACTCTATTCTTATATCTGCTTCTGAGATGAAGACATGCAGAGAATCACATGCCCAAGGTCACGGAGTTCATACAACACAGACCCGAATTCAAACCCAGGTGGCCTGATTTCAAAGCTGTCATTTTAATTATCTCTGAACTTTAAGTGTGAAATTTAAAAAAACAGCATATCAGGAGGCACTTTAAATAAGAACCTCAATCAAGGGGGATAGAGCGACGGCTCAGTGCTAAGAACACATACTGCTCTTTCAGAGGACTTGAGTTTGGTTCCTAGCACCCTCCTGGGTGGCTTATAACTCCAGCTTCAGAAAATTCAGCACCCACTTCTGGCCTCTGTAAACACTGCACTCACCCACACAGGCCCCCGCCCCCCAATACACATAATTTAAAATAATTTTTAAATCTTAATTAAAGCATACATCCTCAGGTAGACTTGAATAAGACCCAGAATATCTGTTGTAGACTCTACAAAACAGAGGATTCAATAGAACCTAAGAAAGAATGAAGAGGAAGCATGAAAGGCCAGGGCACACCCATTTTCTTTATCACACTCCAGGTTTCTTTACTCTCTTGCATGAGATAGCAGAACCATATTATATAGTTTGTGGCTGTATGTATAGCTCTCTTTGCTAAGTTAACTGTACATTTAATATGAATTCAGCCGTTCCCAATAAACCCTTTTATGATGTTACCTTAAAACCATAAAGAATTACAGGTATAATGAATTACACAGAGTGTTTCAGGGCTCTCCTCTGTGTTTACAGAAACTTGGTGCCAGAAGCTCAAATAGTAAAACAGATTCTGAAGAACTCATTAAATGCACAAGGTAATGTCAACCCCCTTCCTGCTCCAAGCTGTCCTAGAGCAGAGACAAGGGCTTGGAAACCAGGAGAAGTTTCAGAGCCAGGGTTGATTAATATATGAGAAAAATACATGCTTCAAAATTCCAAGTCTTGCTTATCCATTCTGACCAAATAGTAGGAGTGTGTGTTTTACATACCCTAGAGAGCTGGGAAGACAGGGAAAGTCCAGGGCCACCTGACAAGATGCCAGAGATGTGTACAAACTGGTAGACACGTGGGTATTGATAACCATGATGAGTTTCTCAAGGCTCAGCGTCAACTAGCTTGAGTGTAAGGCACTGTCGGGCAAGAGTCTTCTAGGCACATGCAAATTTTATGGGTTTGTCTCTAGATCTACCAGGTTATTATTATGGAAGCCGAGAGAGGTCTCCTCCTAACTCAGATCTTTCTCTGAATGTCCACAAATTACCAAGATATTATGAGGATCTAATGTTTTCCCAAGCACATAACTGATAAGGGAATCTTCGGTCATATACAAAACTAAATAATGGTTCTTTTGTAACCTTAGAGAATTTCTACAGCTTCCCAAAAGATCCAATTCACAGTCAGAGAGGGGAAAGGAACACAGTGTGTGGCAGTGTGTCAAGCTCCTGGCCTCTGAATCACAGTGGGGTCCAGTTGCCTACTGTCTGCTAAGAAAGAAAGCGAAAGCAGGGGATTCTCACCAGAGTCAGGTTCCTGGAATGACTTAATAGTAAGGGCCTCCTAAACTAGACCTGCTATCTTCCTCCTGAGGTATCTTCACGCTGATTAACCCCAATAGCTGGATCCCAACAGCTGGAAAACATTCCTTCCTCCTATGCACTGGCCTAGCACTTAATGTCTACAACACTTTTGTCATTTTTAACATGCCATATTGGGTGAGGTGATAATTTTAAGTGTATTTTTTTCCTTGTTTTCTTTTCAAAATTCTAGAAGACAGGAGAACGGCTTGGTGGTGATACTTGCTGCGTTAGCATGAACGTCTGAGAATGGATCCCCAGCATACCCAGATAAAAAGCATATATCTGTGATTCTAGCATTGGGGGCAGGGGCAGAGAGGAGGATGGAGACAGATAGATACCCAGAACTGGACTAGCCAGTCAGTGAGATCCAAATTCAGTAAAAGACCATGTCTCAAAACATATGGTGGAGAGCAGTAGAGGAAGATACATGATATTGACCTCTGACCTCCAAATGTGTATACACATGCTCACACATGATCATGTATGCACACATATACCACACAGAAAAAAATAAATAGGACCAAGGAGACGGCTCAGTGGGTAAGGTTCATGCTATGAAAGTATGGAGAGTAGAATTCAGATTCCAAGAACCCACATAAAAGTAAAAGCATAGCAGCTGACTATAACTTCAGCATTTGAGAGACAGAGACAGGGGCATGCCCCCATCACCCAGGGCAAGCTGGCTAGCTGGACTAGCTGGAATTGGTGGGTTCTGGGTTCAGCAAAAGGCCCCTGCCTCAATTAGTAAAATGAAGAGTGATCAAGGAAGACATAAACTTCAGGCCTCTACACACCCATACACAAGTGCATGCATGCCCCAACACACACATGCATATCACACATACACACGTGCAAAATTAAAAATAACTAATAGCTAATAAAGGATTTTCTAAGTTATTTGAGGAACAGATGTGTATATTCAGTTCCAAAGCAGCTGAGAGGAAGCAAGTATCCAGATGTTCCACCAACATTGGTTGAGTGATTGTCCAGTGAGGAATATTGCCCAACTACCCACAGATGGGATTTGTCTAGAGATGGGAATTTAGAGACGTCATAATGGCCTGTAATGGAAGAGTCATCTATTCCTCTACTGGACACACGTCATCATTTTGTTTGTGCCCCACTCAGCAAAGTCTGCTTTCATATTGGGAAGAACATGGCCAGTACAACAGAGCAGAAGGAATCACTCTTCCTAACGAGCCTCGTTTCTTATTCACAGCACCAGCATTATCATATGGTATATCTATTTGTCTATGTGTTTCCCTGCCTCAACCGTAACATGCTGACAGGTCAAATCATTCACCACAGCCCTGTCTATTTCTCCTAAATGTCTATATGACTACCCCAGTTCCATTCTGATGTTATAAAATATCCTGACATAAAGCGCACTCAGGGATAGAAGGTTTGTTTATTTGACTTGCAATTCCAGGTTACAGGCCATCACTGGGGGGAAGTCAGGGCATGAACCTAAAGCATCACACCCACAGTCAGGAGGAGAGAGAGAATAAATGTAAGGATCCTTTCTTGCTATTCTACATGGAATTGCCTCTGACTGAGGAATTCATTCATTTCACAGCCAAAGCAACACAACAGGAACCACGAATGATGCTGCTTGCTCTCAGGCAAACAAACAGGCTCACATTCAGCTAGCTTTCTTATATATATAGTTCAGGATCACCTGCCTAGGGGATGGTACCACCCGCAGTGAATGGATCCTTCCCATATCAATTATCAATCAAGAAAATCACACACACACATGCTCACAGGCCAATCCGACCTAGGCAAGTCTTCAAACGAAATTCTCTTCCCAGATGATTTTAAGTTGTGTTGACAATTAAAGTTAACCAAGACAGTTACTTATGACTTAGACATGTTATATTTCAAATACGTAATTTTTACTTCATCTTGTCCTATTTTATTTCACAAAATTAGTGAACATGGACTCCTCTCTAGTAGAAGTGGTACCAATCTAAACTCTCCCATAATTTAGCATGGATGCGGAGAATACCTGACCAGGAAAAATCTGTTTATTTACAAACTTTGTGTCCATATTTTATCTAGCAAGTTTTTTTTTTTTTTTTTTGCTTTTAAGGCTGATTTTCTGATTCATCCAGTACCTAACCTCTGGATATTCTTACCACACAAGGGCCTCTGATGGGTCCTGTTTTTCAATATCCTATTTTTGTAATTCACCAGCTGGGTTTTCATTCTACCATTTACCTGCTAGCATAAAATTGTGCCCAAGAGCTCTGTCCTTTTGGCCTAGTGTGGCCTGGCAGAATAAGGCTCTAGTTACCCCTAAATATTGACCATCTAAGTGGCATGATAATTATCATCTTTGTTTGTTTGGTTTTTTTTGAGACAGGGTTTCTCTGTGTAGCTTTGCACCTTTCCTGGAACTCACTCTGTAGCCCAGAGAACTAGGCCTCGAACTCACAGAGATCCACCTGGGTCTGCCTCCTGAGTGCTGGGATTAAAGGCTTGTGCCACCAATGCCCGGCTGATAATTATCATTCTTTGTTATCATATTGTACAATTAATATACAACTAAGCTCTACAATGGTGGAAATCCACTACACCTGTACTATCCAATCTGGTAGCCACTAGCCACACATAGCCCTTGAATTCCAGGACTGACGCTGGAAATTGATGAATTTTTCATTTCATTTAAGTCTAATTAACTTATTTAGACTGCTGTAAAGGCAATGGCATCTGTATTGGTTAGTGGAAGGGAGAGACCAATGTGTCAACTACATAAAGACAATTTGGCAGAAGCTGTGTTCTAACACAAACAAGGCTCTGTGTAGTACGGGGTCACTTGCTGCTGGAGGCTGGGGAAAATTGGTGTGGCCACAGAACGACAACTTAGAGGACAAAGAACATCTCATCAGACTAAGAAAACACCGTGAATGACTGCTCTAGAGGAAAGATACATCAGTAAAACACAAGGGTCTCTGGAGAATGGATGAGAGAAGCAGCTGGAAAGACTGAGCTGAGCTAAAGAGTGCCAGAGATGTGCTAACAAACGTAGCATACACAAGCCGTGCCACTACTTAAGTTGCAGGAGAACTACTCAACTCATCAGCTGTACCAGCTGCCTTTCCAAAACCCACTAGCCACCTGTGACTATGGCTGCCCTGCTGGCTAACCACAGAAATCCCCACTGGTGGGGCTTTTCTAACAGGCTGGGCTGCTACAGGGTTTAGCATTTGTTTATTGCATTTTGTTTTGTTATCTTAGTAAATTCTGTTCTTACAAAATTTCACTCATGTAAACTAATGTCTTCTGGTCTTTTCTACCTTACCTATCCTCTCCTATAGCTTTTCTACCCTTATCAATGCCCTCTCCTCATCCCTACAAATTTCTTTCCCCTACTTGCAAATTTAGGTTTGGTAGTGTCCCATGGAGTTTATTTAGGACCATGTGACCCTGGTGGACTTTATGGGTAAAGAACTAGGCACCATGCCTCCCCTGCTCCAAGAATCTGTTGGTTGCCAACATTTCTCAGTGTGTAGCTGGTCTCATGAGTCCCCTCTTCTCCTTACCTAATTGGTAGGATGCCTGACTTCTGGGGACTTGGTGCTGCTGTGCTCTATGTCATGACTGTGTCCTGCTTAGATAGTATTAGCCAGCCCTCTCTCCATCGTGTGGCTCCTCCATTCCTTCCAGCCTTCTTCGCCAGTGCTCTCTGAGCTTTGGAGGGGTAGAATAAATGTCTTGTCTAGAGCTGAGCCCTCAAGCGATGAAATAGGCAAGCAGGAAACAAGAATCAGAGATTGAATAAAAGAAAAGTGATTGAGAAATGTATGTGCCTATTATTTAAGAAAGAGTTTGAAAAAGACAGGAACTAGACATGTGCCATTTCAGGAGTTGGAAAGGAAGCATTTCAAATGCTTTTTCTGGTCTTCTTCCCCTTTTAGCATGAAACGGCTTCACACTAACCCATAGTTAGCACATGTTCCTAGCTTTCAGTGGACTTGATTCAGGCAAGCAGTCTTTTATAGTGGAGTGTTGACTTTCAAGGACACACTAGATATTCTGAAGCTAAATACACCCTAGTTTCTGAGTAGGAATTGTGTCTTTAAATTCTATTTTGTTCTCCTACTTAGAGAAGCTAAGTCCAACAACACAGAATTCTGTCCCCTTTTTCTCCTCCCTTAAATGTAAAAGAGTATCTTGTACAGTGGGACACTATGGGACAGTGTCTTACATAGTGAGACCCTTGGGGTAGTGCCAAGGTATCAGTGAGGCTGTGGTGTCATTCCAAGAGCCAGTGATGAGCTAGAGAAGAAATTACTGAGACTTTCCAGTTGACACTTGTCTCTGTTTGTGTTAGATGACCCTGCTCCTTCCTAAAAGTAGTGATTGATCTGCAAACGTGAAAACTGAGTTAGCATCACCTCTGCAGAACCTCACTGTTGTTTACAATCGATTGAACCGTCCCCATGGCTTAGCTTCCACCAGTTAAGGATCAAAGGAGATGATTTATATAAATGTTTGGCAGCAAACGGAAGTTGCACTAAACTGTTCGAAGGGTTGAACAACTTTTAAACATCTTATGTTTTATCCTAGACCAACTATGTTCCCATTCACACTGACGATTGAGATTGCTGTTTACTTAGCAGGCATCAAAGACGCGACAAAGTGGGCCACATTCAATACTAGAGGCTTTCAGGGATGAGAGATGCCTCTTTTATCTGGGGAAGATTGTTGATAAAGCAGGAGAAAGTGGCCAAGTTCTTAAGTGTTGACCTCTGAGGTTCACAGCCCTTCAGGATCAGGTTTTACAAAATGGGGACTTTGCAGCACATCTGCCTGTGCAGCCAGAGGAAGCCTTTGTGTGGTTCAGATATGAGCATAGAGTCATGGAAAACTGTAACATTTTTACTGTATTAAAAAAGAAAAATCTGCCAGAACACTATGGATTTTTAGATCTGTGCATTTAGAAGGCATTTTCTTAAAATCCAAAGTAGACCTGCTACTTAGAGAGAAATGACCACCGATACTTGTTATGAATGTCTTTTCTTATGTGTTTTTTTTTTTAATAAAACCAACCAGTCATTGAAAGGTGGTCATGACTCAGTTAATCCCTGGAGGAAGATTACAAAATCTTGCATGAATCAAGTTTTATTTGAAGTGCACAATAGATGGTGTAAATTTCAATTTTGTGGTGTACAAAAATTCACTGATGTGGTTCAATATTCCCTATTGTGCTAATCATTCAGAACTATATTGTAGGGCTTTGGTGATGTAACTTTTCTCTAAAAGGTAGAGTAACTTTTCTCTAAAAGGGCTGTTAAAAATCCTTCTTTTTCCAACCACGAATCTGTATGAGGCTTTCATCAAATGTGCTTCAACACACACACTGTATTTCAGGAGCAGATAAGATAAAGCCAGTCTTCCATTAACCCCCCACGAAAGGATGTTGCAAAACGGAGTTGTCACTCTACTTATTAGACAGCACATTCTATAAATTCACTCTTTTTATTAAAATATGCTTTCCATTGGCCTAGACAATATCCCTCGGAGACAGCAAGTACTCTTAACCATTGATCATCTCTCCAACCCCAGGATGATAGGTGTTAGTACTGTACCATCCTCATCTGCAGCCTCTGGATGAGGGAGCCTGAGACAAGGTGAGCTCTCTCCCTAGGCTGTGTGCTCAGAAACCTCCAAGTAATACTGCATTTGTGGAGGAAGAAAATATTGAAAGTGATAGTTCAGGAGATCTTCATTCTGTGTTGTGAGAAAATCTCTGTCTCTGTCTTCTCTCTCTCTCTCTCTCTCTCTCTCTCTCTCTCTCTCTCTCTCTCTCTCTCTCTCTCTCTCTCTCTCTCTCTCTCCTCTCTCTGTCTCTCCCCCCTCCTTCCCTCTTTGGCTTTCATTCTGATAAAATGTTGCATTGTTACAAGACCCTGTTAGCCTCAGAGCCAGTATTAGCTGATTCACAGTTGAACAAGATGAGACATTTTTGATACACCCATATGGGGCTCTGGCAGGTCTCCAAATACACTGTTGAAGGATGTGGATTCCATACAAAGGACACAAAGGGAGTCTTATACTAATAACTGCCTTTGTCTCTACAAGGTATGTTGAATGTCCAGCACCCTGGTGGGGACATGACCCCATTGTTTGGATGGAGCAGAACTAATGGGAACTCTAAAGCCAAGCCATGCTGCTGCAGCAATGAGTGGTTTTCCAGGGAGTCTGCTCCAAGGGCCTGTGATTACGATCTGTCTCCAAGAGCCCCTCGGGAAGGGCGCCATTTCTCATGTGGCATTTTCCAACTCAGGAACACAGCCCCTTCTTAGCTCGGTCACCCTGACCCTTCTCCCCCATCCCTTAAGGAAACTACTCTTGTAGGCTTTGGCACCTCGGCTGGGATGGTGCTCAAAGCCTGACAAGTATCCCAGTTTTATTGCCTCATTGATCAATTTGATACTTAGAAAAAACAAATTAAATTTGAGATACCTCATCCAGTTGGGGCAAAGAGGAATTTATCAAAGGACTGCTCCGATTAAGCAATCGGATTCTAAATTTTAAAACTTACCTCCATCAATCCACTTTTCTGAACCTCTAGATGAGTTTTCCAAAGGTTCTGCCTAGCCCAACTCTCTGACACAAGTAGAATGTTCTGCCTTTCAAAATGTTCCTACTGGTGAACTTAGCCACTTTTTAAGTTTATAGCCGAACGTGGATGTGTGGCCTCTTTGGAAGCCGTACCTTGTTAAAACAGAATGTGCAATGCCTTCCACTCTCTACCCCACTGTGCTGTACCCTCAATGTATCAAAGGTTCTCTCGGAATGAACTGTTAGCTAGCACTTTTCTCATCTAGTTTCCTTGGCAAGACAGTTCTGAATTTGCCAGGGGATAGAACGCTGCATCTGAGGAAAGGTCAAAGAGGCTTTAGGACAAGGACCATCTCGGACACAGGGAATGGTACTCTCATTTGGGCCTCTAAGCACTAAGGGTTAACAAAGTAATCAGATACTATAGGGCTCCATTCTGGACCATCCCTCAATTCAGGGGAGTCTGAGAGAATAAAGGACAAAATAGGAACCAGGAGAGCTCAGCAAAGTGTGGCCATGGTCAGGAGAAAGGGCGAAGGTCACTTTTCCCACACAAGTTTCACATTGAAGTGTTCAGATTATAGCACACACTGCCTTAAGACTAGTATACATACATGGTGAGACCATACCTCAATCCCCAGTACCAAAGTAATTAGTACATAGGTGGAATAAGGGACAGAGTCCATGCATTTTCTTATATGTTAGATCTAGGTTTAAATTTATACATATATGTGCATATGTATGTATATGTGTGTATGTATATGAAAGCCATGAAATTAGAAAGCAGATAATAAGATAGGAAGAAATCATCTTAAGGAAAGAGGGAAAGAGGAGGCTATGGAATGTCTGTGATGTGAAAACAGAAGAAAAGACAAGGTAGACAGGAGGCAAGCCAAGGGTAGTACGGGAGAAGGACAAATTAGAACAAAATGCAATGACTTCCGAGCATGGTAGCACATGTCTTCAATTCTAGCACTTGGCAGGCAGAGACAGATGAATCTCCATGGATTCGATGCCAGCCTGGTCTACACAGGAAGTCAGTGTCATAGTAAGACTCCTTTCCCTGAAGAAAGCGGGGGATATAAAAATGTCATAATGAAACCCATTACCTTATGTGCTAATCTCACAGTCAATTTAAATTTAAAAAAAAAAATGAAACAATTATCTGCAGAAAAGAGTGGGAATGGATGGGGATATTGGAAGTAATGAGATTTCTTCGAACATCTTCTTATATAGTTTTGATTCTAAGCCTATATTAAATGGTTTACATGTTCAAAAAAAAAGAATAAATTCTCTGGTCTAAAGAGATGGCTCAGGGGGCTACAACATGTACTGTTCTTTTTAGAGGACCTGAGTTCTGTTCCTAGAACCCATGTAGGAAGACCCGGGTTCTATCAGAACACTAGCAGTCAATGAAAGAGAATAAGAAATGTAGAGACTATAGGCTGAAGGCCCAGTTAGCCTTGAACTAGTCCTGAGACCCTTTCTAGCAGTCAGAACCCAGTGAAAGTGTTCAGTTCCCTTCCTGAGGATGCAAAATAATTGTCACAGGGAAAAAGAAACCACTACCTTGAACTGAAAGTTGGTTATCCTTGCCCCACTGTGCTGCCCATATAGCTATTGGACCTTGGGCAGGTCACTTCCTGTCTGGAATGAGGCTCTTTCATCTTTAAAATGGGTGCATAGGATTATACAAAAATGCCAAGTCCATTTAAGCTTGTGTTTTCTTCCACATATATACTGCATCATACTCAACAAAATTGGCCCTTTCTTCCAGGCATGGTGGCCTGAACAGGGGTTCTGACATCAGTGTGGATTTCCTTCTGCTATCCTGTAAGCTCTTTGTGAGCAAGGACTTTACTTCATTCCTTTGTCCCCACAGCAAACTGCCTAGCAGAGAACAGGCATCCAATGAATGATGACGGATGAGTTGAAGTCCACAGCTCAGTTCACATACATAAACTCTGAAGACGTTGCATCAGAAATGAAACCTCTGCACGTGAAAAATATCTCAAGCTAGAAATGCACTTAGAATGTCTGACCTTATAAACATTAGTCCAGCCTGCCCTATATATGCTCAGAAAACTTCCACCAGCCTGCATTAAGCAAAGTCAGCTAATACAAGAGCTAGTTTGTAATCCAGTGCCCAGTATCAAATGATATCAATTTATTTACTGTCCTGGACCACAGTAACTTACAGATTCATTACATAAAAAAAAAAATTTTTTTTTACCCTTTTCACCTTAAACAGCCATTAACTGCCCTTGCCAAGGCCTTTCATAGTGTGGGAAACTCCAGGCTGAAAGCCCAGCCCTTGAAAAACCTGTTTTGTTGTTTTCTCTTTGAAAAGAACATACTGCCTTTATTTTTCTTTAAGCCAAGAATGAAATAAAAGCTTTATTAAGTCTCCAACACGGGGACCTGAATGGGTTTGGGGTGTACTAAATCAAACCTCAAACCAAAGCTATCTCTGTGATGAGAAAGGTAGGCTATGAAGTCAGCCCTTTTGTCCTTACTGTGTCTCTAGCCACGCCCATCTCTGCATTCCGGCTCAGTGTTCTCAGCAGGCATCTGTGCCCTAAACTGTAACATAAGCAACTGTTAACAAAAGCTGGTTTTCAGAACTGCATTGGGCTTTCTGCAAAGCCAGGATCCTGGGGCCCTGACCCAGAGAAAGCCAGGAGGAAAACTACCAGCCTGCCTTAGTCCACCCATCACCAACCGCCATGCAGCTGGTGTTAAACAATCCAGGGAATTTGTACAAAGTCATTTCTCAGGCAAAACGAAAACAGCCAGGTGACTGACCAGCAGTGAACAGGAGCTACAATTAATAATAACCAAGTCTTCGAGCAGGAAGGTTTGGATGGAGTTCAGATAATTACCCACAGGTTGAAAGACATTCTCAAAACCTTGTGGGATCCAAATTTAGAATGCCACTTGGCTGAGAACAACTTGAATGACATTTTCTTGGATGAAAGCCATAGTTTCTATTCCAGGTTGGACTCAAAGACAGGCAAAAGACAAAGAAAAGGATAGATTGTAGCAGGTAGGATGAAGTGTGGGGGTTGAATAAAAGTTTAGATTAGCAGACGATGGATAGACGGATGGAGGACTAGTACTGTAGTGTAGACCTTGAATGTCTTTAAAGGCTCTTATGCTCAAGACCTGGTCACCAGCCTATGGTTCTGTTGGGAATTCACAGATGATACATAATAAACAGGTAGGTGACAAATTAGATAGATAATAGATGATGATGATGGAGAGAGAGAGAGAGAGAGAGAGAGAGAGAGAGAGAGAGAGAGAGAGAGAGAGAGAATCTTTATTTTCATGTTCCTCAGCCATTCCAGGGTATTTATATTTAATGAAAATGAATAAAGCTAGATCTTGAAGCAAAAATACGAAAAAAGGAATTTAGATCAATAAACTGTCATAGTAAAAAGTAAATAAGTAATGCTGGGAGGTGGTTTGCATGCCTTTAATCTCAGCACTCAGGAGGCAGAGCCAGGCAGATACCTGTGAGTTCAAGGCCAGCCTGGTTGGTCTACAGAGCGAGATCCAGGCACCAAAACTCTAACAGAAAAACCCTGTCTTGAAAACCAAAAAAAAAAAGTAAGTAGCATAGAAAGGCCAGCATAGATACAGGTATCTATGTCTCTATAGTTGTAGATATTGATATATTGTTAGGTAGAGGGTAGATAGGGATCATTGCATGTCCACACACATTGCTCAGCCCAGAAGTATGGGTTACAATCCTACCAAACTCAGAGCAATGACCTAAGAAGATCATTCATATTTCTAGGTCCAGGTATTGGTCATGGTCTTCCTCGCCCTGAGAATGCAGTTAAGAACAGTATATTCCCAAAGGAGGGAAGAAAGTGCACAATGCCTAGAGTGTGTGCCCAGAAAATTCACACTGAGGGGAACACATCTGCATGACTCTTTGTTTTTCAAATGAAGACTACAAAATTATTATAATAATCTAAGTTTTAGTATTTTAAAATAGGCAAAATACATTGTGCTGGCTACCCAATGAATCAGACAGAGATTTCTATTGCTGTTGGGTTATTTGAGGGCTGTTCTTCCTATTTAAAAGACAAACATTTAAGTACTTTAAATGGAGATACACCCAGTTAAGCATAGCTGGAACTAGAACCTAGAACCTCTGTGTTAGACGATTTCTTTACTCATCATAGTATATCCTATGATCCAAGGAGTCCTCAGAAGGTGACCCTTGGAAACATCTGAGCTGCAAGTCATGCACAGGAGGTGTGCCTCTGTATATTTGCTCATTTGGCTGGTTGTGGTGTTGTTGTTGTTGATGATGATGATGATGATGTTGTTGTTGTTTAATATGTCATGTAATCAGAATCCCACCATTTCCTTTACTAGGTATTTAAGCTTCTTTACCAGTTTCTTCTTCAAGTTGAGCATCAAGCTCAGTGTTGCAGAAAAAGAGTAAAGATAACATGTGCTTTCAGACTCAGAATCAACTCACATCTTAGGAGCATCTCATATGTCAGGTGAAGCAGATGTTTGCTACCTGATCCCTACAATGGCCTTGAAATGTACATATGGTTTCCCCATTTTCTAGAGAAGGAAACTGAGATTGAAGAGTGGTGACTTGTTAAAGGCAACACATGTGCCAATTGTTATGTACCATTAAATGTCATGGTCAAACCAATGTAAATGCAATATCCCAGAGACACAGAACAAGAGCGGACATATATTCTAAACTATTTGACACTGGAGGTGATCAAGGATGAAGATATGTAGGCAAAGAGAGGCAAACATGAGAAGCAACTAACCAGCAGGATCTGAGCTCTATGAAAACCTTAAAACACAATATTAATGGCAGTTGCCGTGCTTTGTGAGAAAATAGAAGAGCGAGAAGCAAAGACATGTCTAGTGTCCGGAAAGACTATTCAGTTGGCTGGTGTTGACTCTCACTCCTAGGGTTCAAATGCTGTCTCTCAAACCACACAGTAGAAAACTACCCCTCATCCCCAGATCCATGATCTGTGAATAAGGAATATAAATAAAAAGTTGTAGTGGAGAGGAGATAGCAGAATTTAAGTGAGATAAAAGTAGAAGGGGGATACTGGGGATAAAATATAAGTTGGCATTCTGCTCGGGGGAGGAGGTCATCAATAATTTCACCCAATGGTGGACCCTGCATACTATAACTATACCAACCCACCAGGCAACCATGCGCCCACTGGGACAATACTGGCATGGCTATTATAGAGGTAATCAACAACTTTCTGATTGGCTCTGAAGCCTGTTCCAGAGGAAGGAATTCTTGCCTTATAAGGTAAACCTGGTCAAGCATTCATGGCTGGAGAAGCCATAGGTCCATCCATAGGAAGGAACCCACTGTTGTTGTTTAGATGAGTGAACATATTGTCAAACTGTCTTCTCAGTACTAATGCTTATATCTATAGATTAGGTGTGCTGTTTTCAACTTTCGTCTGAGATGATTCTGTTTTGAAGTAGTCAGTAGTTAAAGTGGAGAATCATAAGAAATCAAAGTGCTGATAATAAGTGACTATTGAGTGCTCAGTTCTAAACAGGGTATCTAACACAAATGCACACACACACACACACACACACACACACACACGCACGCACGCACGCGCACACAACTCAAAAACATCACAGAAGGGAGCAAGGGTAAACAATGTAAGAGCCAGAGGTGTGGATGAGTACTGTGGAATGTTGTCTTCTGGACATATCATGACTATTTCACTCATGAACCCACAGCAGCTGTGGTTGACTGCATAAGACCCATAGAAGATTAAGTCACTGAGCCGCGTGGCGGTGGCGCACTCTTTAATCCCAGCACTCGGGAGGCAGAGCCAGACGGATCTCTATGAGTTTGAGGCCATCCTGGTCTATATAGCAAGATCCAGAACAGGCACCAAAACTACACGGAGAAACCCTATCTCAAAACAAAAAAACAAAAAACAAAAACAAGATTAAGTCATTGAACATCTAGCATGAGTAAAGTAGGTACTCATAAGACTCCATTCCTAGTTGAGGAGCTATTAGTAGTTGGTGACTATTTGGGGAGGAGGAGTCATTTTCCTTTGGGAGTGTGGTCACTTGGAAATTTCCCATGCTCAGTCGATGACAGCACTCCTATTGGCATGTGGGTAGCACTAACCGGACCCCCAATGTTACAAAGGGGACATAAATGTCAAACGGTGTGTGTTGGGAGGGTCCTGGAAGGGGTGGGAGAGGGTCTTGGGGATAGATCTGATCAGAATATACTATATACATCTATGAAATTGTCAAAGAATAAATATATTCCTTTACAAAAAAAAAAGTTGTGTGTTGCCATCATGGGTAAGTTCAGCGGAGTTTACTATTTTAAGAAATTCTGAGATGGACAAAACTGAACTAAATTGCACAAGAAATGAAGAAACATGTAGATATGCTGGGCAGACGTGTACCGAGTAGATGAATCATCAAATTCAAAGGTTAATCATGTTCAAGAGACAGTAATAGGGTGTTCACAGAGAAGTGAGGGAAAGAAGCAAAGCTAAAAAGTGAGATCAGAGCCATGGTCAAGTTTCATCTCTTTCCTTTGATGATTGCTGAGTTTCTTTAAAGTTTAAGAGGGATCAGCACAATGGTTCAGTGGGTAAAGGCATGTGCTCCAAGCCCAATGACCTAAGTTCAATCCCCCAGGACCCACAGAGTGGAAAGAGAGAACAAATTGTCTTTAACCTCTTTAAAGAAGACACTCTGTCATCTACCCTGTGCATTAACCTGGTGGTCATTATTGCTAAATATTAGTTTTTAATAGTCAACTGGGCACAACCTAGAGTCACTAGGAGAGAGGAAACCTTAACTGCAGTATTACCCAGATCTGACTGGCCTGTGGCCATCTGTGAGAATTGTCTTGATTATCTATTGACATAGGAGGGCCTAGTCTACTGTGAGTGAAACTATTCTGAGGGCAGGTATCATGCTCTATAAAACAGGCTAGCAAAGAGTGAAGCAGTAAGCAGAGTCCTTCCCCTGCATCTGCTTCGGGTCCTGCTTGATCTCCTGCCTGACTTTGTTCAATGATGAACTGTGACCTGGAAGTATAAACTGAAATAAGCCTTTCCCTCCCCCGAGTTCCTTTTGGAGTCATGTTGCCTATCGCCCTAGCATGGAAAGGCAAATACCAAATGTTCTTACTTGCAGACAGACTCTAAAGGACAGAATACAGACTGAGAATTACCCGCAGGTGTGGGGTGGAGGGTATGGAGAGATGTCGGTTAAAAAGCGCCGCCATGTTTCATTTAGAAGAAAAGGAAAAATTAGGCCTTGAAAATAGATTCTTCTTGCTTTCTGTAGATATTCTTTTGTCTGACTTCTTGAGTTTCTCAGTTTAATTCTGTTCCACTCTTATTGTTCATTTCTGAATGCGTTCGGAGTAGTGACATTTCCCGTGAGAACAAGGTTGGCATGAGTTTGATGTGTGCTATCCCCATTGTTGGTGATTTTCTAAATAGCCTATTATTGCAGTCATGATCTCTCTGTTAACCCAAGTATTACTTAAGGTCATTTTTTTATTTAAAACTTGTACTGCTGATTTTAATGTATATCATCTTATAAGTCAAGAAACTCCTCCTCTACTTAAAACCAGTGGGAAAATGTTAAAAGAAACCAAATATGTGAACAGCTGTTGTAAGTCAAACTGAAACACACACATGGGGGGGAGTGAGGAAGGGAGGGAGAGAGAGATCCATCCTGCAGTCTTGCATCCGTGCAAGAGCTCGCTGCCAGCTGTACAGCTGCTGCCCTGCAGCCAATCTGGGGAGGCAGCTGAATACTTTTGCAAGGAATTATGTGGGAATCTTTCTCAGAAACCCCCATCTGTTCACTCTTGAGACTTGCACAGGTTTTTTCACTTGGTTTTCTCCCCTTCCCAAGGAGGTGGGTAAGAAACGGAACACAAAAATAATAATAATAATAATAATATGTGTTCCAGGAAACCCTTTCTCAGGTTGCAATATCCGCTGCCAGCCTGATTCCTGGGCTTTCAATGGAAGAGGAGGTAATGGTGTTCAGGGCAAGTAATAGTCGTGTTCCACAAGATAGAAGCAAGATTACCCAGATGCCCAGTGGATTGTAGAAGCTGTCACCTGGAGATATATATATATATATATATATATATATATATATATATTGGCATAGACAGAGGACATGAGGAGAACCAGAGACAAGGGTCTAATGTCTGCCTAGTGCCTGAGTTACATGGGAATTTGCAAAGACTCTACCATGAGGTGACCCCAAGTGGCTTTCTGATATCAATAGTTTCCCCCTTGAAATTCTGCCATATCCCTTTCTAAAGAAACAAAAAGTCCGGGCAGGATATCATTTTAAATGCGTGAGTTTGTGCCAAGCACCGTTCCAGTCTAATCGAGAGGTCAGCTAGGGACCTTCTGCCCCTTTGCACTAACTTAATTTCCTTGAATGACTACACTCCACACACATTACATCAGATCTCAGTCTGGGGGGAAGTGTAGAGTTGGTTTCCTACCCACATTCATCCCTCAAGATTCAGGGATGTGGCAGAGATGGGCAGACCCCAGATCTACCTACCCACAGAAGCAATCTCTCCCACATCCTGACAAGAGTCCATCATACTAGGCAACTCTGGGCACTTGAGAAGTCAAGACATGAGTAGAGGATACACCACCAAGGGTGTAGAACCTGCCGTCATACTCAGCACGGCTCCTTGTCCTGTTCTCTACCCAGTCCTTCCCTCCTTCCTCCTGTTCCAAAGACTTTACACTCTGCTATTCAAATGATCTTTCTCTTTCTGAAACCTGGGCACTGACCCAGAATGTTCCATTTCTACCCCAGGTGGGTTTAGAAAGTGTTTTCCTGGGAAAGGAACCAAAATGTTCCCTCAGAGGGATTCTGACACCTGCTGTGAGACGGAATCATTGGCTCATTTTAATTAAAGGAGGAGCACCAGATTCAAGAAACAGTCATGAAGCTATTCTGTAGTTAATTTCTACCAGCTGCAAGGCACTATTGTGGAGCGTAGCAATGCAAGGTGGCCCTGCCCTTGAGACTCGACTCACACAAGTAGGCTATAGGGAAACAGTAGGTCAAGGAGATGACGGTCACTTCCTTCTGTGAGCTCCAGGACAAGGAGTCTGTTTGGGCTGATGGGATAGCTCCACAGTTAAGAGCTCTGATTGCTCTTGCAGAGGACCTGGGTTCGATTCCCAGAACCTACGTGACTGCTTACAGCCATCTATAACTCCAATTCCAGGGGATCTGTCACCATCTTCTGGCCTTCTCTGACACCAGGCATGCACGTGGTACACAGACATGCATGCAAACAAAACACTCATACAAATAATAAATAATATTGAGGTGACTATAAATGTGCTATAAGAATCCAAGGCTCAGCAAAGAGTCTCAAGTCAGGTTGCATCTGACTGTTCTTAGTTTAAGGTACTTTGATGCACACACAGAGAAGCACATCGTGGTTTTCTGCTGAAAGAATTGCTCATCTTTCAAAACAGAATGGGAGTGAGCTTTGGAAGTGAGAGAATGAGATGCATCAGAGTCAAGACACAGCTACAAAGGGGTCAAAGGCAATGGTAGTTAATGGCCTGCAACACAGCCTTCCTGCAAAAGGACCAATGGCTAGAATTAGTGACATCATGGGTGATGCAATGACCTGTAGTTCTAGAACCTTGGGTTCTTCTGTGTTGAGACAATTTGGATGGTATAGTATGGAGATGTGAGGAGAATGGCTATAGTGCAACAACTTCTCCTTCATGTCCTGGGGCAGTAGAAATGGCCTTCAGAGTAAATATAACGGAATGACTTTTGCTGTGGATATCGCTCTGTATAAATAAAATGCTGATTGGCCAGTAGCCAGGCAGGAAGTATAGGCAGGACAAGCAGAGAAGAGAATTCTGGGAAGTGGAGGCTGAGGCAAAGAGACACTGCCAGCCGCCACCATGACAAGCGAGATGTAAGGTACAGGAAAGCCACGAGCCACGTGGCAAAGTATAGATTAATAGAAATGGGTTAATTTAAGATATAAGAACAGTTAGCAAGAAGCCTGCCACGGCCATACAGTTTGTAAGCAATATAAGTCTCTGTGTGTTTACTTGGTTGGGTCTGAGGGGCTGTGAGACTGGCGGGTGAGAGAGATTTGTTCTGACCTTGTGCCAGGCAGGACCAGAAAAACTCCAGCTACAGACTTTTAATACATTCTTTTGTTTATTCCTTTTTCAGTTAGCATACAAAATGACAGGTTTCATTGTAACATTTTATACACATATGTCATTGTACTTTGTTCACATTTACATACCTCCACCTTCTCCTTTAGTCCCTTCTCCCTCACTCTTGCTTGTTTCGTCCATGTTTACCTTCTGTGAGACAAATATAACAACATCTCAATTTATGGGTAGGAAAAAATGAGATACAGGGTATGGATATAACTTCCCCAAGTCACATGGTATAGTCTCTGGAAGACATGGCTGGATTTTCACAGTAGAGCTGTGCTACTCCAGAGCCTTAGACTATGAGCATCTAACAGGAGAGTGTGAACCACTCAGGAAATTATGAGAAGTATATTTCAAAAGAATAAACAATTTGTGTGACAACTTTCCTGGACAGGAATATTAATATTGCTTAATAAAATTAGTACTGAGCTTGGAGTGTAGCTCAATGGCCCAGTGCTTGCTAGCACTCATAGGGTTCTGGGTCCCATATTCAACACTGACAAATATAAATAAATAATTGTACTGATCATGTTATAACAGGACAAAGGGAGAAGACACTGGAGGTATGAAAGAAGAGGGGACTGAATATACTTTCAAATGAAGAAGATACCCAAATTAAGACTAAAGACCATCTCCTTGCTTATCAGTTCACTCAAAGCAAAAAGCATCCTCAATGTGTCATGAGAATTTTTCAAGTTCAGACATTCCCATCAGCCTGTGGAGTATTCTTACAGGAAAATCTAGGGGCCACAATGTCTACAAAGAGGAGCTCTAACCTGGATGATTTCCAAGATCTTTGCCTGCCTTCAGCTTCAAGGGTTCAACACCACACCATGGTTTCCATAGACCATCTCACATAGAGAAGAGTCCATCTGAGATGTGGACCTTGCAGGGCATGACCAACCTGCTTTTTCCACCTGAGCAATCCGAAGTTTTCAGGCTAGGGCCGTTGTCAGGCTGCCCATCAGATACAACATTCCACCTCCCAGGTGGATGCATTTCACCGGGTCGCCAATAAGCTGCAAAGAAATCCCTGTTTCCATGATCAGATAGTCTGAAATAGCACAAGTATTAACAGACTGTTAATTGTTGACGCAGCTCCCCTGCAGAATCAAAAGTTAAGTGGGCATCCTGGTGCTGTTCAACCTGAGTCCCAGGTTTGGTATTTAAACTCCAGGATTCTATGCCACTTGTAATTAAAATCTGGGTTTTCCCCTACTGAACTTCATTATCACTCACTCACTGATGGCAATAATAATACTAATAATAAGTTCTTACGTCAGTGCATTTTAGCTTTTCAAATCACTTTACCGTGCTTTATCTGCATAGGCAGGCAGCATTTATAAGTAGGACAAATATTATTATCTCCATGCATGCTAATAATAGCTAATGTTTAGATGGCCCTGTGCATTTCCGGAGTGCTTTCACACATACTTTCTTGTTGTACTAGAGGCTGAATTCCTGGGCACAAGGGCCAGGTCTTACCTGCAGTGTATAAATGAGGTCACGCAAACACAACTCACTTGATATATGCAGATAAAAGTTTAAACTCATTTGACCATCATGCAAATGCCACTGGTTGCCTTGGAGGATGCCAGGTAAATCCTTTTTCCTGGTTTTCAGACCATAAATTTGAGTCTCAGAAAGTTGAACACATCCAAAGTCACACAGAGAGCATCCAGACAAGAAAATGGTAGTTTCTAAGTAAACTCTAACTCTATTCTTGTCTCCATACTAGTAGTTATCAAACTTGAACATCTAATGTGTTGCTTACCTTCCTTGTGGCAGTGATCAAATATACCTCACAAGAAGCAACTTAGAGGAGGGAGGTTTTATTTTGGCTCATAATTTGAAGTCCGTCATGGAGGGGAAGGCATGGTGGTGGGTGGCTGCTTGCTCACATCTGGGCAAATCAGGTACCAGAGAGAAATTAAAGAAAGCTAATACTCAACTTATTTTCTCCTTTTTTTTTCTTTTTGATTTGGTGCATAGCACAAGCTCCTGGAATAGTGCTACCAATATTCGGGGTAGATCTTCCTTATAGTTAAACCTCTCTGGAAAACCCTCCCAGACATGGTGAATCCAAATCCAGTAGACAAGGAAGATTCACCACCATGCCTAGAAATGTTGACAAAAATGGAGATTGGATTTAGCAAGTGGGGCACAAGAGTTTAAAGTTCTGCTTACAGGTGATATAGAGCCTGCTAGTTCAAGGACCACTTGAGCATCCATAGCCAAGATCATTCAAGTAACCAAGGCCACACCCTGAGTGATAAGTGGAAACAAGGTGATCTTCATTCCGCCCTGAGTACACGCAAGACATTCACCCTCATGAGTCAGTGAAAGGGTCCTCAAAGGACATACTTTGCCATATAATCATAGTTAGAAAGTTCCTGGACCATTGACCCTTCACAGGGTCATAAAGAGCATCTCGATGCTGCTTGAAGAAAGCCAAGAACTTTAAGGAGGGCAAAAGTTGCATTTCAAGAAAGCAGGTTAGATTCCTGTTGTGTTAGTAGGCTATACTGACTTGCTAAGGCAAGACCCTATTAACTACATCCTTAAGCAGAACAATCACCCTACTGCCCTGTGCTAAGAGATAACAGAGTCCCTAATGGTCCCAAAAAGTCCTACCTGAGAAACACAAACGAAGTGGGATCCAACTCTTGAACACACTATGCTTGAGGACCAGAAATTCTGATTCCACCCAACAAGAAGCACAAGACAACAGGTGATGAGTCAGGCACCAGGCAGGACCACAGGCACTGCCTGAGAACCTTCTCTGGGAGCCCTGCATCTTTATCAACCACACGGACATAACACCAGGTCTCAAACTATACTCAGGGCTATAGAGAGAGACCAGGCATATTAGGGTCTCTGGAGCAACAAAACCAATAGCACACATATATATGTATACGTGTGAGAAAGAGAGGGGAGAGAGAGAGAGAAAATAATTGTAGGCTTTAGGTCAGCAGGCTCAAGAACCAGAGAGCAGTGATGTCTCATTTCAGGTTTAAAGCAGGAAAGATCCAAATGTCCTAGATCTAAAACAACCAGGTATGAAGAATTCTTTCTCACTTGGATTAAGAAAGCCTTTTGTTCTATTAGGGAGTCTCAACTGATAGGATATGGCCCAGCCACATGAGGGAGGGCAGTCTATTTTCCTCAATGTTCTCCAATTTAAATGCTATTGGTATCTATCTTAGTTTCTTTCCTATTGCTGGGAAGAAACACCATGATAGAAGCAATTTATACAAGAGTTTATTGGGGCTTACCAATCCAGGAAGTGAGTTCTTCCCAAAAACAATTCCACCAACTAGGGATTAAGTATTCATTCAAATATATGAGTCTGTGGGGGCCATTCTTATTCAAACCACCACAGGATGATATGGAACAATTAGGAGGTGTGGCCTTGTTGGAGGAGGTGTGTCACTGAGGGTGGGCTTTGAGGTTTCAAAAGCCCATACCAGGCCTAGTCTCTTTTTTTCTCTCCCATTCTCTCTCCCTCCCCCTCTCTCTCCCTCCTCCCTTCTTTCTCTCCCTCCCCTCTCTCTCTTTCTCTGCTTGCTGCCTACTAATCAGGATGTAAGCTCTCAGCTACTACTCCAGTTCCATACCTGCCTGTCAGCCACTATGTTCCCCGCCATGATGATCATGGACTCACCCTCCAAAACTGTAAGCAAGCCCCCAGTTAAATGCGTTATTTTATAAGTTGCCTTGGTCAAAGCATCTCTTTCACAGCATTAGAACAGTAACTAAGACATATCCAGAAGCACCTTCACCAACACACCCAGAATAATGTTTGACCAAATATCTGAGTACCCCATGGCTCATTCAAGTTGACACGCAAAGCTAATTCTCATTCCAAGGAACCAACCTGTTCATTTATTAAAACAGAGCGCCAAGACTCCAGCACACCTGTCACCTGCCACTCTGCATTTCTGGTTTTACAGAGAACCTTTTTTTCTGAAGAAATGTTCTACAAGCATGGCTTCTTTTTTAACACCAGATGTGTTCCTTTTAAGATGGAACTATTTGGTGCTGAAAACAGACAACAATCAAAACAGCTTCCTGGGCTTGAAACATTCCTAACCCTGAATTCCTTCCCACCACTGTAGTCTATGAGGTCTTCTGGTAAGAGCTGGGGATAGAAGAATACAGCAAAAGGCACAATTTCCCCTCTTTATATAATACTCTGGTTATGAGAGTACTGTCTGAATGTCTCTCTGTTCTGAGCAAACACCTAAGAGAAACAATTGAAGGGAGAAAGGATTTATTTGGCTCATAGATTTAGAATTTTCAGTCCATTATGGCAAGAAGGCTGTGGCATAGCACAGTAGCTCTCATCTGGAAACTGAGACATGCTAACAGTCTCCAGCTCTGTCCTTTTATCTCATCTGAGTCTCTACCTTATGAGATGATGCCACACATATTCAGGGAAAGTCTTCTTTCCTTAGTTGATCCTCTCTGGGAACACTCTTACAGGTACACACAAAAGTATACTCTACTAATCTCCTATGTGCCTTCAACCCAATCAAACTGACAGGCAACATTAATCAGCACATACCAAAAGTCTTTCACTGTAAGATATAACACAGTGAGCCATTGCTGGATAGAAAAAGCAACCAAAACTTCCAAAGGCATTACCACAAGGCAGTTCCGATGAGGACATAGACAGTAACAGCCAGGAAGTCATTGCAATTGTTCACACTGAGGTCACAAAAAGACAAAACCATTTCGTCTGAATAGAAAGCTAGTCACTAACATAAAGTTTATCAGGTAGCCATACATCTTGTAGAAACATGATTGAGTGGCATCACTCCAGATAATATTTTCCAAACAATGGGTTGTGAAGGAATGCAAGGCAGGTTTGTGTGTTTGGGTGTCCTCAGGCACCATGGAATAAGTAGAATGAGTAAAAGATTTGTTCTAGTGTCTCTAGGAGTCCACGGTTGAATTAATACATGCACTCCAGTTACTATTAGATACTAAATAACTGCCGTATGAGGCTTGCTAGAAACATAGATGGAGTTGAGTCAGACTTAGAAATACCAGTGCAAGAAGGAAGTGGAACTTGAGCTATACTTTAAAGAAGTGGGAAAATTGAAAGAAAAAAAGAAAGGACTTTTTTTTTTACATGACAAACAGACTCTGACAAAAGTGCAGAGGGGAGAATTCTTACAACAAATGAAAGTAAATAAGAGAAAAGATCAACCTAGGATGGGGGCTTCGTGTTATAGAGATCAGGCAGGTCACACAGGCTGTCCTCACCCGGTCAGAAGAGCCTGGCCTTGACTCTGGGACATTGTGGAGCCATGTTATGGCTATTTAGATTCAGGCATGAACTCACTTCATGGTTTAGGAGTGTGTTTGAATTGCTACTGTTAAAGAAGAGTGAGCCAACATTTGCCTAAGTGGCCTGTAGTACAACAAACCTTCTTTTGACTTTAGTAAATGTACTTTAGCAATGTACTTGTGGCCTTTTTACTTCTGGGCATAATATGATGTCATCCTGAAGTAGAGATTAGCTTAGCCAGGTAGTCATGGTAACCATTTTACAGAAAACAATACAGCAAGGTAGCTAGGTTCATAGTAATGGTACTGAAGGTGTTTACATTCCCTACTAGAAAGAAGTAAGGTGGCATCACCAGACCCTCACCTAAGATTCCAGCTAGTATTCGTGTATGCCTCTCCTAGCAGCTGCAAGTGATCCTGGGAGATGCTAGAGTATATAGAAAGTGGAAGGCAAACTGAAAATGGGATTCTACAATGCAGTTTCCATGAGACTGCCATAGTTGTGATGGTGATCTGTGCGCTACAAGAAGGCCTAATAAACTAATTAGTTCACCAAGGCGACTTTTGGCAGAATCATTACTTTAGATTGTCATCAGTACCCTATCTTTGGTGAACAGACATTTATTCATATCTTCCCAGAAAAGTTAACAAAACAATACTAATCACAGTTCTCCAGAGTAGCAGGCTCAGTGAATGCACACACAGAGAGAAGGAAGTTTTTAAAAATTAGCTAAATTTAGAACATTTAGCTTATTCTGTTGTGAGAGAAGCAAGCCTAGCAGGTCAGTCCTGCTATCTAGACACTCAAGGAGGGATGGATATAAGTCGAACCTGAAGACAAAGGCAAAGTTCCCTCTTCTTCAGAGAATCTCAGTCATTATCTTTCCAAGACCTCAACTAATCAGTAAAGTCACACACACACACACACACACACACACACACACACACACACACACACGGGAGACCTTGCCTTGGAGGAGGTGGGAATGGGGGGGGGAAGACTGGGGGATGGGAGGAGGGAGGACAAGGGAATCTGTGGTTGATATGTAAAATGAATTGAAAATCTCTTAATAAAAAAATGAAATAAAAACAAACCTTAAAATAAAAAAAAATTTTTTTTAAAGAAACAAGGAGTCTCCATCTTGCTAAATTGTCTTCTCTGCCCTGGGTGTTGGCTTCCTGCTTGCATTGGATGTTTCGATCTTTCTTGAAGAAACATTAAAAAGTAAATATTCAGGCTGGTGAGATGGCTCAATGAATAAGGCTGCTAGCCATCGAGGCTGATGATCTGAGCTCAATCCCTGGAGCCCATGGTGGAAGGTGAAAACCAGCTCCCACAAATTGTCCTCTACCTGCACGCTATGGCACATGTGCACACATATACATACACATAGCAAATAAACAAATAGCACTATTCCACCAATGGGAAGTAGAGCCAGACCCTCTGCTTCAACAGAGCCTCTCCCTCATCTTCCAAAAAGTACTTCTTTAAGATTCATGCTAGCTTGCCTCCTGCCATTTGGCAAATTAGTTCCCACATCACCTCCGAGAATCCAACCTGTCGTAGGAAACAGCCTGGCAAGACACTTCCCATTAAACTCATGCTGTTTTTTTGGTTTGATTCAAAGATTTCTGAGCCAGCTCCCAAGCCTCCGTGTAGCTTGTAATTCACTGTGGTTTGACATGTCTGATGTGGGTGGGAGAGGGATGACTTTCATTTAATATTAACCAAGCCGCCCTCTGCTACTTACTATGTTCCATTGTTCACTTCAACAAACAATGGAGTTAGCGAGCTGTTTTAAATCAATGGAGCTCAGAAGCATTTTTAGAGCCATTCTGAGTTACACGTGGCCTTCTGATGACTTTTATTCAGCGTGTGTTTAAACACACACACACACCACAAAACCCAAATAAACTATATATTGTTACTCAGTTAATGGTCATAGGGTAGTTGATCATTCTTGAAGGGGGAAATACTAAAGCCAAAGGAAGATAATTGTTTTGTCCTAAATCACTCATGTTGAACAGAAGAAGAAAAAAACATTAAAGTGAGAAACATTAACCCACAATTCATAAATCCTTTGTAGCTGAGTAGGAACCACTGATTAAAGACAATGTGCAAAACTTCTTGGTTAAAATGGAACCCAAATTCCCTCTGATCTGATCTGAGGACAGACACAGAGGAAGAGGAGAACTTACTATACCAGAACCTAAGATCTATAGAAAATGTAGCATCTGACTGTAAGGTGAGGAGAGCTGAATTAAGAATATCAAATCAGACCTTACCTCCTGGCAAAATTGGCCTCCACTGCTTGAAAGACAGTTTTCATAAATAAGTGGGCTAAAGGGATTACTGCCTTCTAGGAAAAGGCATGAGTTTCTGTACACTAGAAAAAGAAGAGAAATTCCAGAATCAGAGCTTCCTGCTGTCTATCAGGTCTGTGTACACACATTAAAACAAGGTGATCCTAGATTCTAGATCCTAGATTCTGTTCTACAATAAAAGAATGGGAAAGATGTGCTAGTTAGGGGGCAATAACTAAAGCAGGGCTAGCTGTGTTTGTGGCCAACAGACTAGAATCCTGAGTCAAGACTGTGAATATCCAGAGAGATTTCCAGCACAAGGAGCATCTGAATGGCATAGATGATCTTCAGCGTGCAGTCTTTACTTTAAGGGCTGGGAAGATGGCTCGTTAAAGTGTTTGCCATGCAAGCATGAAGAGCTGAGTTCAGATCCCAAGAGCACGTGTAAAGGCTTGGGCTGGCAAAGCAGCCAGCCTGTAATCCCAGCCCGTGGGAGGAGAGACAGGAATCTCTGTAGAAAGCCAGCTGCAGTAGGAAGAAGGTGAACTCCAGGTTCAGAGGGAGACCACACCTCAATATATAAGGTAGAGATCAACCAAGTAAAACACTTAACTCTTTTCCATTGTGTGGACCTGCAGGTACACACACACACACACACACACGCACACACACACACACACACACACACACACGCAAAGATGCATATACACATGTACATATAACATATCACACACAGAGAGATAGAATCATCTAGTCATAAAAACATGTGTGTATTTGATCATCTTTTAAAATACCCCAGCTTATGTAATGGAGCATATTGAGAAAGGATGTCTATGTTTCTGGTCATTTGATAGTAGGAAATCAGGACAGAATTGTTACTCTAAGATAGCAGAAACATGTCTTCTGGGAGTCCTTTGTCATGAAGCATTTTTACTCAAATGCTGGATGCTTAACCAGGGAAAGTTCAGTTTCCAGTAAAATCCTCCCAGCTCAGACACTTCTGGATAAATATCCGTGGAGGATAAAGAACACACCTCTGGAGTGGGTCTGTTACCATAGAAACAGGAGTCATACCTACAGGCAGCTTACATAAATGAGAGGGCCAGGTGGGAATTTTACAAAACGCAAAGCTCCAAGCCACCACAGGAGCAGCCTCATTCTTGTGACACGACAATGTGGTCCCAATATTGTCAAACCTTCCCATGGATGAAAGAAACCACAAATCCAGACTGGTATTTTGAGCATCATTCATTGACTCTGAAGAATACATTATTGTCACGGTTTTCAAATCAGGACATATCTTACAATCAATAGTGTCCAACAATTATAATTGGCAGCATACTTTCTCTTCCTGGCAGAGTATAAAGTAAGAGTGTGTCCCTTAATCAGTTGTAGCATCTTAGATGCTATGAAATATGGAATGTAAGATCTTCAGATAGCTAAAAGTTGGTAATGGCTGCATGCAAAAGTTAATGAGAAAAAAAAAAAAACACTGATAGGCCTTTATAGGCCAAACAAGATCAATGCATGTGTGAGCTACTAGTTTGCAATCTTTCTTTTAAAACATCTTTGGAGCTGATGAGGTGGCTCAGTGAATATAGTGTTTGCCATGTAAGCAATAGGATCTAAGTCTGAACATCCAGAACCCATGAAAAACCAAGGTATAGTCACTCACTTCTGAAATCCCAGTACTTCTACAATGAGGTGAGTGATGAAGACATGATCCCTGGAAGCCTCCTGGGCCAGCTAGTCTGGGATACACAATGCCAAAGAACAAAAATTACTTTATCAAAAGATAGAAAGCCAACACCCAAGGTCATCCTCTGACCTCCACATATGTACTATGTCATGTGAGTGCACACACACACACACACACACACACACACACACACATGAGGAAAGGGATATCTGTTAAAGGTCTTTGGCACTCTTGTCTGGAACACAATTAGCAAAACTTATGTGACACAATTTAAGAGCTCAAACCCCACCCCACCCTCACACAAATAGAACATCTCTCTTATTCCAGTGACCAGAGGATGTATGAAGTTAATCTGGCATCAAAGTTTGACAAAAAGTTACTCAGTTGCAAAAATTCAAAGTAGTAGTGACCAAGAGTCAGAAAACTTTGACCCACAGACTAACTCTAGCCCTCCATCTGCCTTTGGATATAAGGTGTAACTGGAAGTAACCACTTGCAACATAGCTTATGTGCTGACAAGTTGTCTATGGTCACTTCCTGACCAGACAAAGAGATGGACACTCTATGGCCACTTCCTGACCAGACAAAGAGATGGACACAAAGTATCTACAAAGACCTCCTACAAGATCCATCATAGAAGCTTGCCCAGCCCCATCTAGATCAAGACCTATCAACACAGTATCAGTTCTAAAACATACGCACCAAAATAATTATAGCAGTCATTTCAATTCATGAGGGAAAAACAGGAATTAAAAACCCAATGATATACAGTACAGCAGTTTCTGTATGAAACTAGAACAAGGATCCACAATTACAAATGGTCTCCAGAGACAATAATACATAAGCAATATTACTAAGCTAAAATCTGGGATGATATTGTTCTCAGGAAAATCATTGCCCCAAGAGGCTTTTCTTACTAGACAATAAAGGCTTCAAATTGCCAAGAAAAGATAATTTGTGTGATTTTCAAAATATCCCAAGCCATAAGAAGCAGTAGACAGCTAATTGGCAATGTGCTTTACCAGGTTACCTGAAAATGCTGTGAAGCTGTGTGGCTATCTTTCAATGCATGGCTATAAAACAATCTTGGTGACAAAATGCATAAGCAGAAATTCTGAGAAAGGTGTATCAGTTCCTCTTCCCATCTCTGTGACCTAATGCCTGACAAAAGTAGCTTACAGGACGAAGGGTTTGCTCTGGCTCAATGGGTTAGGGTACAGTCCATCATGGTGAGGAAGTCCTGGCTGCAGAAATGTGAGGCATCTGGTCACACTGTGTCTGCAGTCAGGAGGCAGAGAGGCAGATGAGTGTTTTCCTCTCCTTTTTCCCTTTTATTCAGCACAGTGCCCAAGCCATGGCATGGTGCCACCCACAATTCAAAGTGGGTCTTCCCTACACCCTCTCAAAGACATGCCCAATTGTGTGTCTCTATGTGATTCCAAACCCAGTTAAACTGACAATGAAGGTGAACCATCACAAAGGTTCAGGGTTAAATCAATTTATCAATTTATCAGAAAAAAAAATGTATTTTAACAAATAAAGTTTTTTCTTAGCTCATCCCAAAGCTCTCTCTGCGAGACCCAGAAATACACAGTTCCACAGTTCCAAGACATGGATCCTCTCCATAAAGACTCCAGCTTGATGTTTTATCTAAATCCTTATATGCACAAACACACACACACCAATTAGACACTACACCTTCATTAAAAATATCACAACAATGATGCACAAATATATAAATTTAACAAGAAATATGCTGTTAACAAATACAAAGTAAATAAAATGGCAAATATATACATATATTGAATAGAATGTCCTTGAAAAGATGAGCAATCTTACAAAATTTATAAACAGAATGCAAGTTGACTTTAAAGTTAATAGAAAAGAAAAGATAAATAGTACTATAATCATGGAAAAATTGCTTTGGCCTACATTAAAATGTATTGTAAAGTCAGAAATAAACAGTAATATACTACTACATGAACAGACAGAGCAATAAAACAATGCGGGAGGCCCAGAAATACACCAAAACAAAAGTTAAAATATAAGAAGTTACATAAAGTATTTCATGTAAGTTGTTAAAAATGACAAATTTTCTTAAAGAAACAGTTTGGGGACTAGAGAGTAACCATCATGAGGGAGGTGAAATTAACTCTATATTTCATAGCATACATCATCAAAATCATTTTAGCTAGGATCAGAAATTAAACTCTTTTAAAATTAAAATCATAAATAGTGCTATAAAAATATGGGTTTTTTATTGCCATCTCAGAACAGCAACAGTTAGGCTAAATATAACAAGAAACTGAGAATCATAAATCAAAGTATTGATGGGACTCGTGGCCATAGAGGACTAGCTGGTACCATATCAGTCTCTGTACCATAAAGAATTATAAAACTGTAAAGTGTGTGTGTGTGTGTGTGTGTGAGAGAGAGAGAGAGAGAGAGAGAGAGAGAGAGAGAGAGAGAGTAAGAGAGAGAGAGTGTGTGTGTGTGTGAGAGAGAGAGTGTGTGTGTGTGTGAGAGAGAGGGGGAGAGAGAGAGAGAGAGAGAGAGAGAGAGAGAGAGAGAGAGAGAGAGAGAGAGAAGAAACCCCTCTGACCCACTGGGTGGCAGGCAGAACAAAATCATAATTTCTGAGAGTTGGAAAATTCATAAAGTGAGTGGAGCTTGACTGTTCCACTGAGTTGAGGAAGCTGATGTCAGAGTTCAGAGGACCTATAGAAATCTATAGAAAATGCATAAAAGAGCAAGGAAGATGTATAGAGCTGGAAGCTGTCTATGTCTATAAGCCTGTGGTAAGATCTGCACAATAAAAACCCTTTCCAGAAGGTAGCTGCATCGGGCTGAGGAAGGAGCAGGAATTCCAAATATCAGGTCATGGTGAGATAAGAGCAGTATTGGAGAGTTCTGACCCTGCCTAGTTGGAAAACTGTTCTTCTTCTTCATCAAGGTCAATTACAAAAAATACCTTCCTAAAGAGTAGGCCTGCCTAAAGTCACAGGTGTGTAAACCCATGCCTAGATAAGATCCTCCTAGAAGAGAAACTTTAGAAGTTGAGATCCCTTTTGTTCTGGGTAACTCCCTAGATTAGGGACAAGGGAAGTGTATCAACCCAAATAGGCATGAAGTCAAGCCCGCACATGTTCAAAATTGATAAGCCACTAATTTCACTTTTCACTAACTGCTGTAATATGCATTAATAATCTTCAAAGAAAGATAACAAAACCCAGAGTCTTCACATTGCATTTTCCCAATTGTTCAGTACTCAATAAAAGCCAGTAAACACGGACAGAAACAGGGAATGTATCATAAAGGAAAAGAATGGCCAGTGTGGTGGTCTGGGGGAGATTGGCCCCCATAGGCTCATATATTTGACTGTCTGGTTCCCAGTTGGTAGGCTATTTAGGAAGGATTAGAAAGTGTAGCCTTGTTGAAGGAGGTGTGTCACTGGGGGTGAGCTTTGAGGTACAAAAGACCATGCCAGGCCCAGTGTTTCTCTCTCTGTCTTGGTCTCAGTCTCTCTGCCTCTGTCTCTCTGTCTCTGTCTGTCTCTGTCTCTCTCTCTCTCTCTCTCTCTCTCTCTCTCTCTCTCTCTCTCTCTCTCTCTCTCTCTGCTGTATGTTGTGTGTTTGTGGATCAGATGTAAGCTCTTGGCTACAGCTCCAGCGCCATGCCCGCCTGCCCGCTGCCAAGCTCCCCATCATGATGGTCATGGACTGGCCTTACCTCTGAAGATGTATCAAGTCCATGCTTTCTTTTACAAGTTGCCTTAGTCATGATGTCTCTTCATAGCAACTGAAAAGAAACTAAGCCAGTAAATAAAAGCCAAACCAAGATGACCCAGATAATGTATTTAGCAAAGACTCTAAACATGGATAAAGTATTGTGTAATTATCACAGCAATATTGTCTCCCATCCTTTTGACTTTTCCCAGAGTGTGTTTACTAATCACCAACAGTCTAGTCTTGAGGTATTTTGACGAATAGGTTGCATTATGGGGTATCTTTGGCAAGGTCATAAAAAGTCCTATGTCTACCTGTGCCACCATAGTATAAGCTATTAATACCTAGAGACACTACATGTCATGTGCAGGTGCTAGGCTTGACAGTACAACTAAGCCAATAGCCTTACCTAAATTGGCTCCAGTTCACAACTGGCATGAATTTTTTCATATGAATATTTCACCTGGAATATCTAGCTCAGTATAAGATAAAGTAATAGAAATTATTCAATCTATTTGACAGGATGAGGGAGAATAATACTAAAGAAAATAAATACATTCTTGGTGTCTTGAGGGGAAATATCAAATAATCTTTATACATGTAATAAAATTCAGGGGAATAGAGTAAGAGTGAGACAGGAAGAAAAATACTTGGGTAAAAAAATTACAAAAACTTTTACAAGTTGATTTAAAAAAGCAAAACCATGATTTACATGGCCAAGAAGTTCAATAAACTGAAAGAAGAATTAATGATAAAGAAAGCCGTATACAGGAATAGCTTCGTAATAACTGTGATGGCTAGTTTTATGTCAACTTAAAGTAAGCTACAGTCATCTGAGAGGAGGAAATCTCAATTAAGAAAATGCCTCTGTATGATTGGGCCATAGGTAAACCTGTAGGGAATTTTCTTAATTAGTGATTGATGTGGGAGGGCTTAGCCCATTGTGGGTGGTGCCACCCCTGGGCTGTTAGTCCTGGGTGCTATGAGAAAGTAAATTGGACAAGCCAAGAGGAACAAGTCAATAAGCATCGCTCATCCATGGCCTCAGCATCAGTCCCTGCCACCAGATTCCTGCCCCTTTTTGAGTTCCTACCTGCCTACCTTCCATGATGAACTTTGATATGGAAACATAAGTGAAATAAACCCTTTCTGCCCCAAGTTGCTTTTGGTTGTGGTGTTTTATCACAGCAATAGAAACCCTAACTAAAACAGTAATCTACAACTCTCTAATTGGACTTAGGACCTGCTCAACGAGAGGGAAATCATGCCTGCTACTGGAAACCTAGCCAACCACCAAGGGCTAGTGGAGTCATAGATCTTGGAGGAGAACTTAAAACCACCGCTTTACTAAACTAACATAATCCCTAATGACGTTCTAAACATGTCCTTCTGCCCACAGATAATTAAAGTCTTCATCTCTCATCAAGAAAACCCCTCTTTGCAACAGGAGACCATTACACCAATCAAAATGCAGAGTTGTTAAGCCCAGTCCCAATGGACACATCTACAAAACACTTCTGCACCTAAGGCTCAGGCAACACTGTGGAAGATGGAGTGGAAAGATTGTAAGAGCCAGAGAATCCAGAGCTTTGCTGTGAGATTCTGTCTTCTATTAACAACAGAAGCTACACCCATAAAGTCTCACCAACAAAGCTGCTTAAACCTTAGCTGAGCAAGAACAATAACAAAGATATGCTACAGTGAACAGAAGTAGGGGACAGGGAGGAGAGCCCATGAGGTCTTATCCTTACACAAAGAACTACAGGCCACTAAAGGATGTTGAAAGCAGGAAAAATAGTCTTACCTAAGGAATATCACACGACTGATTATCCAGTATCCAGCCCTGAAAACATACATACAAGTAACATTATACAGACTGAACAGAGTGTATGGATGTATTTAGGAATACATATGTATATGTATATACATATAAGAGTGTAACAACAATTAATGAAAAAAGAGACCATGAGCCATGAATTTTCAAGAAGGTAAAGAGGAGTAATGGGGGGAAATGATGAAATTACATTATAATTCAAACCTAAAAAAAATTAAGCCTTTCTGAAAAAGAAAGTCATATATTCAGATGTTTGTCATAAAATTTCACCAAAAATTGTCAAAATAAGCCAGAAAGGGAAAGATACCAATTCTAAACAAGGGAACACAGATAACAGTAACTAGAAGATTCTTGTTGTGGGAGAAAAATGGAGGCAAGAATGTACTAGAATTACAGCTTCAAAGTACTAAAAGAGGAACTGTTATATTCAGAAAAAAAAAGTGATCCTTAAATATGAGGGTCACATATAATATTCCAGAAGATTCCAAGCTACACTCTGTTGCCCATAGAATTTTATTAAACACAATGACTGCAGGTGACCTTGGGTCTAAGAGAAAATGATGGCAGATCTTCACATCGAGATCTATAAGAAGAAAGGAAATAAAAAATGGCAAGGAAGTGAAAAAAAATGGGAAGTGTGTCTTCTTTCTCCTATCTGTTCAAAGAGGGTTGTTTGTTTGTTTGTTTGTTTGTGGCAAAAGTAATAACCCTGGATGGTGGGACTCAGAACACAGAGAAGTGAAAGATACAACAGAAAGTTGACACAACAGGTAAATGGAATTGATCACATTTTACATAAATCGCACAGTAATAAGTGTAATACAAACAACATCAAACATGTGATCACATTTTAAAGTTTTGAATATTCTCCAAATGTGCTCTCAGCACACAGGCAACCATTTGTTCAGTGTTAGCCTGCAATTTCTGCAGAGTCAAACTAGTAGTGTTGATAAAGGATGAAACATAATAAATATGAGTGTGCTCAGACAGCTCTTCATTTTGCATCAAATACCTATGCAGCACTTGACAACACACACTTCCTTCCTATTCCTGCTGATGATCTTGTCTTAAAAACAATGTAAATGCAAAATCTAAAATAACATAGACAATCCTATTCATTCCAATAATTTGAGACTTTAGGAAGGGTAGCTACAAGAACAGTGTCTCACTATGCAGCTAAATTGACCTTAAACTAGAGATTCTCCTGCCTCAGGCTCCCAATGGCTCAAATTGCCATCATTCCCAACCACACTCACCTCAATTATTTGCCTTTCAACATATTTGTCATGTCAGATGTCTATAAAGCCTGGTGAATACAGATATGCAAATTTCTGTCCTCTATATTAGCCCCTAACAAACAATTAGAGGCATAAGATTTCAAACATAAGAAGCCATATATACCAGGGGAAGGACCCTACTGATGGACAATTGGCTATTTGGGTGGCAGGGTCAGCAGGAAAACTCCAAAGCCCACTCCGGTGCGCTCATACGATTGGGAGCAGCAGAGGACATTCCCACCTAGAGCAGAAGCACCTGCCTGAGGTCCATTCCCTCTCTTTGAAAGAATTCTGCCTAGCTGAAGGCAGGGCTTACCAGGACCAAAAAGGAAGCATACTATTGCTTTCCTAAAGCAATAGGTGACATATTTGGGAGGCATGGCAGTAGGACAAACAGAGCTTTAGTGTATCCTAGATTCTCACACTAGTTATCTCTGGATTTGGAGCATTGTGTTCTTCTGTGAGATGCCATCAGTTAGAATCCTGGTCTCTTCCATTATAGAAAAGAACATGGCGGTGCCTCAAAAAAGTATAAAGTGCAACTCCCAAATGACCCAACAATCTTACTGGGAATACATTCAAAGGGAAGGAATTCAGTGTGCCAACACGATGCCTTAACTCCCTGTTTGCTGCAGCACTGCTCACAATAGCCAAGCAGGAATCAGCCCACGTGGCCAACAATGGACAAATGAGATAAAAACAATCTGGCATATGCATGGTATGGAATAGTAAGTCATAGCAGGAAATAAAAAGAGCCAGATACAGAACACAAATACTGCATGTTCTCACTCACATGTGAAAGCTTTAAAAGGTAAATTCCCAGAAGGAAATTAATGCAAGGTAATCAGGAGCTAAATTTATAGAGAGGAGGATGCAAAAAAAGAAGGAGAGCTAGTAAGTACCAAAACACAGACTGGAATGACAAATTCTAGTAAAATAATCATCTATTGCATATTTTCTAATAGAAAAGTTTAAGCGCTCCATTGGGGGTCAATCTGATGGGATCTGGAACCTAACAGGAAATTGAAGGATGGACTAAATGAGAAAGATCCTCCACCAGAGCAGGTGGGCCTCCTTGACATAAAGAGGTCCAAAGAAAAATCAGTGCAGCCTGTTTGCCTGTCTTCATTTCTTGCTGGTGAATGCATCTCTGCTGCTGCTGCTGCTGCTGCTGCTGCTGCTGCTGCTGCTGCATCCTTCTTTGACTTCAGACTATAGGTTCTTTGGGTTCCATTGTAGACTGAAGACCAATGACTTTTCAGGAATCTTCCCAGCCTTTGGCATCAGATTGAGATTGCTGAGGCACCCGGTCTCATAGGCTGAGCAGCAGTGGGTTTCTCAGCCTCTCCCACTACCACATGTAGACAGACATTGCTGGGCTACTCAGTCCTATCAGTTGAAAGCCATTCTAGTAATCTCTCTCTCTCTGTCTCTCTCTGTCTCTCTCTGTCTCTCTCTCTGTGTCTCTCTCTCTGTCTCTCTCTCTCTCTCTTTCTCTCTCTCTCTCTCTCTCTCTCTCTCTCTCTCTCTCTCTCTCTCTCTCTCTCACTGTGTGTGTTTGTGTGTGTGTGTGTGTGTGTGTGTGTATGTGTGTGTATTCTTATTCTACTGGTTCAGTGCCCCTGAAGACACTTAGATCAAGTGGAGCTAATTGTGAGTACGACTGTAAAGAAGAGCAGGTACCACTGCAGGAATGAAAGCCGGACCAGAGGAACACTTTTGTAACCCAAAGGACTTACCAGAAGGTAAGCCTTTAAGCCAGCATTTCTCAAAGTCAGTGCCAAGAAACATGAGTTCTGCAGGACTTTAATAAGCATGGCTCGATTTTCAAAACAAGGCTTTCTAAACCAAATACATTTGGGGAACATTGGCTTCCATTATTTAAAATAAAAGCTTCCTTCTTCCAGGATTCTTAGATGACTTCTGTACAGAGATGGATGCTTCTAGCATGCTCCATACTGGGATGAACTTGAGCATGAGGTCTGTTTTTCTGGTTCACGTCATAGGACTATGGGGGCACTCTGGAAAAGTGAGTGTGAATGAAGGGGCCTCTGGCTCCCCTCTCACGACTCCTCCATGAACTCAGAACCTAGGACCACCCTATTTACGAGACACTGTAAGACGGTGCCCAGCACCTATGAGCTTCCTAAAGACTTAAATGTAATTGAGATTTGGAAGGAAAATTGCTGATTCCTTAGGAGGGGAAAATGGCCAGAACAAAACTGAAAAAAAAAATGTGCACTAAATATCTTTTTACCTAAAATGTAATGCTGCTAACTATTTAACTGCCATTCAACATAGTAAATACAATCACTTAAAAATATAGTTATCCCAGCACCTAAGTACATTTTAACCTAATTGGTAAGCTGTGATTTGGGGGATCTACTAGAATGAAAACCTAGAAGTCCAACTGTTATAATTTAGTTTCTTTTCTGTGACAAATACCATGATTAAAAAGCAGCATTGGACAGGAAAGAGTCTATTGACTCTTACAGGGGACAGTCCATCATTAAAGGAAGAAACTATGGAAGAATGTTGCTTGATGGCTTAGCTAGCTTCCTCATATATCCCAGGACCACCTGCCAAGAGAATGGTGCCACCCATGGTGGACTGAGCCCTCCTATATCAATCAATAATCAAGACAATTCCTACAGGCCAACAACTGAGGAATTGTTCAGTTGAGGCTCCCTTTATCAGGTGACTCTAGGCTGTATCAAGCTGACAGCTGAAGCTTACTAGGACACTAGCCTGGTAGCACCTGTAATCTGAGCTACACAGGAGGCTGAGACAAAAGAATTCCAAAATAAACTTTGCATTGACTACAGAATGAGCTCAAGGCCAGCCTAGGCAACTCTGAGAGACATTTGTCTCAAAATAAAAAGTATGAAAGGTCTGAGGTTAAAATTCAATGGTAGAATACTTGCTTAGCATGAAGAAGAAAACGAAAAGAAGGAATGAAAACCTAGAACTCAGAAATGACAGTGGTGGTTTTGATAAGGACTGTCCCCTTAAACTGTACACACACACACACACACACACACACACACACACACACACACACCCCCTAGAGCTGAAGCATTTCTAACCAATAAAAAGCCAAAACACAAGACACACCCCTGTCACTAGGGCAGTTTCTGAATCCATTTAGTTTACCCAGCAGTGGGGTAAGGCTGGAAATCTTCCATTTCCATCTTCCATGGCCCTCCATGCCCACACTCACTACACTTCGTATTCTTCACCACTGAGTACTCCTTTTTTGGCAATAGCTGCTGCACCCTGTAGCAAAGCTCAGCTCTTTCTCAGTAAGCTGACCCCTCCCTTTGAGAATCCATCAGAGCACTTTTCCTACAGCCAATGGCTTTCCGTTGACCTTCTTAAAGAAGCTGGGGCTCTCTGGCTTCCCTCCACAGAGATAGCTAATGGTAGCATTTCAGGAGTGTGGAGAGGGACTCGGAGGATAATCCCATGGCTTTGAAAGCTCTTCTAAAGAAATGGCATTTATCTGAAAAGCTCTGTTCATGCTGTGCAAAGGTAGGCACGCTCAGAGTTTTGGCCACTGTGGACGAGAGCAAGGGTAGTGGAGGTTTCCAGGGAGATGACTCTCCCTGCACATACCTTCCAGGGTCATTGGAAAGATGCTGGGCTCACGGATGAGCTTCAGCTGTCAGTCAGCATCTGTACTACTTTGCAGGAAAAAAAAAAATAGAAAGACAGAGAGACAGAGACTCTGACTTTTACAAAAGCTCATTCTTTCAAACAACCTATTTTTCAAACTCTGCTAAAAATCACAGCAGGAACTAGACTCTTCTCATTTCTCATGTTTGATTTTTAAATGGAATGACTCATTTCTCATTGTCTCCCATAATCCAAAGTCTGTTGTGAGTGATTTCAACACCAAGTGAACACACTCACATAATCACACACTCACACTCACACATACACACACACACACACACACACACACACACACACACGCACACGCACACGTGGGGGGGGAGGGCTGTCCTTCCTTTGTTAATCTAATAAGGAAAAGCAAACGCAGTAGAGGATGACTACCTGAAGAAATTATTGTTTGCACAAAAAGGGGAGAAACTATGGAACTATCTTTAAATTTTGCTGAACAAAGGGACCATGTTTCCAGTGCCCCCTCCCCCTGCCTTTTTAACTTTTTTTTTAAGCTAAATTTTCCTATCCTAGTGAATCTGTTGATGACATTTTTTGCACTGAAGGAAGGATTTCACCAGGTCATCTAAATCCTCCCCCTCCTGCGTCTCCTCCTCTTCCTTCTTCTCCCCCTCCCTAAGACTGTCTCTGGAGAGTGCAGGATGACAAGTTCTCTAAAATGCTGACCGGGATGGCAGAGCAGGTTTCCTCTGCATTTGGATTTCCATTTATCCCACTAAATTTCCTTACAGTTAATTTTTAAAGGGAATGAGAGAGTTCATTTTCTGAACAACTGACAAGAAATGTGTTCCGTGGTAAGCAAATGAATTGGCACTTGGTGACCATTTATTGCCACCATGATAAAAATCCCTACCATGTGAAATCTCACTGGGCAATCTGAACTCTGCTGCTTTAATGGAATAATTGATCAAGTAATCAGGAAATACCAATACACCGTTAATACCCATCTAGAGCCAGCAACTGCTGTATCTTAATCATACTCTCACCTAAAGTATATTAAATGCAGCTTAGTCTGAATCACCTCAATAAACCTCTTGGCAGGATTTGCAAACATCAAGTAAAAAAATCTCTGCTCTATTAATCTGGTCCTTCTGCCGACTTGTCAGATGACTTTGTATAAAAGCCTGCCCATCCCCCCCCCACCTCACCCCACACACACACCTCCTTTCTTGGCCAATAAACTAGCAATAATAGATGTGTCTAGCACTCAGAAATGGCTGCAAGACTCTCCTTTGTACTTGGACAGCATTTTGCAAATGACAAGCTGGCTTAAGGCTAAAGATGTCAGAATGATACTTCAACACCAGTTGTGAGAGCGGGCATTTCTTTTCTTTCTATTTCACCAACTCTTAACATCCTTAACCAGCCCTGTCCTATGGACAGATCCTGCTTTGCACTCTGGTTTGAGTATTCATGACCTTCCCCACAACTCCACCATAGTCTCACAATATTAACACAATTCCGTACACGGTTAGACAGAGGAGGTGATGCCACGTGATAAATCTTGATACTCTCACTGTAAGAATTTTCCAGCAACTCGGGGGCTGGAGAGATGGCTCAGAGGTTAAGAGCACTGGCTGCTCTTTCAGAGGTCCTGAGTTCAATTCCCAGCAACCACATGGTGGCTCACAACCATCTGTAAGGAGATCTGGTGCCCTCTTCTGGCCTGCAAGGACACATGCAGGCAGAACACTGTATACATAATAAATAAATAAACCTTTAAAAAAAAAAAAAAAAAAAAAAGAATTTTCCAGCAACTCTCAAATATAGGCAGCATAAGAGTCAGCTCCATTCCTGGGGGTTCTAAATGTACTCCTGCACCCAGCGAGATACAAATCCCTTTGTAAAGTCGTAGGTGAGCACACAACTGTGCACCTTGGCTGCTTCTTATACTCCCAAGGAAGACATCTAAGACACCAGGAGATGACAGCAGTGCCGTGACAAGCTATTCAGCCTCAAATTGAAATGGCTAAAAGAAAAAAAAAAATACTAAACAGAGAAATGAGTGAGAAACAGGCCTTCCTTTCCTTCAGTATGGGAAAGTAGAGCTCACTCCCACCTTGAATTAGAATCTCCTTTGTAAATTGAGGAGTTCAAGCATGCCGGTGTGATATCTGATAAGACCCCCCTCAACTGACCTACACAGTTTGGACATACATAGGGATGGAGGAAAAACACTTACATGTGCCTAAGGTTTATTTCTCTAGGGAACAGCACTGGGATGGCATATGTTGGGACACATATAAGCACATAGACTGCACGTTCACTGTAGGTCTCGGTATGGTCCTCAGCAAACAAGCGTATTTCCCACCCTATGAAGCATCCTCCGGTCTTGAAACAATGGCCAGTCAAACAGAGTCAAGGCTCATAGCTTTTTCTTCTCTCTCTCTCTCTCTCTCTCTCTCTCTCTCTCTCTCTCTCTCTCTCTCTCTCTCTCTCTCCTTTTTAATTTAGGAAACATCTCCACATCGTCAGTTGGCTTGAGCGCCCTCATGCGTCTCAACAGAGGAATGTCACTCAAGGTCTTACAACTGGTTCTTCTGAAGGACAAGGTGGATAACACACACCTCTTCAGGCTTGCTTCTGGAGCTTCTCCATGTGCTAAAGATTCACGGGCTCTCCTGGGTCTGGGAGGAGCATGTCCCCCATGATAAAGAGTGACATCACAACTTAGACCTGGAGGGAATGAGAAGAGGAGGGAGGCCAATTTCAACTTGTCTGTTCTGGTTTAAGCCTGTCGGGTCATCTTGTCTTTTTCTCTTTCCTAACCCCATCCCAACTCACTGCACCTTGAGGAGCAGGGATCTAAGCATGAATGCTTTTCTCTGCAACTCTGGTGTCCTTGCTACTATAACAAACAAATCTCAGATTTTTCCACATCCACAGCATCATGAAAGTAAGCCATGCTTCTTCCCTAGTATGTTCTCTTTGGATCCTGGTTTCCTCTTTTCTCCTGGCCAATATGTCTCTGCAGCCATGCCTGGCATACAAGAAAAAAAAAACACCCAGTAAATGATAAACAAATCCAAATCTATATGCTTTGCTCCAAGCCACTTGCCTTATAGCATTTCCATAAAATCCCTTAGTAACTAGCTTTGGATCTCCTGGAGCACAGGAAAAGGCCAAATCAGTCTGCATTCTCCGTTATTGCTGCCTAGAGCTGGGCACACAGTGACCCTCCAGAAACCATCAGAGGTGGGGATGAAGGATGTGGCAGGTGAAGGGGCAGGTGCATAAAATGAGTTTGCCTTCCTAATATACTTCTTTCCTTGCTCCATCATCCGTGGTAGAATTTAAAGTAATCTGCGATGTGCAAGAGTCAGACTCATTTGGGGATTTAAGGTCTACACTGAAAACTCTGAATCTATATAGGAAAATTTAAAAAAAAAAAAAAGGAGGAGGAAAAAATATTTTCCCCTCAATTTCCTCCTTCCATTTCCCCTTCTTATCTTGAGGTTAGGAAGGCATGAGTTAACAATCCAACAGAAAACACACAGACCAGGAATCGCCAAAGGAAAGTGGTCCAACCTTGGTCAGTATGTCTGACCAACCTTGCGGGCTTTGAATCCTGTTAACAGAACATCCACCAAGAAACGGGCGGGCTTGGACTCCTCTCACCAAAAAGGCAAAGAGCTGTTCCCTGCCTAGCTTGCAGCTAGCCAAATCCAACAAAGCCTTAGAGATTTTTGGCTTAATCTTCTCACTGAACACAAGCCAGCACTCCACGAGTGCAGCCAGGGCACCGTCACCAGCCTTCGCTGTTGGCAACCTCTCTTTCATGCTTCTTAGCACTTTCTTGGCTTGGGGGCAATACGCAGAGGTACCTTCTCCTCCCACCCACTGCCCCCACAGGCACCTCCAACTGTGTAGCTTGGCTTTGGAAGGCTCCCCACCCACTTAAAGTACAGTCAAGACTTTTGTTAGGTAATCTACAACCCTATGTGAATGCCAGAAAACGCCTGCCTTATGGAAATGCTAGATCTTTCTTGCAATTAAAAAATCATAGCCAAACTAGGGCAGGAAAAGTCTGATGTGCATGACTTACCTAACTGCGAGAAGGGTCTTTTCCAAGAATGTCTTTAGGTTCATTCCTAAGATGAATTTATTCAAAGCACCTCTCATATTGATCCTCCTTCCTTCCCATCACCATAGCAATCTCAGCAACACAAATGCCCATGAAGCTCCAACCCTTCTTCTCCAAGCCACTGTCTGTATGATGACAAGCCCTACCCTGAGCAGAATCTTCCTGTTAAAGAGTCTTGATGCCTCCTGTTAAAAGATAAATCTCAGATTCTGAAAACTGACCTCCAGATTCTTCCGGCTTCTCTCAACACCCCACCTCCCAGGAAAGTTGCAAAGGAAGCTATATATCACCACCAGAGTTGCCAAGAGTTCTGCCCCTGCCATCTCAAAGTACAGCACACAGCACGGTGATGGTGGATGTCCTGATATCCTCAAGCTATGGGCTTATGGGAAGGAACTTGGCTTTGGGTACCTGTGCTTGCTGTCAATTCCTTCCTTTGACAAGTGCTGTGGTACTTGTGCACTTTGCAGTGGTGCTTGCACACTAGTTTCATTAAACTAGTGTGGCTGATCACCACTATATTTCTTTGAATTACAGCCTACCTGCCATTGTGAAACACTTGGCACAATTAGGAACTAACCTCTGGATATATAGATATAGCTGTAAGTAAGCAAAATAAGGAGTGAAAATCCCACATCAAACACACACACACACACACACACACACACACACACACACACACACACACACATACACGAGCACAACACATCCTGATACTTGTAGGACATTGTGTTCTGGTAAGAGCTTCAGAGAGCTGGAAAAAGAAACTTTATTGTCAGAGGAAAGCCATCACCCTTCCACCTTCTGGTGGACCAGCCAGAGGTCAAGTGTAGATCCTTGAGCAGTGCACAATGGCTAAGGAAGTAAAGGCTACTCAGAAATGGAAGTCAAGACCTTCTGGTAGAATCTGCACCTATCTTCTTATTCCCTCTTTGAAAGGTAACATCGAGTGATCTATTCTGCAATGCCATATATGCTTTTCCCTGCCTAAGGCCATCAACAACCAACCTCAGAGCTTTCTAGAATAAGAATTTTATGAAACACAAGCTAGCCCTACTTTTCTAACTTAAAATTTCACTTCCTTCTTGAAGTATGAAACCTTCCTCAAATCTCTAGCTGTCTCTCAGGCTAAGTCATGACATTTTGAATTTATAGAAAGTGTCCTAACATTGGTCATCTTTCCAATGAAATTTCAAGTGCCTCAGGTCAAGAATTATGTTTGCCTTCTAGATTTCTTCACTTTTATCCTCCCTGAGATGCTGAACAGTATTATGCCTAGAAGGTACTGGAGAAACAATACCATTGATGAACAAAAACTGGACTGACAAGTTAAATAGTTTGCACATTTAATCAATCAAAAGATGAAATTAACTAATTGAAATTGAAATTTTTCCAATTTTTATCATATTTTCTGTGTCTTTTATTCCTTTTATCCCTTGTTATAGCAAACATCCCTGCTTCCTAGAAATTCTTTTTTGCAAAGGATGGGTTATAAGTTATTTTAGCAAACCTACTCCCTACACATAGACACACACACACAATCACACACACACAATCACACACTCAGAGGCAAACCTGATTCTTGGCTTGACTTGTGAGGACAGAATTAGTGTTTGTTTGTTTGTTTGTTTGTTTGTTTTAGCTTTCATGTGAAGTTTCAGGATTGAACCTGAAGCCACTGGCTCTGTGTCTTTGCAAAACCATGCTGTCCAAGTCTGTAGAATTGCCAAAGGCTCTCTCACTTACCTCCTGAAAAATATTCAAGATTTTATTGTTGAATCCTTTCACCTCACCCCAGCCCTTAATGACTACCTTCCTACCCTGAGAAGTCCTCTCATGGATCATTAACCTCCTTCACAACTTACGGACAAGCCTTCTTATTGCCTACACTCCACTTATAAGAGAATGTGAGCTGCTATGCTGGGCATGATTTGTGATTCCACTATAATTTTCCCATTAAGTCTCCAGTTTATCAGTCTCCTCTCCTACACATTCTGGTCTTTCCCTACCCTTTCTTCCCAGTCCCGCCTCCCCCCCCATCTCCCCCCCCACCCACCCCCACTCCCCCCCACCCCCACCCCCGTGCACCTCTTCCCCAACCTCCAAGAAGTGAACTGGTTTACCCAGCAGGGTTAGTCTTGCTTTGACCAGCTCATTGTTTCAACGTGATTATGAAGCAGCTGGGCTTGAATACACAGTTTATTAATTTTCAGGCATTTGCCATGTCCCTCAGTGGAGTGTGGTGTGAGTGAGTGGGTGAGCCTGGGTGCACAGACAGTAACCAACACTCCTGGAGTTGGCAGGGCCAGTGGTGACTATGAAGACAGTGTTGATGGGTGATCCAGGACTAGGGATACAGCCAGTTAATATAGTGCAGGCCAGGATGCAGAAAACTGTGGGTTTGAACACCAGCACCACATGGTGGCAAATTCCTGTCATTGCAGCATGAGAAAGATGGAGACAGTGAGAAGACCAGGAGTTCAAGGTCACCCTTAGCTATGTATCAAGTTCAGCCTGGGCTACATGAGACCTTTCAAAATTTTATGTTCCCCGGGAATCGTATCACTTTAGAGGTGTGTAGAATAAGATTTGAGAAGTGGAACAGCAAGGTAAAAGGACACGGCCAAGGTCAGAGGTTTAATAAATACCCCAGGGGAGCTGAGGGAACAGCTGGGAACTGGAACCAGAGCACCTCAGTTCACTAGGCTCTTGCACCCCCATACATCCTTCTGCCATGGCTTACACGTATCAGTGGGAATTCAAGATGCCTCCAGGTCACAGCAAGGAATCAAAGATGCACACTACAAGTGAACACACAAATGTTAAAAAAAAAAAAAAAAATGATGTTGCACTCCTACAGAGAACAGCCTACTAAAATTAGAGAGCTGCTATAATTTGATTAAATTCTAATCTGCATCACATCTCCCTATCAAGCACCCAACATTCATTTCCTCCTAGTGGTTCACTTAAAAAAATAAAATAAGATGAATTTCACAAGTACCTTGAAGAGCTTTTCAAGTGATTTTTTTCCTTTCAGTTTGATCAATACAGAGTTGTCACTTCAGCGTGTGAAAATAGCTTTTTCACACATCCCTGCACACACAGCCACACACACATATAAATCATTGGCAGCAGGTACTTTCAATTTGCTGGAAAATATTTCTAAGAAGTCAAAAAGCTCCAGCTGAATAAGCGTGCCCGCCTATTGGCTAAACGGACCAGTTGAAGGATCTGATTGGTCTCTGATCCTGAGGACCGATAAGACGGCTATAAAATCCCTGGGTGCAGCTCTTGGGCCCCCAGTTTGCAAAAGCCAGAGGTGTAAGAAGAAGCAGCAGCAACAGCAGCAGCAGCAGCAGCAGCAGCAGCAGCCAACCAGCCAGCCAGCCAGCCAGCCACACACACAAAAATTCTTCCTCAAATCCTCACCTAAGCTTTCAGTATATCCAGATCCACATCTTAACTCAAGCCGGGAGAGGGAAAGAGGAAAGGGGGGGAGGAAAAAAAAAAGCCAACAACTTAGCGGAAACTTCTCAGAGAATGCTCCAAAACTCAGCAGTGATTCTGGTGCTGGTCATCAGTGCTGCTGCCACGCACGAGGCGGAACAGAATGACTCTGTGAGCCCCAGAAAATCCCGGGTGGCGGCTCAAAATTCAGGTAAGCCAGCAAACCCAGGACTGGTTTCTCCCCCAAAGAGCTGTCCTCATTTGCCTCTCTCACTTTTGCATGTGTGTCTGTGACGGCTGATCTCGGTAATAAATGTGCTTCATGCCTGGTGGTAATGAACTGCCAGTGTAATCCAATAGCCTTAGGAAGTGGAGTTCCTTTGTTTAATAAATTGCATGCAACTAACGAAGAAGCTGGGCGCTCTGCTGAGGGTATTTCATTGCATAAGCCTAGCCTGATTGCCTGAAATCTGGCACGTACCCTCTTGTTAGGGGGAGGGGGCGGGGAAAGGCTTGAATGTTGGCATGCCTCACAGCTCTCCATACTCCACGAGCCGGTCTTAAGGTGATGCACGGCTTACCTGCTGCGATCCCTCTCTCTGCTCCTTTAAGACCTTGTAACTTGACTTCTGTACCTCTTCAGAGAGCGCACAGGCAAGCCCCCTCTCCACACTGATTTGTGGAACCATAGTCCTCAAGTCTGAAAAAAAAAAAAAAAAAAATCCAGGGCGGATTCAAAAAGAAGGGGGGTTGCGGGGAGGGACCCACACACCCATTCCCTACAGGGTTGCCGGTCTCCTTCCTTGCTCTAACCGGCTCCATTCAATCGCCCAGGCAGCCCATGGCCCCTAGAAGGAAGTGCATTTGTGAACCGAAGCAGTTCTTTCTCCAAGGGGAAGGTCTTACTTTCAGCCTGACTCCAGTACCAGTTAACTGTATATGATCCTGGCCTCTGGAGGCAGAGGCATTAGGAGCACTGTGCCCCTTGACTTTTGGCTCCCCGCTCATTCCTCTCCCCAACTGTCAGCAGAGATGGGACCGCAGGTGTCAAAATGGGGCAGATGCTCTCCCTTGGAAGAGCTGCAGGTCCCTGCCGAGAGGAGGCCTCTTGCCTCGCTTCCTTTTGTACTTAGTTGCTATAGCGATGCCGTGATTCACAATTCAAGCTTGCCCTAAAACAATAGCAGCCCTAATGCATATTAAAACTGCTTAAAGCAAAGTTATAATTTGAGCCCGTGGAAATATATAATTAGGGAAATGACTTGTAACATCCCAGAGGCTGCGGGTGGTGGGAGGGGGGCGGGGAAGCCTAGCCTAACCAAACCACGCTTTTGATCCGGGAGGAGGATCCTACGGTATGAAGGCTACAGATCATTGCTTGGCGAGCTGCCTGCCAGAACACCCCTCCTTCTGTGGGAGAGAAATTACTTTTATGGCAGATCTTATCCAGAATGCAGAAAGCCTGGTGCAAGTTCTTTGCGGTTTTCTTCCAGCCTTGCACAAGGGGCTCCTTGGGCTTGTCACTCCACACCTGTGTTTCTCTTTTTTGAAAAGAAGCCTTTTTAATATGAGAGCTTATTCATACCTCTAAGCACCGGGCTGTGGTTGCGGAGCTAGGGTGGGTACAAAGGGCTCAGACTCCTTTCTACCAATGCCATCATGGGTTAAAATCCCTCTTTGAGAAGGGTCTCCTTCCGAGTGGACTCAGCAAATTATTCTCTGCCGTTTGGACTAAAATACCCATGCTTTTTACTCCAGACTGCATTTTTCAAAAGGCAGCTGGATTCTCTGGTCCTCCCCTGACCCCTTCGTGAGTCTGACCTTCAGTCACTGCTTTCAGCCTACCCATGCTTTCAAGTTCCAAGTGACAGTCTTTGATTCCTGTCACCGCCAGAAGGCACTGTGCATTACAAGGTCTCTAACCTTACTTCTCTAGCCACCAAAATGCACGGAAGGGTGAGACCCAGAAAGCATGTACCTGAGGGGGACGTCAAAGTCATCTTCTCTTCTCTGACTCTTAGAAGCAAAAAGAGCCTGCCCATCCCCTTTCTCACCACCACCCACCCACACACACTTTTCTTCAAATTGTTCTATTTAATGGAACCCAAGGTCAAAGTTCGAGGATAAGTTCAGATCCCGTGCCTTGGGTATTGGCCTCTACTCCTACCTTATCCAGAGCCCTTTGGCTTGACCCAGACTGCTTCTGCTTGTCTCTTTCAGCTGAAGTGGTTCGCTGCCTCAACAGCGCCCTGCAGGTTGGCTGTGGGGCTTTTGCATGCCTGGAAAACTCCACATGTGACACAGACGGGATGTACGACATTTGTAAATCCTTCTTGTACAGTGCTGCTAAATTTGACACTCAGGTAACGCGACCTTGACCTCTGCTCCACTGGCTGCTTGTCATTTGACGGGGTGCTCGGTACTGTTCTTAGGAGCCTACCTTGTAGGGAGACAAGCATGCTTCCCAGCCTCCTACTCAAAAGGCCCATCCCAGGGTATAGAGAGACAGACAGACAGACAGACAGACACACACACACACACACACACACACACACACACACGTGCACGGGGCGGGGGTGGGGGGGGCAATTTAGACCAGGAGTAAGGAGTTGATAGAGGCTGGCTTAGAACAGGAGAGATGACTAGCAGAAAAGCATTTCTGCTTTGAGAGGAAATAAAAATGGTCTTCTCTGAATGCCCTAGCATGCTGTCTGAAATTCTGGGTTACCAAGAACATAAAACTGATTAGGACCATCTTTACACCTCAGAACAGTTGATGATGGCTTCCTCCCATCACATTTCCTTTCTTTGGAGATGTGTGTTCAAGAAAATCCTAGGGAGAAGGGCTTTTTCTTTTTTAGCTCTTGGCCTCGCTATTGAAGCAAGTCTCCTTGAAGGTCCCTGCATAGACCCAGACCTCTTCTAACAGGGCACACTAATCCTTATCTTCTTGTCCCTGACAGGGAAAAGCATTTGTCAAAGAGAGCTTAAAATGCATCGCCAATGGGATCACCTCCAAGGTTTTCCTTGCCATTCGGAGGTGTTCTACCTTCCAGAGGATGATCGCGGAGGTGCAGGAGGAGTGTTACAGCAAGCTGAATGTCTGCAGCATCGCCAAGCGCAACCCGGAAGCCATCACTGAAGTCATACAGCTGCCCAATCACTTCTCCAACAGGTACCCAGGGGGGCCTCTTCTTCACGATCAGGGACATGGAGGGGGACTGGCCAGCCAAGCCAGAGAAGAAATTTTTCCCTCCAGTGTTAAAATCTTCCCACACAGCTAGCAGAAAGTTGGTTTGCAGGAACCCTGGGTGGATGCAACTCTGTCCAATTCTTACCATAAGCCTGAAGCAAACAATGAAGCTTCTGGAAAACGTCTTTCTGAGATATCAGGTTTGGCTGAAACCATGACAGTTCAACAGAACAATAGGCCATGATAATCCCCCTCCCAGGTCAAATGTCAGAATGCAGACTTTTATTAAATCTGTGTATCTTTCAAATCAGTCCCAAAGCCAAATATTTCCGTGGCTAATCCAGAACAAGTCATCTCATTTCCCCAGAACTTAGAGTTTTCGCTATGAAAAGTGAAATGGCTTCAGGGAACCATTCCCATGTTCTCTTCAAAGCCTTATGTCACCCCAACCCTCTAGCCCAAGATTCCCTAGAAGGAAAAGCTGGTAGCCACCCAGATCACATTTGTAACTCAGGTAACCCAAAGCCATTGGAGTCACACCATCTGAGCTCCAGGTTTTGCTGGGTCTTTGACTTTGAAGTCTTTGCCAGACTGGAATGAACCCCTGATGCATAAGAGACCTGGCATCCTGGTCTGGTATGGGTACCTTGGAAAGATGTCTAGCAAGAGGTAAGGGATGCAGCTTGGGAGGACATGGACAGATAGAATCAGTAGCAATGCAAGCTATTTAAGGATAGCCTGTGGATGCTTAAAGCCAAATCCTTTGCTTAAAGTCAGAGATCCTATAATTCTCTGACTCTCCCACCAAGTCTGTGTGCATTCACAAGGAATAGTTGTGTTATTCTGGTCCCTAAGAGTTATCACACACTCAATCTGATAAATTTCCTAGCCAAATACCCCTATCCTTTCTGAGAGTAACAATGGTTAAGTCTGAGCTTTGCCCCTAACATGAAACTTCTGTGACATATAGGAGCCGTTCTTAACTACAGGTTAGTGGCCTACAGAACCACAAGTCATCTTATAGAAATCTACCACGAAGCCCTTGATTGCAACTCTACCAGAGTTCTTACTGATTTTTCTCAGAACAGGAAAAAAATCAACTCCATTTTCCTCAAATGACTTTTCTCTCTAGACAAACCTCAATTTTTAAAATTCTCCTAGAAAGATTTTTGTTGAAGGGGGCAAGGGTTAACACTTGGCCATTTGTTAGAGACTACCCCTTTGCCCTAGGGGAAAGAAATAAAGAATTCTTAGTAGGACAATGGCTGGGGACAAAGGATGTAGTTATATAGTTTTAAAAGAAGGAGTATTAGCAGACTCATTAGTACAAGTTTAGATTGTTAAAGATCCCAGGACACATGATCTATAACATGTCAGGTGACCAATTTCAAAGCTATACTGAGCTGGCTATTTCAATTAAAGTGGCATTTTCCCTTGAGATTCACTGTAGAAAGGAAGCCACAGAGTTTGGACCAACGATTCCCATTACCCAAGAGGAAGCTTAGGAAAGGCGTCCTCAGCCAGACCATTATTCTTTTTACAAAGTGCCTTGTTTGCAACGCCTTCAGAAAATGGTCCAGGCACAGTCTCCTTATCTCCTCTTGCTCACGTTCAGAAGAAAAGGTCAATGGGGAAAGGGTAGCACACTCTTAAACACCAGAATCTCTCATGCAGCTCTTACCTTTTTCCAAGTATTTCACTCCGCTGTTCAGGACTGGAGCGATTTCCGTTCCAGGAGGGGCTTGATCTGCTTGCTCTATTTCAGCTCCTCACCCGCCTAAAACATCCTGCTTTCCCAGCCTCAGTCCCAACATAGACACACGCAAAGTCCCTGCCAGTTGGCAACAAACTGCAAAGGGAAGTAGTTACAGGTTCATTCCACCTTCCTGTGGTTTGTCTAGCATGAGATTTAGGTCTGGGAGAATCCAAATCCTGTGACTGGACTGAAAAGCAGAACAGGAGTATGTGTACATGACAGAGGTGCATCCAAAGAGAGGAGGTAGTTGGGAGTGCCCCCTGCCTTGATGGGCAATCCACACCTTCATTCTTGAGGGGAGCAGTGAGAATTGATGAAGTGGACAAGGCACCACGAAGCTTGGGAACCAATGAGACATAGATTCAAAGTGGGAAAACTGGCAAAGCGTCCAGCTCTCTAGGGCATGGATAGGGAACAGGAAACAGAAGAATAATATTGATCAAGGGAAACAAAGGACTATTTATAAACTCTCACACAGAACGTTCCTAGGCAGAATGTGTGTATTTGGGTAAGCATGGCTGAAACTGTAGCTATGGAGAATATCTGATCTTATTCTTTACCAAGGGGTGGCGGAGGGGAGGTGCTGAGGATAGAATCTGCAAAATGAGAAGAAAGATATGTGCTTTGTAAAAGGTCCTTCCAGGCTGTGAGACCCAGAAGGCTTAATCTGCTACCCCAGTGCAGTGTGTAGCCTCACACCATAAAGGCCGTCAGGCTAAAGAACAGAATTGCCTCAACTCCCCCTGCAGACGAGGTATTTTCTGCTGAGTTGTACTGGCTTGTTATCCTGAGAAAGAAAATGTACATTGAATCCTTGGAAACCAAATACCATAGCTGAAGGTGATAGTTATTCAGATCCTACTGTCCCCATCTAACTGACTGAAGGACAGAGGTTCAGAGAGATGAGCAACCTGCTGAAGGTCTCACAGCTTATGAGTCACCAAATAGAATCCAGAATTCACATGGCCTTGAGCCAAGCTATTTTGACTTCTACTTCAAAAAAAAAAAAAAGCAGCTAGAAAAACCCTGCAAGAAGTTCCCGCAACCCAAAAATAGAATATCATGAATAACTAAATATACAAGCACCATGGTGTTCAGCAAGGAATTCTGTGTGTGCTCTCTCCTAAAAAAAAAAAAAAAAAGACACATCCCTCCTCATAGCTAGAGTAACTATATGTTCTTAGTACAAAAGGGTGCTCAATAAATACATGGCAATTGCTAAGTCAACTTTTGCTGGAGGCACAACCTCTTAAAGCATCTGTGTTGCTTAGCAACCTGTAGTAAAAGTCTTCTCATTGGCCTGCACAGTCGAGTTGAATGCTGCATTCCAGTCTCATTGGAGACAATAGGGTTAGCTGAACTGATATCAGGCAGCCTGGCATGGGCTTCAGCCTTTGAGGAGCTCCTAATGGAGCCATGTATAATTTCCTATTTCAAGATCTTAGCCTACTCCACTGAGTTACCAAAGCCCCTTCAGAGAAGCAGAAGAGCAGGCAGGCTGACAGAGGTCATTGCCAAGAAAACCCAAGAGGAGGTATTCTGTTTAGCCCATCAGAGAAGGCAAAGATAGATGCCCTCAGAATCAGGCACCAGTGGATCCTCCAAGCTGCAGGCTAGCTAGATGAATTCAGTTTCTCCAAGGGGTTTAGACTTCTCCATCCGGACAAGAGTTTCCAATTCTGTCAAAGAAGGAACTTTCCATTCATTCTGTTTCTAAAGAGCAATCACATTTTCTAGCCCATTTAGGGGCCCATGTGTCATAAAGAGTTCTTTCTAGATGTGAAAGGGTTAACTTCTCTGAGTTATAAAGTCCTTTACGGAACTGTATTGTCTAAGAACTAACTGCCCTCTAAAATAGACTCCAAGATGTAGGGGAGCTAATTCCTGGGAGAGCCCAGGAATTAGTAGATGCCTAGAGATCAATGAGGGCATAGATGGCTGGCGCTGTTGGGGCACAATTTTTTTTCCTCAGTTTTTCCAAAACTACTTTTCTCCCCATTTCTCCATCCAAGTAAGCTCAGCTTGACTCATGTGCTTTGTAATTCCAAGGGTTGGAAAATGTTCCTCTGAGCCAGAGCAGCCCAATTTCACTCACAGCTGGATATAATTGGCCCTGAAAGGAGGGCTGTAGCCAGGACTGTGGGCAAGCCAGACACTGTTCCTCTCTCTCCATCTCCAACTTCACCCTCTCGCCCAAAGAAGGGTGACCGCTTTGCTTCATCACTCACGATCTGCCCTGTTTACTGTCCATCCTTCAAAGGACCTCTCTAGGAGGTCAAGTTATTCCAGCAAGATGCTTGCTCCTGTGCTCTGGGTGTTGAGTTAAAAATAAACAGGAATCCTCCCCCTCTGATGATCCTGTGGCCCCGGTGACATCCTGACCACTCCTAGAAAAGGGTCTCTCCACATCAATACAGCAGGTCACTGTCACCAGGAGAGTCAATGAGCACAGAGCTAATAGGTTTACACAACCATTGAGTCAGAAATGCCCCATCCGTTTGGAAAATACCTGAACTGTACGAGTTGTTTAGAAGTTTTGAATATAGATGGTTCCATCCTTTCACAGCCATAACACTTGGCAGCATTGTTTGGGACATTCAGAGAATTGTTGCATACATAACAGTCACTTATACCAAACACAAAGGTCTTTGTCATTAGGGTTTTTGCTTGTTTGCTTACAAATCTGCCAGAACCATAGATCATTTTTCTTCAGGAAACTGAGTTTTTTTATATAACAGAAGAATATTTTTATGTTCTTTTCATTGATGTTAAAGTTCAGTTGATATATTAAGAAAATATTTCAGTATAAATATAAGCATAGGGGCAGACAGTGAGACCTAAGAGGTCAGTGTTATGCATGAAGAGCAAAGGTTGATGTAGTCTTCTGAGGCAAGAGAGTCACCCCTGTTATTTAAGTTCTGTTTCCTCAGGGGAAAAAATAAAAAATTTTACAGTGAATTATTGAGCAGACAATACAGCCTGATGACATTCAGCCACAAAGTGTGGATACAAAGAAGAAGGACATCCACCCTGCCCTTGAGACATTTTCAAAATCAAGCCAGGGAAAAAGGAATAGTCATACTGCTATCAAATGTTGGTGCTTGAGGTGATAACTAAAGCCTGTGAGGAAGCCAAAAAAGGAAGAGGTCACAAAGGTGTGAACAATGTGAGAGGGTTTCATGGATGTACAGAAGCATGAACTTGAAAGGGGCATTAATCTTTCCCTTTAAGTGCCCTTGCTAACTAGTGTTTGGCTGCAGAAGGCCACTGTATGCCTTCGAAGGAAGCCTTAAAACAGTCACAGTCAGTCAACAGCCTTTTCAAGACTGCCTGAGTGGGTGTAAGGAAAGATTTCACAGGAAAATGCCTGGCTTTAGACCAAAGCTCAGTTAGAATGTGCACTCATGTGCACATACTCTTGAGCACACACACCAAGGCAAAGGCAAGTTGCAAACAGACCTCCAAATAACTGCTAGTCCATGTGCCGTGATTCAGTACTAACACAAGCTTTGAGTTTAAGACCTACCTATTGTACTCATTTTACATGAGTATAAATCACAGGTATAGTACAGTGGACATGACTAAGTCCACTTCTGCCATTAATTCATTGTATGACATTGAGCACACATCCTAGTTTCTTCCCTACACAATGAGAGCATTTTGTGTTGTCCCATTTCTTCCTTAGAGTCTTTGTTTTCCAGAATTTCAGACATTACAGTTAGCCTGCTACTGTTTAGTTTGGTCTACATCTCTTGAACTATAAACCTGGAGATGGACTTTGTAGTGTTATATGATAAACCCAGAGCTCAGAAGGAAATAAAAACCACCTTCAGCTTTGAATAGCTTGAGCACTGATGTCAGGACCTGATCCTTACATGGCTTTCCCTAATACACATTTTCCCAATGCAGATACTACAACAGACTTGTCCGAAGCCTTCTGGAATGTGATGAAGACACAGTCCGCACAATCAGAGACAGCCTAATGGAGAAAATTGGGCCCAACATGGCCAGCCTCTTCCACATCCTGCAGACGGACCACTGTGCCCAGACACACCCCAGAGCTGACTTCAACAGGAGGCGCACAAATGAGCCACAGAAGCTGAAAGTCCTCCTCAGGAACCTCCGAGGTGAGGGGGACTCTCCCTCCCACACCAAACGTACCTCCCATGAGAGTGCGTAACCAGGGAGAGGTATTCGCAGCCTCAACAAACTCATAGCATTTTAGGGGTGTTGACACACCAACTTTGAGTGTACTGTGCCTGGTTTGATTTTTTTTTTAAGTAAGCCCTATTTTCTATCCCCCCCTTGAAGAAAATTGCATGAAACTAGGCTTCCGTAATCAATATCCCAACATTCTGCAACGACAGCATTCTTACAACAGAATACATGTGATCATTCATCCTCTCCTTGAGAGAATGTAGCCTCTTTCATCCCCTCTCTCTATGAATTCTTTTCCCAGATCCCTATCAATGCTTCTCAAACACAAAACGTTCATGTAACTGCCCAGTCATTGTAATCTGAAGATGTAGAGCCCTTTAGAATGGTCACCCAGTAGAGTTAGCTGATACAAAACAACTTTATTTAAATGCATGTCTTAAATGCTCATAAATATGTTCAATGGAATTCGTGTTATGAATCTGTGCTGGCCATGGACGAATATGAATGTCATGTTTGAATTCTTGATCTCTAACGACTCTTATGGTCTCTATCCTCCAATGTCTAATTTCCTTTCTGACATATTGACCAAATTGCTCAAGCCTGGATCTCCAGCCAGACTTTGAGCCAGCATCTTCTTGCATCTAATGAAAAACAAAAAGCTAACATCTTTATGTACTGTAACTGCTCAGAGCTTTAAAAGTATCTTTAACAATTGTCTTAAAAACAGAGAATCTTAAGGTCTAACTGTGGAATATAAATAGCTGAAAACTATTGTACTGTACATAAATTCCAGAGGACTCTGCTTAACAAAGCAGTCTATAATAACTTTATTGCATATAGATTTAGTTTTGTACCTTAGCTTTATTTTCCTTTTCCTGGGAATGAAATAACTATCTCACTTCCAGATATCCGCGTTCATGCTCCTTGTGGCCTTTTTTATAACTAAGGGGGTAGAAGTAGTTTTAACTCAACATCAGAACTTAAGATGGGCCTATACGAGACAGGAAAACCCAACAGGTTATCTGAAGGACCCCAGGGAAAATGTTCATCTCCTAGCCCACCTCAACCCAGAGGCTACATTTGACTTAGGTGTATCCTGAAACAACTCTGTCACATCCAACTGGGAATTACAGGAATCAAAAAGATCATCGCTTTGGGCTTGGACACCGAGTGTGACAAGGCCTAACATCCCCTTGGAAGTGGCAGTTCTTAGCTCATCACCTTCCATCAGTGCCTGGCACTCAGGTAAATGATGGTGTTGGAGATTCTTCCACTAAGCCAATCAGGAATGAGTCAATCAGCCTTTGGGTCTTTAGTCTGGGGAACTTGGGCTTTAGGGGGTGTAAATAACCCTGGGATGTCCAGCCTTAATAGACTCCTCTTACATTTTTGTCCTGTAACACGCTGCCTGCCAAAGTAGTCCTGGCAGCTGGACCATCTCTGTAGGATCTTTAAAAAAAAAAAAGAAAAAGAAAAAAGAAAAAAAAAAAGAAAAAATATAGAGAGAATGAAGGAGGGCATAAGAGCTGGTGGTTTGATCATTTCCGCTGTAATGTTTACAAGATGGCAGCCACCAAAGCCAAATGATTAACCTGTCTACGAACAACAGTAGTTTCTCAGGGTCATTGTCCTTGAACCCAACAGCCCCTTATGAGTGTCACTGCTCACCAAAGGTCAATGCTGAGAGAGGAAGCGGGAGGGGCTGCTCCAAAGTCACTTGGGTAGAAACTATTGGTGCTTGACTCTCACTAGGCTACACCCCAGAGTTGACCAAATTGAGTGATAGGGACCCTGGTGGGAGGAGGGAGGGCACCTCTCCAGGGAAATAAAAAGCAATACAACTTTACCACAAAGCCTTTAAAACCAGTAACATAGTGCTCAAGGACCAAGATTAAGTGCAGCAGCCGCAGCCGTAGCCGCAGCCGCAGCCGCAGCCGCAGCCGCAGCCGCAGCCGCAGCCGCAGCCAACACTGCTGCCTTCGTCCCCACACAGCCTCTAACCGTGCTGACATCAGATTGTGAAGGGCATTTTTGTACTCAGAACTGTCCCATCCCCAGGTCCCAAGCAAATGGACACTGCCTTAGCCTCTTGGAAATCAGGTAGCACATATTCTAAGCTAGATTCACCCGTCTCCCCCACGTCCCACCCCAGGCAAGGCTGACTTCTCTGAACCAGAAAAGCTAATCAAGTGTGTGTGTTGTGCATTTTGCAAACCCACTAAGCCAGAACCCCAAAGTGGCAAGTAGCTTATGAGAATTCCTAGTAAAATTCTCTCTTACTTTTAGTTCGGTAGATTTTCTTTCTCTCTTCTCTGTTTTTCTCCTCTGTTCTCTTTTTTTTTTTATTATTTTTTATTTTTTTATTTTGCTGTGACCTCTTCAAGCCGTGGTATAGCCTCTTTTCGACCCACAGTGATATTGGTATATGTGTCAACAATACATATATCTACTACACATATGGAAAGAAGCAGTTCTCACAACGTTGCTAGTTTTTTGCTTCCTTTTCTCCCTGCCCTGCCCCCCCCCCACCTCCTCCTTGAACTTCCAAAGCTTTGTTTCTTGTTTGCTGCGGAGTGTTTCGGGGGCTAACCTAGACCAGTTTGCATGATCTCCTCTCTTGTGATTTGGTTGCACTTTAGAACATTTTTGTGCCGTTATATTTGCATTATGTATTTATAATTTAAATGATATTTAGGTTTTTGGCTGAGTACTGGAATAAACAGTGAGCATATCTGGTATATGTCATTATTTATTGTTAAATTACATTTTTAAGCTCCATGTGCATATAAAAGTTATGAAACATATCATGGTAATGACAGATGCAAGTTATTTTATTTGCTTATTTTTATAATTAAAGATGCCATAGCATAATTTGAAGACTTTGGTGAATTCCTTCTACGATAATAATAATAAAGTGTTATGTTTTATTTGTTTTTTTTTTCCCTCCACGTCTTTCATTGTTATTCTTTAAAAACTTCTTGGGCCAGTAACATGGCTCACTGAATAAAGTACTTTTGGCCTCACGAACCTGATGACCTGAGTTCAATCCCCAGAATCCATGTAAATGTAGAAAGAACAGACTCCACAGAGTTGTCCTCCAACCTCTACATAGGCTATGTACACACAAACACAAACACACACACACACACACACACACACACACACATACTTGCACACATGCATGCACACATGCATGTACAAATAATAATAATAATAATAAAAGTATGTCTTTTTAAAACTTCTTGAATGGAAATTTAAGTACGAAGTCACTGTCCTATTCATTTTCCTTAAAGTCACTAATTATGGGTCAATATGACTATAAATGCAGTTTAAATCAGTATTTGCCAAACATCTTTACACTTATTCAGTGGCTACCCGTATCCTCATGATAAAATTGAAAACCAGGGGCTGGGGAGATGACTCGGACAGTAAAGGGCTTGCCACACAAACGTGAAAACTTGAGTTCAGTTCCCAGACACTCCTGTAAAAATGCTGGGCGTGGCAGTATGTGCCTGTAGTTTAACATTGGTGAAGTGGATCCTTAGAGCTCACTAGCCAAAAAGCATGAATTAGGGTGCACCAGGGAATTAGGGTGCTCATGAGAGGTCGTGTCTCAAAAAATAGAAAGTGATCAAGGAAGAAACCAATATCAACCTCGAGCTCACACAGATGTGTGAACACATATACATTAAAAAAAAAAAAAAAAAAAAAACCTACACCCAAACTCCTTCCAAATCTGGAAGAAGCTTTAGGGGTCTATAACTACAAGGCAATCCATGCTCATCAGTCAATAACCTCTGAAAGGCAGTGATGCAGGCACAGTAGGTAGATGCTCCAACCCCCTTCCAGATGTATATGCTGTTCCTCTCTGCAGAGACTGGGAGCACCTGGGTGACAGGCATATCCCCAACATAAATAGAGCCCCTTTGCTATCAGAAATAAAGATTTTTGAACGCAGCAGGAGAGGAGGTGCAGATGGTCGAATACGGTCAAGGAAAGAAGGGGAGCAAAAAACGCCGCTCCCAGGAGATCAGACGTTTGCGATTGAAGAGGTGTCTCTGTCACTCACAAATGGTGACCATGAGGTCAGATGAGTCACTAATCTCCAACGGCATCTGTTTCTTCCTTCCATGGGATGGCGATCCTGTGGAGCTGCTGTGGAGCGTTCAGTGAGCGGCTTCCAGCAGTCCAACACACAGGTAACTCAGTGAGAGTCCACTATGGCTGTTATGGGTAGAGGAGAGGAGAGTAGCTCACCCCATCACAGAAACTTGAAAAGGATTCACAAGAGCATGGCAGGCAGCTTGGGTCTAGTCAGAGGGGTTTGAGTTCAGTCATGGGAAAAGGAGGACTTCGGTGACGGAATTTTTTCAATGGGGATCTTAGATCATTATTAATAAATAAATAAATTCTCCTTATTGTTTAAAATCAAATGAAGATATTTTCCCAATTATTTCTAACTCTAAACTGCACTTCCCCCATGTCCAGAGGTTCACACAATAGTGAACCTACAAAATACTGTGCTGCATCGACTCTCATTGGCCACAGAAAGAGTGGCCATTTTGATTTTTCATCCTCAGCCTTCTTTCAATATTTGTTTGTACAGAAAGGTTGTATTGTAGGGTGCAGTGTAAAGAACTTAGACCTGGAATTTTTATGGTTGAGTTTAAATACAACTCCCTTCCACTGTCTCTGTGACTTTGGGCCAAAAATCTGGTCTCATCTTATGTCAGCTTTTGTATTTATAAAATTATTCCTATATAATGTAGGATCAAATAATAGGTCTCACTTACAAAAGTGGCTGAGAATTAAATGTGTTACATATAAAGCACTTAAAACAGTACCTGGTGTACAGGCAATACCCTCCAAATACTATGTATTAAGCATTCAACAAACATTATTAATTATCACCACTTACATTCAGGTCGTCATCATCACCATTTAGAGTGTACTCTCACCCCAACATGAGTTTCCATGTCCTCTTGGATGGAGGATTATTTTTCTTATTCTTTTTCCTTTTGTAGATCACTACTCATTACTGTTAGATCAAGACTTTATGAATTTGAATTCTAAGATATGAAAACTCTCAAAAGTGGCAAATTGTACAATGATGAACTTGTCTCTCATCACCAAGCTAAAGGAATAACACAGCAGACTACACAGCCTCCTGTGAATGTCTCCCCAAGACCATTCACACTTTAATAGCCCGTGGCTCTAAGGCATTTTCAAGAGCCATGGCTGAAAAGGGTAGAATTTCTTCTGTTATTGAAACATTTGGCGGGGAGGGGAGGATAATTCCACTCTTTCATGAGGACCTGAATTTGAACCCCTGAACCCACATAAAAGCTGAACACTGCAGCAACTCCTACTAAAAGGTGGGAGGTGGAGACAGAAGAATTCTCCAAAGTTTATCGGGCAGCTAACTTGATGTACATCATATCTGTGAACAACAAAGAGGCCCTGACTCAAACAAGGTGGAAGGTTACCATGGATAACCAAGTAAGGTTGGCCTCCAACCTCTACATACATGAATGCAGAGGAGGGGAGGAGGGAGAGGGAGAAAGCAAGTTAAAAAACTAATTTAAACAAAAATTTTCTTATCAGCATTTCTAAAGAGAATTTCCAAAGATTATAAAATGATCTATAGGTCTGTGGTATGAGAGAAAAAGAAGAAAAAAATCAGGTCATTCTTCCTATAGAGTCAACACACATGTCATAAGGATCCTGTGTTGGTATTTCTTGAAATTATTGTACATGCCAGTCTAGGGGATCATGATAAAATGATAAGAGTGTCTGAGTGGGCCCGAAAGCCACATCCCTAGCACTCCCCAAGGGATGCTGACTGCCCTGCATCCAAGAGTGTGCTGAGTAGTGAGGTCACACCCACGGCCATGAATCACAGTCAGCTCTTAATCCCAATGCCCTCCTCCACACAGCCACAACAGGGATGCTGTCCTGGTTCAAATTTGATCATATCCCTTCCTCACCCTAATGGATCCACATTGCTTCAAAGATAAAAATCAAGCATGTTGACATCAAGCGTACACCCTTTGAAATGCAAACTCATTTCAGTGTGTAATCCTCCAAGTGCTATTGACAGGATTCCCTCAAAGACACTGGGACATTTCTGCCTTGTTACTTTTACACATAATCTTCACATATGCTACCATCACTTTTAATAAACAGTCTTCCCCCTCAAATTCCTTATCATTCACCAAAGCCATGGAACCCACCAAGAAGCCTTCTCCAATACAGCCACGTATATCCTCCTTGTATTATTGATGCTTAACACAAAGCCAGCATGCACTAAACATTCTTGAGAAAAGATGGAAAGAATTTTCCTATCTACCACCACCAACTAACCCATGAGTTTTGCTCCAGTAAGACACGATGGTCATCAGAGGATGGAGAACACTGTAGTTGGAATTTTCTTTGGGCCACCAACCAGTTCCCAAATAAAGACACCGTAGCTAGAGTTTTTCTGCCTGGCCCACAGTCAGGACAAATCTCTCTCACCTGTCAGTCCCACAGCCGCTCAGACCCGACCAAGTAAACATAGAGACTTATATTGGTTGCAAACTGTATGGCCATGGCAGGCTTCTTGCTAACTGTTCTTACAGCTTCAATTAATCCATTTCCATAAATCTATACCTTGCCACATGGCTCGTGGCTTACCGGCATCTTCACATGCTGTTTGTCATCGTGGCAGCTGGCAGTGTCTCTCTGACTCAGCCTTCCACTTCCCAGCTTTATTCTCCTCCTTGTCCCGCCTACACTTCCTGCCTAGCCAATGGCCAATCAGTGTTTTATTTATTGACTAATTAGCAACACATTTGCCATACAGAACGTCCCACAGCAAGACACAGACATTATTAATTATGAATGCTCAGCCTTAGCTTAGGCTTGTCCCACTAGCTCTTTTAACTTGACTTAACCTGCTTTTATTCATCTACATTTTGCCTCGGAACTTTTTACCTTTCATTCTGTATATCCTACTTTCCTGCTTCCTCTGTGTCTGGCTGGCTTGCCCCTGGCGTCTTGCTGGCATCTGTTTTTCTTTCTTCCATGAGTCTAAATTCCTCTTCCTACTTTATCTCCTTGCCTGGAAGTCCCACCTATACTTCTTCCCTCACTATTGACCATTCAGCTTTATATTAGACCAATCAGGTGCCTTAGGAAGGCAAGGAAAACATCAATACATTTTTACATAATTAAACAAATGCAATACATCTTAACATAGTTAAACAAATATTCCACAACATAAAAAAACAATACATCTTTACATAGTTAAACAAATGCAACACATCTTTACAAAGCTAAACAAATGCAACATCTTTGCATAGTTAAATATTCCACTATAGAACACAGCCTACTGACTCAACTAAGCAGTGTTCATATGGGTTCACAGAGACCAAAGGGGCAAGTACAGTGCCTGCAGGAGTCTGCACCAGATCCCTTGCATATAGGTTGTAGCTGTTAGCTTGGTGTTTTGTGGAACTCCTAACTATGGGAGCAGATGTGCCTCTGACTCTTGCCATCTCTTGGAACTGTTTTCCTTCTATTGAGTTGCCTTGTCCAACTTCATATGAGGGCTTTTGCCTTATCTTATTGTATCTTGTTTTGTCATGTTTAATTGTTGTCTTTTGGAGGCTTGCTCTTTTCTGATTTTCTGAAGGGAAACAGAGAGGAAGTAGATCTGGGGAAGGGGGAGCTCATAGTTGAGAGGAGTAGAGAGAGGGGCAACTGTGGTTGGGATGTATTGCATGAGAGAATAATCATATATATATATATATGCCTTATCAGTGTGATGGTGTGTGCTGGGGACTGGTGGGTACATTGCCATGGTGGGTAGAAAACAATGAATTCTAGCTATCAGTTTCCTGAAATTAACTGCAAGTACTCAAGTCTGCCAGCCTGAGGCAACAATGCATAGCTTTGTTTCTTTCAGGCACCACCTATTAGAAGTGTACAGCTGTTGTTATTAATATATTCTTCTGGTGGTCTGAGCAATAAAGGACTCATTAACAAACATGTCTCAGTATTACTAAAACTACACATAATATCATACTAGAAAATAGGAACATAGAGAGAATGTGACCTTTGGTGTCAAGCACACCTTGTTTCCTTGAAGTCTTGGCCATTTTGTAAAACAGTTATAATTATAACACTGCTAAATTCATGGCTTATGTTCAAGCTCTGCTATGAATTGTGTTCTTCCTACACTTTTCACCTTTTTCTTCCGAGAAAGAACCAGAGGTCCAGGTGAGATGTCACCTAGTCCCTCCCCATTATTCTACTTTAAAAATCTGAAGAGTAATATCTATCACTGTAATTTTGCAAATAGCTAACTGAAGCCCAATTACCTAGCCCAGTATCTGAGCACTGATAAGCACCATGTCCAGAGGCCAACATGTGGTATACTGGACTAAACACTCACTAATTCTGATCCTTGTCTGTCAATTAAATACATCTCAGCTTCTACTCTGTACCTAAGGGGTTTGTGGCTTCCAATGAGGATAGTATGGTATTCTCAACTCTTAACACAATTAGATTGCACTGCAGGTGTCGTCTGCTGCAGGAAATCCAGAAACAACATATGTCCCACAAGACACTGTCATTGTTTCCGACATGTGGTCAAAATCCTGGAACCAGTCCCAATGATGGCTTGGGATTTCATGGAAACACAAGCACTTCAGGCCACAGCTCCCTATCTCTCCTGCCGTTCTCCTGTCTTCCCACTGCTAGCCAACCAGAGAATGCTGGGACCTGTGCTCTAGGAGCCTTGCATACCACTAATCCCTCCATACCTCATATCCAAATGTGAGCCTCTCCATATTCAGACCTTGTCCTCTGCCCTTCTCCCCTTTGGTTTCCTGTTAGCACTCACAGAAGCAATCTCCCACTGCCGTCCTCCTTCCAGAATCTGCCCATTCCAGGGTAAACAAATTCTACTATAGTGGTCTCTGCATCCACAAAGAAATGGCTTTGGTAGTCCTTTATGGACAACAGTGTAGCATCTGTTCATGGCCTATGCCCATCCTCTTATATCTAGAATAATTACAATACCTAGATCACAACATAAATTACATTTGTAAACAGTCATTATACTGTATGAGGTAGGAAATAAAGACCAAAAGAGCATGTCTAGCATTCAACAGACACCATTTTTCTTATGGGATTGTTTTTGATTTGCGGTTCATTGAATCTATGATTGTGGAAGGTAAGGATACAAAGAGCCAGTAGGACATCTTCAGTTTCTGTTTTTATCTTCTCATTTTCTGTCCTAGCTGAAACCTAATACCTCAAAGAAACGCTCCTTGAAAAACTCCCAAATGGCCTCTTATTTTCCCTAATGTCAAAGCTGTTAGATATTCACCAGCAGCAGCACCTCTCTACATCCACCTGTGTTATCTGCATGGTAGGTATACATGAATGACAAACACAGTCACTCTCACAGCCTACATCAGTACCTACATTCACAACCATGGCCACAGCCTGCATCAGTGACCTATAGCCTGTGATTAGTCATCCACATAATGTACCCTCACACACACTCAAACATGGACACACACAAAAGAGGTAACTGTGTTCATTTTCTCTTTCCTACTCACCCTTAAGAATCTGACACTTACCTAAACTGAAATGCTTATCAGCTAAGTGCTGTGGAACAATCCTTTTCTATACTATGAATATGTATTATTCTCATTTGGTAATAAAAAGCTGATTGGTCAATAGCTAGGCAGGAAGAGATTGAGCACAAGAGCCAGACCAGGAGAATTCTGAGAAGAGGAAGGGCAGAGTCAGAGAGTCGCTGGCAAATGCAGAGAAGCAAGATGAGAATGCCATACTGAGAAAAGGTGCCAAGCCAGGTGGCTAAACATAAATAGACATATGGGTTAATTTAAGTGTAAGAGTTAGTTATTAACAAGCCTGAGCTATTGGCTGATCATTTATAATTAATATAAGCCTCTGTGTGATAATTTGGGAAGAAGCTGATGAATATTTGGGAATAGGCAGTTGGGACAGGAAATATCCGATTATAGTTAAGTTTCAAAAACAAGCAAAAAATGTGGTGACTAAATCCAAAAAAAGGCTTTGTATCTCTCATCTTAATTGATTGATCTGTGTCACTTGGCACCAATATTCATGTTTTCCTCTACAAAAGACTTTCTGTGACAACTTTTATCTCTACATGTTCCATCTCAATCTTTCCTTTCCTTTCCTATTTCTTAGATACTGGATTCCTCAACTTTATATCCTGGCCTTTCTTTTCTTCTCATTTTTGTATGTGTTTCTTTGATATTATTGTCTACTTCCATATTTCAATTGCCATTTATGTGCTAATGACTTTAAATTTCTATATTTTCCTTGACAATGTGTTGGACTTCAGACCTACTTATTGAACTTGCTGGAGGCCAGGCATTCTGATGCACGGCAGCCACCACAATCTTAACATGTCCAAGGGTGAACTCTCTAAGCCCCCTCACTTCACACCTAGCTCTCTTCTAGTCACCAAATGGCATCACTGTGTACCATCTTAGACTCTTCCCTCTTCCTCCCCTCAGCAAATGATATCTATTAGTTTTTCCCCACTAGTTATCTTCAGGATGCATTTGTTCACATTCACATTGACATTGTCTTGATTTAGATCCTACCCTCAATAGCCACAAATCTTCTTTCTCAGATTCTAGAATTTTGGTGTTGTACTCCCAACTCCATTCACCACCTTCATGCTACCAGATTCTTTCCAGAGAACCAATCTGATTTGGTCACTCTTCCACTGAAAAAAACCATCCATGGTGGCTAAAATATCAGAAGAAAGATCCATATCTGTTGTGTAGGTATCTGGTATCTTGGTCACTCAGGATGTGACATGCTATTTTGAGTTTGGGTTTGAGAGGATTCCTTTCAATATTTTTGCAAGGCACTATAATTTTGTAAGAAGACAAAGGCAAAATGTTGAAGAATCACAGATAAAAAGCAGGCCTTGAGGGACTGGAGGGATGGACCAACAAATAAGGGCACTTGTTGTTCTTACAGACGACCCAAGTTCAGTTCCCAGCCCCCAGGTGGCAGCTGATGACCATCTGTAACTCTAGGCCCAGGACAACTGACACTCTCTTTTGGCCTTCACAGGTACCAGGCATGTGGAACACACATACACATGAAAGCAAATCACTCATACACATAAAAGAAGTAAATCTTCAAAAAAATTTAAACAGGTCTTCAAAAATCAGTTGAGTTTTAGTATCAAACTATTCTAGTTTGACCTTTAAGGATCTGAAACATTGATAGAATGCTCTTCCCATAAATGTATATCAAAAACCTCAAAAAGGTAGCAAACTGGCCTTGTGTTTGTTAGTGATCCCCCCCACCACTCTCTCTGGAGAGCTTGATTCCTTCAACATTTAAAGATGCTTGTATAGTCCAAGAAAACTGCTAAATTATTCAAAGTCAAGGTCAAGGTGATTCGGTGATTCAAGCAACAACACACACCACAATTGTGCAGCTCCTACTGAATGCCAAGCCAAAACTGACAAGCATCCTCAACCCTACAAAATGTAAGGACTTACTGTTAGGATTCTGCCACTCCAGCTATATGACTGCACATGCGCAGCTCAGTAGCTAAGCAAGGACTCTTAAGTCTTAGTCATCAGTGCGCTGCATGATTGCGCAAATGCACCCAGCGCAGTCACGCAATCAGCGCATGTGTGGCATAGCTCTGTAAGCCCACCTGCGCATGTGCAGGGGAATCCTTAAAAAGCCAGACACAAACGCCTCCCTCCTCTTCTGCTCTTCCCCCACACTCTTTCCTGCACGTGTCTCTGCCCCAGGCCTGACCACGCTCTTCTGTCCCCCTCTTCCTCCTAATAAAGCTCTGATAATGGGTTTTGTTGTGCCTCTGACCTTTCCTCGCACAGTAACCAGCGCTGTGTTTTTAAAACCAACACTTACTCATCTTTTCTTCAGTTTTTAATCAGCAGAGAGTGCTTCCCCCCGGGGTACAAGCCTACCCCTCCTACAAGATGGTGGAGCCAGTGGTCTCCCTCATAGGCAAATCCATTCCTAGCCCTGCTCTTCCCTGCTGCTCTTGCCTATGCTCTAGGACCAAAGTGAGTGCCTGTTCTCAAAAGCCTGAGAATCAAACAACTGGCCGGCTCATGGTAAAAGCCATTCCTTGGGCCTCCTGTTCTGCTGACCAAAATGAACTACTATCATGTCCTAATAAACTGAAGTCACTGGCCAAGCTAGATGCTCGAGGGGAATAGCAGGCCTACGGGAGAGAGTGGTTCACGGAAACCAGAAAAGAAAAAAAGAAAGAAAAAAAAAAAAAAACATTTTGTGACAGAGCAACAGAAACACAAACAGAAGGAGTCATCACTCCTAAATCTAGGACATCTGGTTTCAGAGGGTCCCTGAAACCAGCGAGAAGAGAGATGAAGAAGGACCTGGAAACCTGTCCGGGGCCCCAATGCTGGACTGTAAATTTATCATCCCCGAGGACTTCCCCCGCATTTCCCCATCCCCTCCACCTTTCAGGAATATTCCATCTCTAACACTAAGAGTAAGCCCTGAGCTTAGAGCCCTGCTCCTAGGCTCCTCCCAGCCGCTCTGCACCTCGACTTTCCAGCTACAGCCTGCTCTGCCAGCACACGCCCACCCGTGGCCTGAGGCTCCTGAGCAGAAGCATTAATGTGCATGATCCTCCTGAGTCCAACCTCTCTTGAACTCCCTGACCCTCTTCTGCAAAACCTGCTGGACACCAAGGGCCAATTCTTATCACCCTCGAGATGGGGGTGGGGTGGGGGTGGGAGCACTCCCTCCCCTAGCGTCCTCACCCCTTCCCTGTTCTCCTGGAAGAGCAATGCATTATGTAACATTGACTGGGTTTTCTGAAGCTTGTCTGAACAACAGCCTGAGCACACTCAGATAGTGGAAATGATCTCCCTGTAAAATAAATTCATGGGGCCACTTAACAGAGTAGCTGCAGGGGCCTGGCAGGGAGCCGGCACCTCCTGCTGCCAGGAGCTAGCTTCTCTTTAATCTCCTTTCTTCTGCCACTTTCTTTTCATTTTAGGGTACGGGCTCCCGGGGTTTTTGAAACAGGTGACTCCAGCCATGCTAATAAAGCAAGGTGTGATAGCATCTCCTATGACTTCAGATGTCAAACGCTGAAGAGGAGAGGGGAAAACACTTTTAAATGACCACATCCTCTTAGTAATGTTCCAGGGGGAGAGACTGCTTATCTTGATTTTAATTTTTCAGTCTCCTTTCATCTCTCCCTCTAAAAACATAGCTCAGAGAAAGATCACCCAGGAAGAACTTATCAGAAAGACATGGCTAGCATTTAGTGGTTCTCAACCCGGGGGGGAAGCACAGAAGAGATTAACGGGAAGGATTGCAGGGTGGGGGAGGGGCGACAATGAAGCCTGGTGGGAACACGCAGTAGACTTCTGGAAGCACAGTCACAGGTTATAAACACAAGCTTGAACAAATTTGAATTTTAAAGTAATGTGAGTGAGCAAAGCATGGCCTCAAGTTCACCTCCAGGTTCCCTCTGAAGCAGGCTAATCATGTGACATGTATGTGTGAGACAGATAGGGGTGAGTGGTTAGTTTACCTATGAAATTCCGTTGTTTCAATCTCTTAAGAAGCTTTGAGGTTTGAACAGGTCATCCTTGCCTGGCCTTAAACCTGTGGCTTTAAATGCCTCTTTTCCGCCCGGCATGTTCAAGACTTCTTATAGGAGACATTTCATTCAAATACCATAGGGCTAGTCCCAAGACTAGCCAGCAAGCAAGGGGAGAAAAGACAGAAATACTTGATAGAAAGTGTGGACTTGAAGAGCCCATAGGTCAATGCAGGGCTTGAGATGGCCAGAATTAACAGACAGCACAGATCTGAAGTGGATGTCCATTGGCCAAATCCAAAGTCCCTCCAAGCTTCATTAGAGAGGCAGAGATCTTTGCCACTATGAGTGTTTCTGTCCCATTCCAGAAGCTAGAAACAGCTTCAGCTCAGCGCCCCTCACCCAGAGACAGAAAAAATACCCACCTACACAAGGCAGTTTTCAGGACACTGGGGATTGCATTGCTGATCCCCAAAACATCCACCACCACCATCTCACTGTGAGAACTTTGACTGGGAAATAGGACAGAATGAGCATGTTATCTACTCAGAGGATCAGGCCCAGCCATTCTCTCATTAAATAAAGCTGCAGTTGTCTATGTGACTACAGAGACCATAGGAGCCACAAAACCCAACTGGAGGAGAGATGGTGCACGCACGCGCACATGCATGCATACACACACACACACACACACACACACACACACACACACACACCTGCACAGCACAGCACAGTGACAGCTGAGAACAAGCCAGCAGCCAGTTTGCAGGCCAAAGCTGTCAATACTATTTCTGGCTGTCAGGCTTTTTCTCCGCGATGTTGGATAGGTGCCTAAATCTCTCTGTACTTTCATTCATTCATGAACAGTATGTCTAATCCCTGTCTCATAAGAATGCTATGAAAATTAATGAGCATATAAAAAAAAACCTAAACAAAATTGGTGTAAAAGTCCTTCGTATACCCTAGAGATGCGATAAACGCCAGGTGATCTAATTTAAAATACAGATGTATGCTTCCATTTCCATGAGAGAACATTTAGCCTCACCAGGCCGTGATTATTTGGGTATTTTTTTTTTAAGATTCTAAACTGGAAGCAATACATCCTGTGAGTGTTTAAAAAAAAAAAAAAAAAAAAAAAAAAAAAAAAAAAAAAAAAAAAAAACCACCCTGTTAATTGCTTGGTTTGGTTTAACATTTAAATATCAATAACCTTTTACTGAGGTCCCACAGTGTGCTAGGTGCCATGCTAAGCACTTTTACCTCAGTTAATCTGGAGTAGCCCATTTGGGTGGGGGCTTCTCCCTAGCACTCAGTTTACAGATATCAAAACGAATTCCGAGAATAAAATGATCAGCTGGAAGCTCTGTGGGTACTTAGTAGTGGAGACGAGCTCAGACTCTGGAGTTCCTTGCTTCTCACCTCAGTCTGCTAAGCCAGACTGCCTCCTTCAACACAGACACAGAACCCACAGCTCATGGAATGACTATAGAATATTAAACACAAGATATAAGCTAAAAATAAACCTGAGCAGAGCAGCTAAGGGAGAAGGCTTAGAAAACTTCTAAGTGCTTATTAGTACCAAGGACAATATATGCAATAAGTCATCTGTGAAATTAGCACACAATAGTAAAACAGCATGCAGTAGGGAAAACTCTTCCTGACATCCCTCCTCTGCCACTAAGTTCATTTTGAATCACCATCTTCATGATGGAGACTGTGAGAGCTCAGAGCTCTGTAGTTCCCATATATGTAAGAGTTCTTGTCAACGAGGGCCAGGTCTCTACTAGCTCTAATATACTATACAGAAGGCAGGTCATCCTCATCTCTACAAAATCTAGTAGATTTGAAGGACAATGATGACAGCCAGTCAGTCACCAGTCCATAAAACAGTCCTTCTCTTCTCTTCTTCGTGGAGTCCCACCACTCCACAAAGGCACTTTGCAAGCAAACATATACTGCAATTCCCTGGCATAAATTAATCATGCTCAATTCTCTGCCTTGTCTAACTTATTGTTAAGGCTCAGAAGAAGTGCCTCTAAATTGACTCCAAGTTGTTCTCTCCACTGCCTGACAGCTGAGCACTCTGTGATTAACACACCAAGCTCCAAAGGGAGTAATTGGCTGCGGGCCCCAGGGTGGGTGGCTGACCCCCAGCTTCCTCCGGCCCACATGGTGTCCACCTGTTTCCTCTTTCTCAGCCAGGCAGTTCTCAAGACACTGCCTCTCGCCCAGAGGCAGGGAAGAACTCGATCCCTTGCCCTGAACTGGGTTTAGTCAGCCTTTTAGGACTTGGTGCTGCTGAGCAAAGCCTGAGGCCACTGGGGTGTCTCCAAGCCACCTGCAGACTCCATCTCTGGTCACAATCAGGAAGTGCATGATGTGGGAAGAGAGGGGATGGATTCTCCCTAGAAAAGAACTGCAGAAGAGTTTAAAGACAAAAATGCAAGTGTCTGTGGGGCCACATTCACCTGCATAACTCTATGTGAGGCCAGCTCTGTGATTATAAAAACAGGCAGCTGCCCACCTCGTGGGAAGAGGCATAGAAAAGCCCTCTGCAAACGCACCATTGTCTAAAACCCAGGCTGCCATCTCTGTTCGTTGGATTCCAGTTTTTATTGTCCTTATCAGTGGCACAGGATGAGGTGACCTGGGTTGAGAGATAGCGGAGGCTGGGGATGAATTCCTGTGGCTGGAACTGGAGCTGGCTTGGGTGAAGAAGTCTCTACATCCAACAGTGGAGAATACACCATGACTATAGAACACTCACAACATTCTGTGTCCCTAGGTCAGGGTCCCTCCCCCAAACCATGGGACCCAAACCTACAAGAGAAAACATGTAAGCACCCATGCCTCCCTCCCCCATACTGCCATTGACCATGCCTAGTCCTTTATTTTGGTTTTTTGGTTTTAATTTCATTTTATTTTGTTGTGGGTTTTTTTTTCCTGGCTTTTTCCATTTCAGTGTTCATTCAACTTTTATCCTTTTCATCTTTTCTGTTTAATGTCCGCCCCTTTTTTCTAGTTTGGACTAGATCACTAAGAGCAGTGCTCTGAGGATAGGGAAGAATTCACATAAGGGTTGACTCTCAGGGGGTGCAAAGTTGATCCCAGTTCTACAGAAGTTATTAGGAACCCTTCAGTCTCTGAGTTCCTCTTTAAAAAATGAGGTCACTCACACTGGTCACACAGGATAATTGCCAAGACTGAGCAACAAAGATTTGTCAAGAGTATGGGGCTGTTAGGGCCTAGGGAGTAGTCAGCCTCATCTCTGCCTCTTCTGGACCTCAAGGCATTTGAGTAGCTGTCCCAACCCAGATGAGCCTAGGAATTCTGACATGGCTTTGTGGGTGTTGTAGGGTGATGTAAAATGTTACCCAAAGGTTCATGTGCTCAAACAATTGGTCCCCAGATGGTGACTGATTTGGAAGGTTGCTGTGATCATTTGAACAGATATGGCTCCCATAGACTCCTATGTTTGAATGCTAGGCCCATAGGGAGTGGCACTATTAGGAGGTGTGGCCTTGTTGGAGTGGGTGTGGCCTTTGGAGTGGGTGTGGCCTTGTTGGAGTGGGTGTGGCCTTTTGGAGTGGGTGTGGCCTTTTGGAGTGGGTGTGGCCTTATTGGAGGAAGCATGTCACTGTGGAGGTGAGCATTGAGGTTTCATACGCTCAAGCTAGACCTAGTGTGGCAGTCTCCTTCAGCTGCCTGAAGGTCAAGGTGTAGAGCTCTCAGCTCCTTCCCCAGCACCATGTCTGCCTGCACACCACCATGCTTCCCACCGTGATGATAATGGACTAAATCTCTAAACTGTAAGCTAGCCCCAATTAAATGTTTTCCTTGACAAGAGTTGCCACGGTCACAGTGTCTCTTCACAGCAATAGAAACCCTAAGATCGTTGTACAACCTTTAAGAGGCAGAAGCCTCAATGGAAAAAGCAAGTCACTGGGGGTGAGGTGGGCCTTGAGGCCTTCTATCCAGCTCTGCCTCCTGTCCACTCTTTGCTTGCTGACCACTGATGGCCACCTCAGACTATACTACCATCCCTTCCCTATCATGATGGCCTTTCTAAAGCTGTGAGCTTAAACCCACCCCTCCCTCCTGACACTGCTCTGCCAGGTACTCTGTTACAGCAACATGAAAGGAACTGGCACAGGGGATGGATCAAGGACAGCAGCCGGGTAATGTCAGGGGAAAGACAGATGACCTCACACCTAAGGGGTACAGACACAGGGACAGCAGACAAAGCAAGAGACCAGTTCTAGGAAATGTTCCTGATAGAGTCTGAGAATGAGGCAAATGTGTTCGACCCTTGTGATAGTTTATATTGACAAGGCCTAGGGTCACTGGGTAAAGGAGCCCCTAGATATGCCTATAAGGGATGGTCTAGATTGGGCTAGCCTTTGGGCACAACTGTGAGGGATTTTCTTGATTAGATTTATCAAGGTAGAGAGCACCATCCATCCTTCTCTGCTTCCTGATGGCGGGCCCCATGTGACCAGCTGCCTCAACCTCCTGCTGCCTCAACTGCCAATAATGGGCTGTGTGAACCAAAATATGCCCTTCCTTACTGAAGTTGCTGTGTCAGCTATATTGACATGGAATTGGTACAAGCGACCGTGACAGACCTTGTTCATGTGCTATGCTGACATTATGATCATTTGGGGAGCCTAAAGTTAAAAGCGAAGACCTGGGCAGAACATACTTACCTTAGAACATTCCTCTTGGCATAACAGAATACCACCAACTAATTTATAAAGAATGAAAGTTTATTCCACTTACAATTCTAGAGGAATACAAAGTCAAAGGGCCATACTTGGTCCCGCCTTCTTCCTGGTGGGGACTTTACAAAGTTCCAATGAAGTTCAGACTACCACATGGAAAGACAGACCAAGTTCATTAGAAAGAGTTGGCTTTTGTTTTAAAAGCTACTTTACTGATAACTCAATAATCCATGGGAGGATAACCCAATTACGCCTTAAAGGTCTCAGCTTGGTGACAGACCCAGCTGATACCTTTTAATCTAACAATGGAGATTGAGTTTCAATATGATAAGTGGGCATATCTAAAATATACCAAGATTTTTATATAATATTCAAGAAATATAATGGTATGCTCACCCTTCATAAGTAAACTTCACTCCGAATGGATTTCCTTTCCCTTCTGAGGAACAGAATTTTGAAAGCATGCAAGCAGTGGGCTCTGGGAGGGAGAGAGGAGATAAGAACCAAGAAACAGGAACAGCTCAGAAGAGAGCATAACTCCAAAGATAATTGCAGAGCTCTTGGTTTTCGGTAGTTTTTGGAAGGACTGCGTGTTTCTTTACCAGACAGCAGGTGTCTCTTCCATCCCCGGCCAACCACAGAGTATACAAGAGTGAAAAAATAAATACAGTGATAAAAATTGCTTTTAGACCTCTAAGACACTCTGTCACCCCAACACTTCTTTCTACATCTGTCCAGAACATCAGGACTGTACTACACAAGCCCAGCCACAGGCGTCAACATGTGGCAGAGGCATTTGGTAGCCTGTTCCACACAGCTCCCTCTTAAAAATCCCTTAACTCTTCACATTTTGCCCCTGGCTTCACAACCCAATTCATGAGAACCAAATACAGTGGTTGGAAATAAAGGAGCTAGAACCTCATTCTATGATGATATGAATTCTTTCAGTCTTAGGAATTTAGACAGGGTATATACATATACATATACATATACATATACATATACATATACATACACATACACATACACATACACATACACATACATACCTTTGAGGCCTTGAGTTCTTATGTATAGAATGAGAGATGGCAGTTCCTATTTCATAAAACTCTCCCAGAACTTAAAGAACATGTACTGACTAGTTTTTGTCAACTTGACACAAGCTAGTTATCAGAGAGGAAGATGCCTCAATTGAGAAAAGGCCTCCATAAAACTAGGCTATAAGCAAGCCTATAGGGCATTTTCTTAATTAGTGGTTTATAGGGAAGGGGCCAGCCCGTTTGGGTGGTGCCATCCCTGGGCTGGTGACCCTGGGTTCTATAAGGAAGTAGGCTGAGTAAGACACGAGGAGCAAACCAGCAAGCAGCACTCCTCTGTGGCCTCTGCATCAGCTCCGGCCTCCAGGTCCCTGCCCTGCTCGAGTCCCTGTCCTGACTTCCTTTCATGATGAACTGTGGTGTGGAAGTGTAAGCTGAATAAACCCTTTCTTCCTCAAGTTGCTTTGGTCACGGTGTTTCATCACAGCAATAGTAACCCTAACTAGGATAAAACATAGATCAGACAGAGGGCCTCTTCAGATAATAAACTCTCTCCTTGGTCTGTCTACCCACTTTAAAGTCTTTTGCATTTGGATTTTAAATCCATCTTCCCAAAGGATGGGTAAGTCTATATGCCAGTTCAACTACTAATTTAGGAAGAGATCATCTCCACTAGTTCGCCACCACTACCCTACCAAATGCCTCTGGCTCCCTGCAGGAGAGATTGATTCAGCCAGTCAGGATGGCATCACGCAGCACCTTCAGGGTGCTTTCAGTACTTTCAGTAAGAAAACTCAAACCAAATAGCAGGCAGCAGACAACACCTAGGCTCAACCTTCCTTGGCTATAGTTTCATGGAGTGTAAATGGGGGCGATCACTGGTCCCTATGGTGATTAATCTTTATTATAAACTGATCAGACTGAGTGATGTCTAGGAGAAGTAAAGCTTACTTCTAGGTGTCTGTGAGGGTGTTTCTAGAGGGGAAAGGTGTGTACAATAACAACTGGAGGTGGAAGAATTTGACGGCACAGTCAAATCTGCTGGAAGCCTGGGTAGATCAAGGAAGGAGCAGGAAGCCAGCCGACACTTGCAAGCTCCATTCTCCTTTAAAACTTGTTTTATGTCACTGCCATTGCCCAGGGACTGCAGACTCCAGCTTTTCAACTTGGGACTCTCAGAGTATGCTTCCAGGGAGTTTCCAGGCCTTCGGCTTCAGATGAGGACTGAATCATTGGTCCCCTATTTCTGTGGTTTCCAGCTTCTTGAACTGAGCAGACACCAGGTTCTCTGACTCTCCAGATGCAGGATAACCCAACTTTTCCAATCACATAAAACAATCAAATAAATCGTGTGTGTGTGTGTGTGTGTGTGTGTGTGTGTGTGTGTGTGTGTATGTGTGTGTCCCATATATATGAGATCTGATGGAAGCTATCAATTCCCTTAGAGCACAAATAATAGGTTAAGAAGCCCCAGACTGTATGGTTTTTAAAATAAATATTTAACCCTAAAACTATGGAGGACTTACACATGTGACGACAATTTAAAAATAAGATAATACACGGATGAATGGCTTCCACCTGTTATGGACTATTATATCTAGGCAACTCCAGACTTTTGTTTTGTTTTGTTTTTCGAGACAGGGTTTCTCTGTGTAGCTTTGCGCCTTTCCTGGAACTCACTTGGTAGCCCAGGCTGGCCTCGAACTCACAGAGATCCGCCTGGCTCTGCCTCCCGAGTGCTGGGATTAAAGGCGTGCACCACCACCGCCCGGCAACTCCAGACTTTTAAAACACCTCTCTATGAGTAGCAAATTACATCTGTCCCATAGAAATCCTAATTCTGTGTCACTTTCTTTCTATTCACGAAGAGGGGCTCTTGGAACCCTATGCTAGCACAACAGCCAGCAACCTTTGGATCATTCGGGGCCCTGGGGGTCTGTGGGGGCAGGGCTGATAGGTACATGTTCATGTGTGTGGTATAGGTATGTGTTTGCATGTATATGTGTGCGTGTGCACATGTATGTGTGCACATGTGAAGACAGAGATTGATTTCAAATGTCTTCCTTAATTATTCTTTCCCTTACTTCCTGATACAAGGACTTTTCACTGAGCCAATCAACTAGATTGGTTATCCAATAAGCTTTGAGATCCACCTATCTTCAGCTACACACACACAGAGAGAGAGAGAGAGAGAGAGAGAGAGAGAGAGAGAGAGAGAGAGAGAGAGAGAGAGAGAGTGTGTGTTCTGGAATTACAGATCTGCACCACCGCACCCAGCTTTTATGTGGTCCTTACACTAGGGTGGAAGGGCTTCCTTCACTGAACCATCCCCTAAGCCCATCCTGGTATTTTGAATATGTATAATACATCTTCAAGGAATACTATAGGCAAAAGCAGGGAGAAGACCGAAAGACATCTGAAGACTGGAAAGTCAGCATCTGAACAGGATTTTGAGAAGGTTTGAGACATAAAAAGATCAGCATGAGGAACCCATTCCAGAGACACGGAGAGATTCAAAGTGGCCCAACATAGCAGTGTTCAGTGCGCAGTCCGGCACCTGACTGACCAAGTAGATAGCACCATCAGTACTAAAGATGGTGAGCATGTGGTGCTCTGAGAACATTCTGTAGTCCAGAGATTTTGCTCCCACATGGAGAATCAACCTCATTCAAAATAGGATATAAACATAGACTTTCCACTATTTCCACCAATCTCATCACACAACATCATCCTAAAACTCCCAAACCTCACAGAGTGAAATGAGAAAGAACAAAAAATAAGTAAGTAAATAAACAAACAAATAAAAAAAGAATAAGTAGACTCTAACTAAAGCTCATCACAAAGTTCTGAAGTGGTGCTCTGTCCTGACTACTTCATTGAGCATCTCTGAGTCCCCAGTGCTCTGCTTAAACCCAGAAATATGTGCTAAGAAAATCTGTTTGGGGACCTGATTTTCTCCTAAAATTTTTAAGAGGATTTTTTGAATACTTTGAGAATAATGTCATGTAGTTATATTGATGGGAACATACAAATGAAAGACTGGCTCTTCATTTAGAATCAGGCTGATTCTCTACCCTGAGCAAAGTCCAGACCCCTTAGCTGACATTCAAGATTCTCCCCAGAATGGTCTCCTTAAGAGATCCACTCAAGAATCTTTTTAGTATTATACAACTGATTGCCTGATGACCAATGATGAGCTTTAGTCTGGGTTTTTCCTTAGGGTCTGGGCCAATTCTATCAGCCACTTCATTCCATTCTTAGCTCAGAATGGTTGATGAGAATGCATTCCTACCAGGGACATCTCCAGATTTGGCTGGGTGCTGAGTTTTTGGCACAATCAACACGAACTGAAAAAGAGTGAAATATTGCTAGGTGGAGCTTCATCCTCCATAGTTTTTTTTTCTTTTTCTTTTTTTTTTTTTTTTTTTTTTTTTTAATTTCCATCCAGATGGCTCAAGATCGGAAAAGGAGAGGCAAGATGAGAAAAAAGCAGTAAGGAGAGAAAAATCTGAGAGGGGAAAAGGGGCAAGGAAAAAAACAGATAAATAAAACTGAAGTATTAGTACTGAATAAAGATTTATTAGTAGCTTCCCAAGTACCTCAGGGGTCTAACGGTCATGAACCTGTAGTGGGTCAACACTTGGAGCCAGTCACACATGGAAGGAACATGTTCAACAGAACAGTGATGCCCAAGACCGGCAGCCTCAGTGGTGGCCCAGCTGTGCACTGAGGTGGAAAGCGTGGTCTACTTTAAAATCACAGGCATGGGCATGTGTTAAGCAGGTTAACCTTTCCTTCCACTCTAGGGAAACCAGCTCAACTACTTGTCCCATGCACAGGGAGTCCACATGCACACCTGTACATACACATGCACACACATATACCATCCAAACATCTCGGCGTTTGTTTTATATTTGTTAATGCAGGCGCCCATGGAGACCAGAAGTGTCAGATCTCCTGAAGCTAGAGTTACAAGTGGTTGTGAGCCACCCCATGTGAGCGCTGAGAACGGAACATATGTCCTACACAAAAGCAGTAAGTGTTCTTAACCACTGAGCCACCTCTACAGCCTTCACCTTTACTTTAAATGATGGTTAACTGTTTATATAAAGATGACTATGGACTAAAAACAGAAAAAGAAAGACTCCATTTTTTGCTTTAATAGTAACTGATTTGGTAACTTCGGAATCGCGTCCTTTCTCTAGACCTTTTTCTCCCCACCCCACCCCACCCAATGTCAAACTGCGGCCTCTGTGTGCTCACCTTCTGGTAGCTTGAAAGATGAGGTGAGGGAATGCACTCTGAAGGCACTTTGGAACCGCGCATGTGTGATGCCGATGTAAGAGATCATATCGTTAAAACAGCTTTGTGAGTGACTTCATTTCCAACTCTTTCTTTAAAAGCCGGATTAATCCCAAGGAGCAAGGCCAATGGCAGCCCATTTATGGGGATAGTCAAAACAGGACTTTTGATTCCTGGAGCAGCTCTCTGACTAGCTACGGGTCCTCCTCTTTAATGAGTAGTTTTACCCTATGGTTGCCAAAAACTAAAAGCTACTCTGTTTCCAGTGAGATTAAATTTAAGATAAACAACAAATTACTTTACAGTTTATTGGTATATGTTTATAGCGTGTCCCGAATCACACATAGGGCTTGACTACACTAAAAATGCTTCCCTGGTTTGTCTTAAATTCCAATTTCAATGTATTCTATATTTTTATTTGCTGCATCTGGCAACCATAGTTTTTCCATGTTACTGACTTCTTGTCTCCTACACCCAGAAAATTTTAATATGGCAATGCTCACCCTCACAGCAGACAGGGCACCAGCAGCTATAATTCCATTCTTTCTGGAAACAAAGTGCCTTCTTGGTGATTTATCTCATAATATATTTAAGAATTTTTTTTATTGTGACCATGGAAAGCTTAGAGAATGGAAGCCTGTCTCCTCATCTTATCCCAACTCAACCTTCCCAAACAGCATATGTGAATGCCAAAGCATGCAGAAAACCAAGGGAACCCTCTCTTGCCCCTGCATGAACTTTAATCCTAGCCTCCTGTTAAATCAATGAGGTGCAGAGCCCGATGCAGTTCTTCAGTCCCAGGTATATGTCTAAATCAAGGAAGTATTCAGAGATCCAAAGCTGGGGTCACAGCCAGGCCAATCAATCCCTTGGGGCAGTTTCTTTGACTCCCCTGTACTACTTATATTTGTGTCACTGTGACAGGAACAATGAAGGGAAGGAAAGAACACTTTGGTTCACAGTCTGGGGGAAGACATGACAAGGAACGTGACTCCCTTCATGGGAATGTGTAGAAACAAGGGGTTCACATAACAACAGACCAGGCAGCACAGGTCCCAAACCAGAACCAGGGCTCTAGGACCTTTAAAGGCCCACCACTACTTCCACTAGCCAGGTCCAACCTCTTAAAGTCTCCATAGGCCACCAAACAATGCCATAAGTCAGAGACTGAACATTCAAATTATGAGCCTGAAGACATCTCATCTTCAGATCATAACACCGTGTAATTCTAATGGACATCCAAGGTTGAGAATTACTGACTTAGCCTTTATAGATCTCCTTAGCTTTTGTTTCATTTTAAAGTATAGAAGAGCAAGCCCTGAGCCTCATCTATACAGGCAAGTCCTCTACCACTGAGCTTTATCTCCAGCCTTCTATTTCATTTTTATACCCAGCCCAAGTATCTTAAGAAGTTTAGGAACACTCTGGCCAGGGAAGAAAGTAGGTTAGCTATATGCAGATCTCACCTCTTCCCCCATCCCTCCAAGTCCAATCCCCCAGTCTCATCCCCAGAGCTGTAGCAGATGTTCTGCTGTAGTTCTCCTCACTTTCTGACCCCTTTCCCAAGGGGCTAAGCAGATCCTGGTGGAACACCCAGCTATCCTTGCTCCTGTGGACTCTTCAGCCCAACCCGGTCCATCCCTATTCCTACGTGTCAGCTCCCCAATCTCTAAAAACACATTTTTCCTGGAACCCCTACTGGCCACACATATCACAACCCCAGAAGAATTTCATACCAGGCAACACACAGCTACCATACTCTCCTGAGAACCAGAGAGGAAACAGAAACTAAGGAACAAAACACCCACCCAACAAAGACAAGACCAGACATCAGCTCCTAGAATTACAATCACCCCAAACCCAGATGCCTAGATGCCAGTGTGAAAACACAGTAATAACAGCCAGGACAATATGTCTCCACAAGAGCCAGGTAACCACACTCCAGCAGGCCCTGAGTATTCCAACATGGCTGAAGCACAAGACAAAGACCTCAGAACAGCCTTTCTGAATATGATAGAGGTCCTTAAAGAGGAAATAAATAATCCGTTAAAGAAATCTATGAAAACACAAACAGTGGAAGGAAATGAATCAAACTGTTCAAGCCTTAAAAGTGGAAATAGAATCAATAAGGAAAACCCAAACTGGGGAAAATCTGAAAATGAAAACTTTAGGAATTCAAACAGGAACCAGAGAGGCAAGCTTCACTGCCAGAATACAAGAGATGGAAGAGAGAATCTCAGGCATTGAAGACACAACAGGAGAAATGAATGTATCAGTCAAAGAAAATGTTTAATTAAAAAAAAAAAACTCCTAGCACAAAACATTCAAGAAATCTGGGACATTATGAAAAGACCAAATATAAGAATAATAGGAATAGAGGAAGGAAAAGAAGCCCAGGGCAAAGGCACAGAAAATATTTTCAACAAAATCATAGACGAAAATTTCCCTAACCTATAAAAGGAGATGTCTATCAAAGTACAATAAGCATCCAAAACACTACAAAGACCAGACCAGAAAAGAAAGTCCCCTTGGCACATAATAATCAAAACACTAAGTGTACAGAACAAAGAAAGAATATTAAAAGAGGCAAGGGAAAAGGACCAAATAACATACAAAGGCAGATGTGATTTCTCAATGGAGACTCTAAAAATCAGAGAGACCTAGCTAGACAAATATGCTGGAGACTCTAAGAGACCACAGATGCCAGCTCAGACTACTATACCCAGCAAAACTTTCAATCACCATAAATGGAAAACATAATATATTCTATGATAAAGCCAAATTTAGCCAGTATCTAGCTACAAATCCAGCCATACAAAAGATGCTAGAAAGAAAACTCCAACATAAAAAGGTTAACAAAAGCCAAGAAAATATAGGGAATAAATAATCTCAGTAAAGCAAAGTCAAAAGAGGGAAACACACACACACACCAACAACAACAATAACAAAGTAACCGGGATCAACAGCCACTGGTCACTGATATCTCTCAATACGAATGGTCTTGATTCTTCAATAAAAAAACACAGACTAACAGAATGGATAAGAAAACAAAATCTATCCTTCTGCTGCATCCAAAAAACACACCTTAACATCAGGAATAGATATCACCTTGGGGTAAAGGGAGGAAAAGATATTTCAAGCAAATGGACCTAAGAAGCAAGCTAGTGTGGTCATTTTAATATCTGATAAAACAGATATCATACCAAAACTGATCAGAAGATATAGAGAAGTATATTACATACTCATCAAGGGAAAAATTCACCAAGAGGACATTTTAATTTTTAGCATCTATGTCCCAAACACAAGGGCACCCAAGTTTGTAACTGAAACACTACTAGAGCTTAAATCACATATTGACCCTTATACACTGATAGTGGGAGACTTCAATAGCCAACTCGCACCAAAAGACAGGTCATCCAGACAAAACTTACACAGAGAAAAGAAATGTTGCATCTAACTGGCATTATAAGCCAAATGGACCTAACAGATATTTACACAACATTTCACCAAAACACAAAAGAACGCACCTTCTCTTAGCACCTCATGGGACTTTCTTCAAAGTTGACCACATACAAAGTAAGTCTCAAGAGAAACAAAGAAATTGAAATAACACCCAGCATCCTATATGACCACCGCTAATTAAAGCTGGATATCAACAATAACAGAAACAACAGAAAGCTTACAAAATTATGGAAACTGAACAACTCTCTATGTATGAAAAATGGATCAAGATAAAAATTAAGAAAGAAATCAAAGACTTTCTAAAATTGAATGAAAATGAATACACTGCCGGGCAGTGATGGCGCATGCCTTTAATCTGCTGGGTTTAAAGTGCCGACTCGGGAGGCAGAGCCAGATGGAGCTCTGTGAGTTCAAGGCCAGCCTGGTATACAGAGTGAGATCCAGGACAGGCACCAAAGCTACACAGAGAAACCCTGTCTCGAAAAACCAAAGGAAAAAAAAAAAATACACAACATACCCAAACTTATGAGACACCATGAAGGCAGTTCTAGTAGGCAAGTCCACAGCACTAAACCTCTACATTTTACAAAAAAATGGAGAGATCTCATACTTGCAAATAACAGCACACCTGAAAGCTCCAGAACAAAAAGAAGAAATCACACCCAAAAGGAGTAGATGGCAAGAACTAATCAGGGCTGAAATCAATAAAATAGAAACAAAAAATACAAAGAATGAATGACACAAAGAGTTGGATTTTTGAGAAAATCAACAAGATAGAAAACCCTTACCCAAATTAACTAAAAAGAGGAGAAAGAATATCCAAATTAACAAAATCGGAAATGAAAATGGGGACATAACAACAGACACCAAGGAAATCCAAAGAATCATGAGGTCATAGTTGAAAAACTTGTACTCCACCAAATTGAAAAATATAAAAGAAATGGATAATTTGCTCTATAGTTACCACTTACCAAAGTTAAATCAATATCAGATAAGCAATCTAAACAGACCTATAACCCTAGTGAAATAGAAGCAGTCATTAAAAGTCTACCAACCCAAAAAAAAAAAAAAAAAACCCTAGCCAGATGGTTTTAGCAGAGAATTCTATCAGACTTTCAAAGAAGAGTTAATGTCAATACTCCTCAAATTATTCCTCAAAACAGAAACAGAAGGAACATTTCCCAATTCATTTTATGAGGCCACAGTTACCCTGGTACCCAAACCACATAAAGACCCAACCAAGAAAATGACAAACCAATTTCTGTTATGAATATGATGTAAAAATATTCAGTAAAATACTTGCAAACTGAATCCAAGAACAGATCAAAAATATCATCCACCATGATCAAGTAGGCTTCATCCCTTCAGGGATGGTTCAACATATGTAAATCAATACATGTAATCTACCATATAAACAAACTGAAAGGAAAAAAACCTATGATCATCTCATTAGATGTAGAAAAGGCCTTTAACAAAATAACACTCCTTCATGATAAAAGTCCTAGAGAGATTAGGGATGCAAGGGACATACCTCAACATAATAAAGGCAGTTTACAGCAAGTCCATGGCCAACATCAACTTAAATGAGGAGAAACTCAAAACAATTCCACTAAATTTAGGAACAAAACAAGGTTGTCCACTCTCTCCATACTGTTCAATATAGTACTTGAAGTCTTAGCTGGAACAATAAGACAACTGAAGGAAATCAAGGGAATACAAATTGGAAAGGAAGAAGTCAAACTTTCTCTATTTGCAGATGATATGATAGTATACATAGGTGACCAAAAAATTCCACCAGGGAACTCTTACAGCTGATAAATAATTTCAGCAAAGTAGCTGGATAACAAAATAACTCACAAAAATCAGTAACCCTCCTATATACAAATGTCAAATGGACTGAGAAAGAAATCAGGGCACAATATCTTTCACAATAGCCTCAAATAATATAAAACATCTTGTGGTAACTTTTTTGTAACTTTTTTTTTTTTTTTGGTTTTTCGAGGCAGGGTTTCTCTGTGTAACTTTGGTGCCTGTCCTGGATCTCACTCTGTAGACCAAGCTGGCCTTGAACTCACAGAGATCCACCTGGCTGTGCTTCCCCAGTGCTGGGATTAAAGGCATGCACCACCACTGCCTGGCTATCTTGTGGTAACTTTAACTAAGCAAGTGAAAGACTTATATGACAAAATCTTCAAGTCATTGAGAAAAGAAATTGAAGAAGATGCCAGAAGGTAGAAAGATCTTCCATGCTCATGGACCAGTAGGATTAATATAGTAAAAATGGCCATCCTACCAAAAGCCATCTACAGATTTGCACAATCCCTATCAAAATTCCAACACAATTCTTTACAGATCTCAAAAGAACAATTTTCACCTTCATATGGAAACATACACACAGAAAAAAAACAGGATACCTAAAAACAATCCTGAGTAATATAAAAACTGCAGGAGGTATTACCATGCCCAATTTCAAGCTTACTACAAAGTTATAGTACTGAAAACTTGGTATTGGCACAAAAGCAGACACTTTGGTCAATGGAATAGAACTGAAAATCCAGATATAGATCCACATACCTATGGACACCTGATTTTTGATAAAGAAGCCAGAAACACACACTGGAAAAAAGAAAGACAGCATCTTTAGCAAATTATGCTGATCAAACTGTATGGCTGCACATAGAAGAATCCAAATAGATCCATACTTACCACCCTGCACAAAACTCAATTCCAAATGGATCAAAGACCCAATATAAAATCAGATACACTGAACCTGATAGAAGAGAAACAGTGGGAAATAGCCTTGAACTCATTGACACAGGAAAAGACTTCCTGAGCAGAACACCATTAGTGGAGACACTAAGATCAACAACTAATAAATGAGACCTTATGGGGCTTGTGCATAGTAAAGGACACATCAACAGGACAAAGCAGCAGCCTACAGAATGGGAAAAGAGCTTTGCCAACTACACATCTAATGGGGCTAATATCCAAAATATATAAAGAACTCAAGAAACTAGATATTAGGAAAACAAATAACCCAATTAAAAAATAGAGTGTAGATCTAAACAGAGAATTTTCAATAAAGGAAACTCAAATGGCTGTGAAACACTTAAAGAAATGGTCATCAGACTTAACCATCAGGGAAATGCAAATCAAAGCTTTCAGATTTTATCTTATACATGTCAGAATGGCTAAGATCAACAAAACAAATGGCAGCTCATGCTGGCGAGGATGTAGAGTAAGAGGAGCACTCATCTATTGCTGGTGGAGAAATCTCATACAGACTCTATGGAAATCAGTGTAGTAGTTCCTCAAGAAGATGGGAAAATATCTACCTCAAGATTCAGAGATACTGCTCTTGAACATATACCCAAAGGACACTTTATCCTACTGTAAAGACAGTTGTTCAACCATGGTCATTGCTGCTCTATTCATAATAGCCAGAAACTAGAAAAAACATAGATGTCCCTTAACAAAAGAATGGATAAAGAAAATGTGGTATGTTTACACAATGGAGTATTACTTAGCCACTAAAAATAATGACATCATGAAATTTTCAGGCAAATGGCTGGAACTAGAAAAGATCATCCTCAGTGGGGTATCCCAGACACAGAAAGACAAATATGGCATATATTCACTTATATGTGGATATTAGCTGTTAAGTCAATGATAAGGAAGCTACAATCTGCACAGAGGGTAGGTATAGAGAAAGAGACTAGAAGGAACAGATAAATCTCATTAGGAAAGGGGAATACAATAAATAATTATTGATGGATAGGGGATCTATAATGGGAAGATCACGTGAAGAGGGGAAAGGGAAATAGGATTGAGAGAGAGAATATGGGGAGAGACAGCTAAAATTTGAGGTTCATTTGAGGGGTAGTATGGAAACCTAATACAGTAGAAGGCAGTCTAAATGAAATCGACAAATAATGGGGAGACACGGTTCCAACTAGACATCTCTTGTCACCAAATGAAGCTTCCAGTTCTGGCATTGAGCAACATCTGGTTGAGCTGTTGGCTGGAGGGGCAGTGTCCCGTGGGAATCCCCAGACAACTCAGGCTGTTGCCCAAACAGTGGGTTGCTCTCTACAGACTGGCAGTGGAGCCCCATTGCTGAGGACAGCACCTGCAGAGTTCACTGAACATGGAGAGGTCAAGCTGGTGCCTATGTAGAGCCTTTACCCCATGTCCTATCATCTTTAGTATAGGAATGTACTCTGCATGCTACCAAAAGAGAAATATAGACACCTAGCCAGCCATACTGGACATACTGGGGCTATAGTAGCACAAAACTCATGGGAGTAACCAACCAATGATTGATTTGACTGAAAGTCTACTCCACGAGATGCATCCCATGCCCAACACTGCTTGGGTGACAAAGAACCAGAGATTAGATCCCGAGGGACCGAGAATAAAACTGAATATTTCTGGTCAAAGAAAAAGATAAAAGGATTTTTTAAAAAATATAGTGATGACTCCTAATGATATTCTGCTATATTCATAGTTCCAGACCTTGCTCAGCCATCATCAAAGAAGCAGATGGGAACAAATACAGAGACCCACAGCCAGACATTATGCAGAGAGTGAGAGACCTCAGAACACTTATCCCTAAAGGGCATCTAAGCCCTCCCTTCAGGGCTCAGGGAACTCCATAGTGGAGGAGGCAGAAGGAGCATAAGAGCCACAGGGATGGAGGGTCTCAGGAAACCAAGGCCTTCTAGAGCAACATGAGCAAGGTCCATGTGAACTCACAGAAACTGAGGCAGCATGCACAGGGCCTGTGCTAGGTCCTCTGTGTATACATTATGGCTTCTAGTTTGGGTTTTTATGGGATTCCTGAGTATGTAAATAAGTCAGTCTCTGAGTCTTGTGCCTTCTCTTGGATTCCCTTCCTTCTGCTGGTTTGCCCTGTGTGACTTCAATGTGATAGTTTTTCTTTTATCTTGTCATATTTTAATTTTTTATATTTTGGTATTGTGTCTTAGAATCCTGTTCTTTTCTAGTGGAAGACAGAGGGGGGGAGTGGATCCATATGGGAGAGGAGGTGAGGAGAAATGGGGGGGAGGGCATGGAGAGAGGGGAAACCATAATCAGGATACATTATGTGAGAAGGTAATTTATTTGCAATAAAAGGAAAAAGAATCATTTTTTAAAGGAAGTTTAGGAAGATAAAGGAACCAGGCTGGGAAAAGGAATGCAAGAGCACATGGAGGAAATGAGATCTTGTTGGACTCACGCTGTCCTCAAGTCCTGAAGTTGGATTTCATCTTGGTTTTTATTTTATGTTGCTCAGAACCACCCTCCTTTTGACACAACTAGTGTAGGAAAGAGAAACTGACAAGCTTTAAGGATTTCCTGAATCAAAGAAAGCAAGCTGAGAGACCAAAGGGGTTCTAATTCACAAACCAGACCATCAGAAAGAAGGTGGACGCACAAAGAGAGAACCTGGGATAGCTGGAGAGGAACCCTTCCAGTGTTCACAAAGATGCTGATCAACGCACGAGGACACAGAAAGCGATATTCAGAGGAATTATGGAAAATGTATCCAACACCCAGCTAAGAGCAGGAACGTGACCCATTTCTACCAGGCAGACTAGAAAAACCTCACGGTTCACAGACCAACCGGCTCAGCACTCAGAAACGTCCTGTCTCCGTTGCCTGAAATAACTCCTGCTACACGGAACACTGCTCTTGAGCCACTGAAGAGATCCGAAAGTCAAGGATCCAAATTAAGTCAGGTATTTCGGGTGTGCACCTAAGCAAAAGTTAAGGTGTGTAAGTAAATAAAAATATCTAGCATCTGAAAAGGTAATGTTTATAAAATTCCTGAAATCCAATTTAAAAAAGGGAGGGGCGGGGGCAGGCAAGCAAGACCAACAACAGAGTGCCATCTAAGGAAAAGATCCAATCCATAAAAACAAGTCCAGAACTGATACAAATGTTAGGATTATCAGACAAGAATATGAAAACAAATACAGAGAGAGAGAGAGAGAGAGAGAGAGAGAGAGAGAGAGAGAGAGAGAGAGACCCTATCTGCTCAAAAAGCTCAAGTTGGAGAAACTATGAACAAGAAACAAGTGTGATGTTCTGGATGAAAGTTCCATGTCGGAGATTGGATGCCATATGGGATGAATAGTTTCCATGAGACAGTGAAGAATGGAAAATGCAAAGACAATGCAGTGGAAAGTACACACAAGAAAGGGGGGCTGGGAATCTAGCTCAGAAAAAGAGGAGTGGGAAGACAAGGTGGAGGAGAGAAAGATTATTGGGTAAGTGTAATGAATATGCGTATCCAACTAAATATACATATGGGGGTCCCAAGGAGAGGAAGGATGTCTTAGTTAATGTGTTGCCATGCCAAACATCTAACAATTGTAAAAGAGCAAAGATTTACTTTGACTCCAGGGTCCGAGGCTTTTGGCCATCGTCACTTGGGTCCATCATTTCTGTCCCTGCTCTAAATCAGATCATCATGGCAGAAGGACATGGCAGCCAGGAAGCAGAGCAATTCTAAAAGGTGCTAGAAGCAAGAGATACCTTTCAAAGACACCCTGGTGACCTGTGCCCTCCACCCAAGCAGGCCCCATATCCTAACAGCCCATTCAGCTCTGAACACATCAGCTGATACATTCATTGATGAAGTTAACACACTCAAGATCCAATCATCTCAATAATGATGATAATAACAGCAAATTATTACATTGAATAATATTCTGACTTTATATATGGTATATGAAATACAAAGGAATCTCACAATTAGGCTTGACTCCTATCACTAAAATATCTCATTATATATATATATATATATATATATATATATATATATATATATAAAATATTCCCAAGTCTGAAGACATGTAAAATTTGAAACACTTATAGTCCAAAGCATTTGGGGTAAGGGATACTCAGCCTGTCTATATCTTGATATAACATGGTAAAAAGGCACTTTAACCTTGTGGTCTTCTCACATAAACACAGAATCCCTCTCCATCTTTGGAGAAAACAACTGGGAGACAGTCTACCAAACACTCAATGATTAGTCCTAAAACTTAAGGTCACCAGAAACAACAAAAAAAAACAAAAAATTTATCAAATTCAAAAGTAGGCTAAATAGGCATGACAGATGAGCTTAATACAGTATCCTAGATGTAGCCCTGCAACAGTAAAAATAATTAGTAAAAAATAAAGAAGGGCTAGCAAGATGTCTGTATCAGAACACTGTTTCAATCCCTGGGACCCACAGAGGAAGGAGAAAGCCAACTCCCAAAAGTTATCCTCTAAAACACACACACACACACACACACACACACACACACACACACACACACATCATTTTAAATAATTTTAAACTAAGGTAATATGAACAAAAAAATACATCTTTACTAAAAACCTACTGCTGTGGCATGTTCTGTATGGCAAATGTGTTGCTTTGATTGGTTAATAAATAAAACACTGATTGGCCAGTAGCCAGGCAGGAAGTATAGGTGGGACAAGCAGAGAAGAGAATTCTGGGAACAGGAAAACAGGGAGAGAGACCTTCGAGCCGCCACCATGACAAGCAAGATGTAAGGTACCGGTAAGCCACGAGCCACATGGCAACTTATAGATTAATAAAAATTGGTTAATTTAAGATAGAAAGAAGTGGATAACAAGAAGCCTGCCACAGCCATACAGTTTATAAGTAATATAAGCGTCTGAGTGATTATTTTATACGTGGGTTGTGGGACTGCGGGGGCTTGGTGGGACCTGGAGAGAAGCTCTCCAGCTACAACCTACCCCAATCTTTGTTCATGAATGGTGACAAATATACCATACTAACACTATATGTTAATAATAGGAAAAGGTGACTGTGGGTCAGGTGGGAGTTCACTCTACTTAATTTTTTATAAATTAAAAGTCTTCTAAAATAAGAAGATATTAGCATGTCTCCTTGGAAATACAACCAGCAAGAAAACAGAACAACACTGATTATTAAAGAATAAAAAGACAAATGTCTTCCATTTGGAATCCTACATCCAGCAAAAATTTCTTTCAAATAAAATCTTAAATCACTTTTGTGAACTGCCTTATTCAAACACTTCAAGACTGAAATAATTCACCATTAGGAGATCCATACACAAAAATATTAAAAAGAAATACTTCCAGGATTAAAAGGGAAAGCAGAACTGTAGAGCTACACAGAGGAATAAAAACCACAAAAATGAGCATTATATACATAAATATGTCCTTTTCATCACTTGGATAAATTTAAAGATAATTGACTGTTTGAGTTATCCTTTAGTTTTAAAAGCTATGAAGATGTACTGCGGGTTTAAAAGAAATACATAATTATCACACTGTATACCATAAAAGAACACATTTGTTAATATTTCACAGAAATAACATAGCTCACAACAGTACCATAAGAGCTAGAAGAGCTACATGGTTCTATGTAATATCCATATACAAAACATGAATGATGAAACCCATTTGAAGGCAGACTAGAAGTTAAGGATGCTTACTGTAAACCTAAGAATAAACACTGAGAGGTAACAGGTTACCGCTATAGATTAACAAAATAAAAGTGCATCACTGAAACAAACACTGAACCCAAACAAGTTTGAAAGCGAAGGGGAGGGCTGGAGAGATGACTCAGCCAAGCACTCGTGCGGAAAGCTTGAGGACCTGAGTTCGGGTCCCGAGAGCCCTTGTAGAAAGCTGTGCACCGTAGTGCACGCCTGTAACCCCATGCTGCAAGATGGAGTTAATTCCCAGAAGCTTGCTGACCAATGATCATCCTAGGCCCTCCATGCGTGTGCTGTGCACATGCACACTAACAACCATTAAGTACACAAACGCACACACATACACAGGCAGACAGAATATCTTCTACAGCAGGAAAGGAAATGAAGAACAGTTGTGAGTAAATAGGGACCTGACTAAATTTTTAAGTAGTTCTACTATGTGCTACCTATAAGAAATATAATTTAGAATGAAGGACACAAACAGATTAAAATTAAAATGGAAGGGCCGGGTGGTGGTGGCACATGCCTTTAATCCCAGCACTCGGGAGGCAGAGCCAGGCGGATCTCTGTGAGTTCGAGGCTAGCCTGGTCTACAGAGTGAGATCCAGGACAGGCACCAAAACAACACAGAGAAACCCTGAATCAAAAAAACAAAAAAAAAATAAAATGGAGCCTTGCAGGGGGTAGGGATGGGTGTACAGCTGTCATCCCAGCACTTGGGAGATGGATGTAGGAGGGTCAGGATCAAAATTATTCACAACCCACATGACCAGTTTAGGTCAATCTGAGCTACAAGACTATCTGCCTCAAAATACATACACACACACACACACACACACACACACACACACACACACACACACACACATATATTATGTAATTTTGAAGTAAGTCTTTGTAGACAATGTAAAGTTGGGTTTTCTCAATCTGTTCTGCTGGAATGAAGTCTCCCGGACTGAGGGCAGGTTGTCTGGAGCGGTCTTGACTAAAGCACAGCCTTCCAACGTTGTCATTGAAGAACTAGTCTTCCTTACAATGCTCCTGACAGCTGCGTTTCCTCAGAGTGGCCATGGAGACCATGGGGTTCAAGACAGCAGTGCTGCCAAGGTGACAATCCAGCCGGTTGTCACTTGGCAAGCAGCTCCCTGCCCAAGATGGGGACACAACAGAAGGGTCTGCCAGATGGCACGCAGCTGACTGGTTTCTGGAAAGGCAGGCCAACCTCGCCTTCTTGGAAAGTTCCAGGTGTACAGGAAAGCCTGGCTCAAAACACAAGGTGTACGGTGCCTGAGGAATAATAGCTGATGTTGTCCCCAGGCCTTTATATGTACATACACACATGTACACATGCACCTGCACACAGACAAACATGTCTGCACATGCACATACAAAAAATAATAATAATGAAATAAAACATGAAGGTTGCTTGTAACAGAGAAATAAACATTCTCAATAACACCGAACAGAATCTAATCACAAGTCAAATGTTCTTTACACATTCTGGGTCCAGTGACGGGAAGCAATAATATTTATGCACTGATCTTTCACATCATGTGTTAGAACACAGGCTTGCCCTTTAAAACTGTGATCACTCTTAAGAGGCCGGATCCCACAGCCTGAAGAGACCAGGCTTCATCCCCCTGCAGTTCTTTCCCTGGGACAGAGCTAAGAAGCTGCTTATGCTGTGGCCAAATGATAGCTCCTAATTCAAGGTCCTAGCCAGCACCTAGCTCTTCCACCAAGTGGAAACCTGAGGATCAAATTCAGGCAGACATGCTTAGCAGCAAGTACCTTCAGCTGCTGAGGCATACTACTAGTCCCTAACTGTAGTTTTTAATCGTTTAGTTTATGCTTTTGTTTCTTTGAGAGGGTCTTCAGAAAGGAGAGCTATCCCTCCAAGGGCTAGATAACTCCCTGAAAGACCAATATGGTGATATCGTGTTCCCCAAAATATTGTGCACCCTAATAAACTTATCTAGGGTCAGAGAACAGAACAGCCACTAGATATAGAGGCCCGAAAATGGTGGCACACACACCTTTAATCCTAGCATTCCAGAGGCAGAGATCCCTTGGATCTCTGTGAGTTCAAGGCCACACTGGAAACAGCCAGGCATGTGACACACGCCTTTAATCCCATGAAGTGATGGCAGAAAGCAGAAAGGTATATAAGGCGTGAAGACCAGAAACTAGAAGCTTTTGGCCTGGTTAAGTTTTTAGGCTTTTGAGCAGCAGTTCAGCTGAGATCCATTTAGATGAGGACTCAGTGGCTTCCAGTCTGAGGAAACAGGATCAGCTGAGGAACTGGCAAGGTGAGGTAGCTGCGGCTTGTTCCCGCTTCTCTGATCTTCCAGCATTCACCCCAATACCCTGCTCCAGGTTTGTTTCTATTAATAAGACATGTTAAGATTCATGTTACAGACCAAACTGATCGGAGAATTCACCTTCGCTCTAAAACCAATTGGCAACTACCTCCTTCCTTCATCTCATCCTCCCCTATCAGCCAGTATTGTCCCTAGGACGGGGCACAGTCAGAATGGTCCACATTCAGCAAGAGACTTTTCCTCAACAAACACAGTGGAAAGCAATCCACAAAGATGTCTGATATCAATCTACACATGTATGTCAGCACCCATATAGACATATATGTCCACACCTGTGTGAATACACATATTCACAAACACATATTCATGCATATCACACACAGATACAGGTACACACACACACACACACACACACACACACACACACACACATTGGAATAACCCATACCACATGGATAAATACCCCCCCAAAAAATGCATACTGAGCAAAAAAGAAAAAAAAGGCCAAAAATGTTGTAAAATTTAGAGGCACTGGATCCAATTTCCCACATAGGAAAAACAGCTTGAGCCAAGCCACATACAGGCATGGCCTTCGGTTTGGTGTAGACCAGTCACTCTGCTTTTCTTGGGTACGAGCCAGCCTCTTCCTTCGCCATCTCCCTGGGCTCCATGAAGACTTAAGTGTTCTGCCTTTGTATCTGTCCCTTTGTTGAGAGGAACTGATAACCTTCCAGCAAATATGAGATTTTTTAACTTAGCTCTCTTTAACTAAAAAATAATATTTTCTTAATTAATCATTGACAGAAAGCAAAATAACGTGATTATTTCGGAAGATAATTCCTCAGTGTCTTGATGTAATAGATCAAGATTTTACACTTGGATATATAATCAAGGGATCTAAAAATTTAGCCTCACACAGAAAACTGCAAATGAATGTGTGCAGTTTTACTCATCATCTTCCCAAACTGAAAGCAAAAAAAAAAAAAAAAAAAAAAAAAAAAAAAAAAAAAATATGTATCTCAATAGTACTGCGGGTCTAACGGTACAGAAAAGCTTATTATTAATTTTTCACTTTCTTTCTTCCTTCCTTCCTTCCTTCTTTCCTTTCTTCTTTTCTTTCTTTCTTTTTATAAAGAAGATCAAGCTGTGGAGGGGAAAAAAACATGGAGGAACTGCAAATATATATTAAGGGAAAGAAGAGAGTCTAAAAAGACTCTTACTGCTGCACAATTCCACCAATATGACAGTCCAAGGCTGGAAAGATGGCTCTGCAGTTAAAAGTTTGTACTTTTCTTACAGAGGACCAGAGTTCACTTCCCAGCACCCAAGCCAGAGGGGTTGACAACCACCTGTGATTCCAACTCCAGTGCATATGGTGCCCTCTTCTGGCGGCTGTGAGTACTGCAATCATGTACACAAGCCCACACACCAACACACACATAAACACATAATGTAAAATTAAAAAAATAAAATAAAATAAAATCTTTAAATACTAACCTGAAATTCCATAAAAGATAAAACATAAAAGTGGTTTAAAAACCAGTGTGCAGTTACTTCAAAAGGTTCAGGAGAAAGAGAGAGGGCTATATAGGAGGGGAAAAAAAAACAGTTTTTGGTTTGGTTTTATTTTTAGGGTGGCGAAATTATTCTATCTGATTACTACAATGATAAATAAAAAATATTATTTGCGCCAGGTGGTGGTGGCGCACGCCTTTAATCCCAGCACTCGGGAGGCAGAGCCAGGCGGATCTCTGTGAGTTCGAGGCCAGCCTGGGCTACCAAGTGAGTCCCAGGAAAGGTGCAAAGCTACACAGAGAAACCCTGTCTCAAAAAAAAAAATTATTTGTCAGAAACATAAATAAGTTTATAGCACAAACACAGAAACTTCATGTATGCAGATTTGTTAAAATTCGGATCAGCAAAATGGCTCGGCAGGTAAAGGCACTTGCCTTTACAAACCTTACAGCCTGAGTTCAATCCCTGGAAGCCACGTGGTGGGAAGGGGAGAACCAACTCCCACAAGCTGTCCTCCGACTACAGCAATGTTAGTGGAAGGGTAGGGCTGATCACCTACAGAACATGGAAACCCAGACTCTAAGATCAAAGGCAAAAATAAAATGTGTAACCAATAAGCGATAGTTGACCAAGTTTCCTGTGGGGCACAGATGAATCATTTTGTTAGTACTATGCATGCTTGGTAGAATCAAACAAGCAAATCGGTGGATCTCATATAACATAGGCTGAGTTCTCATTATTGGAATGGAAGGTGACGGGTAAGCAAAGGAGTAGCCAGGGTGACCCATCTGGAAAGGACACCAAGTTAGACCCCAGGGTGAAGCAGCACTTCCACTAGAGACAGAGGTAGGTGTGTGTGACCTGATGGCTTTCGTTTACAGGGTCAGTCCGAAGCTGCACTGCATTGTGTAAAGGAAGAGAATTCAGGACTACTTCTTCCCCCATAAATAATCCCCAACAGCTTTATTAAGGCTAGGAGACATAAATTGGATTTTTTTTTTTAAATATTCTGATTTGCTTTGTTTTGTTTTGTTGAGACAGAGTTTCTCAGTGTAACAGTCCTGGTTGTTCTGGAACTCACTATGTAGACCTGGCTGGCCCCAAACTCACAGAGATCTGCCTGCCTCTGCCTCCCAAATGATGGAATTAAAAGGGTGGGCCTCCATGCCTGGCCTTAAAATACTAATTTTAATAAACACTGCTTAACTTCTCAATTTCACAAGATTATTTTTGACAGGAGCTGAATCTTCTTATGAATGTAAATGTCCTTCCAGAAGGAGGAGCTAAGTGGATTAGAATTTGTTCACAGTAAGTGCTTTTAAAACGAGCAAACAGAACAGAGGACATTTTGACTTGGCTCAAAGTCAAAGACCCTGATTGACTGATGTCCTTATCTCATTTTTTTAAGTTTCATTATATAACGAGGGAAAAATCATCTCAAATTTTCCTGGCCCTCACCCTTCCTGCCTCTCTTTGCTTTCTTTATAGTTAAGCAAAGACACTCCAAAAATTGGCCCTTAAAAACATCTTTAGAGCAAGAGTCTGGCTGTGATGTGGCGAGTGTGCTCTGCTTCCTGATTGCTGCAGAGCTGCTTTCCAGATAGTAAAACTCAGATTTCTCATAAACAGACATTGTCTTAATCATTCTCTTTGTTTTGCTTCACAATCTCCCATTGGATCTTTTTCCAGTGTCACCCTCTTCCTCTCTTTCCCACATGTTCGTCATGTAACCTGAGAATCGTGTTTTTTCCAAGGTCTTGCATCAGTTGAAGCCCTATTTCATCCATTGTATTCCTCATTTTTCTCCAACACACCTTCCCATTCATCCAAGTTAAACGTCTCTCTTCTGTTCTCTTCTGCTCTTTTATTTTTCTCTTCTTTCTTAACTCTCCTCTCTCTCTCTCTCTCTCTCTTTCTTTCTCTCTCTCTCTCTCTCTCTCTCTCTCTCTCTCTCTCACACACACACACACACACACACACATATAACAATATATAAATATATATATGTATATACACACACATACACACATATAAACATATGTACACCTTCACACTCTGCTTATAATTGCATTCCTAGACTAAAAGTTTCCATGCTTTCTCAGGACAAATAGTGTGTATTGCTTATCCTCCAAGACTTACAAATGTTTCACTTTTTCCAAAAACACTCCCTAACCCACAAGATAATCTGCTCTAGGAGAGAGAAAAGTTACCTCTCCAGGTCCTCCACCTCGTGGAGCTCTGTGTTTTCCTCAGTTCCTTCTTGAGGGCACTAGGCTGCTCTACTTCACCCATGTGCTACAGTGTGTAGAATGTCTTGTTATTCTCTACCTCAGCAATGGGTTATAAGGACAGAAGCACTATGTCACACCTCTGCAGTCTTTGCCTCCCTGCTCCATTGTGGAGGGGAGAAGGTGGTAGAGGGGAAAAAAAGATGGGAAAACATTGAAAGCCTGGATGTCAATCTCAGCAGCCTTTAATCTTACATTTGAACCTGATACTATTACCAAGACCTAAAGTGTTCCAAGGCAGGAGTCTAAACACAGAGCCCATGTACAATGTGTTTAAATGTTCACAAGCTGTGAATCACACTAAGTGTTCAAATTAGCCCCTCCTCTTATCTTGATAAATGTAATCCCATAACCACAAATTGAAAACTATGAGTAAAAGTAGGATTTGACATTACCAAGTCGACAATAACTGAATATAACTATTGTCACCATTATTCTGTTTCATGAAATTGGGCTAGCAATGTTTACATCTGCAGTAAGGTCCTACATCATTTATAACTATGACTTATTTACTCTATAAACTTCATATTGCTTGCCTTCATTTTAGGAAAATCACTGTTGTAATAACTGAGATTTTTACATTTTTTTAGTCTACTGACAAGTGATGGGATTTTTAAAATGAGAAATAAATGTATCAAAGTTTTAAAATATAAAATGCAGGGACTGGAGAGATGGCTCCATGGTTGAGAGCACTTGCCTCTCTTGCAGAGGACCCCAGTCTGCTTCCCAGCATGCACATGGCAGCTTACATCCACCTGTAACTCCAGTTTCAGGGAATTCAATGCCCTTCTTCTAGCCCCACTGGTACTGCATGCACATGGCACACATACATACATGAAGAGAAAACACTCATGCTTTTAAAAATATATTATAAAGATTACCCTATGGTTTCATCAAAAATATAAATTTCAAAACTAAAACATCTATTTCTATATGATTCAAAATTATTCCTTCCAAAATGCTTTATAAAATTAAATGTCAAAATTTTAAGTTATAATTTAAATCGCCAAAGTTTAAACAAAATTGATTTAGGGAAAGCTAAATTTTATTGACTAAGCATTGAACAAAACAACAAAAATAACAAAGATTATTTCCAATTCAATGTCCATTTAGTTGCTAATGAATAGCTGGTATCATATTCAGTGAATATTATGTCTAGACCCACACACATATAAACTGAAGAGTATTACTGTTTAAAATTGCAAAGGGTTCTTCAGCTGCTATGAGAAACTGTTAAAATATTACACTAATCTATGAAGGACTCCAAAACCAGAATTTAAAATGAAGAGAATCAAAAAATGGATAGTAGGTATCACTGGGAAATGATGCTTCATCAGATGGAATCTATTGCATTTATGCTATCTGCCAAAGGGGTTGATGAATTAAAGATGTTTTTGACATAAATGTCCCACCACTCACAACTTTCCTGCTCACCCAGGCAATGTCTTCATGACATTACCTTCAAATCACCACAACATTTAAAGATAATTCCCTCACATTCTGAGACTTAAGACAGGTATTATGAAAGGATAATCCCCCAGAACTATAAGAGCACTGGCTTAAATCACATCTCATGCCCAACACTGGGCACAAAACCTCAAGAACATCCATGTGTTCTTTGACTAATGTATTTTTCCTGTGTTTGAATAGCATACCCAAGTCTAAGTGATATTTTGTGGTTGATAGCCTCAAAAATTAATAAAAGTAGATGATGAAAGTATATATAAGTATCATGAAAGATGATATTATAAAAAGAAGAAATATTTAGAATTAACAAATCTTTATACAACATGGTAAATATCAGTAACATTTTATATTCTTACAAAATGCTAGTATAATAGATTTGTGTAGTCTCACCATTAAAAACAGATAAGTGTATAAGATAATGAACATGCAATTACCTCAATTCAGTCACTGTTTAACATATACAAATTTCAAAACAGCATGCTGTATACAACAGATCTGTATAGTTTTAACTATTAAAAAAATTAAAAATGAATAAAGAGGATTTTGGTACCAAAAGAAAGAGATTTTAGAAAATACATTCTGGAAATAGAGGCAGACAGATCTCTGTGAGTTTGAGGCCAGCCTAATCTACATAGTGAGATCCAGGCCATCCAGGGCTACATAATGAAACCCTAAAAAAAGTTTAATAATATGGTAATATAATATTTAAATTCAGAAAATATATTAGAAAATAGTGCTAAAGAATATTTATAAGAAAGTAGAAGAGGGCTGGGCGATGGTGGTGCACTCCTTTAATCCCAGCACTCTGGAGGCAGAGGCAGGCGGATCTTTGTGAGTTCAAGGCCAGCCTGGTCTATAGAGTGAGATCCAGGAAAGGCACCAAAGCTACATGGAGAAACCCTGTCTCAAAAAAAGAAAGAAAGAAAGAAAGAAAGAAAGAAAGAAAGAAAGAAAGAAAGAAAGAAAGAAAGAAAGAAAGAAAAAGAAGAAGAGAAGGAGAGAAAAAATGTATGATGTAAGTAAAGAAATTAGAATGGCTGTCCAAGATGTATGTAATCTATGGATAAGAGTCCTAGGGGTTAAGAAAAACAATTATAGCACAATAATATTAAGGTCAAGAACTGAAAATGTAGTTTTCTAGTAGAAAGTTGTACTGCATAAGCAATACAATGACTGAAAACCTACCCTATACAAACGTTCATCACACAACAAAGCTTGAAAATATTAGGAGTTTTTTTTAATGTTTGTTTACAAAATATGCATCAATATCATTAAAATTCTTAATACTGTTGCCTAGAAACTATTATAGAAAACTCATCAAAATCTGAGGGAAATATTTATGCCAATTTTGGGTTCTATACCTAGCTAAACTATCAGCCAAGTATATAGGAAAACTAAGATTTTTAGATACTCATCATGCTTCTAGAATTGTCTTTCCAGTTACCTTTTCCAGGAAGTGTAGAACAGTCAAGCAGAAGGAGAAAGCAATGGAAATTGGGCAACAAGAGTGAGAAATCCACAAAATGAGACTGAATCCCTAGGGTAGCAGTGCTGATTAGGCAAATCCATCTAGCCTGTGACAGACGAAGGATATTGCTAAAGGTGGACATCAATAAGAAAGTAGTGAAGGAATATTCAACTTACACAAACATATCATAGATTTTTCATTATGTTCTGAATGAAAGTATATCAGGCTTAGTCACAATTGCAATGAAAATTTAGCAGAAGAAAAATATCAGGAAGAAAGATTGGAGTTCAGCAGTTAAGAACATGTAGTGCTCTTGTGGAAAACTGATTTGGATTCCTAGCACACCCTCAAGCAGCTCACAACAATCTGCAACACCAGCTCCAGAAGATCTGGTGCCTCCTTCTGGCCTCTGTGGGCACTGCACTCACATGTGTGTGTGTGCATGTGCAGTGTGCACTCCTACACATAATTTAAAGTAAAAATAAATCTCTTTAAAATTTTTCAAAGAACTACTGGTTTTCTTGTTGCATACCTTACATTATCTGCTGGTTGTTAAAACGTTGCACATGTCTGACTTTGATAGAATTCAACTTAGAAGTTAAGTTGAGAAGAAAGGAGTGTTTTATTAGAGTGTTTGTGATGGACTGTAGAAAGGGAGTATGAATTGACCAAGGGTGAAATAAAAAAAATCACTTATCAGCATTAAAAAGTTCATTTTAGATTCACGGTAAGGATTTTAAAGAGCAGCCAGTGTGAGTATAGTCTCTTCTGACAATAAGCACATATACAGTTGCTAAACAAGCAAAGGGTTGGATGTGACCAAGACTGTAGTTTGGCAGACTGAAAATAATGAAGTAAGAGAATGGAAGGGGCTTATGAAAGGATTATAATTATATAGGAATTTAAAACAGGTGATGAAGAAATTGAGACAGCACAAGGATGAGGGGCAGGGAAACAGTTCAGGACCAGTGAATTTCAGGTCTTGATTGCTGGGCTGTGAGATGAATGAAACAGGAGAGGTGGGCATGAGGCCGAGGCTGTGGTAGCCACTGGTGATACCAAGGCTGCACATGTAACTGGAAGAGTGAGCGAAACACAACTGGGTGGAGTAAAAGGTCATAAGAAGAGCTGAAGGGAGTGAGGGACAGGACTCATTTGGATGGTGAACTGACCAGAAGGAATAAGGATGGGAAACTGAAGAGTCTGTTGCTGATAACCACAGTGTGAGATGTCATTCTCTCAATTCGTGTCTGTGACCTTTAGCCTCCTGAATTTAAGAGTTCAGGATGGGAGCAGATGTCTTCCCCAGGGTACAGTCATTCCTGTATACGTGTTGAGGGCAGGGTAGTGTATTCTTTACAAATCCTAGAAGATGATAATGCCAACAGTGTCTTTGGCTCGGAGGTTCTCTGATGACTTTAAAGATATAAATACTATTAAAAAAATCTGCATTACAATCTCTTGTTCACTGCAATGGATATTTATAGGATTCTTCTGTGTCAACTCTATCCTATACCCATATGCTCAAGTCTACACATACAGTCCCACTGTAGGTATATACAAGCTACATGCCATGGCCTGACATCCAGACTCAACTTTTTCATTCACCCTTCATCCTTAAATCTCCATCCTTGGACTCTATTACTGGGATCCTGTCCTTCAAGATCTCCTTTCTAGATCACCATCCTGTGATCTTTCAGTACTCTTCAAATGTTCTTCTTGATTAGGCCCTACACCACAACTGTCTCATATTTTGGATCATATTCAGTTTAAAATAACATAGACAAATTTGTAAAACTTGAATGATTCAGCCCAGTTATGTGGAAGACCACGCCACTCAGCACAGAAGATGCCCATATCACATTCCAGACATTTGTCCTTTCTTCACACTCTCCAAATAATGGAGAAGTGTCAAAAAATGAATGGATGCATAGACTTCCACAGCACTTCTTCTCTTGGACATAAAAATGGAGATGAAACAAAAAGTGAAAGGTGAATGGGAAGTGAAAGTGAGAGTCAAGGTAAAGAGATTATGGTGAAGATGATGGTGAAGTTGGAGATTTTGGTGAAAATTATGGTGAAGGTGAAGATGATGGTGAAGTTAGAGATTTTGGTGAAGATTATGGTGAAGGTGAAGATGATGGTGAAGAGATGATGGCCAAGGTCATGATGAAGGTAAAGATGAAGTATCTAAAGTCTTGTCCCTCACCCTGGGAAATAAATCCATGCTCATATTTCTAAGCCAAGGCAGCATATTGCTCTTCATCTTGCACTGCATAACAATCACCCAGCATGTGCCTGGCACTCTGGCTGAGAAGGATGAGGTTACAAAAATAACCAGGACACAGTCTTCTATGAATCTTTTAAATGCAGATTACAAGTGAGCCTTGGAGCAAGCTTCCTATGCTCTATCTTCTAAAACAAAGAATAATTCCTTTCTCCATACTCTGCTTGATGAAAGTAATTAAAAATCAAATCCAATCAAGATTTTACAAGCAATGGTCTCAAGACTGTGAAACAATTTAACAATTAGTCAGAAAATTGATACAAAATAAAGTTAAAGTTTGGCAATTATGTTAATGCTGGATTTGTAATTTCATGATACTACTTCAAAGTATCAAATTAATTTTTTTCCAGAAGACTGAGAGTTACCAAGCAATGGGCTCTTTTTAAATCATTTGTTGACTTTTTTTCTTACTTTGTATGTTTATGTCTTATTTCTATTGCTAGGACAGAAATTGTTTCTCGTACTTTGTCTTATTTTGGATACAACCCTAAACATCACTCTGGATACACAGGTTACATTTAATTATGTGTTAGAACTCATTTGGTTTGGATTTTGCACCAAAACCTGCTTCAAGAAAGGAATAGTGGGTACTCCTATACATATGCCCAAGAGGCTGTCTTACTTTTCTATTGCTGTGAAGAGACATCATGACTAAGGCAACTTAGAGAAGAAATCATTTAATGGGGACTTAAAATTTCAAAGGGTGAGTCCATGACCACTATGGTAGGAAGCATGGAAGCAGGCAGGATGGCATTAGAGCAGTAGCCGAGAGCTCACATCTTGAGACAACCACATGGTAGAGAGAACTAATTGGGCCTAGCTTGGGCTTTTGAAACCTCAAAGCTCACCCCCAGTGACACACCTCCTCCAGCAAGGCCACACCTTCTAATCCTTCTCAAACAGTTCCACCAACTGCAGATCAAACATTCAAATATATGAGCCTATAGGAGCTATTCTCATGCAAACACCACAAGCACTATATCCCACCTCAGAATACTTGCATAGCCATGTCTACTGCTGCCTTAGTCACAATAAGGAAATGGAACAGCCTAGATGTCTATCAACAGATGGATGGGTAATGAAACTACGGTATGTACACAATGAAATTATACTCAACCATAAAGAAAGTGGATGGAACTGGAAAATAATATATCAAGTGAGATAAGTGAATACTGTTATTCTCTATCATATCTGAACCCTAGCTTCTAATTTTTATGTATGTGTATTTATGTGGGAATGAGTGGGAGGAGAAGTCAGGAAACCAGAAAATGGGCCATGAGAAGGGAGAGGTGGCTATGTGATATGAAAAGGAAAGGGGAATACTAGAGGTAGAAAGGTCCAAGTGAGGAGGGGTGATAAGAGCTGGGATGGAAAAATCAACTGACTCTAACTACAAATGAAAATATCATGCAGAAACCTGTGATTTTCTGTGGAAAGGAAGAAAAAAAGCAAGCTCTGACAGGGACATAAAGGCCTGCAATCTCAACACCTAAGAGATGAAAGACGGAGGCTCAAGAATTTATGGTCATCCTCTACTACATGGTGAGTTCAAGACCAGCCTAGGCTACATGAGACCCTGTCTCAGAAAAGCAAACACACACACACACACACACACACACACACACACACACACACACACACATGCATCACGCAGAGAAGGGGGGAGGGAGGGAGAACATTGTTCAGGTAACTGAACTGTAATTGTGTAAGTGAACATCATTACTCTTGGGAGTGTATCTCCAATTTATTTTCAAAGTTCAAAAAGTGGGGGCGGAGGGGGGAGAAGCAAAAGAGAACTAACAGAACAAATAAACAAACAAGGTTGAAGTAGTTGACATTATAATGACAGTGACTGAAAGTGCTTGCCAGGGGACTGAAGGGAGCAGGAAGTGGGGAGTCGTTGCTCAATGAGCCCAGTTTTAGTTTTCTAAAAAAAATGGAGATTTATGGAGCTAGATTAGGTAGTAAGACACCATGAATGCATTTAGTACTGCTGAACTATGCACTTAAACGTGGTTAAAATGGTTAGTTTTATGTTATATGTATTTTACCATGACTTTTTTTAATTGGGGGAGAAACCCAAATAGAGGAAATATTCACTAGCGGGTGAAGCTACTACAAGAAGTCTTCTATACTTTGTGCCAAATTTCCTGAAATCTTGAAATTATGTCAGTTATCAAAAAATAGTCAGTGTATACAAAGAAATATGCCTAGCATACCAAGTGTCAGAATTCTACTCTGTATGTACCAGAAATCAGGAGAGCACTTGGGGGTCAGGTGCTGGGCACGCGCAAGTGGCCCTGCTACTGTGTTTCAGTAGGGAATGGGCCTGCGTGGTTGACAGCTCGCACTTGGGCTGGGCTGGGCTGGGCTTTGACAACTGCCAAGGAGATACTCGGGAGCTCTGGGAAAATCCCAGCGCACGTGTTTGAGCACCGTCTAGGGCTGCTTGTGGAAGCCCTGCCCTGAGACAGGTCCACCCTTGAGACTCTGTCCAGTGGAAAAGGAAGTTGGTGGAACAATAAGTTATAATTACAAGGGAGACTGGATGGCTGAGACTCTGGGAACCGCTGACACCTCTCTGCTTCTCAGAGCAAGTCAACATTAACTCTTGAAGCTACGTGTGGCTCCTGCAGCACCAGATACTGTCTTCTAGCTCCCGTGAGTCCGTGCTAGGTACCAAAATCTACCAGTTCCTTTCAATAGAAAAAAAGTTTACAACTCAGAGACCAGTAGCTGGACATATGAGATAAAGTATCCCATAGCCCTCTGACTTCCTCTTGAAGAAGGTTAGTTCTCTTCAGTCCTTATGCAGTGACCTGAGGAAGCCCAGGGCGGACTTACAATGTTCAAATTCACTATAAACCTGCAAAGAATTAATCTGAGGAGGTCCGAGGCAATGCACAGATGCTCAGGGAAAGCTTAGGAACGTCTGATGACAATCGAAACTAAGTCAGGAAGTCATTCACATGCCAGGGCCATTTCCTCCACCTCCCCCACACCACTGCCCTGGAAGTCAGTTCTCACAGTGCTCAGTGAGTCAGGCATAAGCACTTTGATTACGGCTCAGCTGATGTCATCCACCAGAGAAGGGGGACGCCCACTGCATCAGAGGAAGAGACATTTGACTAAGACCCATCCACCCTCCGGCCCTCTGGGGAGCCTGACATTTCCAGGACAGGGAAAACAAACTTCCTTTTGAAAGGAACTATGCTTTCAGTGTGGGAAAAAAGAGGAGGGAGAATCGGAGAAGGTCAATACGTGCTCACCCTTGGCAGGGAGCCCACAACCAGGGAAGTTTCTGTTCTTTCAGAAAAGGTAAGGGAATCATAGTGTCCTGTAGGTCAACAGCAGATCCCAGTCACCTCACGTACTCAAAGGATCTTGACCCAACAAAGCCTGTAGGGCATAAAGGCCTAACTCCCTCTCAACTCTACTCCTGTATTTAATGAGTATCTGAGGAGAGGTACTTGATGCTTGCTACCAGGGTCATCATTGGTAGTAGAAGGGATTTGAGATGGATAATTTCCCATAGTGCTCTGCCACTCACTTTACATGAATTGTCGTCCTGGTTTCAGCTCTGCTGCAGTGATCAAATATCTTGACAAAGAGAAAAATGGGGTGGAAGGGTTTATTTGAGCTCACAGTTCCAGAGCAAAGAAGTCATGGCAACAGGACTCACCAGTCACATCACACCCATGGTCAAGAGCAGAAAGTACAAATGCAAGCTCACTAGCTTGCTCAGTTTCTCCACTCCATAGACTCCAAGACCCGAACACAGAGGATGGTGCTGCCCACAGTGGGCGGGGTCTTCCCACATCGGTTAATGAATTGGAGGCATTCCCACATAGATATGCCAACAGGCCAAACTAATCTAGACAACCCCTCACTGAGACTTCCTTCCCAGGTGGCTCCAGCCTGTGTAAAGACAACAATTACAACTAACCATTGTAATGATCTTACCAGAACCTGACAATTTTATCACGCAGTGATGATGGCAGTCTTATTTTATAATGGAGGGATTTGAAACACTGAAAAACTAAGTAATTAATCCAAGAAGACACAGCGAGTGGTGGGGTCAGGGTTTTAAGCCAGACAATGTAGACAGATGCTGTCCAATCAAACTTTATGTAAAGGTTGTGTTTTTGTTTATCTTTGTTGTACGTCGGGCAGCCCTTAGTTACTAAGTATTTGAGAATCGGTTCATGTGCAACTAGAAAACTAGATTTGGAAACTGTATTTCATCTTAAATAGACAGACTGACAAACTCAAAACAAAAATATTAATACTTAACCACGTTCCATGTGGTGAATGACTATGTAGGACAGCCCTGGCATTTTTTAATTGATAGGAAATCAAATGGTAACAAAAATGAATGTCCTCCTTGAAGGTAAGAGGAGCATCATGAACCTGTAGGGAAGGGCATGGACTAATTACCAGGAACAGCAAACCCATCCAGACCATCCTTCAGGCACTTTGGGCCTTGCCTTTTGACTGATGAAGGCATGAATATCCCTTCCCAGATACCTCTACCTGCCACCCTGCCTTCAGCTAGCCCCAAGGAACCTCCTCATAATTCCACCTTCAGTCTGGTTGGCAGGTCCACAACCCCTGAGAGCATGGGTACCTGAGTGTTTCTCCCTCTGAAAGAAACCATGGCCAACATGCAGGGATAACGCTAGAGAAAGATCCACCCCTGGCCACCTTCCCTCTAGTAGTTCACCCTGTGTATGAAAAAGGCTCTGGGTCCAAGTTCAGCGAGGCCCAAGGCAAGACCATATGCCAGCTAACACAGGGAGGACTTCAGGGGAGAAAAACAGGACAATGAGTATGGACTGGATGGTCAAACAGGATGAGACAGTTAATCTTCATCACTGACTTGAATGAATTCAGAATGACGAGAATATGGATGAGGAAAAGCTCTGGGTGTGTCTTAATTTCTTCTGCTGTGGTTACTGTGATGAAAATACCCTGACAAAAGCAACTGAAGGGAGAAAGGGCTTGTTCTGTCTCACAGTTCCAGTGTACATCATCACGGCAGGGAAGTCACAATGGCAGAAGCATGAAGCAACTGATCACCAGGGGTTCTCAACCTTCCTAATGCTGTGACTCTCCAATGTAGTTCCTCACAGTGTGGTGACCCCCCCCCCAACCATAAAACTGTTTTCGTTGCTACTTCATCACCATAATTTTACTACTGTTAGGAATCATAATGTAAATATCAGTGTTTGTCTGATGGTCTCAGGCGACCCCTGTGAAAAGGTCATTCGACTCCCAAAGGGGTCACGACCATAGGTTGAGAACCACTGGATCACACAGCACTCAGGAAGCAGGGAGGGATGACCCCTGGTGCTCAGCTCACTCTCTTCACTTTATACCGCCATTTTATGCAGAGAAGAACCTACGCCATTTCAAAGCTGCCTAGGAAGAATGATCTGGGTTCCCTTGTTCTGAGAGCTTAGCTCAAAAGGGGAACCCCTGAGGATCAGGGCCGGAAATGTCCTTGAAGGATCAGGTCAATCAAAGTGCTCCCATTGAAATGAAAGGCTTTCCAGGAATCCAACAGTGTTTCTCCAATGTCTTCCTTTTACAGTTAGGTGAGCTAAGACTTGGAGAGAAGAACGTAGTATCCTAATTCACACAGCAATGAGGCCATACACGGCAGGTGCAGCAGAGGCCAGGATTCCTGTCAGGGACCCCTGCTGTAGAATTTGAATATGGCTGTGCAAGGTCTGCATTGAAAGGTCTGGTCTTGTGGGGTGTGATGAACCTTTCAAAGGGGGAGCTCAAAGTGGGAGGTGCTTACATCATTGAGGGGGGCATCCTTGAAAAGGATTATGAAACCTTGCCTGTCTTCTAACCTCCTGGCTTGAAAGGTGACCATTTGCTCCTTAATGCATTTCCATGATGGTATATGGACATACGCCTCGCTCGACACAACACCATGCCGAATGTGGCCCAAAGGAAAAGTTTGCTTTATAAGTTAGCTGCCTTAAGTATTTTGCCATGGTAATGTGAAACACCTATTACATCTACTCTAGCATCTCACTAGCCTCACCTAACACAATGGATCCTTCCCAGCACTGACTCTGGCATGCCACAGAAAACAAAGGAACAAGCCCTTCTGATGACGTCTTTGTGGACACTTTCATTAAACCATTTTTACTTGGCGGCAGTTCTTTATTAAAAGCAGGCCAACACAAACTAGACTCATGGAAGTTTTTCTGTTTTTTGTTTTGTTTTATTTGTCGGGTGGTTTTTTTTTTTTTGTTGTTTGCTGTTTGTTTTGCGGGAGCACAAAGTCGGGTGGGTAGGGAGGTGGGAGTGGATCCAGAGAAAGCTGAGGAGGAGAATAAATAAAAAACGTGTGACATTCTCAAAGAACTAATGAAAAATTCAAAGCCAACAATTTTCTTTCGAGTGCCTGTCCTATGTAGTTCTATCTCAGTATTTTCCGAAGGCCCAAGGAGGTGCAGAAAAGAAACACTTGTCAGCAAGAGAGATGTCAGCATCCATGAAGGTGATGAAAATTAAATCCCACAGTGTCTGCCGCCCCTGCAGGAAGAGGATAGTCATGAGTTTAGTTCTAGTCTGACTTTCCTCCCAGCAAACTTAGCCTTTTTGTATTTGGGTCTCCCAGCCAAGTCAACACATTTTCCTTTCTCTCTTTCTAAACAATAATACACACTCCTACTGGTAACTTTGACCCACCCAGCTCCGGCGTGGTAGACTCTGAGGGAAACAGCATGCAAAGCTCCTGCCCTTATTCTAACAGGAACGTGCAGCCTGCCAGCCACAGCCAGGTCCAAGAAGCTCAGAACTGAGAAGGCAGACACAGGCCGGCTGTATGCGTGACAGCAATTCCTCCCATACTCCTGGGAGGTTCCACCAGGGTGCTGCTGTGCCTTTGATAATGCTACCTGTCTCTACGTGCAAACTCCTGGCATCTGCTTTACAGACAAGAAAGAAGCATGTTGCATGAATCTGAGAAGGTCTTATTAATAAAAACAAATCCAGAGCCAGGTATTGGGGTGAATGCTGGAAGATCAGAAAAGCAGAACAAGCCACAGCTACCTCACCTGGCCAATTTATCAGCTGATCCTGTTTCCTCAGACTGGAAGCCTCTGTGTCCTTATCCGAATGGATTTCAGCTGAACTGCTGCTCGAAAGCCTGAAAGCTTAACCAGCCAAAATGCTTCTAGTTTCTGGTCTTCATGCCTTATATACCTTTCTACTTTCTGCCATCACTCCCTGGGATTAAAAGCTCGCTTCCTGGGATTAAAGTTGTGTGAGTCACCATGCCTGGCTGTTTCCAGTGTGGCCTTGCCTCTGGAATGCTAGGATTAAAGGCGTGTGTGCCACTATTTTCTGGCTTCTACATCTAGTGGCTATTCTGTTCTCTGGCCCCAGATAAGTTTATTAGGGTGCACAATATTTTGGGGAACACAATACCACCACAGAAGCACGGATGCTGGAACTTCCCTGGAAAGTTGTCATCTAGCTTTGTGGTTCCAGAACTGAGAACTGAGATCTAGCAACAGTGAGCAGTCTGCTACACCTGTGAGTGGCAGATTTAAAACTCCACAAAAGGTCTCCCAAGACCTTGGAAGGGCTGTTTGCTCCCTGCATATTTAGGAGCATGGCAGAGGTTTGGGTCCTGGTTTTTCTATGTTTTTCTATGGTCTGATGCTGTGCTTGTTTCACATCTTTCTGAGAAATCAGAATTAAAGCCTCTATTCAACATGCCTCACAGAGATGTTCAGAGAATCAAGTCAAACCACCCCCAAAAGTGCCAAGTATTGTTAGTTGATTATTACGACACCTTTCCCTCTTGGACATACTGTCGAACAACTTCTTTAAGATAATGGGTTTTTTTCTCTTTTTTGTTTTTGTTTGTTTGTGTGTGTGTATGTGTGTGTTTATTTTTGGTTTTGAGACGGGGTTTCTCCATGTAGCCCTGGCTGTTCTGGAACTTGCTCTGGAGACCACACTGGCTTCGAACTTGGAGATCTGCCTGCCTCTGCCTCCTGAGTGCTAGGATTAAAGGTGTGTGCCACCACTGCCCGGCAATGGTTGGTTTTGTTTGTTTGTTTGTTTGTTTTTTATCTAAACAACAAAAATTCTCAGGAAGAAACTGAGGCAGGAACACTTGAGCTAAGCCCAGCCCAGGGCAGTGTTATTAGGCATTGTTTTAGCACTACAACCAAAAGCATGACAAGAATCAACTTGAGGGCTGAAAGCAGTCCACTTCCCAGCCCCTGCTTTTACTTTGAAAAAAATAAATCACCTGGGAAGCTGGAAAGATGGCTTTGCAGTGAAGAGCACTGGTTGCTCTTCCAGACAACCAAGTTTTGGTTCCCAGCACCCATCCTGTGCTGCTCTCAAGCACCTGAAACTCCAGTCCTAAAGGGATCTGAAGACTCTGACCTCCTCAGACACCAGCATGTACGCACACAAACACATACACACATGCAATTAAAAATACTATAACAAATCTTTTTTAAAACTCATCCAGCTGGTGGCACATGTAATCCTAGCGCTTAAGAGGCTGAGGCAGGAGAGTCATGATTTGAGAGCCAGCTGGATTATGTAGCAACATCCTGTCTCAAAATAACATCTTCATCAAAAATTACCCCACATGAAAAGGAAGGGAGGACTTGTTCCTCATTCAAGCTATTTCTTTTCAATGGCAATTGAACTGAGCAAAAGCCAAGGGGAAATTATACAAGTTTTAATCTTGGCTCCAGGATTTAAAATCTAGGACACTTCTCATGATTATTGTCCCCTTCTTTTCTGTAAGAATTCATAAGAGTCCCTGTCCTGGGAGTGGGAGATGAGGACAAAGCTAGACAATAAGCCACCAAGCAACAGGCAAGTGACACTCCAGGGCCACCCTAGGCCTGCCTTCCTGCACCCGCCCTCCCCAGTCAGCACCAGCTCACAGTAGTAGAACACTTGATGTTTTTTTTTTTTAATAAATAAATATTTCTCTAGGCAGTTAGTGGAGCCAAAGTATGTGATCCATTTATTTGGAACCGGACTTTTATGTAGTGTTTTATTATTTTTCCCTTGTAAGATGTGTTCTCTTCCCAAGGAAGAGTGCTCATTAATTTCAACCATAGCCCTAAGGTACGCTGAAACCTTTTATTCACACTGGCTATCACACTCCCAAGGTCAAAACAGCAGTCACTTTCTAAGTGTAAGAGGAACCCACCACCACCACCCAGAAGACTCCAGGAGCTAGGGTGAAGATGCGGGAACTTGGGGTTCCCTGGTGTGGTGCTCCCAAGTACGGTGCACCGGGGACACATATTTTCCCTGCCTGCTATTTATTTTCCATGAGTGTGCAACTAAGTTACTGTTGTGTATGATGGGACAAATGTCTTGAAGATTAGATCAAGGTTATTCCTCCATTATCTTAAAATCCTAATACGATGTCTTTAATAGAGTTTATAGGAGCTAAAGTTTCATTCTGTATTTCATTCTATATTAGGCACTTTTGTGTGCATCCTACCTAAATTTCCTAAGTCAAAGGCAGAGTCGTTATTGTTTCATCCACAACGTCGATGAAGGGTTAAGGCACAAGAGGTTAAGTCTACTGTTCAAGGTCATGCAGCTGTCTCCCATGGACACACCCTCACAGCCAGACTCCCAAGCCTGCAGAAAGCAAAGACTGCCTCAGAACTGACTACCCTGCCTACTAGTTAAAAGAAAAAGATCACTCCTTGGGTGAGATATTATCCTGCCTACAAGCACTCAGCTTTTCTAGGGTGACCTTGCTGAGTTAGCTGGTGCATAGAACCGGAGGAGCTGGGTTAATAGTGGAAAAATACTTCTACAGTCTCAATGACTTAACACAGCAAACGTTTGTTTTCCTCTTCTTTATTTCTGCTGGGAGTCTATTAGCCAGCTCTGGCTGCATGACCCCCAAGTTGCTGGGGAGCACATGGAAGAGTTGGTGAATGGTACAATGGCTAGCACTGGGAATATCCATCCTCAAATAGTCCTTTGCTAGGAACAAACATTTGTGAACTCTAAAGTTGCCTTTTCTCCTGAGAGGCACCCTCCAAAGCCACCAAGACGCAATAGGAGTTAAAGTGAAGCTGCTCTCCAGGGACTTGGTAGAGAAATCATTGCTGTCAAGAATCAGGTTCCAATCCCGAATCTCCCATTGACCTACATTAACTGGGGCAAGCAACTGCTTTTCTAGGCTGCATTTCCCTCCTTTCCCGAAGGATATGATTATGCTCCTCCCCTTCAATGTCCCTAACATCATACTTTATGAGTCTACAAACGAATGTCCTTTACTGAGGACATGCCCCTAAGGCGATATTGGCACCCTCCCGAGGATATGGAAACATCTCTAAAGCAAGTCTATTTGTAGCACAAGTCAACTCCTGGTTTTGCTTGGTTGGAGTCTTGGGGAGGCCCTTTGCCAACCTAATAGAATGGGGTCAGCAGTTCATGGCAGCTCTTGGGCCTTTGGATATGTTGGGTGCTTTTTTGTTGGTTTTTACACCTAGTAAAAAGCAATTTCCTCTTTTCAAAGGGCTTTTACTTTCTGGTTTGAAAGATGAGTGGTTAGGGGAATTTTGCTTGGGTTGGAGGTTTAAGATGGAAAGGTCATCATGTTTTAAGGCTGAAGATCTGGGTACAGAAAAGACAGGTAGTCATCCAAGTCACAGAGAGCGACACAGGCAGACAGTCAACCACTCTCCAGGGTAGACCTCACCCCTAGCAGGAAATAGCTCTTGGACAAAAAATCCCTGCCACATGGTCCATGATGAATGAGTATTAATAGCCCCCAAATGGATTTCATATCCCTTTGAACAAGAAAGGAAAGAGGACTCAGTAGAGTAGATTTTGGCCCAAAGAAAGCCTAAAGAAATGCCAGCTGGGACATAGTCATGAGCCAACCCAGGAGATGGCTCCCCTCTGGTACTTTCTGAGAGTGGAGTAATTTTACCTTTCTCAGAAACGGGATTAAAGGCAGGTATGAGAAGTGCCCAAGAATACACTGAGCCTCTCTGTCTTACAAGCCAGCCTTGGCCATGTCCACACCGGCACCTACACAGCTCACCCTCTATCTACCTTGTGTCTACACTGCATGCTTATCACTGCTCCATCTCACCGACCCCTAGAGAAAATTTGCACACCAAGGGAGCCAGCCTGCAGCGAAAGCACAGAGCTCGGCATTAACCCATCCCCCTCCAGATGTGTCTCAAGCCAAGTTGCTTTGTTCAATTTCTTCTCTGTCACTCTGGGCAGATGCCTGCTGACCAACAGAATGTAATTCTCATGGGCTCAGGGACAGCCAAGCTGACCCAATTATACCCTGGGGGTGCTAGCCAGATCCTAGAATTGTTACCATGGTGGTCTCTGATGGCTCAGCATTCTCTCTCTCTCTCTCTCTCTCTCTCTCTCTCTCTCTCTCTCTCTCTCTCTTTCCAAAAGCTGCTCCTCAGTTTGCAGTGAAGAAAATAAACCTATATTACATCCTTCTGGGAGGTTTGAAAGAACTGCTTCAAATAGCTGACATGTCCTTTGATCTTTACAGAAAACCTACGGAGAAAAGGATTATCATTCTCATTTTAAAATGAAAAAGCCAAAGCTCCCAAAAGTCTGAGTGACTTTCCAGGCTAATGTTCCCAGGTACCAAGTCACATACAGTTGGACCTTGAACTTGAATGCTCTGGCTCCAAATCTAAATTTTGCTACCATTTTCTAGACATTCGTATATGGTCTTAGTTCATTTGGTGTTGCTATAACAAAGCACCTGAAGCTCAGTACTTAACAAAGCAAAGGTTATTCAACTCATAGTTCTAGAGGTCCAAGAGGGTGGTGCTAACATTAGCTTTTAGTGCAGGCTTCATGGAGGACAGTGTCACCCTATGGGGCTACATGCAAGAAAGAAGTCACAGACATCACATAGGGCTGGTGAGATGGCTGAGTACATGCTGCACACACCTGAGCACCAGAGTTTAGATCACCAAAACTTATGCTAGGTGGGTATGGTGGCCCACCTGTCATTCCAGTCTTGGAAGGAATAAGGGGTCCCCAGAGCAAATTGGCTGGTGAGATTAACCATGTCAGCAAGCTCTGAACTTGACTGAGAGAACCTGTCTCCTTGAAGAAGGTTGAAGAGCAATGGCGGATGATTCTCACCATCAATGTGGGCCTCCACATGCATGTGCATGCACATACATGTGTACTTATACACACATATGCCCACATACATGCAAATATATGTACACAAACACACACACAAATGGAAAGAGAAAAAAGAAAAAGATTACACAGCACAAATTGAAGCAAAGGAGTCGGGAGGGGCCGGGCTCACCCGGCTCACTCTTCTGCAGGAATCAACCCACCTTGTAGACCTAACCCCACCCCAAGACCAGCATTCATCCTTTCACAAGGAAGTCATGATCATAGAACTTTTGACCTAGACCACCACCTCTTAAAAGACTACTCTTCAATTCTATGAGAGTGAACATCAAGATTCCCAATATGTGAAACACTGAGGGGTAAATACAAGGCATACTAAAGCACAGGACACAGGTTCTTAGTTGGATGTCACCAGGCTGACTGTCCCCTGATGAGAACATCAGAACCCTAAGATGTGTTTGCCCACAGGTCGCATAAATAGAAGCCAGTGTTTCTCACATCAAGGAGACAGCTCTCAAGAAACAATTAAGGACTTAACAGAAATCAAAGTCAAGATAATGGGGACCCCAGGTCATATCCTGCTCCAGACAAGAGACTATCAGTGGGTGAGTGGGAGGACCAGCCCAAGGCCAGCCCTCCCCCTGCATTATCCCAATTGCTAAGGACCATATAGTGGAGAAATTTGACTCACAGTGATCGAATGTCTCACTAGTGACAAATGCCAGGAAGCTCCTGCAGGCCTTTGGGCTAAAGACTTGTGAGATGCCCCAGCAGCTCCTACCCCCGTGGCAGTCACTGATCTTAGCAGGAAGTAGCCACAGAATTCACATGGAGTGCCCAGGCATCCACTTCAGCAGCGGAAGGCGTGGAAGGAAAGACCCACTTGAGGGAAAACAGCCACCTCTGCTGACCAAATGCTCACAATCTGGACTCTGGTTATCTGCAAAATGCATGGGGCAGGGGAAGGGCCTGGAAATACTGCATCTCTCTGCCTGTAACTTTGATTTTCACAAGGATGCAAACAGGTAGCAGGTGATCTCACCCCCAGGTCCCCACCAAGTGCAGGAGTACTTCTCCCTGCCCGCGGAACGTAGCAAGCTTTCTTGTCGGACTATCTTCGGACTTCCAGCCCACAAATGCCATGGAGGCTTGTTATTCATTATAAAAATTTGCCCTTAGCTTAGGCTGGTCCCTAACTAGCTCTTATAACTCAAATGAACCTGTTCCTATCAATCTACATTCTGTCACATGGCTCAGTTACCTCTGCTCTGTGCTATATGTCTGACTTCTTCAGAGTCTTTTGGGATCCCTCTGGTGTAGTCCAAGCACCTAGATTCCTCCTCTTCCTCTCTTTCCCCAGAAATCCCACTTATCTCTCCTGCCTAGCTGTTGACCCTTTGGCCATTCAGTTATTAAACCAATCACAGTGATACATCATCACACAATGTAAACAAATATTCCAAAACAGAGGAATAATTATCTCCAAGGAAGAACATTCCAGAAGGGTAGGTTTGCCCTTAGGGCCATGACTGCCTTGCAGCAGACCTAGAACAAAAGTTTATTTTTCCATTCAGTGATAAGATGTTGAGCCTATGGAAGACTTCCTCACCTGAACCAAAGGCTCCCAGTGCATCAGGTCCCCCATTGACCTGGAGTCACCTGTTAGCTATTAGTTGTGGATGATAATGTTTTAGCACATACTACTCTAGAATATTCTTTTTACTTTCTATATCTGTCATCTTCCCCAAATCTCATTCAACCCCAAAAGTTATTAATTCAGGAAATCTATTAGCAAGATAAAAACAGGGGCTAGCAACCAAGGAATAGAAGAATTAACGTTTCTCCTTTTTTTTCTCACTGTATGACTTAAAATGTATCATTTAACCTCTCCACAGTCTAATTTCAGCTACAAAATAAGGAAGGCATCCCTTAGAGCTAAATATGAATGAGAGTGCCCAGTCAGACATCTTCAGCATAACTGTGCTACTAGTAAAATATATAGATATGCCCATGGTGATAAAAGAAAAAAGATAAGGAGATGTTAAAGACTCACTGCTTCAAACAGATGAGATGGCTCAGTTGGTAAAGACGATTGCCACGAAGCCTGAAGACCTGAGTTTGATCCCCAGGACCCACAGAGTAGAAAGAGAGAACTGATGCCTGCAAGTTGTCCTCTGACTTCCACATGTGCACAGGCACATGAATACACACACACACACACACACACACACACACACACACACACACACACACACAAATGAACCAAAGTTTTCTTTTAAAGAACCAATTCCCTCTCTAATACCTATGCCCCAAGCCTTCCCTGACAGCCACTCACACTTAACATGATCCAAAACTAATGGTTCCCTGATAGACCAGCTCAGACAGCTGCTCCCACATGAGGCCATACGTTTCCTGATTGTTCAAAACCTGTACATAGAGGGAAGCTACAGAAAGTACCATCTTCACCTCTGTGGTCACCATCATGGCTCCCCCAGGAAATCAGGAAAAGACAATTCATCCAGGAGGAAGTGCTGAGCCTACTCAGCAAGCTCATCAGGGTAATTGCTAAACTGTTAGCTTCTCTGAAATCCTAGGTCACAGAACAAATTCACTAAACCACAGAAGCCTTCTTTAAACAAGCCGCTGCCCCCATTTACCCCACACACTCGTCCTGCTTCCTGTTTGGTATTTTGTCTTTAGCTTCTCAGACTCCTCCCTGAAGGCCCCCAATGAATCATGAAATGATAGCAGGCTGATTCCTAACCTACCTACCTCACCCCTAGCCTTCCCTATTCCCCCCACCCCTTACACTTTACCCTCCCATCTTGGTCCATTTACTCAGCCCTCACACATTCTTCAAGGTGAAGCTTCTTCTAGAAACCATAGATATCTAGCAACTCCCATGCCTGGAGAATTGTTCTGAGTTCCAACAATACAAGCAGTTTGGATAACCCTGTCTTCCATTGCTTTGTACTAGTTTCTCTCTCTCTCTCTCTCTCTCTCTCTCTCTCTCTCTCTCTCTCTCTCTCTCATCTTATGCAAGTTGATGATTCTCTTCAGTTATGCGTAAGTCAAGAGCAACCCTTAGGCTCCTCCTAGACCTTAGGAGCACTGGTAGACATTAATAACATGAAAAGACCATGGTATAATAGCCAAGTTGTAGAATCAGCCCAATCATCTATCCACAGATGAATGGAAAAAGAAAATGTGGTGTATGCCACCATTATGTGTGTGTGTGATGGAATTTGACCCTGCTATACAGAAAAGTGAAAATATATTGTTCACTGGGAAATGGATAGAGCTAGAAACTGTCATGAGCCAACCCCAAAAAGACAAATATCGCAGAATCATGTATTTTCTAATACGTGAGTCCTAGATTTTACACACATATACACCATCAATGTAGAAGGGTGACTATGTCAGAAGATGAAAAGGACTAGTAAGGCAGGAAATGGGGGGTGGTAGATGATGATGGAGACTGAATACAGTCAAAGAACATGATAGGATAGAATGAAAATGTCATTATAAGATATTATCTTATCATCTCTTTGCAGTAGTTCTGAAGGCTCAGTGGTTAAGAGCATTTGCTGCTCTTGCTGAAGATCCAGGTTGGGTTCCCAGCACCCACATAGCAGCTCATAACCATCTACAACTCTAGTTCCAAAGGATCTGACATCTTCTTCTGGCCTCTACTGGCACTGCACATATGTGGTACACAGAAATCCATGAAGACAAAACAGCCATACATAAGAGATGTACAAATAAAACTTAAAAAAAAAAAGACTCACCACTTTGCCCAAAAAATGAATATTAATCATATTTGAAGCAAAGATGTGGTAGCTGCCGGTAAACTGAAACAATGCCTGAATCCAGCTCTGTCAATCTGTGGGAGACTCGGAAGTATTTCCCATTTCTGAGAGCATACTTACAGATATAACCAAAGACACCAGCCACCCCGGCCATAGGATCCCAAACCTGCTTTAAATATAGACCTTGACCTGAGCCCACAGCAGCTGGCCTCACCAGCCCTGGTGAGTTGGCCTGGGAAGAAGAATCAAGACATTCTTATCTCCTTGAAGTGAAGATGGCCTAGGGGAAGATAACCCAAACCTGACTTTCTGTTCTGAACAAAAGGATTCTTGCCTCATTTCCACCTTTCAGAAAGAATGGGAAGACTGTATGGGAGAAGATGAAGGGAAGAGAGAGAGGCTGACTTCCCCATTCCGTGTTCCATCTGTAGAACCCCAGAGGAAGAAAGGACCACTCTGCACACCAACACAGGGAGACCAAAGCCTGTGGCCCTGTGCCTTGCCTTAGAGAAAGGCTTGTGTTTCCTCTCAGCAAACCTCACTGCATGTACAAGGAAGACAGTTGATGGCCCAGATCAGGTTGGATGACCTCAAAATGCTTCATAATCAGCAGTGTCAACTCTCAGGGAGCAAATCACGGAATGGAAAGACAGCTGGAAGCCAATGTGTCACCAAGAATCTCCTTAGACATGAAGGAAACTAGAAATGAAGTGACCCTTGGCTCTGGTGACCAGGGACTACGCAACCTCAGCATCTTGCACAAGTCCCCCCACCCCCATGCTCTCCAGGTCCCATGTAACAGCTTCTTAGCATACTATCCTTTGAGAAGTTCTACATTAAAAGGAAAAGTGAAAGAAAAGAGGAAGTCAAGAGGATTGGAGCTCCAGAAAGCGTGATCAATTGGCAGAATCTCAACTACAAAATTCAGAAACACTTGCTCCCTGAAGAGAGATATTAACATGGTAATTTGCATATTCAAATACATGAGGCCAGAGCTCCCATCCAGACCAGAGGTGAGTGTTTGGGGTCATACCCAAGGAGGCTTGCCCCTAGGTCCCATCCCTGGGCACCAGCCTTTCCGGGGGAAGACCCACCCAACTCAGCCCCAGTTGCTGGCCAGCGGGCAGGGCTCCCGCAAGAAGGTTTCTCTTCTCCAAGACCCCCCAGCAGACCCTGCAATCTACACGCCCCACCCCCACACCCATCTCCCGAGACCCCCTCCACTTCCTGAGACTTAGAGACCAGCCCCCAGCTCCCATCTGGCCCAGAGAGCTCCCATCCAGCCCAGAGAGCTCCCCTCTGACCCAGAGAGCTCCCATCTGGCCCAGAGAGCTCTCATCAGGCCCAGAGAGCTCCCATCTAGCCCAGAGAGCTCCCACCCAGCCCAGAGAAAGAAAGAGCTCTCATTGGACAAACAGCCGTCATTGGACCAAGAGTAAACTCAGGAGACAGGGAATCTGCCAGCCCTGATTAGACCAAGAGTGGTTTTCTGAGAAGTAAAATCCGCCACCTCTCATTGGACCAAGAGAGGCTTCCTGAAACGCCAAATCTGTCAGCTTTGACTGGACAAGAGCCCTGATAAAACCAAGAACAAATCCACAAGGAGATGGGCAGATGTCAAGGCAGAAGTACATACAACAGCATAAAGAGCAATACAGCATCACCAGAACCTAGCCCTCCTCCAACAGCAAGACCTGAACATCACAAAGTGGAAGAAACAGAAGAAAGCAACCTTAAGAATAGCATCATGAAGATGCTAGAGGCCTTTAAAGAAAAAATCAAAACATGAAATTGAGGAAAAGATAAACAAAAAAGTGGAGGAAATCAATAAAGAAAATGAAAAGTCAAACAAAAAATGGGAAGAACGCTATAAAAAACTAGAGGAAAAGACAAATAAAGCAAAAGAAAACAATAAATCCCTAAAAGGAAACCATGAAAAAGTAATGAAACAGGTGAGGGAAACAGTCTAAGACCTGAAAAGGGAAACAGAAAAAATGAAGAAGACACAAATAGAGGGAATGCTGGAAATAGAAAATCTGAGTAAATGAATGGGAACTAAAGATACAGGTATAACCAACAGAATGCAAGAGATGGAAGAGAGGATCTCTGGCGTTGAAGATACAGTAGAAGAAATAGATTCATCAGTCAAAGAAAACCCTAAAGCCAACAAAGTCATGAACCAAAATGTCCAAGAAATCTGGGACACCATGAAAAGACCAAACCTATGAATAATAGGGATAGAAGAAGAAGAAGAATACCAACTCAAAGGCACAGAAAATATATTCAACAAGATCATTGAAGAAAACTTTCCCAACTTAAAGAATGAAATGCCTATGAAGATACAAGAAGCCTATAGAACACCAAACAGACTAGACCCCCCAAAAAAAGTCCCCTCGCCACATAATAATTAACAACTAAACGTACAGAATAAAGAAAGAATATTAAGAGCAGCAAAGGAAAAAGGCCAAGTGACTTATAAAGGCAAACCCATCAGATAATACCCAATTTCTCAATGGAGACTTTGAAAGCCAGAAGGACCTGGACAGATGTAATGCAGACACAAAGAGACCATGGATGCCAGCCTAGACTAATATACCCAGCAAAACTTTCAATCATCATAGACGGAGTGAACAAGACATTCCAAGACAAAGCCAGATTTAAACAATACTTATGCACAAACCCAGCCCTACAGAAAGCACTAGAAGGAAAATTCCAACCTAAGGAAGTCAGATACACCCACGAAAACACAGGCAATAGATAACACCACAGCAGTAAACCCCAAAGAAGAGAAGTACACACACACTACCACCAAAAAATAACAGGAATGAACAATCACTGGTCATTTATATCCCTTAATATCAATGGACTTAATTCACCAATAAAAAAAAACACAGGCTAACAGAATGGATATGAAAGCAGGAACCATCTTTCTGCTGCATACAAGAAACACACCTCAAATTCAAAAATAGACACTACCTAAGAATAAAAGGCTGGGAAAAGTCTTTCCAATCAAATGGTCTTAAAAAGCAAGCTGGTGTAGCCATCCTAATATCCAGCAAAATACACTTCAAACTAAAATCAATCAAAAGAGATCAAGAAAGGCATTTACATACTCATCACAGGAAAGATCCACCAAGATGAAGTTTCAATTCTGAACATTTATGTACCAAGTACAAGGGCACCCACATATGTAAAAGAAACATTACTAAAGCTTAAATCACATATAAAACCCCACACATTAACAGTGGGAGACTTTAACACCCCACTCTTATCATTGGACAGATCTGCCAAATCAAAACTTAACAGAGAAATAAAGGACTTAACTGATGTTATGACTCAAATGGACTTAATTGATATCTACAGAACATTCCATCCTAACAAAAAAGAATATACCTTCTTCTCAGGACCCCATGGAACCTTCTCTAAAATCGACCACATACTTGGCCACAAAGCAAATCTCAACAGATACAAAACAATTAGAATAACCTTCTATGTTCTATCAGACCACCATGGTTTAAAGTTAGGTTTCAACAACAACAAAAACTACAGAAAGACTACAATCTCTTGAAAACTGAATAATGCTCAACTGAATCACCAATAGGTTAAGGAAGAAATAAAGAAATTAAAGACTTCCTAGAGATCAATGAAAATGAATATACCACATACCCAAACTTATGGGACACTATGAAAGCAGTGCTAAGAGGGAAATTCATAGCACTAAATGCCCACATAAATAAGTTGGAGAAATCTCACACTAGTGACTTGTCAACATACCTGAAAGCTCTAGAACAAGAAGAAGCAAAGTCTCCCAGGAAGAATAGACGCTGGGAAATAATCAAATTGAGAGCTGAAATCAATAAAATAGAAACAAAGAGAACAATACAAAAATTAATGAAACAAAGAGTTGGTTCTTTGAGAAAATCAACAAGATAGACAAGCCCTTATCCAAACTAACCAAAAGGCAAAGAGAGAGCATCCAAATTAGCAAAATCAGAAATGAAAAGGGAGACATAACAACAGACATTGAGGAAATCCAGAAAATCATCAGGTCATACTTCAAAAACCTCTACTCCACAAAACTGGAAAATCTAAAAGAAATGGATAATTTTCTGGATAGGTCCCACATACCTAAGTTAAATCAAGACCAGATAAACTATTTCAATAGTCCAATAACCCCTTAGGAAATATAATCAGTCATTAAAAGTCTCCCAACCAAAAGAAGCCCAGGACCAGACAGTATCAGTGCAGAATTCTACCAGATCTTCAAAGAAGAGTTAATACCAATACTCTTTAAATTGTTCCACATAATAGAAACAGAAGGAACATTACCAAACTCCTTCTATGAGGCTATAATTACCCTGATTCCTAAGCGAAACAAAGATGCAACAAAGAAAGAGAACTACAGACCGATCTCCCTCATGAACACTAATGCAAAAATACTGGGAAACAGACTCCAAAAACACATCAAAACAATTATCCACCATGATCAAGTAGGCTTCATCCCAGGGATGCAAGGGTGGTTCAACATACAAAAGTCCGTCAATGTAATACACCATATAAACAAACTGAAAGAAAAAAACCACATGATCATCTCACTAGATGCTGAAAAGGCATTTGACAAAATCTAACACCCCTTCATGATAAAGGTCTTGGAGAGATCAGGAATACAGGGAACATACCTAAACATAATGAAGGCAATTTACAGCAAGCCAACAGCCAACATCAAATTAAATGGAGAGAAACTCAAAGAGATTCCACTAAAATCAGGAACAAGGCAAGGCTGTCCACTCTCCCCATACTTATTCAATATAGTTCTCAAATACATGAGGGACCAGATTCTGTTTTGATTGGCCAGTGCCTGCATTGTGCTGCTTGCTAAATATTGTGGTTATAAGCATTGCAAGGATATATTCAAAGCAACTGAATACTAGCCATAGTAGTCATTTAAGGACCCCTATTTGTGACAATGATGGGTAAATAAATATGTGGAGCAGAAAGGACAGAAAGTTGCTTAACCAGGGGAGTTTTTGTTTCTTTCTTATGCTTGCTTTACCCAAGATATGTGGAAACTTAAGGGCAATGAAAGAAAATAACTTCTGTCCCGATGTTTTGGTCTAAACAGCTATAGTGAATCGTATATGACTCTGTTGCTGCTTCATGTCAACCCACCCACAGCATCCACTGTGTCATGGCTATCTTGCTCACCGAGAAAGCAAAAAGTGTCATGTGACTTGCTCCACCACCTAGACCCACCTTGGTGTGATGTGAGTGGCCCAGCCCTTGCCCCCATCCTGCCTGACTCATTCCCACCCACCCCAGATCTTCTGGCCCTGCTTTGATCTGATGTCCCTACCCTTAATCATCAAGGGACTGCTTATCTAAACATTATTGGACTTTGGAGAAATTACACTACAGAAGCCAAATAGATAAATAAACGCTGATCCTTGACCTCCACTAGACCAAACTTGGTAGTCCCCTGGGGATGTTTACTTTGGAGAAGCTGCTTCAGATCTGGACTCGTTCTTTAGGGAGGGAGCCAAGGGAGTCAGGTCAATCCATGGAGAGATCTTGGGGAGGGGGAATATAATCCTGAGGTTCGGATTTAAGAAACCCCACAAGTAGCATCACTCTTGATAGCCTCTGATGTGAGGTAAAACCTTCAATGGATGAGTAAGAGATTGTCTTCATTAGTGACAAATACCATAGCCAAGAGCAAAGCTCTCACATGAGACAAATGGCCTTCTGAGTCCTGGATTCCAAAATTTCCCAGTTTTGACCATACATCCCATACACCAGGATGTTCTTAGGTCCCAGGAAAACCTGGATGATGACCATCACAGTCCATGCCCCCAACATTAGAATAAAGAAGAGCCTGTAAAGTTGGCAGGTCCCCACCCATGGAAGAAAACATCCAAAGAGGAAAAAAAATAAAAAACCTTCCTGTTGGACACTGTGGTCAACCTAACAATCAAATGAACAGAAATCACCCAAAATTTTGAACAGTAGACTAAAGAGAAGAAATATAATTTTGTGAATCCCATGCAATAACTCAAACTAAACTTGGGAAGTAGTTTCCAGTGGTAATTTTTTGCTTAATGAAATAGACATCATATAATAGTGGCCAGTGGCTGGGCGAGAACATGTGATCAGGTCCTGCTCCTGACATGAAAGCAGTAGTAATTGGCCTATGGGCATCCCTGTCCATACTGCTGTGGCTTACCAGCCACATGAGTGAAGGTGACAGGAACATGGCTACAGGGTCTCCAGTGGACCTGCCCTGGACACACAGCATGACAACAAGATAGACACCTGTACTTCTGCACAGTCAGAACTCAGAGATGCACAGTGCCACGTTCTCAGGAAGCTCAGCCTAACTGACCCATGTGTCATGGTGACCACCCAAAGCACAAACAGGGAAACAGACTGGACGAACTAACTTCTCCTCCGAGGCAGACTCGAAGGCCTTTACCTTCTTCTGCCCTATTGTGTTTCTTACTTCCAAGGTGAATTTACTGAGGTTGTGAGCTGATTCTTTTCAATTAAACAAAAACAGATGCTTTGAGCTCATCTGCCTTAGGAAAAAAATAGAGAAGAATGTTTTCAAAGTATCCTGTCAGAGCTAGTGAGAGGGCTTGGTGAGCAAAGACACTTCTCAACAAACCTGAAGACCTGAGTTTGATCCCTAGACCCACATGGTAGAAGGAGGAAACGGACCCATGTGTTGCCCTGTGACCTCTACTCACATGCCATGCCATGTGTGCTTACACACGCACACGCACACACACACACACACACACACACACACACACACACACACAAATGCAATTTATTCTGTAGTTGTTTCTATGCAAACCACATGTCATGGTGCTATCTTGCATCTGTTTTAAAGGACCATTATTTCCTTTTGGCTCAGTCTTCTGCTCTGTGTCACACATGTAGAGAAACACTTTCAGGAAGACTTGCTGAGATGTCTATAAAAAATGTTTTGGTCACTGAAGAATGCTAAAGGTATATAACTAATGAAGCCTGGGCTCTACAATATTCCCCTGCATTCCCAGCCTGAAAAGGGAATTCAGAAATGGTTGCCTCTGCTCTATAAAAGTCACCATGAAATCTCCATTTCAGAAGAAGATGGCCCGGAGCACATGCATCTGGTCGTGAGAGGCATTCTACCCACTGCTACATTCCCCTCTGTGATATATGTAAGGGCAGAGTGGAAGTAAACGGAGTTCTCACAAGCAGAAATCAGCTACTGTGCAGGGACTCTGGCCTGAGTCAGTTACAAGTCCTCCACTAGAGCCTGTACCAAGAACTTCTCAAGACCCACAGTGAAGCCAAGGCAAGTGCTGGAAGAATCAAGTGAGCTCTGGACAGTGTCCTGCTAACTCAGAAAGAATCACAACTCTCTACAACTCCAGTTCCAAGGAAATTAATGTCATCGTCTAGCCTCCATGGACATTTGCATGCATGTGCACAACCACACACACACACACACACACAGAAAGAGAGAGAGAGAGAGAGAGAGAGAGAGAGAGAGAGAGAACTTGAAGAAAATAAATACAAGTTTTTATTAAATTGTCAACTACAAGTGTAGCTATATAGCTGTGTGGACCACATCTAACTCTGTAAAGAAGTAAGCCACTGTGTTCTATTGTCTAAAGTCCATGAACTTGTCTGAGCTACCACCATTTCCTGGTAGAAGCACCCAAAACTGTCATTTTCCTCTCCCTACATCTCTTTCTCCTTCCTTCTTTTTTCTTCTCCTGCTCCTATGGTTCATTTGCATGGTGAAAGTATCACAGTTCTTTACAGATTCAATCTGAAATTCAGAAGCATCAAATACTTCTGGGTGAAAGCAAGCTCCCAGGGTATATAGTCTGTGTGTTCTTTTTGATGTCTTCGGTGCTTCTCTCAAATCTTTTTCTCCATTTTCTCCATGATGGTGACGTTGCTAAGAATCCAACTCCCTTCAAGTAACAAAGCCTTCTAATTATCGGTCAAAATTAGCTTCCACTAATAACCTCTGTTGCCCTTACAGTGATTATTGCTATATATTGTTGAGCACTTAGGTTAACTGTCAAGACAACCTGACTCTAGGGGAGAGGTGCAGATTGTTGGCCTTGTTCCCTTTAGTAAATTTACAAAGAATGAATTCAGTAAAGTTTACCAGGAATAAATTCAGCTTGTAGTTAGCTGGACTATTACAAGGGATGGAGAGCTGGAGGAAGAGGTGAGTATTCCTGCAGCATGGGGTACCTGTTAGGTAACAGGTACCAAACAGAGCAGAAGAAGGCAGGTGTTCACATCACATGACTGTAGTCATTCAAGAATATTCTTTTGGTAGCTTTTTCTTCCTCCCTCCTGCCAGAGAGAGGAACATCAGAGACCAATCACAAGTATATCACCATCAACAGCCATAGTGATTGCAGAAATATTTTAGTTCAAAAGCATGATGGCCCAACGAGTCGCATTTGGCCGACTCACCATGTAGGATCCAGAAATGAATCCTTTGACAGCCAATCACAGCCCTCAAACAGTGTGCAAGAGCAAACACTGTTACCCAGTTATGACCTCATTCAGCAAAAGCAAAGAGTTGACCTAAGAGCTGGGTGTCAAACCAAGCAGGTGGGCGCATGGATGTTAGGAAAAGGCACTACCACTGAGCTATCCCTGGAGCCCTAAGAATCTTACAGAGAGAAGTCTCTCTGACCTTATCATGAGTTCATAATGTTTTCTAGAAGTCAGTCTTAAGTATTTAAAACAATGGTTCTCAATACATGGGTCACCTAAGACCATCAGAAAGCACAGACATTTACATTATGATTCATGATAGTAACAAAATTACAGTTATGAAGTAGCAAGGAAATAATTTTATGGTTGAGGGGTCACCACAACATGAGCATTAGGAAGGTTGAGAACCCACTGGTTTAAAGGATATCATAAATGCCACATCATGTTGGAGCTAAATGCCATTTTCTAATCCAGGTATGACTTTGTGATGACTAATAATGATTGTCAACTTAACAGGGCCCAGAATCACCTAGGAGATAAGATTTGATTAATTGAAGTGGGAAAACACAACTTCACATCGAGAAGCACCTTTCCCTGGGCTGGGGTCCTGAACTAAATACATACATAATAAGTGAGAAGGAGAGCTGAGTGCCAGCCTCCATCTCTGTCTCTGCTTACCAACTGTATGTGCAATGGGGCCGGCTACCTCACACTCCCACTTACCGTGACTTCTTCACCATGACAGACTGTACCCTGAAACTGTGACCCAAATTAAAGCCTTCCTCCTTCCGATGTTTCAGTCCAGTAGTTTGTCACAGCAACAGAACAAGGAACTAATACAGTCCCTTTACAGATGAACTGTCTTACCAAGGTCACAGGCTGGTAACGAGCCAGCTTGCTAGACTGCCTGTGACAAGCTTTTATTCTGTGCTGTGCCCACACAAAGGCAATGGACATTTGAGCAGACTACCAAGCCACGAAACAGATTTCAAAAGGATCCAGGCCTTTCAGCATTCGTCCATGGACCATCAGGTAACAAAGTATTCCCAGAAAGACAGATCTCTAGTTGAAGGCTTGCCTGTGGTTCTTCCAGAAGATTCTGGCAAAATAGATTTAAGTATACCTGACCTCTAACTGGCCTAACCTCCAACAACGGATGTGAGCCCTGGAAGTTTGCTTCCTTCCACAGTGTGCTGGCCAGGATGCCTGTAAAGGTGCTGACAGCTTCCAGACACCTGTCCTTTCTCAGGCCCCTGAGAGGGTGGGACCATTCTCAAAGAGGCCAAGACTACAGGAAGCAGTTGACTCACTCCAAAAAAACTTTACCACAGCTCATTAACTCTTCCTATTAGTCCAAGGCAATCCAGGACCATCTGATGTGAGATGTGGGATCTGGAATGAGAAGGCCCCATAGCCCAGCCTCATGGCTTTCATCCTTTGCACAGCTTACTGGACCCAGCATCCCATCAGGCCCCATAGCAGAACTAAAAGGAAGACACAAGCTGCTTTTCTTCGTAGGATGAAGGGTGGCATGATTTCTACATTTGTATGGTTTGAGGGTAATTTCTGGTGTTTTTTTTTTTATAAACTAGAATGAAGGAGAAAGGGGGGATAAAGAGAAAATAGGGGAAAGGTCTTCAAGGAGCCCTGAAATATAAACACAGACAGTTTGTGCCTCAAAACAAACAGGAACTATCTTGTAGGGTGCTGTAAACAGAGCCGGGCAATAGTCAGTCTGTGCCCGTGCTTATGATTAAATGAGGTGTCAATTTTGGCCTTACTCTGAAAACCAAAAAACAACTTAATCTGCAACTTTTCTTTCACCTTAAACATGTCTAGCCAGACATGTTCAGAGATTACAACAGAAAAACCAAATGCCTTGCACTGTCTGAATATCCATGGAACCAGAAACGAGATCTGTGTTTCTGTCTTGGCCTGACAGCACATGAGGCAGTGTGAGGAAATCCTTCCTCGCTGTAAAATTAGAAGCATGGGGGCTGCAGAGATTTGAGTCACCAGTTCAGGGCACTGGCTGTTCTTCCAGAGGACACAGCCCAAAGAGGGCATAGATTTAAAGATTTGGGAAAGAACATGGTTGTTTATTATTGTTGTTATTTGTGTGTATATGTGCCGTGTGTTTTCAGGTGCCTATAGAGGCCAGAAAAGAATGTCAAATACCCTGATGCTGGAGTTATGGTTGACTATGAGCCATCCAATGTGGGTGTTGGAGTCTGAATTCAGGTCCTCTGGAAATACAATAAACAACCTTAACCACTGAGCAATTTCTACAGCCTCAAGAGCACAGGGTTTTATATCATAACAACAACTCATACGAGAACTATGTCATTAGTCAATAAATTTACATTTTGAAGATGATCAGTACACATTTTAAACAAAAGAATATCAAAAGTTTTCTGAAAAACTACCACAGTGCATTACAGGTACAAAGTCTGAGTGAAAAGGATGATTTGTGAGGATGTGACCCAACCTAAGCTAGCTGTTTGAGGCTCCATTTTATGGGCTAAGGTGAGTCAACACTAACTAAATCAATGGAACCTTCCTGCCCTAAGGCCAAGGTCATAGGTGCATGCCAGGAGATACATAGGTTAGAGAGGCAAAGGTCCACATAGCAGAGTCAATGTCTAGTTTCAGAGATTTGCACTTCATCCCTAAAACTCATGAATACAACCTCTATATGCCAGGGACCAAAAGATGAGGCTGTGAATACTATTCCTACACTGCATCCCTACCACAGGAGTGATGCCGTCCATGTTTCTGATGCTTTTGTCTGCTTTGAGGACCCTTTTTCTCCTACTGTGTTGTTTCATCCAGCCTTAATGTGAGGGGAGGTACCTAGTCTTACTGTAGCTCGATATGCCATGTTTGGTTGATATCCCTGGGAGGCCTGCCCTTTGCTGAAGGGAAATGGAGGAGGAGTGGATGGGGAGGGTGGAAGGTGGGAGGGACCGAATGGAGAGGAGGGAGGGGAAAACTTGGTTGGGATATAATATATGAAAGAATAAATTTTAAAAAAAAAAAAGAGTTAGAGCCCACCTCCTCTCCTATGAGAGCAGCCATGGGGAGGAAAAAAGGGACAACTCCATCAGCAAGAGATATTCAAATATATAAAGCACCAGGAAAAGGGAAGTGGGAGGGGCTCGCTCTACATTTCCTGGGAGGAGGGAGTGGAGTTGCCTGTGAACAGGAATGGGGCAAAGGAGGAGGAAATAGATCAGAAGACAGGGAGAGGCAACACGGGATCTACTCTTGCAAACACCCTTCGTGGGCACGCAGACTCAACACAGACAGATGCTCCATGGAGAGCCTCCACTTATGACACCCTGTCATCTGCCCCTCAAAAGAGACTCACATGCTGCCACTGGGACAAGAGGACCCCCATCAGAGAAGACAAGGGACTGGTCCCTCCCTTCGTTGCTGCACTTACTGAGTGGTAACTGCACACTGGCGCCACCCACACATCAAGATGACCCTTGTGATCACTGTAACTTACATACCATCTCCAGTCAACAGATGACAAAGCCAAGGGTCACAGTCAAGAGTTCCCTGCACAAAGCATCGGGTACCCAGGGCAGTCTCCCTCCACACTCCTTACTCTGTTCATTAGACCCTAATGCCCCTAAGTCCACAGACTTGGCAGGAGTCAAAGCTGGGGCCCAAGAAGACTCCAAAGAGAAACCTTCCGCTGAACTGAATCCTAAGGGATGAGGGAGAATTACTCAAAGATGGGCAGGTGGATGAGTAACACTGTTTCCACCAAGGATCCAAGCAAAGCATTGTGTGAGAAGGAGTCCAGCCTGGACGGAAATGGAGACACGATGAATGGTGTTGTTATACTGGAAGACAACCATGAAACAAGGGAGGGAAAGGAGGAGGGAAGGACAGAGGGTGTAGTGCTATTTGCTCTGCCCATGACCTTGGGCTACAGGGCCCAAAGGAGGCGGTGCTTCCTGCCTGGTATGTGACCTCTTAAAAGGAAAGAGAGAAGGGTGACATGCCCCTTCTCCCTGCTGCCTGAGAGATGGATTTGCTCCGCTTGGTCAGATCAAAGGACGACTTCAGCTGTCTACTCCCTTCTGTATTCGTGAGTGTATTTCCTCAATTTATATCTTAATAAATCCCTATTACCCATTAAATGGACTCACATGGATTGATCTTCCTAGGAGGGGGGAAGAGAAGGGAAGGGGGAGAGGAGGGGAAGTGAGGGGAAGGGAGGAGAGGGGAGGGGAAGGGAAGGAGAGTGCAGTGGTTACTCCTTCTGTTGCTGTGATAAAACACCCTGACAACATAATTGAAGGGGGATAGAATTGATTTTGGCTCACAAGATAATCTACTCTAAGCATGCCCAGAGCCTTGTCACCAGGTGATTTCAGATCCTGTCAAGTTGCCAACCAACATTAACCATCTCATCCACCATGATTGGCTGTATCCTTGAACGTGATCAAATCATTGAAAATGCCATCATGAAATCCATCCCTGTGTATAAATATAAGTGACTAAAAAAAAGTTTTCAGAAAGAAGTTCCTCCTGCCAACTTGACTGAGCTAAAGCTGACCTTCTTTAAGGTCACACTTCCCTCCATGGTCCCCTGAGATGGCAGTACACATCTCCCACACTCCTCCATTAGAGCTGGGACACAACACGTGGCTTTCACTATCTGGAAAGCCCTTCCCTTTGGCGGGCATGTTGTCTGGCTCTTCTCCTCCCTGACTCTCCTCATAGATCCATGTCTGCCCTAGAAAATCCCATAATACTCACTAAACACTGCCAAGCAGACAGTAGCCTTCATCCCAACCCTATGCACTGCCGCCACCTGGGTGACAATCCTCCCAGCTCTATGTCCCCAAACCACTTGTTTACACCACAATTACTTCACTTCCAAAATCTTTGTCTCTCGGACTTCAGGACCCTCCTCCAGGGAGACATTCTGTCATGGAAGCAAGCAACCCGTTCCCTATTTCCACTCTACTCTCCTGCTTCCCAGAGTGCCCAAGCTCTTGACACCTTTTGTCCAAGGCTTTTCACATTCCTGCTTCATCTCCATCTCATCTATACCAGACCAGGCCGGCAGAATATTAACACCCTCTATACCTACCCTCTTCTGCTGCATCCTGCCTTTTTGCTAAGTTCATCTAGAAGCCAAGAAGCCAAGCTCCATGCTCCCCAGGATGAAGAGCAGAACTCACAACAACTGTGGAGAACAGCCATTCCCAGCACACAGTGTTTGATCTCAGCTGAAGTCTAGCCTCTGCTCAGGAGGCCTGCCTCATTCCGTAGTTGCATTCTTTCCTCGTGGTCTGCAGCAAGATTTCATACTCCACCGTCTCTATGAGCCTTCTCCATAGCAACGAGGTACCTCCATTGTCCATAAAGCATTTTTTCATCTGATTTTGAAAAGAAAGGATATCTTCCAGTTAATCTCCCTCTGTCTCCAAAACCAAAATATTTCTCAATCTAGACCCATGTTCCATCCTCAGACAGTTGTTTCAAAGTTCATTCCTCTTCAGTTTTGGACACCATCTGTGCAGCATGAATTCTTCCTCTTTTTCTATACCTTCCCTCTTCATCCATCTCCTTAAATCAATCCATCTCCTTGGATTTTAGCTTATAATTTTTCTCGAGCTTCTCCCACCTTTAAAATAAAGAGTGGCTGTGTCTAAAGATACCACTCATTTTTAATTACATCACATTATTTTGTATGTATATATATATATATATAGACCCACACACGGAAGTCAGAGGACAACTTGTGAGTGTTGGTTTTCTCCTTCCATTCTGTGAGTCTCAAGGATTGAACCCGGACTATTTTGCTTGGTGATAAGCACATTAAACCTCTAAGCTATCTCGCTGGTTCTCAAAGACTTCACTGTGAAACCTGAAACTTATAGACGAAAACAGGTAGTACCCTACAAGATACAGGTTTGGGAAAGGACTTTCTGAATAAGAATCCATTTTGTCAGGAACTAAGGCCAACAATTAGCAAATGGGACCTTGTAACATGAATCTTAAAAGGTCTTATTAATAAAAACAAACCTGGAGCTGGGTATTGAGGTGAACGCTGGAAGATCAGAGAAGCAGAACAAATCACAGCCACCTCACCTTGCCAGTTCCTCAGCTGATCCTGTTTCCTCAGACTGGAAGTCTCTGAGTCCTCATCCAAATGAATCTCAGCTGAACTGCTGCTCAAAAGCCTAAAAGTTTAACCGGCTCTAGTTCCTGGTCCTCACTCCTTATATACCTTTCTGCTTTCTGCCATCACTTCCTGGGATTAAAGGCATGATTAACCATGCCTGGTTGTTTCCAGTGTGGCTTTAAACTCACAGAAATCCAGATGGATCTCTGCCTCCCAAGTGATAGGATTAAAGACATGTGTGCCACCATTTTCTGGCTTCTGTGTCTATCTAGTGGCTGTTCCATCCTCTGACCCCAGATAAGTTTATTAGGATGCACAATATATTGGGGGACACAATCTATCACCACAGAACCTCACAAAACTGAAAAGCTTGCTGTCCAGCAAAGGAAAAAATCGAGTAAAGAAGAATTCCACAGAGTAGGAATGAGGGAATCTTCACTAACTATCCATCTAACAGAGAAAATTAATATCCAGAAATCCAGAATATATAAAGAACTCAACAAAAAAAAGTCCCATTTTAAAGATGGACTACCGCTGTGGGATATCTTTCCATACGCTATCAATATGTGTAGCTAGAGTTTTCCTGCCTGGCCCACAGTCAGGGCAAATCTCTTTCACCTGCCAGTCCCACAGCCTCTCAGACCCGACCAAGCAAACACAGAGACTTATGTTGCTTTCAAACTGTATGGCCGTGGCAGGCTTCTTGCTAACTGTTCTTATGTCTTAAATTAATCCATTTCCTTTAATCTATACCTTGCCACATGGCTCGTGGCTTACCGGCATCTTCACAAGCTGTTTCTCATCGTGGTGGCTGGCAGTGTCTCTCTGACTCAGCCTTCCACTTCCCAGCTTTATTCTCCTCCTTGTCCCGCCTACACTTCCTGCCTAGCCAATGGCCAATCAGTGTTTTATTTATTGACTAATTAGCAACACATTTGCCATACAGAACTTCCCACAGCAAATATGTGTTGCTATGATTGGTTAATAAAGAAGCTGCTCTGGCCTATGGTGAGTCAGGTTATATCCAGGCAAGGAAATCCAAGAGAGAGACGGGAAGAAGAAAAGCAGAGGTAGAGGAGACACCAGCCTTCTGCCCAAGGAGCAACATGCCAGCAGGCCACGGCCATGCGGCAATACATAGATTAATAGAAATGGGTTAATTTAAGATGAAAGAGTTAGCTAGCAAAAATTCTTAGCCATAGGCCAGACAGCATGTAATTAATATTAAGTCTCTGAGAAACTATTTTATAAGCAGCTGCGGGACTGCAGGTGAGAGAGATTTGTCCCAACCTTGGGCCTGGTGGGACACAGGAAATATTTCGACTACACACTATGGCTCTGAATAGAAAGTTAGCAGAAAAAAAAAAGAAATAAAAATAGCTAAGAATTATCACAAAAAGTGTTCATCATCATTAGCAATTGGGGAAATGCTAACTAAAATGACATTGAGATTTCATTAAACCATAGTCAGAATGGCTAAAACCAAAAACAAATGGCAGTGAGGATGTGGGGAAAGAGGAGGCCTCATTCACTGTCGGTGGGATTGCAAACTGGTGCAGCTACTATGAAAGTCAGTGTAGAGAACCCTCAAAACTATAAAAATAAATCTACCATATGACCCAGCTAGACCACTCCTTGGCATGGGACTCCACATCCTACTCCATATTTATTTAGTCATGTTCATGACTGTTCTGTTCACAATAGCTAGGAAATAGAAACAACCTAAGTGTCCTTCAGCTGATGAATGGATAACAAAAATATGATGTATACATGTAATGGACTACTATTCATCCTAAAATAAAAACAAAATCATGAAATTTACCAATAAATAAGTGGAACTAAAAAAGATTATACTGAGTGAGGTGACTCATTCAGAAAGACATAGGCTGCATGTTCTCTCTCACATGTGGTTCCTAGCTCCAAATCTTTAGATTTGAGTATACAGCCTGAGGTAACATGAGAAGCCAGGCAAGTAAAGAGGTTCCATGGACCGAGGAGTTGGGGGAGAAGCAGTGCTAGAGAGGGGTCTAGTAGCAACAAGCTGATATGAAGGGGAAATTTGGAAAAAAATGGGAGGAGGTGTTATGCAAGTCACTGAGGGACAGATGCAATCAATAGTCCTACCCAGCTATAATACCCACAAGTCACAATGGCCAGCATGGCAAAGTATCTCCAAAGGTGCAGTGATGGCACTTACTTCTTAGGAATAACCAACAGCCATCTAATTGGACATAAAGCCAGCTCAATAGAAGGGAAATCATGCTTGGTACTGTAAACCCAGCCAACTCCCTGTGGCTGGTGAGGCATGCATCCTAACCAGTATTCTTCCCAACTTCATTCTAAATATCTGTCCTTACAGACACAAATAAGGGTAGCTCCTCTACCCTGCCCCATCCAAGAAGCTTCTTTTAACAACAGCCATTGCGGAAAGCCACAACTGGTCAAAATACAGAGAATAACTGACTATGGGAACCCCAACCCCAGTGGATACATCTACAATACAATATACCTATAACTATAACTAAGACTATAACTATACCTATACTATATAACTATAACTAAGACTCAGGAAACATCAAGGAAGATGGGGTGTAAACATTATTATAGCCAGAGAATCAGGACATCTGCTGTGAGACAGTATCCTCCATGTCTGACAGGGCTGGGCTGTACCCACAAAATCTCACCAATATGGCTGCCTAAGCAAGATCTATAAAATGACAGCAGAAGTTGGCATGCCAACGTAAATGAGGCAGTCTTCCCCAAGGGTGAGCTTCCTGAAAGGCTGTGCAGTCCCAAGTGATTAGCCCTAAACACATACACATAAGCAACATTAACTGGACTCAGGAGGTTGTGTTTATATATCTGTACATATGCATATGTGTGTTCAACAACAACAAAGAAGAATCCATGAATCTGAGAGGGAATAAGGGTGGCAAGAGAGAACACAGGAGGGCTGGAGAGAAGAGAAGGGGGAAATTATGTAAAACTAGTGCTCACGTATGAAATTCTCAAAAAAAAATAAAGCATTCTGTTCTTGTTTCACATGTATATTTCTTAATTCATGGATAGCATCAATATATTTGGAAGGGTTTTAGTTATTTATTATATGTGTGGGTTTGATGTGTGCCAGCCACAGTGCAAATGTGGAGTCATTTCTCTTCTTCCATGTCTGTTTGGGTTCTGGAGATTAAATTCAGGTCAAAAGCCTTGGAAAGCAAGTGCCTTTACCCACTAAGCCATCTCGCCAGCCCCTCTGTGGTGGTTTGAATGAACATGGCCCCCAGAGGCTCATAGGGTGTGACACTATTAGGAAGTACGGCCTTGCTGGGGGAAGTGTGCCACTGGGGGTGTTCTTTGAGATTTGAAATGCTCAAGCCAGGCCCAGTGTCTCTCTTCTCTTCCTGCTGTCTGCAGATCCAGATGAAGACGTCTCTTCAGCACCGTGTCTGCCTGTGTGCCGCCATGCTTCCCGCCATGACAACGATGGACTGAACCTCTGAACTGTAAACCTCTGAACTGTAAGCCAGCCCCAGTTAAATGTTTTCCTTTCTAAGAGTTGCCATGGTCATGATGTCTCTTCACAGCAATAGAAACCCTAAGATATCCTATTTTGAGTTTTTATTATATTCTCTGCTGTTCACTTATCTGTCAAATTTTCTATCTCATTTGTTATATACATATACATATAATACATACACATATAAATATATGTATGTATAATGTTTTGGTATTCTGAGTTTTCACTCTTTATATCTAATGGTTACACACCAATCATTGATTAAAGGTATTTCTTGAATAGACCCAGATCCAGCCTTCTGGGTGGTCTGTGCTAAGGACAAGATATCCCGGAAATCACTTCTTCTCTTTGTGGAGGTGGGGGGCTCCACGTTGGGGGTGGGGGGAGGGAGACTAAGGGAGCTTGGCAGTCCCTTCTCTAAAACTTCACTTAGAGTCCTGCTTGCAACACTGTGGCTCCAGGTTCTGGAAGGGGGGTAAAGGTGGAGAGAAAGGAGAAAGGGCACGTGGCCTGACTATGGGAGATCGAACACAACTAATCACTCAGTGGACAAGCACCCTCCCACCCCACCTGCGTTCTGTTCCTCGCTCCCTTCGCCTCTGATTCCTAAGCTTTTCTTACTGGCTTCATGCTGTGGATATCGCTATATGTAAATAAACTCTGATTGGCCAATAGCCAGACAGGAAGTATAGGTGGGACTAACAGAAAAGAAAATTGAGGGAACAGAAAGGAAAGAGGGAGACTGCCTGGAGCCGCCGCCAGGACAAGGAAGATGTAAGGTACCAGTAAGCCATGAGCCATGTGGCAAAGTAAAGATTAATAGAAATGGGCTAAATATAAGAGTAAGAGCTAGACAATGACAGGCCTGAGCTAATGGCCAAGCAGTTTAAATAATGTAAGAGTTTGTGTGTTTATTTTATAAGTGGGCTCTGGGACTGGCGGGACTTGGTGGCGGGAGCTGGAGAAAAATTCTCCAGCTACAAATGGCGCCCAACGGCTCGAGTTTCCACCTTAAAGCTACAGCTTCATCCCCTCCTCCACCCCTACTGATAGTCGGGTGTTCTCTTTCCCTGAAGGAAAAGGAGGGCAGGAGGGGAGGGAGGGAGAAGGAAGCGGGGAGAGAGGGAAGGAGGGTGGGAGCAAAGAAGAAAGGGTGGGAGGGAGGAGAAAAAAGGGAAGATGGAAAGTGGGGAGAAGGAAGGGGTGAAGGATGAGAGTAAAGAAGGAGGGGCAGAAAGAGGGAAGGAGGAGACGGGAGGGATGCTGGGAAAGCAGGCCTTTGTTGAGCACCAGTTTGGTTCTGCGCTGCTCTGGGCCCACCACACTCAGGCCAGGCAGGCCCCTTTGCTGAGCACTGGCAGCCTTATTCTCATAGTACCTGTGAGGGAACACTTCTCAGCCATATAGGTACCTCGGCCAAGGTCGCACAACCAGCAAACGTCGGTTTTCCCACCCAGGGCCCCGTGACTCCCCAGACCCACCTCCTTTCAGCTGCCTTGGATTGAGGAAAATCCAAAGCCCTTGGGATTACGGCCACCTCCGAGGTAGAACGCTTCATTTAAGGTGGTCCCAACCTCTGGGTTTGGCCTTGGAGGTCCTTCCACACTCTGGTTCCCCCAAGTCTTGCTGGCCTCCATTGGCAGCGGGCTGAGTATTTTCTCCTCTCTGGAAGGGGCCCAAGGCACTGTGTTCTCAGCTGCTTGGGCTGAGATCTGAAGGCCAGACCAGCCTCTGACGTCACTCGGCGTGCCCGCCACTTCCACCGGGCGGTTTATGCTGGCACAGCCCAGAGCAGGGCTGGCGGGGAGAGGTTCAGCCCAAACAGTGTTAATAAGAGGCAGCTGGACTTTAAAAGCCTCCTTGACAATGTAAAGAAACGAAGTCAGATGTTTGTGGAACCAGTGTTGAAATGGATGTGCTGGAGGCTCCTCCCTGCTTCCGCCCCTGAATCATCCAGGTTCAAGTGTAGGCAGAGTCAAACACTGGCTGTGCCAGTCAGGGTCCCAGGAACCAGGAAGGTGTCACATTAAACAGCTGTTCTTTTGGACTAAGGCCCTATAAGGCAACATTGATAATGTGTTTGAATGATAAGGGAGAGGGGGCACAGAAATTGTTACCTTTGAGGATTTACCTAAAAGCTGCACTTAATAGAATTGGAGGTGTGGCTTAGCCATCTTCCAGAGGATGTGAAGTTCAGTTCCCAGCACTCCGGTCACACAGCTCACAACCACCTGTAACCCCAACTCCAGGGGAACCAATGCCCTCCCCTCTGGCCCCATTCACACAGATGCATACACATTAATAGAAAAATCTTTAACGCATAAATAAACAACAAAATACCACCACCACCGTAGCTGGGTGGATTGTGGACACAGACAGTACTCTCCGGGGATTAGAAAATAACCAGACCAGACAGAATGTCCTTACCACAGCTATTTCTCTTGTGGTTTATTCTCGCATCTTCCCCTCCAGCGACTCCAAAACCTCCTGACCAGAGGCATTAGCTCCTCCCTACCTCCTTGAAGCCCCCGAGCAGACCTCTGGAGCCCACAGGGTATGTTCTGTCCACCCTTACTCATGAGACGCTTGGCTGAGGCCATCTGTCATTTTTGTTAGCCAGTGACTTCTATAGATGGCCCTGTGAGGAAGTTGCTCTTCATATTCAGGCCAAGGAAACTCATTAGGAAGGGCTAGTGTTCTCCCTCCTTCTCAAATATGGGGCCTTTGGACTCCGCCATGTCTCCTTCCTTGCCTACTCTGGTGGTTTGGATGTGAAATGTTCCCCTAACAGCTCACATATTTGAACACTTGGTCCTCAGCTGGCAGTGTTCTTTGGGAACCTTTGTTGTAGAACCTTTGGGAGGTAGAGCCTCCCTGCAGGAAGTGGGTCACTGGGGGCAGGGGGGTCTACCTTCAGTTTTTTTTTTTTAGCCCATCCCACTTCCTGTTCACTCTCTGCTTCTGGTGTGTGAATGCAGTGTGACCAGCCAGCCTCCTGCCTCTGCCATCTTGCCTTGCACGCCTGCTGTCTTCCCTGCCGTGATGGACTGTATCTCTTTGAAAGCGTAATTCAAAATAAACTCCCCCCCCCCCCGCCCCAAACTGCTTCCGCCAGGGTATTTTATCACAGCAATGGAAAAGTGAGGCACTCCGCCGTGAAACTCTGGGCATGGGGAAAGTTTAGTTGAGGTCAGGAGTTTCACATCTCTCCTCCAGAGACATAAGCTGAGACCCCCAACAGCGGGAAAGAATTAGCCAGAGGAAGACCAAAGGAAGCCTCTTTCATTCTAAAGAGCAGCATGTGTGAGCCAGGCTTAGGGGGACGGGGGGGGGGGGGGGGGGGGGGGGGGGACGGGAGAGGCTGAGGCAGAAAGTTGAAGAGGTAGTTTGTGCAAAGGTCCTGAATCAGAGAAGAACTGGCCATCTGGTGCAGCCGGGAAGTGCCAGGTAATGACAGCCGCACTGATGAGATTGCATTACACATTTAAGAACCAGTGAAGGAGCAGAACCAGCTTGGACAGACCCTGCTGGCCACAGAGAGCAGTGATGGCCATCAAGGACACTATGAACCACAGCATAAGAAGCTTTAGTTACAAACGCGAGCTGAGCCAATTTGCTCTCTAAGGTGGTTTCTCTAGCATCCACGTAGAGCACACATTGAAGAGAGACTATAACAGGTATGGAAGTGGCTAGGTAATATACAGTGGCTTCCTGGCTTGGCTACCTCCTCTATGTGCAGAGCAGTGGACATAATTGAGACAAGTTTTGTAAACAGAGCCAATAGAACATTTGAACACGATAAAGTACGACAAGAAATGTCTTTGGAGGCTCACGGATGCCACTTGATGGTAGAGTGTTCGTCTGTGTAGGGCCCCAGGTTCAGTTGTCGGAACTGAGAAGGGAGGGAAGAAGGAAGAGAGGATAGAAGGGGGAGGGGCTAACAGCAGCTATGAGCCAGAGCTGGGCTGGGAACTGACCGCTGCTTAACCGCAGCTTAACAGCCACCCTGAAGTCAAAGGACACCTTTGCTACCCCTTCCTTCCCCTTCCTTTCCTTAGAAATCCCACTCCGAGGGGCTGGAAAGGTAACTCAATGGTTAAGAGCACATACAGCTCTTCCAAAGTTCCAGAGGATCAGAGTTTAATTCCTAGCACCCACATCGGAATACTCACAAAAGCCTCTAACTCCGTCTCCAAGGGATCCAACACCCTCTTCTGGACTCTGAGGGCAGCTGCATTCATTCACATTCACACACACACACACACACACACACACACACACACACACACACACACGCTTAAAAAAATAATAAATCTCGGGGGCTGGAAAGATGGCTCAGAGGTTAAGAGCACTGGCTGCTCTTCCAGAGGTCCTGAGTTCAATTCCCAGCAACCACATGGTGGCTCACAACCATCTGTAATGAGATCTGGTGCCCTCTTCTGGCGTGCAGGCATGCATGCAGATAGAACACTGTATACATAATAAACAAATAAATCTTTAAATAAATCCCTTTTTAAAAAATTTAAAGAGCCGGACGGTGGTGGCACACGCCTTTAATCCCAGCACTCAGGAGGCAGAGCCAGGCGGATCTCTGTGAGTTCGAGGCCAGCCTAGGCTACCAAGTGAGTTCCAGGAGAGGCGCAAAGCTGCACAGAGAAACCCTGTCTCGAAAACCCAAAAAAAAATTAAAAAGAAAAGCTTGCTGCTTTGGGAGCAGGGTCATCAGAAGCAAAACAAGCTCTGGGCTCACTCCACCCCACCCTCCTCAGTCCCCATGTGCCCTCCCTCTCATCCTCCCTCCCCCCTGTCAATCTCTCTCTTCCCGCTTCACCCCTCTGTCCTGCCCAGATCCGAAGTCCAGTTTCACCCGCTTTCCCAGCAAACTTTCTCTTCCCAGCTTGGTGCCATCTGGTATAGGAAGCAATCCCTCCGGTGTCCCAGACTGAAGCAGTTGCATAATATTCAGCCAGGCTCCCAGAGCTTCACAAAGCCATGCTCCCAAAATACCCTGTGAATGAGCCCTAAATAATGCATGAAATTGTATCTGGCCTGCTATGCCCAGCACACTCACATAGGAGGTGGGGCGTGGCCAGGCCGGACCAGACACCTGATAGTTTCTCACCACTAAAGAGTGACTGGAAAGGGGATTAGGATTAAATGGACAGAGGGTAACTCCAGTGATTTAGGCCTCAGTGTGAGGCGCTGACAGGAGAGCAGTTGTCAGGGCTGGGCCCTGGGACCACAGCCCTGCAGTGAACACAAGGGACACTTCATGGAGACCGGAAGCCCCGAGTCACTCTTGTCCTTGCTCATTCACCACAGCCCCTGTGATTAAGTCTCTTTAGTGGATGGAGTCAGCACCAGCCTACCCATAGCACACAGTTCATCAGTGCTGTACTGAGGCTGGACCATTGTCCTTCTCCAAAGCCAGGCTTCGGTCTGTGAGCGGCCGTAGCCACAATGAAGTCAGATGTCACATATACAGGCCAGACTGGGGTGTTGGACACAGAATGCAAGGTGGTATTCCAGGACAGACTGGAGCCCATGAGGAGGTTCCGTGAACTGGAGAATGTGATGCTCTGTTGTGGGATATTTGTACACTGTGTGAAGATGTATTGCTGCGATTGGTGTAATAAAAAGCTGGATGGCCAATAGCTAGGCGGGAGGTATAGACAGGACTTCCAGGCAGAGAGTAAACTCTGGGAAAAAGAAGGCAGAGTCACCAGCCAGACTTAGAGGAAGCAGCATGCATGGAGAGATGAGGTAATAAGCCACACAACATGTAGATTTAAAAAATATGGGTTCATATAAGTTGTAAGGGCTAGTTGAGACAAGCCTAAGCTAAGGCCGAGCTTTCATAGTTAATAAGAAGTATCCGTGTCATTATTTGGGAGCTAGCTGGTAGGACAGAGAAAGACTCAATACAATGCTTACCTACACTACCAGCTACTGAGAGGCTGAGGCGGGAAGATCACTTGAGCTCAGAAACATGGCACCATTCTAGACAACAGAGCTCTCTCAAAAAAATAAAGGGGATAGCTGGGCGGTGGTGGCGCACGCCTTTAATCCCAGCACTTGGGAGGCAGAGGCAGGTGGATCTCTGTGAGTTCAAGGCCAGCCTGGGCTACAGAGTGAGTTCCAGGAAAGGCACCTGAAAGGATGCCAGGCCTGGCAGAGAGGAAACACAGGAAGAGAGGCACAGAGAGAGAGCGTGGGGGTGCACGTCCCACTTTAAGACCGGGATGCAGTCACCCGCTGATGACATAGGTGCCAGACAAGACCCCGAGCTGAGCATGTACAGAATCCTAACAGCGCCAAAGCTACACAGAGAAACCCTGTCTCAAAAAATAAATAAATAAATAGATAGATAGATAGATAGATAGATAAATAGATAGATAGATAAAGAAATAAAGAAATAAAGGGGCTGGAGAGAAGACTCTGCAGATAAGATTACTCCTGCTCTTGCAGAAGACTTGTGTTCACTTCTTAGAACTCACATGAAGGCTAATAACTACTTGTAATTCCAGTCTCGGGGGATCTAATGCCCTCTTCTGGCCTCTGTAGGCACTGTACACATGTGATGCACAGACCTACATGCAGGCAAAACACCCATACACATACAACTGAAATAAATAAATAAGCTTTCTGGGTTTGTCCCTGTTGAAATTCTCCGTGTCACCTGTTTTAATATCATGTAATTCTAGTCCTGATGCTAGTTGGACTGCTCAGAGGTCAGGAAAAGCAAATCAGAAAACAAGGATGTTTAGTCCCTGGGACCACAGAAGAGAAGCCAGGCTTCCCAGTTATGAGCTCCCTTCCCAGCTATGGGCTCCCTTCCCACCTATGGGCTCCCTTCCCACCCATGGGTTCCCTTCCCACCCATGGGCTCCCTTCCCACCTATGGGCTCCCTGGCTTCCACGGCAGAGCTTGAGAGGCCTATGCTGTTTGTTACTCTTAACCCTGGCTCACACTCCAAATTGGGCCCTGCTAGTCTCTGCCTACCTCAGGCCCCCTCTGCAAGCCAACCTCCACTCCTTCACCCACCAAGAAAACCATGGGCTACCTTTCCTGGGCCAAGAAAAGTAACTAATGCATAGATAGTCTACCACATACAAAAAAATGAATGCAATATTTAAAATGTCACATAAATGACAAAAACAGAAATCATTTAAAATCTTCTCCCCCAAGAAACTGCCTCTGAACCCCCATCTTTACTAGGGACTCTTTGGGCATCATAGCACCTCTTAGATTTTACTCAAAACACCTGTCATTCACTTCTCACTCCACCTTCACCCGGCAGCCACCAGACTGCTTAGAAACTGTTCTAGCGATGCTCTGGTGCACCTTTGCTTGGATGTTTTAGAACCATCTACAGCGACCCAGTTACACTATGAGGACTAGTCTCTGTGTTCCCATCGCTCTCTGAACTATCATCATTAGGGGTTTCCCCCACCCAGTATCAATTATCATTCTCTGCGTCACTCTACCAAATGGGTTACACCTAGGGGATACTTAAGTACCTCTGAGGCCCGGAATCTAGCTATGCACCTGGTGTAGCATCACACCTGGTTTACATTAGACACTTTATAAATGTCTATTAACTGAACTGTTGAACCCCGAGCACTTATCCCACTAGTCAGACCCTTCCTGGGGAAATTAGAGAAAAGTACAACAAAGTGAAGGACATGATTTAGGGAGGGAGGGAGAGAGGGAGGAAGAGAGGGAGGGAAGGACGGAGGGAGGGAAGGAGGGAAGGAGGGAGGGAAGGAGGGAGAGGGATGACAGAAGCAGAGGATGGGGCAGAAAGAACAGGCAGGGAGGCCTACAGAACCCTGGGATTCTGCTTCAGCTGATGCGACACACCCCTCCCAGTGCCATCCCTTGCCTCCTGGGGCGTCTTGTGCTGAAAGTCTGACTCATTCTTTATCTTGGGGGGCAGCCAGAGTCCTCCCATGTCACTTCTCAAGTGGGGTCTAGGACAGACCCTGCTGCACACAGAGGTATTTCAGATTCATCTCCATTTGAATTCAAATATCCCATTGGTCAAGGCCCCCAGCCACCTCCGGAGAGGGCTGAGAGCTGTGGCGGGCAGGCATTAGTGTGCTCTCAGCAGCCCGACAGCTGCGCACTGTTTAGTTTAGTGATTTTATTTTTAAGACAGGGTCTCTTGTTGTTCTTACGGAAAGGAGAGAAGAAGGCAGCAGGGGAGATTCTGAGTGATGACAGGATCCTGGGGGGATATTGAACATCAGGGGGAAATCACCTTCCTGATGACTCAGAAACAGGATACGGTGACCCAGAGGCAACACACGAAGGGCAGGCATGCACATATGTGATGACGTTACTTCCCTCTTGTGAGGTGGTGGTACAGGAGTGGAAGTGGGGGGGGAGACAACAGCCACAGGGAGGGACCAGGGGAGGGGGGGTCTTCTCTGTGTCCTCGATCACGTCTCCACATCACCAGCCCCCATTCCTCTCCCACCCCCTCAGATTCTGGCTGAAAAGACGACGTCAGAGTGTCAGGCAGAGATGCTCAGTCCCTCAGAGAGCAGCACACCAGTGATGGAGAACTCTGAGCAACCATCACAAGGAACCTGGCTCGTAACCCCCCAACTGCTTGCCCACACCACAGGTGCCGCCCCACCACCCCTACAGCACCGCTGGGAAAGGCAGGATAGCACCCCTCCCAGCCACCAGCCCGACACAGAGCAAAGGTGGGGGGGGGGGGACTCAAGAATGTGCGTTTGAGCACCCAGAACGTCATCGAGTTTGAGGACAGCAGGGGCCCACTCCAGAGGCAGGTGTATAGTAACTATGGAGTCAGGTGAACAACAGGCACCGGAAGTCCATTCTCAATCTTACCATAAAGTAGTGACCCAGGCGGCCAGGCACTGGAGCAGCCCAACCCCCAGTCTTCCAGTGTGGCAAGGACTTCCTCCATCCACAAGACTTCAGCTTTGCGTAGACTCCACTCTGTTTGTACAGCCTTTCTCCTCCACCCCCAGGAGCCAGCAGGTGTGGGAATCCCAGCAGAGAACATGTGGGGAAGGCAGTTTGTGGAATAGAGTTAGCATTCACACACAGCAGCTCGCTCGTGGTCTGTTCTCTCCATGGGAGTTCAGGGTGACACAGCCCAGCTGTAGTTTCTGTGACAGTGCACAGACCAAGGACAGAATGTCACAGACACCAGCACAGTCAGCAGAGCCTGACCGGGGTTTGGCCACATTCTTTTTTCTGTCTTCTTTAGAGGGGGGAGGAGGACACCAAGGTGCCACCCTGCTTAGCCAGCCACTTATGAGAACAAATCTGTGCCACTCAAAACAAGACTGGCATGATGCCATGAACCCGGTCAGCGGCTTCTTGGTACCCTGGGGTTTCTTCCCGGTGGAACTAACACTTGAAACAATGCCTCCACATGTGCATCCAGGAAGCCACTGTGGAGGAGATGGGGAAGAAAAAGTTATATCCACCTTTGTCTTGGGAAGGAACTGAGGAGCCAAGTGAGTGTGGGAATGCCATGGCCCTGGACATCATATGGTCCCCCTGACACCATCCTGTGGTCCTCAGCTCTGGAACACCCAACCCTTGGTCTTGCTGTCTAGCCATTCCTTACCAGGCAGAACTGCCTACTCAGAACATATTTGAGGTTGGAACTGAGGTAGATGCCATGGTTCAAGGTGGACCACTGCAGCGAGGCAGACTCCATGGACAATTAATTGCAAGAAGGAACAGAAAATGTCTTGCTGGTATGACAAGAGGTGTCTCTCGGGTATTACCATATACGGTCCCCATATTTACCCCTGAAAGTAGTGTTGCTATGGAAACTGAGGCTCAGCGATACTGAAGCATCCTGGACCTCAGCATGGGCCCTGCTATGCTCTCCCCACAGTGATCCCTGCTGCCTCTGAAGGTGCAGGAACAGGACAGACACAAAGTCCCACAGAGTGCCCACTTCAACGGCATCTGTCCAGCTGGGCTGGAGGTGTGGCTAGAGTGCTTGTCCAGCATGCACGAGGCCCTTAGTCTGTCCCCAGACCCTCAAAAAGGAAAGACAATATCTCTCCAGGTTCACCCATAATGAAACCAGAACCTGAACCCCTGGATATTCATTCTTGGGGACTTTAAAAGGTTTCAGAGTTTCTCTCCATCTCGTTTACCTTTGTTGGGCTTCAGATATCTGACCAAACCAATTTTTTTAAATACTAAATCTTTGGAGGTTAAAATAGACAAGTGATGGGCCCACAGCTTGCGGTTGGGTGGGATGCAAAATGGCCAAGCTTCTGATGACAATGGACTCTCCCTCAGGAATGATGAGTCCCAGGCTTGGTCAGACAGCTGCACAGACAACCCACTGTACTGCAGACTTCAACTGGGTGGGTTTGCTGGCCTGTGAATTGCATTTTAACGATAGATTGTTTAAACATAAAGCTGGCTAGCGGGGTGCAAGTTTGAGTCCAGCCTAGCCTACATAGCAAATCTCTGTCTGAAAACTCAAATAAAACAAAAGTAGAACTTAACATTTTTATTGACAGTAATTTTTCATACAATAGATTCTGATCATGGTTTCCCCTCCCCCATCTCCTCCCAGATCCTCCCCATCTATCCACCCAGCCAACTCCATGCCTTCTTTCTCTCTCTCTCTCCCTTTAGGCAAATTAAAATAAATAAATATAATCCAGAATTTTTAAAAAGAAAGAAAAAAAGCACAATAAACATATATACAGAGAGATACACATACACACAAAAACAAAACCCAAAAAACAGAAAATCAGAATCAAGCAGAAGACCAGCAAGATGAAAAATACCCAAAGAAAGCAATATGAGACAAAATCTACAAAAACACCTTAGAGTTCATTTTGTGCTGACCTCCTGCTGCTGGGCGTGGGGCTTAACTTTAAGTGTGCTTCATATACCCAGTGAGACTCCATCGGAGAAAACTAATTTGTCCTTTGATGGTCCCTTGGAGATAGCTTCTTGGTTAGGGATGGGAGCCCGTGTCCATTTCCGCCTCTCAGCACTGGGACCCTGTTCGGCTTGAACCTTTGAAGACCCTGTGCTTGTTGCCACAGCCTCTGTGAGTTCCTATGTGTGTCCAGAGGATACTCTTTCCTTGCTATAGCCCTCCCCTCTGGCTCATACGATCTTTTGGACGCCTCTTACCCATAGTTCTCTGAGCCTTGATGGGGGAGGGGTTTGATGAAGACATCCCATCTAGGACTGAGCATGGCACTTATCTTTGAGAAGTTTTGAATCAATTGCAATAAACAAACATGTGTAAAGTGTCACAAGAGGCATTGAAGGGTGTCAGGAAAGGGAAGGACCAGGTCTGGCTACAGTGTTAAAGAAGTCAAGGTTGGTTGTGTTTGGTAGATAAGGGGGAGGGGGAGTCGGTGTTTCTAGGCTGGAGGAATAGGAACATGGGTACAGGCGGATTTTTGTACAAGTGAATTTATACGTAACTGTATGAATCCTTCCAGAACATGTGAGCCAAGCAACAGCAAGCTGTGGAACATGCAGATACAACGGTGGCTCACAATACCTATTGGTAGTGGTTTTCACTCTTTTGGGGGCCCACCACCCAGCTCCCAAATAAATCACACACAGGCTTATTCTTACCTATGAATGTCTAGCCTTAGCTTGGCTTATTTCTTGCCAGCTTTCCTTGACTTAGATTATCTTGTCTACTTTTGCCTCTGGGCTTTTCCTGTTCTCTTTCTTCTGTAGACTCTTACTCCATGGCTTGCTGTGTAGCTGGGTGGCTGGCCCCCGATGTCCTCCTCCTTCTCTGACTACTTCTTAGGCTACTCCTTTTCCAGATTTCTCCTTCTATGTATATTCTCTCTGCTTGCTAGTCCCACCTATCCTTTCTCCTGCCTTGTCATTGGCCAGTCAGCCCTTAATTAGACCATCAGGTGTTTTAGACAGGCACAGTAACACAGCTTCACAGGGTTAAACAAATTCAACATAAACAAAAGTAACACACCTTAAAATAATATTCTACAACAGGTATCATGTCAGCTATCTATTGCTGTGTAACAAAACTCCCAAGACACAGAGGATACTGGCAATTATCCACTTGTTCACAGTTATCCAATCTATTCTAGACTTGGGACAGTGAGTTATTTTCACCATGCAATTGACTCTTGGTGTCCCTAATACTGGAAGACCCAAGATGACTGAATTCATAGCCTGGCATCTCAGCCAGGATGGCTGCAACTAGCCAAAGTTGAATATCTTTTGTCTCCTTTTCTCCTAGTCTTTCATAGCCCTTGGCTTTCTCTATGCTAAGAGCTAAGGTCCTCAAGGAAGCTGGCCCTGGATGTTTTGTATTTCATAGTGCTAGAGATGGAACCCAGGTTTTCACGCATTCTGGGAAAGCACTCTCTATCACTTAGCTGTGTCTCTAGCCCCAGGCTTTCTCACATGGTGTCTCAAGACACCAAGAAAGCAAAGGTAAAAGTTATAGAGCTCTTCTGGCCAGGAGCCCAAAACAGACAGAGCATGATGTCTGCCAGGTTTTATCAATCACAATAAGCCATAAGTTCAACTCAAAACTAGTGAGGTGGGGAACTGCACAGATGTGGGTTTGGGGAACATGATCTCCTGGGTGTCTGCCATGGTGTCAAATAGTAAGCCATGAACTTGTCTCCAAAGCATTTCCCAGCAACCTGGCTATGGGAAGGTATTTGAATGGGAAATATCCCAGAATGTGGGACTGGGAGCAAAAGCAGGAGAGACTGAGTTCCAAGTTGAGAAATGTGGGCAGTTGAGAGTATTCATTCGGGTGCAAATATCTCTTGCAAGAGGTGGTAGTCTGCATCATCCAACATCTTGGTAGAAGCTGATCCTAAGATCAGCACCAGGATGGGCTGCTGGCAATGTGAATTCTCATCACGTGTATCAGAAACTGCCACGTCTGCATGGAGAAGTGCAACAACGGCTGAAATGTGTGTCTCCTGGGGGTCTCGGGTTGTGAGAGGCTTTTCATACGCGTCTCCCTTCCTCCTCCGTTTGCATTTCCAGATGGGCAGGCTCTGATCTAAAATCCAGCTTAGGGAGTGGGGTCAAAGACACCACCTATACCAATCAGCCTTCCTTCATACTAATGATGGTAACAGAAGAAACAAGAGAGCCACAGGCCCCTCTGCACCAATCACTTGGAGAGCCCCATTCTTCTTCCAGGCCTTGCTCTCCCATCTTTACCTTCCGTTCCTACAGAACCTGAAACCCAGCCTGCTCCGGACCCATGTTCCCCAGCTGACCTCCTTCCCCTGCAGAAGACTGCCTGACCACGAGAACAGATAAAGCAAAGCCACCAGATGTGACCAATAACACCCAATACGTTGCACCAAGAGCTGCAGGCCACCTCGGGTGCTTTCACCATCAGCCAGTTAGACTTTGCTCCTCTGAAGACTTGGATTTTTAACCTACGGTGGCTGCTTCAACCTGAAACCATTCCTCAGAGCAGGTAAAATACATTTATGTGGATCAGGAACTGGAGCAAAGCACAGTGACTACATCTTCCACAGAGAGCCAGCTCCCAGGAGTCCCCTGCTAGGTCAGGTCATGAATGTCCCGTCCAAGTTGGAGGCCTACAGCCCTCAGGATCGGCTGTTAGGGAGACTTCTAGAACACCTCCCCATTGTTTCCTTTCTCACCACCTTCCTCTGTCTGGCGTCTGCACACCTCACGGTGCCCAGTTTCCTACCCGAGCAACCCCCGGGCAAGTTTTCAGCCCTATCACAAAAAGTTTCTCTATGTTCCTAAAATATCCCTTCTTCCTGATATTAAAATTCTGATTCCCTAAACTCTGGGGACCTATGTGTAGCGTGGTGAGCTGTCAGTCATAGGTGTTATCCGCCTGAAATTTACTGAGAAGCTACATCTTCAGAGTTCTCACCACAAAGGAGGGGAGAAGGTTCGGCGGCTCAGCTGATAATGGCACCTGTGGCCAAGGCTGGTGACGTGAGTTCAACCCCCCGAAACCACATGATGGATAAATAGAAGCTGCCCTCTGACCTCCTCCACGTGGGCACTGGGACACATGTGCTCTCACGCACAAGTGCATGCACACACAAAAATTGTTTTAAGAAATGTAAACGGGGGAAGGGTGACTAGGAGCTTCCGGGGTGGCAGTGTGCTAGTTAACTTGACCATGAGCATCATTTTACATTGAATACATATATCATCACTGTGTTAAATACCTCAGCTTAAAGGTGTGTGGATTTTATCTGTGAATTATCTGAATTATCCTCGTACACCTGAAAGGAAGAGAATTAAAATCAGAGGGATTTCCGTTAACTCTGGTGTCACCTGAACACCTGTTTGATAAGAAAGTTCTTGATGACGCAGACAGCGACTGTGTCCTGCTGGTATCTCAAGTGGGATGGGGGTCAGATAAGGGAGACATTTAGAGACTCATGGATGAGACACTTCCTGGAATTGTCTTATTTAAAGAAAGTCTGAACCAGAGAGAAAAAAAGACAGAAGGATACGGGTACTTACAAACTCCTGACACCTCACCACACCTCCTCTTCAAAGATTATTCAGTGTAAACATCAGCCGCCACCCATGAAGATCCTTTGTGTACACAGAATTATACTGTCATGCCAGGAAGAAGGAGAGTCACATGCCACTCACATAAACAAGTCACCCATGACAGTCCCACCACTATAAACCATTCAGAAATACCCCAGAAGTGAGGGTTATTTGCAGCAAAACTCATCTCTGATGTCACGCCCTCGGTCGGATGTCTGTGGCTTTTCATTGGACAATGGCAGATAACTTCGGCCTTGGGTTGAGTGCCAATAGCTCCCAAAATGAGGGAAAATAAAGAAGAAAAGGGAAAAAAATAAGAAAGCCTCACAATTAACATGGAGCGCCATCTAGGGGGCTTAGAAGGTAAAACTTTTCTCCAAGCATTGACCCTCCTGGGAGTAGTACACCGGCCACCCTTGATGGTACCAACAGGAACCTAGACTCTGATTGCAATCTCTAGACCATCTAGACATTTGCCATCTCTCTGTGGGTCGCACCGGGCAACACATCTGAGGCTGCATTTCCTGCACTGCATAGCCTTGCCGGAGTCCAGAAAACTGCTGGGAAGGAACTGCAGAAGCAGGTCTGCTTGGAGCACCTAAGACTGTATAAGGAATGTGACAGCAGTGATGTACCAGAAGCTCTTCTGTGGTTTGGGGGCAGTATTTAAAAAAAAAAAAAAAAAAAAAAAAAAAAAAAAAAAAAAAAAACACCATATTCGCAAGTTTTTCCAAGTGATCATTTGTAATTAGGATAATTAATAGTTCACACTCAAGCAGGAGATTCATTACTACATTTTATTTACATAATAATTGTCCATATCTGTGGGGTGGAGTCCATTCTCAATACACATTCACGGTGAAATTAAAAAAAAAGCTTGCCTGCACAACTGACTCCAGGTTGCCATCACGCAAGAATGCAAGTGAGCAGGATTCTCTTTTCTTCTAGTTTTTCCTGCTTAAGGGAATGCCGATGTACCGAGGAGGCCAAACCCATAGCCTCCAGTACAAGGCTGTGTACAGTGAATGAACAGGAAGGCTTTGTGAGCAGGGAAGAGATAATGAATCAGAAGTCGAAAACCATGGCAGCACAAGATGGTGGTAGGTCAGCATGGAATGGAGCTAATGAGGAATCCCCAGAAGGAAGAGAATGGAGCTACACGAGGAAGGCATGGCAACACATTAACCTATGGGCGATTAGAGGAGCCAGTGTCTAGGTGTGCCCTGGACCATGTGTCAGCGCATGCCCGCACACCGTCATGGCCGCCACCACACAGGCGCTTTTTTCCCATCCACAATCTCCACCACTACCGTGCTGTGTCATGTCCCATGGATCTCAGTTACACACACAAACACACACACACACACACACACACACACACACACACACACACACACTGGCCTTGGTATGTCCTCAGAGGCCATGGCTCCCTGAATCCTGGGCCACCATTCTCTATGTTCCAGGAGCCTGCTAAGTTGGCATGCTCCAGAGAAATGAAGAGCAGAATAGACTGATTGCTGCACTCATTGAGGAAAAGCAAGAACGCAAGCATAGTGGCCTCCTCTCCCATACCCCAAAATTAGACACATGGGTCTTAGCTTCTGGCTGGCTGTTTGCACTGTTTTGGTGAATATCAGGGCCCAGAGAGCATCCACAGGATTTCCATTCATGCATCCCAGAACAGGAAGTGGGGCAGGGATACATGGAAAGTGGTAGATGCAGACAGTTTAGTAATAATGAGGGAGCTCACAGAGGGAAGGGATGGGCTAGGAGAGAAGGTAAGGTATTCAACCACAGGCTGGTGAGGTGGTTCAGCAGTTAAGGTCATTGGCTGCTCTCCAGAGACCTGAGTTTGCTTCCCAGCACCTACATGATGACTCACAATCATCCATAATTCCATTTCCAGGGGATCTGACCCCCAGTCCTGACCTCTGAAAGTAACAGGTATGCTTGTGGTGTTCATACATCCCTGCAGGCAAAACACTCATATGTATAAAATGAGATTTACACACACACATACACACACACACACACACACACACACACACACACAGATGAAGAGAACATTCAGTAGCATCCATGCCCAGCACATTGGGACCGTTGAGGTCATTTATTCTGTGTGTACTTCTTTCTGGTTACATGTTAACCTTCCCGGGGAGGGGTTTCTAGGCTGGTTTCTTTGTATGCTAATTTTGACATCCATCTCCACCCTGCTCTCCTGCTACAACAGCATGTTGAAAACTTAGACAGTGGTGGATAAATGCCCTCATTCCTCTACGCCTTCCCCTATCTGCAAAGATAAACAGATGCAGGCTTCTGAGTGAGCCAGGGCAGCGCCTGCCCTGTTCGCTTTGTTCAGCGAGGCCCAGGCGTGGCATCCCCGCGACCTTCTAATCTCACGGTGGTGTTAAATTGTAACTGTGCTCTTACGCTGAGTGGGAGAGAAATATTTGAGAGAGGGGCTCTGGTGCTCCCCGCTTGGTGCTACCAGATTGTCACCTTCGGTGAATGCAGCTCTCACCTCCAAGGGCATGAGAGACAGTTTATTCTCGAGTGAGCCACCTTGGCCCAGGAACATGAATGCAGGCTGCCACAAATAACATGTCCCAAGGCGGAAGCAGTTGTGTGAAGTTCTTCTAGTCATAGAACAAAAGGAAGCCACACACCAGGGCACTTTGCAAATACATTGATGGACACAAGGTAGGCAAGGTTCTAGCAAAATTGGGGGAGTTCTGTGGCAGCTTTTGGGTGCTACCTGGTGACAGTCTTGACTTGGGAATTTGCAGAAGCTAAAGATCTAGTAGATTACTACTAGGTTTCTCCTGGTGGTCACTAGGATGGTGGGACAGACAGAGCCGCCGGCAAAGAATGGCTATTAAGGGGACCTAACGATAGTCCCAGACCATTCCACTCTAGATCTGCAACTCTCCAACTCTACCCCATCAGGAAATCCAATCAGCCTTGTTGACTTTTTCACATGGGTGTGGCTTTTTTCTAGGAACTTGGAATCAAATCTTTCCCCGCCCCCCCCCCACTTGCACAGTTAGCATGTTTAGCAGCCACACGGGAAAGCCAAAGCTGGCCTCCAAAGAGAAGATCTGGAAGGTTTCCTCCCACATTCCCCTTCCGTCAGAGGAATAGACTTGGGGACAGGACTCTGCCAAGCTGGGGTGGGTGGGGGTCTTCCACCCCCGCAAAACCTTACCAAATGTATCCCCTTCGGCCCCGTAGGATGACAGCACCCCAGCATCAGCCGGAGTCTAAATTCCACACCTCTTACAGACTTAGGGAGCAGAGCTACAGACTACAAAGTAGACACCTGTCCGGGTGTGCAAGTGTGTCCCATACACACAGCAACTAAATGCTTCTCCAGTCAGGGCAATTAGATATAGAGCGGCTTTAAACAGCAGGTCTGCCCAAACGGCAGGCTTCTCTTCTGGCTGGTACTGATTACAAACAGCAGAAATACCGAAGATTTCACTGGCCATTTCGTACGTTCGACGTCCAGACACAGTGCACATTGTAGAATGCAGAGCACGTGTTGGTCACTTATGTTAAACTTACATGCCTGACCTCGGGAAACTCCCGCATACTATCTAAATAAGTTCAGACACTGTCTCAGTTACTTCTCTGTGTCTGTGATAAAATGCCATGGTCGTGGCAACTTATAGGAGTTTGTTTGGGTTAATGGTTCCGAAGGAACGGGAGTCCATGGTGATGGGTAGGCGTGGCAGCCAGCAGCAGGCATAGGGTAGCAGGAGCGGGAAGCTAAAAGGTCACATCTTTTACTGGAATTAGGGCCTATATTCGGCTGTATACGTCAAAGCCCACCCCCAAGTGACTACTTTCTCCAGCAAGGCTGCACCTCCTAAACCTCCCCCAAACAAGTGGGACTAAGTATTCAAACCCCTGAGCCTATCGGAGACATTCTCACGCAAACCACCACAGGCACGTAGAGCTACGCAGCTTTTGCCATTGGTCACAAGGCAGTGAGTGCACTAGAGCCTGCCTACCTTAAAATAACAGCTGTTTATAAGTGGCCATCGAAAAGATTTGCACATAAACAGACCCTTAGATGAACCTTGACTTTGTTAACGTACGGTTTCCTCGGTAGTCAAAAAACCCTTACGAAATCAGCGAAAATATAAGCAATTATCTTTTGTTTTTGTTTTTCGGGACAGAGTTTCTCTGTGCAGCCCTGGCTGTCCTGGAACCCACTCTGTACACTAGGCTGGTCTCAGACTCAGAGATCAGCCTGCCTCTGCCTCCAGATTGCTGGGATTAAAGGCGTGCGCCACCACAGCCAGGCATAAGCGATTAACTTAATAAAACATAAAAGCCTATTATTTTTTTGCAAATGTTACAAAAGCGCATACTTTCAAGAAAGCCTTGTTGCTTTAGAGACAGAAAATTGGGGTTTACTTTTGCATTAGTGCATTAAATTTTGAAAACCTCTTTAAAATAAACTTACATTTTGAGGCATCTTCTACAAAACTCTTTGATAATAGCATCAATGATTATAAATGAACTTACCTCACCTGGTGCATAAGTGCATCCCAAAATGTGATGGCCCTCTCTAACCAGAGCTGTAACACGGACATTGAAAGATCTCAGTCTCAGGCTGCAGAGACAGCCCAGCAGCTAAGAGCCACTAGCTGCTCCTCCAGAGGTGCACACACAGGCACAGAGACAGACAGAGAAGGGCGTGGGGGAAGAAACAGCCAAAAAACGTTCGGCTGTCTTTAAAAATCTCAGCCTAAATGGAAGTTTAAAAACGCACGATTCTGCTAAAAAGTCTTCAGTGCTGACTTATCGGGGCTTCAAACAGATACTTAAATCCAAACTACGTTTGATTCTCTGCGGATGGAACCCGAGAAAGTCTGTCACCCAGACCAGTTGTGGAGGTTGTCGACCTGAGTGGCATCTGGTCTCCTTCCAGAAGATTCTGGGCCACCTGCCTTCTTTAGTTAGAGCCAGGAAGGAGCTCAAACCAAGCGGGTGCCTGACATAAATATTTCCAGCAGAGGGCAGTGTTGGCTTAAATTTTCCACATTTCTCGCTGGTCTAGTAATAGTGTCTTGAGATATTTGTTTAATAATAATTAAAAAGGACTAAAAATTACCCATGAGCCCATCACTTCTTTCAGTTACATGAAATGCACTCCTCTCTTCCAGCCTCACCTACTGAAAATCGGTAACTGTTAACCCTTGGTTGTTTTCTTCCCCAGACATTCATAAAGCTAAGTACAAACCCATGATGTTCTGGAGGAAGCACGGGCTGCTCTTCCAGAGGACCGGGGTTCAATCCACAGAACCCACATAGCAGCTCACAACTATCTGTAACTCACCAGGGGATCCAATACCCTCTGCTGCTGCTACCAGAACCAGGCACACTTGTGGTGTACATATATATACATGCTAACAAAACACTCACACACATAAAATAATAAAAATAATATTTGGGGGCTGGAGAGAGAGTGAAGAGCACTGACTGCTCTACTGAAGACCAGTGTTCCATTCCCAGCACCCACTTGGCAGCTCCCTCCTGTCTGTAACTCCAGTCCCAAGACCTCTGGCAACCTCACACAGACATACATGCAGGCAAAACACCAATCAGCCTAAGATAAAAATTAATAGTAATAGCAATAATAATAATAATTTGTTTGTTTTTCAAGACAGAGTTTCTCTGTGTAACAGCCCTGGCTGCCCCAGAACTCACTTTGCAGACCAGCCTGGCCTCAAACTGAGATCCACCTGCCTCTGCCTCCCAAGTGCTTGGAATTAAAGGAGTGTGCCACCATCACCTGGCTGAAAAATAATATTTAAAAAATTAAATACATTATGTTTTCACACACATCCACAAATATCTTTCGCAAACTTTATTTTTCCCAAATGTAACATAACACATAAGATATCTGGGCTCACAGCTCACATCTTCCCTGCTTAAAAAAATACAACATGAGATCTTTCTTCGGCATCCAGTTTTAAAGTGATCATGTGCTAAATAGCAATTTCATGTCATGACCACAAAAAAAAAGTATACTAATAAATATTTTTAGCTTTTCAGTTATAAATTATACTACATTTCCCATCCCTGAGCTTGAATCTTTATGAATTCTGGAATTAATGTATGAAGAGTTTAGACCAAGGATACAGTTATTTGCCTTTTTAAAAAATGATTTTCAATATTTATCCAGTGTTGGGGATTGAACTCAGGGCCACAAGCAAGCACTCTGCCCCTGGTCTACATCATTCTATTTTATATTTTATCAAGTTTTGAATAGTTTTTAAACATTGTTTGATATATGCTGTGCATTAAAAATAATTACAGCAGCCAGGCAGTGGTGGTACACGCCTTTAATCCCAACACTCGGGAGGCAGAGGCAAGCAGATTTCCGTGAGTTCGAAGCCAGCCTGGTCTACAGGGTGAGTTCCAAGACAACCAGGACTGTTACACAGAGAAATCTTGTCTGGAAAGACCTGATAATAATAATAAAAACAGTCATAATAAATAATGCTAAGTTATTAGTTATTGTTGTTGTTGTTGTTGTTGTTGTTGTTACAGCAAGATGAATCACCAGGCAAAGGGAATTACCACTAACCCTGACCACCTGAGTTCGATACCCAGGACCCACATGGTGGAGGGAGAGAAAATTTGGTGAGGATAATTGTTAACATTAGTTTAGGTTACTTTCCTCATTACAAATACTTTCAGACAAAAACTTTTCCAAGGTCACTAAACTATACCAGTCGTAGAAAGGAATGCTGTTTTTTAAAATATTGTACATTTATCTCACCATGTTTAAGTGTGTTGCTTTTTATCTCTTACAAACAACTTAAAATTAACGTCATTGTCTCCATCTTTCACAGTCCTGACAGTGAAAATCGGAGAACCAGCAGACAGGTACTTGGGTGTGGGTTAACTGGGAAGAACTGCCTATCCACCCTGCTGGTGGCATCCCGCCCTTCTGTCCTTATTAGGAGAAAGGGGGTCATTTAGCTAAACTGCTTGTGTTGTTATCGCCAGATTGAGTGGTAACCATGAGTCTCCAACTGGGCTTGCGGGTGGGGAGGGGGGATGGTACTGAATATGTCAAAGGGAGGAAAAGTTAAAAGAGCTGTTGGGGTAAGGGGAAGCGTCTTCAAACGGGCTTTGCAATTGACACCCCTCTGTCAACGGTAAACCGGTGACAGACCAAGATGGGCAGATGCAATACACCCAGCTCAGCCTGCACGCAGGAAATGGAGAGAGTAAATCCACCCGGCCCTGGGAATACCCAGCTCTAGAGGGCAGGCTTTGCAAAAGAAAAGAAAAACGTGAGTGTATACCTTGGGCGGGGAGGGGCGACTAAGGGAGTTTGCAAGAGATACCGTTCAGAATCCAAGCAGATTACAAGATATGTGGGAATAAAAAATGATGATAGCGTAGTCTGCAAAAGTCAAAGGAGGATAGGCAGGAAGAAAGCGCACTCGGCAAGACAAGCGGCATTGTCTCTCCTGGAAGGTCTGGAGCGGGTTTTCCTGGCGAGGACCACACTGCTCCCCCTACCGATCAATTCCTGGAACTGCACCACAGGGGCCTCGCGCCGCAGCCGGGGGCACTTAGGGCTCCAAAGTGAAATCCAAATCCTTGCTCTTTGATGTCACTGAGTTAAACTCAGTTTTCACTGAGTTAAAAAGGTATAAAACTTAAAAATATGGCACACACGAAACAGAAACTTCAGGCGGTACGTCTGTCAGTTCTATCGTCACTGAACTATTTTTAAGTTAAACTATTTCTCTTGCATAAAAATTTTTGGAAGATTCACAAGTGTCTCTGACCATCTAGAAACAGAGGTCAGGAACAAAAGAGCAACGCAAGACTAAACCAAACCTTAAAGCCGCTGAGCTGGCCGAGCTGCAGCCAAGGTTCACAAATGACTGAAACTCCAGCTCTGGGGAACTCACCACCCTCTTCCGCCCTCTGCAGGCACACTCGTGTGCACATATCCACCACCAACCAACCACCAACCACCCACCACTACCACCACCACCACCACACACTCAAAGACACACAAACACATTGTTTCATTGTTTATTTGTTAAGCCAACAATGCAGAGCCACTACCAAGCTGGAGGATACACATTATACATTACTCAGTGGAAGTGTGACTGTCTCCTTGGAAACTACAGCTTTTCAGCCAGGCTCACTGACAGCACACTTCTAATCCAGCACTGGGGAGGCTGAGACAGGAGGACAGCAAGTTTGAGGCCAGCCGGGACTGCATAGTGAGTTCTGTGCTGTACAGGGAGATCCTGACTTAAAAGGGAGAGAGAGAGAGAGAGAGAGAGAGAGAGAGAGAGAGAGAGAGAGAGAGAGAGAGAGAAAGGGAGAATAAATAGAAAAAAAAATATTTACCTCCAGTCTTCCAGGTTTGAAAAACAATGAGGAAATCTGTCTTTCCTGCTGAATCTTAGAGAGGCCAACCTTCCTTGCTGAAACTACAAGTGCAAGCCACCACATCCACTTCAAATCTCTCTCCTCTCTCCTCTCTCTCTCTCTCTCTCTCTCTCTCTCTCTCTCTCTCTCTCTCTCTCTCTCTGTGTGTGTGTGTGTGTGTGTGTGTGTGTGTGTGTGTGTGTGTGTATGTGTGTGGTGACTTCTGCCTTTGTTTCATATTCCCTGGAGTACTACCAGTGTGAATTCGGAACCTTGATAGTGTGAATTTGAACTTCAAACCGTGTGAATGCCAGTATTAAATTTTGGGGTTCAGATAGCATGCACTGTACTCTCTGCCTTGGCAAGGTAAGTTGCCTCACTGTGTCTTCCTCTCCAACCCGCTCTCACAGAGAGTGTCACCACATGGAATGCCAGAAGTATGGAAAGAGTCTTCTATCAGCATACCCTGGTTGAGCCATGGTCCTTCTCTGCTGTCTCTGGTACCATAAGAACTGAAACTCAAGTTCAGAGGGATTTAGTCATGACTTTGGGTAGGAGCTGCCTGAGACCTAGCCCTTCCCTTTTGAGTTCCTGATTTCTCTTGCTTGAATGGGTTTTGTTTTGCTTTATTTTGCTTTGTTCCTTTAGTCTTGAGAATGACACAAGTTCTGCACAGACAGCCAGGGCTTTTGAAATATTTTTTCTAATATTATGATTCAGAATTATCAAGCAAGCTCCCTGGGGAAGGGAAGCTCATTTCCAGAATTCAAGTTACAATCCTCATTTGTTCCATGTGAGAATGGGCTCATGTGTAAGTATGTGTCCTCGTGTGCTATTACTGTGATTAAAACCATGACCAAGAGCTACTCAGAGGAGGAAAGAGTTCACCTGGTTTAGGGGTCACAGTCCATTGTCAAAGGAAGCCAAAGCAGGAACCTGGAGACAGGAACTAAAGTGAAGCCATGGAGGAACACTGCTTACTGGCTAACATCCCCTGGCTCAGCTACCTTTCTTACATAGCCCATGCCTACCTGCCCACAGATGGCACTGCCCACAGTGGGCTGAGCCCTTCTACATCAGTTGGTAATCAAGAATGTGCCCACAGGCCAATCTGACGGGGGCATCTCCTCAACTGAGATCCCCTCTTCCCAGGACTACCTAGGTTTGTGTCAAACTGACAAAAGCTAACTACGGCGATGTGCTTTACTTCAAACCCAATGGCAATTTGCTCATTGCTTCCTTGAACTCTCTGTCTTGGGACTCTAGATCCTTAGAGCTCGTCCCTTTAAAGACGAGGACACTGAGGCCAAAGACTCACCATGAAATGGCACTGGCAATCAGAGATGAAACTCTTCCTGTCCCAGAAAACAGCCCTCTCCCATACATGACGATCACTGAGAAGTGTTACTTAGAAAATCTTGTGCTAGACCTAGTTGGAGAGAGGAGAGCTTGGTGTTCACAAAGGCTCAGCACTTAGAGTACTAGGCTAGCAACAGAAGGGCCATGCTGGCATGCAGGGCACCTATGAGAGCAGGGCAGTAGAGGCTGCCCTAACCCAGCACTTGACTTGTTCTGGAAGGGAACAGGCGCCCATGAAAAGGTTGCTCAGGAAAGGCATCCTCACAGAAGTCCTCCAGTGCTCTGCAGCTAGAAGCTGGCATTCATGCCAACGCACCATTTCAATGGCTACATACAAACACGTAAACGTATTGACAAGACTCGTGTTAGTTACATGAGCAAGACTGTTTTTACATAGATATTCCCAGGCAAACTTTACAACAGGCCTACCAGGTGAGGCTTGCAAAAACCAATGCCAACGAGGACCAGGGAAATCAAGTGAAGAAACACATAGGTCATATGCCAAAGGCAAGAAGGCCTGGGACAAATGGAAGAAGAGACGCCCCTCTGAAGAGTGTGGCTAATCCCCAGAACCCATGTCAAAGTGGAAAATGGGGATCAAGGCCACAAAGTTGTCCTCTGACCTCTACAGATATGCCCTGCCTTGTGTGTCCACACACACACACACCATGCACACTTACAATAATAGTAAATTAAACACATATGTTTTCATAAAACCACAGTGAAATTATTAAAATCATTCCATCAACATGGGTGTGATATCTCACTTTTCACCAACTTTCCTAATAATGCTTTTTATAGCAAAAAAAAAAATCTTATGTTTCAGGTTTTAGATATCTTTGCCCTCCTTGATACTATAAATTATTTAGATTTTCCTTGAGGTTCATGACCTCGGCAATCATGAAAGTCATAAGCTTGCAACAGAATGTGTTTTTCAAAAATGACCACAACAATATTTTTTTCATGTGATCTTCTAGAACATTCTTGCTACTACTGATGAAAGCAGAGTGGGATGGTTACAGGGTGTTGGGGAATATTATTTTAAGGTATTGTTACTTTTGTTTGTGTTGCATTTGTTTAACTCTGTGAAGCCATGATACTTTGTGCAGCCAAAAGTTTCTCTGGTCCCACCCGGACCCCACGGTCCCATAGCCCCTTATAAAATAATCACTCAGAGGCTTAATATTAATTACAAACTGTATGGCCTATGGCTTCTTGCTTCTTGCTAACTAGCTCTTATAACTTAACTCAACCCATTTCTATTAATCTATGTATCACCACATGTTCCATGGCTTTACCTGTGTCCCATTACATGTTGTTCCTTGAACGGCCAGCTGGTGTCTCTCCCACTCTCCTTTCTTCTCTCTCTACCTCTCTTAGATTTTTCTGCCTGGCTCCATCCTGCCCTGCCATAGGCCAATGCAGCTTTATTTATTAGCCAATGGAAGCAACACTTATTCACAGCATACAAAAAGACATGCCTCAGCACTTCCCCTTTTCTGTCTAATCAAAAAGGAAGGTTTTAACTTTAACATAGTAAAATTACATATAACAAAACAGTTATCAAGCAAGAATTATAGTTACAATATCTAGTCCATTTGTATTTGGCAAAATTAAAGAAAATATTTTATAATCTATCCTATTTTGTGAGTCTAAAGTTTTATATCTAATTTACCTGTTATCATGACCAATGAAAACTATAACTATCTAGTCTTCAACTCCATCAAAGACCCCAGAAGGATATAATATTATCTGAGTAAACAGGAAGTCCATAGTTCTAGAAATGACAGAGACATCTGGCTACCTGGACAGTCATCCAAAGTTTTTCTGTAGCGTTGGGGCATCCATCTTCATCCTACAGACCTAGAGTCTCTGGCATAGCTCTCAGTGAAGCAGGAAATTTTAAAGACTGTTCTTCCCATTCTGGCAAAGTTCGTCAGTCACTTCTCCCTGTGTCCTATACAATGTCTGGCAGTTTCTTCCATTAAGCAGGAACCTGAAGGACCATTTCACCTTGCAAAGTTCAGTGGTCATCTTTCTATGGGTCCTGCATGTCCAGTTTATACAGCATCCTGTCAAGCAGTTGAGGCAAGGGCACTTTTTTGCCCAGTGGCTAACTTTTGCCACAAAGAAAGTAAACTCCATAATGAGTTTCTTCAATGCCCATCATCTTCTTTGAAGTAATTGGTGCTGCCAGGAGCAGATGTGTCTCATTGTCAAGAAAAGTCTAAGTTCTTAAAACACTTTAAGTTTTAAGTTTACTGAATACTGCCATATTCAGTAGATCTCTGAAGTGTTCGAAGATGACCTACCTAATTGAAATATATCTACGTATATATAGAAAACTTAACTAACATGACTAAGTTTGATTATCATAAATGACTAATTAATTTGTATTTCTTAATTATATATTACAATTTTTAAATGAGTTGCACAAATGTAAAACCTTAAAAAAGAGTAGAAATATATAAACAGTATAACAAAATTGACCCTAAATCTGTATTAATAAACCAAAATCCATACCAATGTAAAGTATTTTAAGATTAACAGTTGTTGTTGGATTAAAGTAGATTCAATAATCTACCTTTTCCTCTTCATTTCTATAGCCTATCCCCCTTTCTTTTTTTAGAAATAGAGTGACTATGATTAATAACAATTTGTAACCAAACCCCTAAACAAAGACAAACATTCATAATCCATTTTTGGGGAATGTGAGCATAGTTTTCTAGGCTGCTTCCTGATGATTGGGCGTGCTGTTAATCTGTCCTGACTGGAGTAGTCTGTGAGGCTGGATCATCTCAGCCAGTTGCCTTGAAGCTGTTCTGGATGTTGGGTCATCTGGAGACCTCTCAGGGGGTCTTGATGAAACCCTATGAACCTGGAAGGAACCCACAGCTTCTCATCTTCTGTGGAAACAGAAGTAGAACCTCTTTTACAAAGTAACACATCCTTAGACAGAAATTTTGAAGTCAAGATACCTTTACAATATATATTGGTTTAACTCAGCAGCCTTTATAATCAAATGTCTCTCTCCAGCTAAAAATCACAAGGACAACATAATCCAGACTCTGTGTAATTTCCATCTTTACCTGGTTTATTTTTTTTTGTTGTTTTTACTGTCTCTTTAAAGACTTTATTTTTAAAAAACTATTTCTTTATATAAATGCCTATACTCATTTTTCTCTCTCTCTCAAGCCTACATACACTTTTATATACTTTAAACTGTTTTATGTTTATTCCATCTGAATCTGTCTTCTTGTATGTCTATAATCCTTTACTGATCAGGAGAGATATTAAACTGCTAAGCTGCCTGGAGAGCCCCCCAAAAGAGCAAAAACAAGCAACAACAACAACAACAACAACAGATCTTTTGACAACTGAGGACAGCAGGCACACTGCTCTGTGAGGTCTCAGGCTAGGTCACGGGAAGGAAATGGCTTTCCCGATTCTTCCTACCTTTCTTAGGTACACTGTAACATCAATGTTATTGCAGAAGGAGACAGTAATCATCTTCTGATTTCCTGTGCCTCAAGCCAGGCCAAAAGTCTGAATCATTTCTTAGACCCTCCGTAATCAACTTGTGCTCTGTGCACCAGTAGCTTATGGGAAATTCAGAACCTCAGGCTCTCTGCCACTAAATCAAAATGAACATTAAAAAATAATAACAACTTACCAGGTTAAATTGTAGGCCCATTAAAATCCAGAAGCTGTGTGCTAGAGAGATGACTCAGTGGTTAAGAGCACTGGCTGCTCTTCCAGAGGACTCTGGTTCATTTCCCAGTACCTACATGGCAGCTCACAACTGTCTGTAACTCCAGTTCCAGGGGACCTGACACCCTCACACAGTCATACATGCAGGCAAAACACCAATGCACATAAAATAAGAATAAATAAATCATTTTTTAAAAAAATCCGGAAGCCCTGCGAAGATACTCAGTCATTTTGGGGTGAGATATGATCTCTATGCACAACTGCATCCCGGATGCATAGAATATGGGATGAAGTGAGACTCAATCGGAGCCAAGAGGTCAGCATCATCAGCATCACTTGTTTGACAAAGGGGCACGTGGCAGGAAGCCCCATGAGCATAAGTGGTGGTTGATCGCCATTGGCATGGCCTTAGGTGACGAGAACTCTCTGAGTGTGTCTTTGGAAGAATTTCCAGAGGGATTTGACTAAGGCAGGAAGACCCACCCTAAACATGGATGGGCAGCACCATCCCCTGCTGGGATCCCAGACTACAAGAGAAAAAGGAGAAAGCAAGCTGAGTGTGTGTGTGTGTGTGTGTGTGTGTGTGTGTGTGTGTCTGTCTGTCTGTCTGTCTGTCTCTGTCTGTCTGTGTCTCTGTCTGTCTGTCTGTCCATCTGTCTGTCTGTTCGTCCCTCCCTCCTGACTGCAGATGCAATAAGCCGTTTCATAGCCTTGCCATCAGAGCATCTCCATCATGATGGACTGTTTGTCCTTAAATCCTAATCCAAAACACACCCTTCCTTCTTCAAGTTATTTTTCTCAGGTATTCTGTGAGAGCAATGAGAAAAGAGACTAACACAGTAAAAACAATTCAATGGGCCAAGTGTGGTAGTGCACACCTGTAACCCCAGAACTCAGGAGCCAGAGGAAAGTGGGTCTCTGTGAATTAGAGGCCAACCTGGGCTACATAGTTTCAGGCCAGCCAAGGCTACATCGTGAGACCTTGTCTCAGGATGTATAGTCCAACATACAGACTTAAATATACGACTCATATGATTACAATAGAGGGCTTACCTTAAAATAACAAAAGAAGCGCATAGCATACAAAGTGCAAAACTGTGAATTTGGTGCAAATAATTTTTCAGGGACCACCACCACTTACCACTTTATATTTTAAAATTCCAATTACCCAGAGAGTTCTGCCTTTTAAAATTCCAAGGCGTTCTGCCTTGCCTATGAGCCCACTTATGACATCTTCACACTCCCTGGGCTCCCCTAATTTTGATGCACATTTCCAGCAAATATGTGCAGGAGCAGAGTCCTTTCTAGAGAGGCAAGGAAAAGAGGGTTTCGAGGGCTCCCACCTGCGGGGGTTTCCAAGGTTCAAGGCAGAGCTGGTGTGCTACTGGCTTAGATCTAAGCACACCGCATTTAGACAGGAACCTGCTTCAAACTCCCTCTAACCCTCAGTTCCTAGGACTGAGGTGCCCTTTGTCCATTGAGAAAACGTTTGCTTTTGAAAAACAAGCAAGAGGGCTGGAGAGATGGCTCAGCAGTTAAGAGCACTGGTTGCCCTTCCAGAGGTCCTGAGTTCAATTCCCAGCCACCAATGGCGGCTCACAACCACCTATAATGAGATCTGGTGCCCTCTTCTGGTGGGCAGGGATACATACAGACAGAACACTGTATACATAATAATAAATAAATCTTAAAAAATAAAAATAAAAATCTAGCAAGAACAAGGACACAGCTACTGCATCACTGGTGATGGACTTAGGCCAGAGATGACAATTGTCTAATTTGATCAGTGTGCAGATGACGTAGAACTGAGGTACTATTTCTGCCTAAGTCTTGATGCCTTCATTGCAGTCAAATAAATAGAAATTCTTTCCCCCATTGCAGAACTAGAAATAAAACAGCCTTTCAAGAATTTCTGCTGGAAAAATAGAATGCTATCCAGATCCAAGTTCACTTTATGGTACAGAGCGGAACACAGGAGGGGGCGTTTCCACTCCTCTGCCTTTTCACATGTAAATAAAAAAAAGCTTCTCCAACCATGGCCCCAGATTACCTTTATCCCTTTTTAACTAGTCAGGGGATAACATACAGCAAAGCTTCAAACACTTATATAAAAGTTAAATGACAACCCTGATGAATTATTGTAAGTCTAACAGTAGAGGAACACCCACCCAGGTCAGGACATCCTGGAAACTCACCTCAGATCATAAGTCCCTCCCTTTCCACTCCCCTTAGTAGCAAGCATGCCTGGCTTCTCTGGTGCTCTTTGCTTTCCTAGTCTGTCACTTAACAGACCACTGGGAACACTCGGGTGGGGACTTAAGGTAGAGGGACATGGGTTATGCCTGAAGGCACTTCCTGAAATCTCTCAGTGATTTCCGCTTTTTCTAGCAGGCTTCACCAACATACCTCCTCTTTCCAGAACTGATGCCCTGCTTCCTCCTCCTCTCCCCTATCTTATGTCAAGGGACCAATCTAAAGAGAAAAATTGTATATTATAGGGTAGAAAAGTGTCTAACTATGTTCTTTATGAAAGAGAAAATTAGGAAGAAACAAACACATAAAAATATAGCTTTAAAAATTCTATGTATGCATAAGTAGTCTATTAAGATATTTAATGTAGTTACTCAAAATAGCATCACAAAAGAAAACTTGATGATATGCAGATTTTTTCCCTTTTTGGGGGGGGAGGGGATTGGCTTCTTTTAGTCTACACTAATCCATTTCTTTAAATAACTATGGTAATTGGGGTTGTCAGCTTAATGGAATATAGAATTGACTAGAAAATAGGCACCCAGATGTACCTGTGAGAATTCTCTAGATTGTGGTAAGCCTCTGAAAATGCCTGTGAGGGATTGTCTTGATTGGGTTCACTAGTGTGCTAAGACCCATCTTAACTGTGGACAGGACTGTTTTCGGAGCTGGAATCCTAGACGGTACAGAAAGGAGTGAGCTGGGGACCAGCATCCATCACGCTATTTCCTGACTCTGGATGCTCAAACCCCCATTGCCAGGACTTCCCTGCTCTGAGGGACGGTACCCTTGAACTGTGAGCCAAAATGACTCCTTCGTCACTTAAGTTGATTTTGTCGAAGTATTTTGTCATAGAAACAGGAAAAGTAACTGAGACAGTGGCATTAATATTTTTTCCCCAAGTTCAGACCAGTTGGTTTGTGAATGACTCTTGTTTAAAAAAATCTCTGACCTTGGTGCTGGAGAGATGGCTCAGCAGGGTTAAAAGCACTGCCTGCTCTTCCAGAAGTCCCGGGTTCAATTTCTAGCACTCACATGACTGCTCACAACCATCTGTACCTATAGTCCCACAGGATCCAGTGCCCTCTTTTGATGTGGAAACACACATGCAACCAAAACACCTATATGCATGAAAAATAAAAACCGAAAAACCTCTGACCTTGGGACCATGATGGTGGCTGCATTGGCTGCTTTTCCAGAGGACCCAGGTTTGATTTCCAGCACTGACCTGGTGACTCACAACCATCTGTGACTCCAGTTTCAGGGGATCCGATGCCCTCTTCTGGCCGCCTCAGACACCAGGCACACACATGGTGCACAGACCTACATGCAGGCAAAACACCCATACTCATAATATTGTTTTTCATTATAAAAAGAAGAAGAAATGACCTCTCAAGCTGTGGGCTCACGAAAGGCTGGTTTTAAGTTTTGCTTCCTCTGGCCTCACACTCTTTATCCCCAGCAGCTTCATCTGAAACCACAGCTGTGAATATCATCTTTGTGTGATCCATTCTCAAATACTTATTGTCAGTCTAAGCCTGTCACCTGTACGCCAGGCCCCCGACATTTGTTGGCACTCTTTACCTGAAGTTCATAAATACCTCAGCTCTTCCAGACGAATGGCTGGCATTCTCCCCCAAATGAATACTTCCCTTTTAGATTACACCTTCCTCTTTTCAAGCCCAAGCCTTTATGGTCTTCCTCGGTTCATCACCATCTTTCACTCCGTGAGTCCATGTCCAGTGTGCCCGGAAACCCTCCTTGCTGCCCTTCAGAATGCCCTCGGAATCAGGGCATTTTCTACCATCTCCACGGCTTCTTCCCTGGGTCTGTGGTTATCATCCGCTGTTTGGACTACTGCAGTTGCCTCCAAAGGAGCTGTCCCCTTCCACCTCCACTTTCCTGCAACCTACTCTGAGCATGAGCCAAGGGTCTGTCCCAACCGCAGACACATTACATTACTTCCATCCAGAACCTCCCAATGTTTCCAGGTTCCTTCAAATGGAAAAGTTAAAGCCCTTCACTGGCCTTGCTCCCCTGATCTGAGCTCCCCATCCACTGCACCATGTGTTCTCAATACATGGATACTCTCCACACATCCCAGCCTCAAGCCTTTGCCCAGCTGTTTACCTGGGACACCCCTTTGGCTTACTCCTTCTATTAGCTACTTTTGTTGTTGTTGCTATGACGACATACCTAACAGAAACAAGTTAAGGAGGGAAAGATTCAGTGTGGTCCAGAAGAGGGTGAGGCATCGTGACAGGGAAGGCGTAGTAGAGCTCATGGCAATAGGCAGCATGCAACCAGGAACCTCCACATCTCTGAGTATTGGGGAAAAGAAAGCCTCATCTGGAACTGGAGCCGGGTTATATGCCATAAAGTTAAGTTCTGTTCCCAGAAACCCACTTCCTCCATCCAGGCCACCTGATGGTCCCACAGTCCCCCCCAAACAGTGCTGCTAGCCAGGGACCAACTGTTCAAACACAGGAGCCTGTGGGACAGTTTACATTCAAACCATAACACTCCCTCACGGTGTGGAGGTACATTCAGATAGACTGTTACAGTTTGAGAAGCAAACGCCCCTCTAGGCTCATATGTTGAATGCTTGGTGGCCAATTGGTGGTCCAATTTCAGGTTAGGTGGGATCTCCATCTCCTCCTCCTTCTTCTTTCAGAAGAAGTAGGTCACTGGTGGTGTACCTTTAGAGGTTGTACCTGGTCCCATGGCCTATCCTCTCTGCTTCCTGTCCACCACAAGGTGAAAAGCTTGTGCCACATGTTCCTGCTACCACGATGTTCCACCTCATCATGGGCCCCAACCAACAGAGTCAGGGACTGAGGACTGACATCTGAACCCATGCCCAAACAAATCCTTCCCTTAAGTTGTTTGTATCAGGTGGCTATTGTATGTAACCCTCCTTCTTAAAATTGCAATTACTCATCTGTACACACAATGTCCCCAGTGTCCTTCCCCCTATACCCCATATCTAATATCCCTAATATACTATCCAACTATGTATGTTTATATACACACACATATATATACATATATACACACATATACATATATACATATATACACACATATATATACATATATATACACATATATATACATACACACACATATATACATATATATATACATATACACATATGCACACACACATATATACATACACACATATATACATACACACTCATATATACATCTATATATATACATGCACACATATATGTACATATATACATACACATATATATATACATATACACACACACAGAGGCACACAGGCTGCCCCTATTCATATAAGTGCCCTGAGAAGAGAAATCAAGATGGCCTGAATGAACACCAGAAGATCTATAGGGACCTCCAAAGACAGTGGTGTAGGTGATGGGCTGTAGAGACAGACACACGAGAAAAGCAAGCGTCTGGTCAGCATTAAGTAAGTATTGACTGTTATTAATATTCACCCCCTTGTTTGAGGTGGAAAAGGGATGCCGTGATTTTAAATGAGTGGCTTGCTATTAAATCAGCTGTAGTTACATACAGCTACTTGGCAGGAAGTCGTTTAGTAGGAAGGAAGCGTTCTATGCCGGAGTCCCAGAGGCAACAGTGTGGACACAGGAAAGTGAGAGGACCCGAGGTCCTCAGGCAAGCAGAAGCCCTGGCCTCTGGCTTGTTCTCAGCTCTGTTTGATTTCTCTGGACCTTTCTCGTCTGCTTATTTTAATGGGCACAGTCTCAGTCCATCGCCTTCTGTCTGTTCCCAGACATCCAGAGAGGCTGAGAGGAGGTCCAAGTGAGAACTCAAAAGTCTGAATCATTAAGTTGCACGACTAATGAGAGCCAAGCGTTTCAGGATCTTTCTACTGCCCCTGTCCCCTAATCTCTCCAATTAGCCAGGACTTAGGAAAGGAGAACGGATTACCAGCTTGACTTACATAAATCTGTCTGCTTCCTTCTAGCTAACCCTCTACTGTACCCCAAGCATGAGCTAGGCCTCTGATCACAGACCCACCACCAACTCTGCCCTAGAAAGGCACCCAGGCCCTGGAAGGGAACCCAAATGACAGCGAAAGCCAGAGGAGTCCTACCACAGGACACTGGGTGCCAGGTTTTCAGGGATAATTTCATTACAAAGAGTGGCCCTGCTCAGAACAAGAGCCCTCCTTGGCTGGCTTTTAAATGAGTCTACTTATTCTAACCCTCCACCAGCGTCAGGCTGTCTGGGCAGAGGTGGACAGGGAAACACTTGGTTATCAGGACAATTTATCTACATGCACCAAATACTAACTTGTGCTTGTGCCTGCCGGCTCTATCTGGGTCCATGTGGTAGCCCACCCCAACCCTTCAAGTGAGACTAATACTGTGGCTAATGGCCACTGGGGACACGGTAATGGACTACACTCCAGCAGCTCCCTAAGCCCTGGCAGTACATAAACCGTGCCTTTTCCCCATGGTTGTTTTGTTTTGGGAAAGGATCTTGACGCTGAGAGAGATTGCCTGTAGTCCCAACACTCAGGAGAGACCGTCCCAACACTTGCAGGGGGATCTCTGCAAATTCAAATCCAACCTAGTCTACAAGCCAAGATCCAGTGCCACATAGAGAAAACGTGTTTCTAAAAATGAAAAAGAAATGAAGAGAGAGTCTTGCTATGTAGTCCAGGCTGGCTTCAAACTCAAAATCCTCCTCCCTCCGTTTCCTCAGTACTGGGGCTACAGGCATGTTCCACTGTGTTCTGCCCTCCTCCCTGAGTTTTGAGGGAAGCGTGTACAAGCTCTGGTCCAGGGAGAGTTTCCACTTTCCCTGGTTATCCATTCAGAGTCTAGAAACATAGGAGCCTGCAAATGTATTACAAATGGAAATTCCTCACATGGGAGACACCCGGTAGAAATGGGTGGACTACAGACACCTGAGGAGGGACACACACACAGACCGATTGCCTTAGGAGTCAGTAATGCTGAGTATAAAGAAGATGCACTGAATGATCTCCTGATTCACATTTTATTCAGCCAAGCACCTGAGAACCTAGAAGGGTGGTGTTTAATAAGTATACTCACATCAATATTGGCCCCTCAGTCTCTTACAACAGCTTCTAATCTTCAAATCACATCACCAGGGTGGGCTTCTGTATTTTCTAAGGGGTGTGCTTAAGTTGTCTTTTAAAAAATAAACTCCTGGGGCTGGCTAGATGATGGCTCAGCAGGCTAAAGGCGCTTGCTAATAAGCCTGATGACCTGAGTTTGATTCTTGGAACCTACACCTTGGAAGGAGAGAAGTGACTCCTGCACCTTTTCCTCTGACCTTCACATGCAAAGTATGGCAATCAAGTATCCATACACAGAGAAGTTGGGAGGAGGGAGGGAGGGAGGGAGGGAGGGAGGGAGGGAGGGAGGGAGGGAGGGAGGGAGGAGGACAGAGCGGGTGCTGGACCTCAAAAAAGACTGAAGGAATGGATCAGGGTGTATGTAGTTCAGGAATAGAGCCTTTGCCCAGCACGTGCACGGGTCCTGATTCCTATCCTCAGCACCACAAGAAAATAAAATTAACCCTACAGACACTACACACATATGCACCCAGTTCAGAGACATTCTTAACTTCTGTTTGCATGCAGGCAGGCATATACATTCACAGGGAATAAAAATAATACTAACTTCCTAAGGAGATGCAACCCGGCACAGTGAACTCCACTCTGAAAGCACTAGCTCACTGGGCTGACAGCTATAAATGAGTTACTGGCCCCTCTGCACCTCAAAATCCAGTCCTTTATCTCAAAGGGGTATCAATGGCATCATGAAAGCCCACACAGAACCGGCCCAGACAATATGTGTGAAACTCAGCCCTCGCTCTGGGAACATCTGAGGGCCCTGGCCACACTCCCAGCTTTTGAGACCTGCAAGGGCGCCCGCTGCACCCTGGGGCGGGTGTAGAGAGAGCCCTGCAATCCCAACACTCCAGTAGACAGAGGCAGAAAGAACTTAAGGTCCAGGCCGGCCTGGGCTACATAGAGAAGTCTTGTTTGCAAAACCCTAGCTGCGTTCTGGGGTTCTTCCAGACCAAGCTGCTCCTTGCTCCTCAGGCAGAGCCGCAGGGAATCAATGACCTCAGCATCGCACTCTGGCTGCGCTATGGAGCTGATCTGGACACACACATGCACGCACACACCAGATCTAGAGTTTATTTTTCCTTGGCTTGTTGGTGGCCTGGCCCTATCAGCCCTTGGTGGCTGGTGCTGGAATGTTAATTGAAGGGGAGCTTGGGAGCTGATGCTGATAAGCGTTGCCTAGCAGCGTGCCACCTGCTCTCCACCGTCCTGGGCAACCTCCGAACCCCCTGCATGCTGGAGTTCGGTCTTGCTAACTGTGGTGAGTTCCTTTACCACGCGGAAGGTGTGGCGCCCGCCCAGGGTGCTGGAAGCTAGAGGCATCCTTGAGAGGCAGGACCCCGGCTCTATTCTCTCTCTGCCAAGCCAGGTAGGCAGGGAAGGAGGGTGTAGCACGTGACACCTGGAAATTGAGCTACCAGACAAGTGGTAAAGATTGATGATAGATGGCAGATTTCTAAGGGACAGATAAATAGGCAGATGATAGAAAATAGATAAACAGAGCCATCCATCATACTTGTAAATGTATATCCTCAGATATAATTTATATCGCTGGGGATTGAGTCCAGTGCCTTACTAATGACCCTCTAGCACCATTTTAACACACTATATAATTAATTAATTAAAAAATAATAAAGGAAATCTCCATCCTTTTCTCCACTGAAGCCCTTTCTTTACCTCTAAATTTTCTCACTGATTTTTCAGGGATTTACGGGAAGAATTTCTGAAGTTGACCACAGGCAAATGATTTCCCTGCACAACCATTTATAATAATAACAACAACAGTGTGAAATCTTATATCACATCGCATCCTTGAATACACTAAGATGAAAATAATGAAATCATACAAACGCTAGAACAGCTAACTTCAGTCAGGCTTTCCTCACTATGACTCAAATCCAAAAGCAAGGGGAAGAAGAATACAGGGGACATTGAAAATGCAAGGCAAAGCTTTATAGGGAAATTCAGCAAAGGGGGAGAAAATATTCACAGCAGTGGGCCAGAGCCATTGTTATAGAGAAGGTTTAAGATTATTTAAAAAAGGAAAGATAGAATCTCCTCATATACATTCAAGTATGCATAGTTACATGCTTTCTGTGTCTGTTATGCATGTATATATAGATTGTTACATGTACACATGTATATGCCCCTCAAACATAAAAAGAGGCTACATCACTGTCGTACTATTTCTTTTCCATCAGATGATTGAAAACTTAGAAGACAATACATCTCATTGCGCACTGCGTGGAAAGCAGGCTCTCCCACACAACACTGGATTACATAACACCCATGTGACTGCCCAAGCAAGGGCAATTCCTTATAAAAATGCATAAACATGTTCAGTTTCAACCATCAATCCTAGGTCTAGGAAAATACACTAAAAGAACGGAATGCCTCTAACCATGTGAATCTTTGTTACTATTGTTTGTAATTTTGATATACTGAAAAAAAAATCTAAAGTTCACTCCTGGAGACACAGTGAAATAAACTACAGTCTACTCACACGGTGGAATACTATGCAGCTATAGAAAAGAATGGGGGAACTGTCTGTGGGTCAGGACAGTGTCCAGGATATATTGTTAGTTAGGTGGAAACAGAAAATTGCAAAAGAGAGTCTGCAGGAATGGATAGGAGCTAGGGGACAACCTTTATCTGGAGAAGAGACCTGTGCTAGTTAGTGGCAGGACTTCAGGAGGAGGTGGCTGTAGGTGGCTTCCCATACTGATAACCTTACACATAGTAATCACACCCACACCCTAGGTTCCAGGGGCAAAAGAGTTATTATAATTTAAAACATTAGCCCCCATCAACAGAAATTAGACAAACTGGCAACATACCAAAACAAAACACTGTGTGTCCTCTTCCCAACTGGCCTGGACACTTCTGGGTAGTCTTGGTGTTTGTGCTAGTCAACTTTGTGTTCTGAGAGCCTTAGAAAGTCTGAGCATTGTGGCACACATTTGTAATCCTAGCACTCAGGAAGTTAAGGCAGGAAGGATGGCGAGTTTGAAGAAAGTCTGGACTACATAGTGAGACTAACATCATCTACAGAAGAATAACAACCATATGAACACACAGTGACCATGTGTCTTGTTTGCCTGGGGTTGTCATGGTTTATGCTTCGCTTCTCTGTGTTATATTTCTTTACCTGTTAAGTGTCCATGTACTGCCTTTTCCATAAATAAGGCACTCAAGAAATATCTATTAAATTTAATGGAATAATTTTGAATGTGCCTCACATCTGTCTGTGGATCAGCAAAATTCTCTAGACATTTGTCGAGAGCAAGCATAATGTAATAAGATATACTGATTGAAGTTGTAGGAGGAAATACAAGAAGATAGGATCATTAAGCAGCTACATTCATCTTAGCTTGAAAGTGCACGTGATGGAAGTGAGGAAACGTGAAGAGACAAACAGGTATCATGACCATTCTCACTCCAGATTCCTCTTCTATTTGCTTGGAATAATAACTGTTTCTGAATTGGACTGACTTATTCTGAGTTATTCTGAGGGGTAAGGTGTATGTATGTATTATTTAAAAAAAGAAAAGAAAACTATGTACAAAATAGCCCAAGTCTGCTTCCCAAATGGGTTTCAGGCATTTTCCAATTCTTTTTCTAGAAGTAACTGAAGTGGGAGCAGGGACTGTAGAGGTAAAAAGAGGTCTCAGCTGATGATGCGGGCTGTGGGGCCTTGTGTTGGTGATGTGGGGCTGTAGAGTCCTAGTGAAGCGGTTCTGTGGAGTCTTGTGTTGGTGAAGTGGGGCTGTGGAGTCTTGTGTTGGTGATGGGGTGTGGGGGGGCGCTATGGTGGAAGGGACTGAAAGTGAGATAACCTGGCTCCTGATTTTCCTCAGGTGTTCTGCAACTGGGTCATGAGTCACCTCTGTGTTCTCTACCTGCAAGACAGGGACCAAAGCTGAGGCCATGGCTGACAAAACTTGCGAAGTTGGCTTAGATGAGAAATTATCTGTAATTTATAAATATAAATAAATTTTATATTTTGTAAATTATTATATATAGCACGTGAACGTTACCTGAAAATCTGCAGCGAGAGTTAGAAGGAAGAGGAGAAGGAGGAGGAGGGGGAGAGGTGGGGAGAAGGAATAGGAAGAGAACCTCCAAATCCTAAGCAATTGTAGAATAACTTACTTTGAACAAAGAGCGACAGGTAGAGAGCATACCACACCACCATGGTTGTTACAACCAGAACATGCTCCGGAGCAGCACTCCCATACAGGTAGCCTTCAGAAGTACAAGACTGATACAAAACACCCCAGCTGCTATCACACTAGCAATGTCTTTACAAGAAAATATATGAGAGAACTAAAAATAGGAAAATACGTGTGCATTTGTTCCTGTGTTTAACATTACCAAAACAAGCACAGAAAGGGTAAATTAATGAAATGGAGATTTACTAACCTGGAAGAAAGGGAACAGCAACAGAGGAAATTAAAATGTAGTGCCACTGCCTTAAGGACAATTCGGTGCTCAATTTTGGCTTTAGAACTATTTTAACATTTCACATATTAAAATAATCATGTTAATTTAGCATTAGGACATGGATTTCAACAAAAGGAATCATGCACAGCAAAGCAGAGTGTTAGCATCGAACAATTCAGTCTCTCCAGGTCGGTGGCTGCTCCCCAGGATAACCTAGGGATTGTCACCAGTCAAACAAAGCAGACACCTTTATCCAACAGACACTTACAGTGTGCCAGTTCCATCCCACACTCGGTGGACACAGCTATGAGAGTAGATCTATGAGGCATGTGAAGTCTAGTCCAACCAGGATCCTACCCAGAGGTTAAAAACCACTGGTTTGGTGTAAACTCAGGCTGGCCCAGGTTAGCAGGACCACTAGACACTGACTTTCCTGGGTTGTATTTGAAAGTGTTTCCAGGGGTTGAAGAATTTTCTAAGCCCTTGGTTCAATTTCCTAGGATAGGAAAGAAAAAGAAGGGAGAGAGAGGAGGAGGAGGAGGTTGAAAGAGATTTTGTTATTCACAGGTGAGAGGATCCTTAATAAATACTGCATACAAATTCCATATAGTTATGCAAGATAACACATTTGGGGACTCATTTAAAATTCTGTCTTCTATTTCAGTCAGGAGCATACACCTGTTGTCCCAATTACTCTAGGAAAAAGGCAGCAAAGTTGCTTGAGACCAAAAATTGAAAATTAGCCTTAACAAAATAGCAAGACCTTTCCTCCCAATAAAATAATATGAGATAACAAATAATAATTTTAATAATGATAATAATAATAATAATAATAATAATAATAATAATACAGTTTTCCCTGCAAGAATGCAAGTTGGGGCAGAAAAGGCCCAGGAAGGCACTCAGAATAAGCAGCTAACCTAAGCCTTTGGTTTGAGTTTCAGTGATCTGGATGTGTAATCTGGGTGGTGCAGGTCACATTCATTCCCACTCCTGGGACAAAGCCATTCTTATCCCATTTTAAGAACCCAAGGGAGCCAGGAGGTGGTGGTGGTACACGCCTTTAATCCCAGCACTCCGGGGAGGCGCAAACGGGTCTCTGTGAGTTAAGAGTGAGTGCCAAGACAGCCAGGACTACAGGAGAAATTCTCGAACTCCTCCCCCAACAAAAAGAACACCGGTGAAGTCTCCACACAAGAGTAAGGGACACGGAAATCCTCCACCTGTAGTGCACTTCATTCAGGGTCGTGCTACCCAAGAACCTCTGGAGTTGAGCAGTCGTTAAGCGGCCCTAATTGACGCGGAACTCCAAGCCTCGGAGGAGCAGGGAGAGGGGATGGTCAGCAAACCTCCAGCGAAAAAGATCTGAATACAAAACACCACTTTGCGAATTCTTGTGTTTGGCGCCAGGCAAGAGTTTGGAGGGCGGGTTAGGGATTTCTCTGTGCTCTTACCTCTTAAAGCCCGAGTTGAACAGTGCTCTCCCTTATAAGGATGCTTTTCACCTTTTCTGAGCGGCTAGAAAACGTTTTCAAGTTTGAAATAGCATGTGATGATCTTATCAAAGAAGGGTAACGTATTTGAACTCAAGTCTGTTCATCTCAAGTGCTGCCCAAGGCGCCTTTTTCTTCTAGATTTCTTAATGATGTATTTTAATCGCCACTGAATGACAAAGCCCTGGTATCCAGGGTCGCTCCAGACCTGGGAAAGCGGGAATCCAGCTCCGAATATCTGGAGCGCCTGGGCGGAACTCCTGTTCACAGCCCTCAAAATACCAAGTATTTATCGGGCCATGGAGGTTCTCCTGAGTAAAAATCCATCAGGAGGTCTTTCCCCTACACCCCTGGGAGTGGGTGGAATAGCACAATTTTCCAAGGAAGTTCCAGAAGAAGTTTTAATTCGCGTTAAAAATATGTCTTAATGTTTTCTCTACATATATATACTGAGGATATATCGCAGAGGATAAAGGAATAAAACATCTACAAAGATAAAGCCTTATTTATGGTGATTAAAAAAAGAGACTATCTAAAATTATGAACTCATTCTGTTAAGGTCCATCTGTAATGTAGGACATTTTACTGTTACTTTGAATCATACTCAGAAAAACTAATGAATAGATAAGTAAATCTAAACACTTGCAAAAATAAACAAGACTTATTTCTAAGAGGATGTTTTCAATCTTTCTTCCAATTTTTCCACTTTTCCAGGGTGTGCATAATAATTTTTATGATGAGAAAAAAAGAAAACAAGGTAAAATGTCAATATGTGTTTGGGTTATTACAAAATTTGAGATCCCTGAGGGCAAAAGGTGGGGAGTACGGGTTTATTTGGGGGTAACACTATGGGCACATCTGCCAGCAAGAAGTAGTCTTCCCTACCCCTCCTCTCTCCCATCCGCATTTCTGAGTAGAAAAAAAAATCTGGACGCATATAGCTTTATCATAAAGATTACGTGATATGTATATAAAATTATTACATGATTATTTAGTCGCAAAAAATCAAATTTGCTGAAAATCATCTTCAAGTTTTTGTTTTTCAAAACTGTGCTCTAGACCTAGGAGACGGTTCAGACTAAAGATGCTTGATGGATCCCTGAGACACCCTCAATTTGCCCTCTGGGCTTTCCTCCCTTTCCAATAAATAATTTTGTTTTTAAATTTTTGTGCTTTCTGGCTGGAGAGAGGGAGTTGGGTTTTCATCGGGATTTCAGGAAATAGCATCTAAACCTCTCGTGTAGCCGTGGATTTTCATGAGACAGTTTAAAAAACACTTTATCTGAAATTCCCTTAAATCTCTAGTGAGATCTTTTTTCATTTTAAACGATATGTTTAAATCCTGTATTGGGAATGAAACACCAAACCCTGGTTTCTTGATCTCATTAGCACGAGCCTCGGAGGCTGGAGGATTCTTGTTTACAAGGTGTCCTGCTTATTCTTCCAATGGATGCATCTTTCTCCTTACCTCATGAAAACGAAGTGTGAGAGAGGTTCACCCTTTGTCCCAAACCCCACACGTTGTATTCCACAGCCAAGACCATGTCTGCCCACCCTCTCTGTGTTCCTACCTCGAACACCACGGAGATACCCAAGCTGTGTCCAAGAAGCGTTCCGGAGATCTAAGACGGGGCAAAACTTCCCATTTATCCACGCTTGCTCAAGACACGCTTTAAGACAGGAGAAGAAACCCGGGAAATAGACGAGGTGAACCTATCTCTTAAGTTTCTCCCGGGCGAGAATTTGCCTTACTTCCCAACCACTACAGAAATACTCAAAGATGGCCAGAGTACCTGCCCCCAACACAGCCTCTACGCCTCAATTTCTCTTCCCTGTAAGTGACAGGTCAGCGCTGCGCTTCCTGTACTGAACTAAAGACTAGCTCCACTGGCTGTGTCGGGCGTTAGGGTCCCGAGAAGGAATCCAGCTTAGCCCCAACTGAGAAACCCCTCTCATCTCATTCCAGCTCTCTATTCCTCGGTTTTTCTTTGCCCTGGGAGTGTATACTGGAAAACCAGATGGACTGATTGCTCTGAAACTCCGAGTTAGCGCCTTCCAGGTACATCCTCTCGATGAGCCCCTCAGTCGGGAGTCCTCAGGAGCTCCTCTTTAGAAGCACCCTCTTGAGATACAGGCCACGCCCTTCTCCTCGTCTTTGTTTTTGAGAAGGGTCAGTCTTCCCAGAAAGGTGACGAGGGATTGAGGGCGAACAGAAGCGCCCAAAAGCCAGCGTTTGGGGAGGAAGGTGCTGGGTTAGCACGTGGTTTCTTTGGGAACCAATGGAGCACGGCAATTTTGTCACCGGGTCCTGGTCCCCTACCCTACAGACAAGGCCAAAGGAAGGCGTGGCCTGGACCTTGAGTGTGCGTCCAGGAGTCTCTTAGACCTGCCATTGCAAAAGGGGAAGTTAGGAGTAGTGACACCTGGTAGTGGTAGAGAACTTGGCAGCTCCGCCCCCTAGGCCTCCGAGATGCTGCTGAGCCGGGTCACCTCCACTCCCTTCTCCGTGGACGACATCCTCAGGCTGGAGGGTGAGCAGAACGATGCCAAGACTCCGTCACAGTGGGAGTTGCATAGGAACCCAGAAAAGCCTCAGTACCTAACAATGGACCTGGAATCCGGAGGGCCAGAGAGCGGCGGCGACAGGGCACAAGCTGGATCAGACCCTCTTCGGTTCCCCTGGGAGGCAGTCGTGGAGATGGAGCCAGGTGAGTAAACACCCAGGTTTCCTACCGGCATTATTGAAGGAGTGAGTCGTCACTGATGGAGAGAGAGACTGCATCTTCTGAGGTCTCACCCCATCTTCCCTCATTTTAGGAGTCCAAAAGACAGCCTCCCTGTTCCTAGCCAAGCCTCCTAAGGACTTGAATTGTATGTAGGGTGTTCCTTCCCACAGCGGCCCCTCTGCTAGCCACAAAAACATGATTCCATTGGAGCCTGGTTCTGAGAGCTTCTTTCTCCCACCAAACTTCTTTACCATAACTTAGTTTATGCTCCATCACTACTGCCCTTGCCTGCCTAGCCCAAATCTTTCTGGAGGAAACAACCTAGGCTTGTTGATTTATCTGAAAACACACACACACACACACACACACACACACACACACACACACACACTTCTCTATAGAGAAAATGGGAGAGAAGGAACAAGTCTCTCTCTCTCTCTCTCTCTCTCTCTCTCTCTCTCTCTCTCTCTCTGTGTGTGTGTGTGTGTGTGTGTGTGTGTGTGTGTGTGAGTGTGTGTGTGTGTGTGTGTGTGTGTGTGTGTTGCTTTTCAAGTGGACCTGAGGGCACTTAAGAATAACTAGGACCCTAGCTAAGTGACTAATCCCTCCGAATCCTAGAATCTTGTCCAAGTGCATTGGCAAGCAGAGAGGTCCAGGAACCTATCCTTAGCTTGTGGAAAGAGAAGAGACAGACCGGAGTTTATGTTCTGATAGCTTCTACAATCAAAGTGGTATATAGGCAGGAAAGGCCTGCTACTGGAAGAATGCAATGGCCACTGTCCTCCTACCCAGACAGTGTGTGCCAGGAGTAGTCACACCTCCAGTCCGAGGTGGGGAGGAGAGTAGATTGGCACCACCAGCCTCCCCTACCAAGCCAGGCTGCATATAATCAATCACAAGGGCACCTTCAGAATTACCCTCGGACTTGAGGCTGTTTATCAACCGTCCTCTAGAAGCCTGGACAACACTTTGTTGTGTTCAAAAAGAAACCCTTGGGTTTTCTGCAGTGGCGGACACTAAACATTCAGTTCTTGGGTACAGGTCCACTAACTTGAAGTTCCTTTCAGCTTTGCTGAGAAAGGGCTACGACAGCTTCTCTCCCCACTGCCCCAGCCGCAGGCACACCTGGGGATGTCCCTTGACTGGCACCCTGTCTTCTGCCACTGTGATAGCCACACAGGGCCCACCCAAGCCTGGCCCTGAGGGCTGTAGGTCAGGGGAATGGACCATCTGGCAGGCTTCGCCACAACATGTGACATGCATCCCCATCTGACCCTCTTGATGTCTTGAAAGCAGGGCTCAGAGCTCTCCAGTTGTGACTAAGAGGGTACAGGATGCTAACTCTTCACTTTCTATTTATTTATTATTTATTTATTTAGGTTTGGATTTTTTTTTTTTTTTTATGGAGACAGGATCTCACTATGGTTGAAATTAACCTTTAGTGTGTCTGTTAGCAAATCATTTCTATTGCCTAAACATGAAATTCAAGGAAGCCAAATGCCATTTTGTGTTTAGTTCCCTGCTGTTTGTCCTACCAAAGCTAAGTCCTATCGGACCCAGGGCTCCCATTAATAAATCGAGTTTATTTTCTGTCAGCTTCAATGACCTCAGCTTCTGAAGGTATGTTTTTGGTAATTTTTGAGATCTACAATTAAAGTTTCTACTGTCTTTTTGGATTTACCCGTGTGGGAGCTCTTTTCCTGATGGGGACTTTGAAACTATGAATAGCCTGGAGCTGGCTATGTAGATCAGGCTCACCGGAACTTTGAGCGAGTGGAAGGCCTTTGCTGAGTCAGCGACTTTCAATTGGCGTCCCCTGCTCTCTCTTGCTCGCTCTGCAGCATCGCTGGAGGTCAGTCTCATTTAGATTTTTAAAACGAACACTCCTGTTTTCCCACTTTTGGTGTCCTCGGTTTCTACGAGCACAGATGCCCCTGGGGTGGGGGTCTCTCCCCAAACTTTAGTCCTTCCCCAGAAGTTATGAGCTGGGCTGGGGGTTGAGAACCAGGATCTCAACCCGAGCCATCCGGCCCTCCTGAGAGCCTTGGCCCGGGCCCGTCTTGCCCTCACTTCAAGCCCTTAGATGTTCCCTTCCGTGTCCCTGGATTTTTCCGGGTGTGAGTTTCCTCTCCATCCTCCTTGGGGAACAGAGCTTAAGCCAAGACAAGAGACATGGAAAGCAAGGGGGAGGCTGTATTTAGGCGGGTCTGCGCCTAGTCACAGTCCGGCTGAGGGAAGGACTACAAGGGAACCACCACGGGGCCACCGGCTTGCCAAAAGGACCCTAAAGGAGGTAGGGACTGTTTATCAAAATGCCAAAATGTGGGTCTCAACTTCACGTATCGAAGAGAACCTCTATTTCCAAGTCTGAGAGTCAGGATCAGGAAATATCTGGCTTTTAATCTGCTCAGGAAATATCTTGTTCTTAATTTGCACCGCAGAGCATCGTGCTTATGAAGTTTAAGGTCCAGCCCCATTCTGATAGGCCCGCACATTCATAAGAACAAACTGTTGGACTACCAGACACCATTGAAGAAAATAGGCACACCTGATCCGGGATCTACTATTAGCGAACAAAGAGTGCAGGAAGGTGGAGGTGGTGGATCACAGTATATCAGACTTTACTTAGGCTGAGAAATAGAGCAACTGAGACTCGCCTGGGAGGCGGGTGGAGAAGGGCGAGGACAAAGGGATGCTCAGTGAAGGCTGCCAGGGAGTGAGTGGGCTGTCTAGTGAAAGCAACCTGAGCCTGCTGCTGGCTGTTGACGGTGTTCCTTCCGTGTGATTGTAGAGACTCCTCCGCGCGCGACCTCCCCGCTTGGAGCTGGGAACCCGAGGATGGAGCGCGGCGCGGGCGACGGCGGCGGCGGCGACAGCGTCCACCGGGTCGGCCCGGAGCCGGCCAGGACGCGGCCGCGGCGGAAGCCCCGCGTGCTCTTCTCGCAGGCCCAGGTGCTGGCCCTGGAGCGCCGCTTCAAGCAGCAGCGGTACCTGTCTGCCCCTGAGCGTGAGCACCTGGCCAGCGCGCTGCAGCTCACGTCCACGCAGGTCAAGATCTGGTTCCAAAACCGGCGCTACAAGTGCAAGAGGCAGCGCCAGGACCAGACCCTGGAACTGGCGGGCCACCCACTGACGCCGCGCCGGGTGGCAGTCCCCGTACTGGTGCTGGATGGCAAGCCCTGCCTGGGTCCCGACGCCCCCGCGTTCCCGGGTCCCTACGCGGCCACCGCGCCCCATTCTTGCTTCGGCGGCTACTCGGGCACTCCCTATAGTGCTAGCTACGCGGGCCGCTACACCGGCGCTGTCCCCGGGCCACTCACACCACTGGCCAGCTCTGGCTTCAGCCCAGGTGGCCGGAGTGCCGCCCCGCAGGGCCATCTGCCCGCCACGCTACAGGGAGTCACGGCCTGGTGAAAAGCCCGGGCTCAGCTACTGCCAGTAAGGGCCTGGTGCCTGGTCCCCTCCCCTTCCAGCTGCTCGCCAGCGAGTTGAGCGTCCGCCAAGGGGCTGGAAAGCGGCGATCCGTCTTGCACAGTCCTCCTTACTGATCTGCCCAGAGGAGCGGGCCGCCGCCGCCGCCGTAGGCGATGAGAACATTCTTTCCCTCCGAGATGTAGCTGGGCTTTGGCTGGCCACCTAGATGCTATGCAATGAGGATAGTATGGTGGCTGACAGTTTGGAAGCCGGTGATTCTGAGCCACAACCCACTTTAAACAATTGTACACATCCTGGAGGCCTAGGGATCAAGGCTGTCCGCACTCCATCCCTTAAAGGAACAAGTGCGCAGGGGAGAGGGGATGCAGGGTTGAGAAGAGAAAAATATCAAGCCGCTGAAGATACCAGAGGACAGGAGCCTGAAAGTGCCCCAGACATGGTTTAGGGTTTAAGCACCCTGGACCTCCTGGAACATCCACCCTGGTGGCGGCACTTTCCCTGGTGGTGATCTCACCTCCAGAGGGGCCTCTCTACTCTCAGTAACTTCATTTTGTTCAGGGAACAGCCGGACCAGTAAATGAGCTAACTATATTCGGTGTGTTCGTATGTTATAGACAGCAGGACCCTCAAGAGGGCATGGTGACATGCACCTGTAATCCCAGCACTCAGGAGACCCAAGCGGGAGGATTGGGGAGTTCGAGGCCAACCTGGGCTACATAAGGAGCCCCTGTATCCAAAGCAAAATAAGTCTAGGGAGATAGTTGATTCAGCCCCGAAGGTAGGTTATTGGGTTTCTCCTAGTAACTTTTCTCCTCTTTGTAGATACTCTTAGGGGGACATTTAAAGTTCCCATCAGGAAAATATCCCTGCCCCCACCCCAGGTAAATCTAAAAAGATAGTAGAAACTTTAACTGTGGGATCTTTAAAATTATGAACTTTACACTCCCCCAATCTTAAGTTATTCAATCTGAAGACTGAAAATAAACTCTATTAATGGGAACACGGGGTCAAATAGGAGTTTAGCTTTGGTAGGAGAAATAGAGCAGGGGACTGAAGTAGAAAAATGTGCCACCAGCTTCCTTGGACTTCATTTCCAACCACGAGAATCCCAATTCTGTACCCCCATCAACTGATATGAAAAGCTAAATTCTATTATTGAACAGGTTTCCGTATTTAATTAAAAGGGACTCCCTCAAGTTTTCCCTGGATGGCATACTCCCAGGTTGTTTCCGTTAAAGTGAGGAAGGGGCGGGTTCGGTCTTCTCTGTTGGCAGCTTGCATCCCTTAAGAGTTAAATGCCTAAGCTAGGGGAAACCAAAGCCATTGTTCCAATTTAAAATCTGCTACCACTTTCTCCCTTTTACATTTATTCACTGGGGGAGGGAGGAGGTGCATGCCTTGCCATGATGCCTATAGTCAGAGGACAAAGAGGAGGAGTCTTCCTTTCACCCTGTGGGTTTGGGTGCTGGAACCCAGGCTTAGTGGCCAGCACCTTTATCCACAGAACCATCTCTATGTTTCAGTATCACTCTCTCAGACCTTCCTTTTGTCCTCTTCCTCTTGTTTTTCATTTCTTCACTGTTAATAAAAGTCTATCTAGAAGTGCATCAGTGTCCTGCAATTCGTGCTGTGCCCTGGGACTTAAAAGACAGAGTGTACAATAATGGCCAGAGAGGTAGCTCCATGAGTAGAGTGCGAGCCTTGCATGTGGGAGACCCTGAACTGGATCCCCACCACTTCAGAAACGCAGCGCAGTGGCACAGGCTTGTAATTCCAGCTCTCTGGAGGTGGAAGCAGAAGCAGAGGCAACAGGGCTATCCTTGGCTATGAAGCCAGTGCGGGTCTGCCTGAGCAACATGAGACCCTGTCTAAATAAAATTAAATTTTTTTTAAAAAAAAAGCAGTACATATTCATATTTGAAAATCCCACTAAGAGCTAAAGACTCAACTGATATCTCTATCCTGTGAGAATCCTCAGCTGGGGTCTCCTGACTCTCCCTTTGAAGGGTGTGCTTGCCAAAGGAGGGAGCAATTTTTTTTTTTTTTTTTAGACACTCGTGCTAGATCAGGACAGACATCTTTCAGTTCAGTGTTGCCAATGAAGCCTATCAAGTTTTCCTAAGAAGTTCTCCCCAAAAAAGCTCCCTTGAACAGGCCACACCCCAGATAGATACATAGAGTATCACATTCTAGATTTTTAGAACAGAGCAGGAAATTAATGTTATCCCCTTCCCCTTTCCTGTCTTTCTGGCCTAGAAAAGTCATAGAAGCAACAGTGTGCTGTGTTCTGGACAGGTCCTGGCTCTTGGATTAAGCCAAGTTAGACTCCCAGGCCTTCCCACCCAGGGGGAGCACTTTGGAAGAAAGCCAAGAGGATCAGGGCCCCCTGAGTGAAAGCCAGGCAGGCTCAGGTCTGCCATGCGGGTCATCGCAGCTGCACCTTCCCTGCAGGGGCACAAGAGCAAGCGAGATATGGCTGCTGTCCTTCGGGCCTTTATTATCTAAGCTAGGGAAAGGCAATTCAGGAAAGGTGTCTGAAAATAGAAGGTGGTGTATACTGTGTGTCAGACAGGACAGACAAAAGCTCTGGAAAGAAACCCCAGCTGGGGATGGGGTAAGGGGAAGCTGTGGAGAAGGGGTGCGTGACTTCAGTGATGAGTGTGGGAAGGACTCTGTTTCTCCCAGAGAGGCCCAGATCTTTGCTATGGAGACAAGCAGAGGTTCCAATGTTGGGGCCACCGTCCTGTTCCAGGGGTCTGAGCTGCACATCAAAGCTGCACATTTGGGAGTTTGGGAGTTCAGTGGCCTCCCTTTTCTTTCAAACACGGACTATGGGACCATATCACAACCATGCTTGAGGAAGGCCCAGGACACACAGTAATGTGAAGACCCCATGTCAGCCTTGTGGACCATCATCTTTTGTTACCAGCATCCCCGAGTTTTCTGTGACACCCCTGTTTGGCTAGCCTCAAACATAAAAACAGTAACAATGGCAGAACTCGGTTCACACACATCCCAGAGGGAACTCTTTTTCCGAAGACAGAAAGGAAGTCTGAGTGTCTCAGGATACCAAAGATTTGTTCCTTCAGGAAAGGGGAGAAAAAAAAAATTCTTTTCTCCCCACTGCGCCCAACAGTTGCTGTGAAAAGCACCCCCCACACACCCCAGCCTTGGAAGTCTCCAACCCCCAGCTGTCAGTCTTCACTGTAATCTGTCCAGTACTAAAAGCTGCCGCTTTGTGAGTCCCTCACTGGTGCTTATCCTCACGGGGCTTTTACTGGGGAGGGAGCTGCTCTGTAAGCAACCCTAGCCTTATCTGCATCCTTCAGGCCCATCACTCCAGTCACCTCTTAATGTTCACAAGTCCCCCAAATGGGAAGTAATTGACCTCTAAACAAAACAAAAAAGCTCTCAGAGAGATAGCAAAGGTTCCTGTCCTGACTGTCCCAGGGCCAGGGGCTTCACCTAGGCCAGGTGGGTGAGTCAATACATTTGCAGACTTTCTGGCTCCTGATCCTTCATCTCCCAGCCCATCCCCCCCACCCCGCCCCCTTAAGTCTACTGGTTCCCAGGCTGTGTACCAAACAAAGTCTAGACAGGTGTTGTGAAAGATTTGAGACATTTACTTTTGTAATGCTATCATTATCATCAATGTTATCACCACCACCACCATCATCTTTCTGAGTTGGAGGGTGTATGTAAATCTTTTAAAGCTTCCATTCGGAAAGTATCTAGAATTCCCAGCGCTCATGTGCCCTCCTTATATGAATCAGCTCAATGACTGGATCTTTTCCTTTGCTGGGAAAGAAGGGGACTAAGGTTTAAATCAGTGCCCTGAGCCCTCCCCTTTGGAAGGATGATAGAGAGTTAGTTGTTGTATCACTTTGGCCCCAGTTTAATTGGGAACATGCTCTGTGACCTTGGGTCGGCCTTCTAACCCCTCTGTGCTTGTTCTCCCCATCTGTAAAACTAAGGAGCAAGAATTCCGAGGCCATCATTCTAACTCTGGGTGGCTCTCTGTTGCTTTCACACACCCTTTCATTTTTAAAACTAGGAGATATATAGATACTATGTCCAGAACGCTACATAAAACATCTAGACACTGTTTAAAGGACACTTGTGAAGTAAACAGATTCTGTCAACAATCCACAGTTAACCACTCAATCATGGGGTGCCTGCCCTCCTACAGCTCTGCTCCCCATATCCCTCCCAAAATGCAACCCCTCCTCTTCCTCTCCCATCCCCCAGAGGAGGTCCCAGCTGCTGAGATGGAGATTTTCAGTCTTTTTATTATGGATCTGGTCATGTGGATGCTTCCTTCAGCTGTAATTTGTGTCTGGTTTTGAGGGGTACTGGGGATCAACCTGTGTGGACTCTTTTGTGACTGGCCTCCTTTATTCCATGTACTGCGTGGGGATGCATCCAGGCTGTTGGGTGTAACTTAGGTTAGTTGGTGTGCTGCACTAGAAGGTACTAGGTGTGTGTACTTTAATGCCTGTGTTAACCGATACTGTAGGTCATTTATAGCTGGGAAAAGTCACACTGCTTTCTTTAGTGGTGCCATTTCTCATGGGCACAGCTGGAATCTACAGCTGGGGTTTGTCTCTTCTTGCTACTGTGACTTGCTGGGCAATGATCTACCTGCTAGTGGGCTTCTCTTCATTTGTGAAGAGTTGTGAGCAGTTGTGTGTGTGTGTGTGCGCATACATATGACTATGTGTGTATTTGTGTGTGTGCATGTGTTGCTTTCTCTGTCTGCCTGTCTCTGTCTATCTGTCTCTCTTTCTCTCAGTGTGTGTGTGTGTGTGTGTGTGTGTGTGTGTGTGTGTGTGTGTGTGTGTTATTATGGATGAACCCAGGGCCTCGCGCATGCCAGGCAAGTGCTCTACCACTGAGACACATCCCCAATGCTAGATTTCTATGGATGTAGTGAATACCCACCTACCACTGGTCTACCCTCATAACTACTCCATTATTTCACTCAGGATTCACCTCTTCCATCAGATACAGGCAAGCTGACCCCTCTCTATTCACAAATGCAACCAATTTTGGATATTTTTTTAAATATTTAAAAAAAATCTCCAATAGTTCCAGAAAGTGAGAGTTCCCTTCCCTTAAATACTGTGCTGAGTCCCCGCATATGAAGCGATATCTAATATAGTGAGAACCCTCAGTCACCTAGAGACACCTAGCAGATACAGGATGGGACCTGTGTATGGAGGGCTGTCTGTGCAAACACTGTACTGTTTTAACAAAAGATCTGACATCCATGGATTTTGGCATCTAAGGAAGGGATGCCCTAGAACCAGTTTCACAAAGACCCTGAGGGATGACTACTCCCATCCAACAGAAGATCTATGCAAGAGCCCCAGAGGTGACAGTCACACCGAGTTAGTGACAAGTGTAACTACGGCCCTGACCCTCTGTTCTCGGTCTTGTGACTTTGTGAGTACCTACCTCCAAAGTTTCCTACCAACCCCATAACTATCAAGTGACTTTGTTTTCTTTATGCTACCAGTAAAAGCTGCAGCAGACGGACTTTTGGACTGCATCAAAAGGGGACAAACAAGGACTAGGGGTAATCTCAGTGGGAGATGTGGTCAACCCCCAGTATCCATAAGGAAATGAAAACCAAAAACAAAAGTTAAAGGATTATATAATGTTAAAGTGTCGAGGCTTGGGGGTGTGGCTCAGCTGACTGTGTGCTCACCTAACCTGCCTCAAGCCTTGGGTTCAATCCCTGGCACCGCATACGGAAGGCATAGGCTCACGCCTACATGTAACCTCACCACTCGGGAGATACAGGCAGGTGGATCAAAAGTTCAAGGCTGCGTAGCAATCCTTGACTATCCAATGAGTGAGAGACCAGCTTGAAGTACAGGAGACCCTGCTTTCTTTTGAGTTTCTTTGGGTGTTCTGTTGTTGTTAGCACAGGGAGATGGAGAGGCAGATCAGCAGTTAAGAGCACTTGCTGCTCTTGCAGAGGACCCTAGCTCAGTTCCCAGCACCCACAACCATTTTCAACTGTAGTTTCAGGGGATCCAATACCCATCAGTGACTTCTGTAAGCAGCAGGCACACATGTGATGTGTGTATCTACATGCAGGTGAAACAGTAGCACACATAGGATAAAAAGTACAGAGAGGGTGGGGTGGCATTGGGTGGGAACAGATACCACTGCACCTCCGGGCCCCAGGGCAAGCTACATTTGAAGTTTTTCTGGTTTTGTTTTGTTTTTGTGTTTTTCATTCTTCTCCCATCTTTATATACATGTCTGTGTATTCTGAACCTCCAGGGGCTCCCAGCCTACATTCAACAGCCAGCAAGTGGGAACTTTCAGCACCCCCTCCAAGTTTCTTCTCCTAAGCCACACCTCCTCCAACAGCAGGGATTCAGATTCTATTTAGGTCCATCTAGCACCTCTCAATCTCCAGCATCAACCCGAGGGAAAAAAAGGTGGATCTTGGTGATGCTGTCCAGATTCCAGGGTAAGGGAGCCAAGATCTGCCCAGCAGCTGACAGGAGCCTCAGAGTGCTGTCTAGGTCTCAGGGGCTGTCCTTTGAAGCTGATCTCAGGCCAGCCGGCCTCCTCCCCCACATGCCTCAGTGACTGCTGCCTCCTCCTGTCACCAGCCCAGAGTAATTGCCTGAAACCTGTGGCCCAGGAAATGGAATCCTAAGCAAGGCCTTTAGTGAGCCAAACTTTTCATCATAACTCCTGTCTGTTGTCCTGTGTACCCCACCCACCCCCAGGCCTCATCTCCACAGTCCCCAGGGGAGCCTGTCTCAGTGTCCAGGTTTCAGAGCCCCAGGACAGTGTCACAAAGCACTCACCTTCATGTCTGTCTTTTCTAAACAAAGAGGGTCTGGTCTGGGCAGTGTATTTCCGTCCTCGGCCTGTCCAGGAGCTGGGACTCTGGGTTCTATTTACTGATTGTTACACGGATCAAGAAATGAGTTGTTGCTGTTTAGCTTTCTTACATGTCCCCACAAGGTTCTCAGGCTTTGACTTGGCGAGTCAGAATCCAGTAGAAGAACTCCCTCTCTTGCTGTGATAGCCATCTGATTCCTGGTGGAGGTTGTTGGAGCCCTGGTAGCAGGGACCCTAAGAGTTTGTGACACCCAGGGGCCACAGCCATGGAGAGGAAGAAAGTCTCTCATTTCATCTCTCCTGTTGGTCAGTTTAAGTTCAGATAGCAAGAATCAAGGAGTATTCCTCCACCAAGCATCACAGGGAAGGGGGCGAAGACTAGCCTCATTCAAAAATATTCCTAAGGGCTGGCAAAATGTTTCAGTGGTCAAAGTGCCTGCGGCACCAGCATGAGACCCTGAGGTCAGAGACCCAGAAGTTACACAGGAAATTTATGGTGGCATAAATCTGTAACCTGAGTGCTGGGAGTAGAGGAGACAGCCAGGTCCCTGGAGCTCATCATCCGGGCAGCCAAGGTGAATGGATGAACACCAGCTTCAGTGAGAGACCCTGCCTCAAAAAATAAAGTGGAGAGTGACTAAAGACACTTGGCATTGACCTCTAGCCTTTACACACATGCACTCCTAGCCACACATGTAAGGGCACCCACATGAACATGCTCAGAAATCCACAAAGGACCCACTGCTAAGTTTAACACACTTTCCCCTGGACCAAGAAAGGGGACAGAAAGACGCAAGTGCATAGAACAGAGTCCTGTTCTTAAGACGGGGAGGAAACTGGTAAGAAAAGATACTGCAAAGGTCACAAGGGACATGGGGAAGGAGACACTCAACTCTAGCTGGAAGGAACCCTTCATCTCGTTCACTGGTGACACTGGGTCCTAGATGGGCACTTGCAGTGGGGACACGTGCGGCAGAGGGGTCTAGCTATCATCCACTGTTCCTCTCCTTCTTCAGTAACGGAACCTCCAGTTTCAGTCTAGCTACGTCCTCTCAGCTAAAGGTGGTGTTTTCCCAGCCTCTTCTGCAGTTGGCAGTGATCAAGCAACAGAGTTCTGACTTAAAAGATGTGTGTGGAAATAATGGGTGCACCTTCCAGGAGGTACCCTTCCATGGAAGGGTTCTTCCGTCCTCTTCCTGTGGCTGGCTGGAATAGGGATGAAGTGGGGCTGGAGAGATGGCTCAGTGGTTAAGAGCACTGACTGTTCTTCCAGAGGTCCTGAGTTCAATCCCAGCAACCACATGGTGGCTCACAACCATCTGTAATGAGAGCTAGCGCCCTCTTCTGGCCTGCAGGTATATATGCAGGCAGAATACTGTATACATAATAAATAAATAAATCTTTAAAAAAAAATAGGGATGAAGTGGTGGCAGCAGTAGCAGAGATCTTAACTGCTGAAAGAGCAATAAGATGGGAGAAGCCCAGCACCCAACACTTTGAAATTGTATCAGCTTTTATCCACGTAGCCCCCAACTGCTACCTGAAAGGAAAAGTAACTTTCTTCTTTTGTAAAGCCACTGCTATTGTGGTTGTTGTTACAGTAACCCAACAGGTGTCTTCACTGACAAAGGACATAGGCATGTCATTAGAAAAGCAACAGATATGAGGACAAGGGATGCTTACAAAACAAAGTAAGTCCAAGTGGTCCAGGAGATACCCGCAAAGAGAAGGGGTCAGGGCAGGGCCCCTAATGAGGAGAAGCAGAATTTGGATGAGTACAGGAAAAGGACAGATGTCTGCATGCAAGAATGCAGAGGGAAACACAAGGTACCAACTGCATGGAAACCAAGGGCTCAGGGTGGAAGACACACGCCCCCAAATTAGCAAACTCACGCTCAAGGTGATTAAAAGGGTAATCTGAATCAACAAGCAGAAGCCCAAGTTGAGGCTTCTAGATCCACTTTTTTCCCACTGAATCCCAAGGCTTCCTACTATCTTTGAAGAATGTTGGTTCTGACTTCTAGGATAATGTCCAAGCCCATGCAGCCGTTTGTGCCAAGGATTCACACCTGATGCCTGCTTTCTGACTCAGTGTGTTAAATCACAGCCTCACCAGGAAAGCCCAGTGAATAAGGAAGTACTGATTCTTTCAGATGTCTGACATTGTATAAGACATCTCAAATGCCCATGAGACTCGGCACCCCGATTAGGGACACCTCACAAACCTGAGTGGAAAGGAAATTGACATTGCTTGCAGAATTTTAAATGGCCACCAGAGGACGCCATTGCTTCCATTTTTCTCCAGGGAATGAGGGACTGCCCTGCATTCCTTGAACCTCCACCAAAGCCTCCTGGTTCTGCTGTGAGCAGTGTTTCCTGTTTCCTCTTAGTCAGGTAAAGTCCACCCCTTTTCTGATGGCTGAGTGTGACCAGCAGACATAGGATCCCATAAGTACGACAGTTCCTAGGAAAAACACTGGGTGCTGAACAGTGAATTAGTGTCCTCCATTCAGACGTAACCATCAAAAGCATCATTGCAGTTGACGAAATTAGGGAAGCTGAAGGATTTACCCAAGGTCACCCTTACAAATGTGTCAGACTAGACTATAAACACACTTGTTTGTAGGTCTCCTGTCCAGGGCAAAGTGTGGACGTTTATTCTAAGATGTAACTGGTTTTGACTTTTGTTTGTGTCTGTCTTTGGTTTGCTTGTTCTGAGACAGTGGTCCATGCTGCTCTTTGAACTCATGAACCTCCTGCCTCAGCATCTTGAATGCTGAGACTGCAGGCCGGCACCACCAAAGCCAGCAAAAATAAAACTGCTGAGAAACAACTCGGAACAGAACTCACTTTGTGGAGCGAACTGGCTTCAAACTCACAGATCAGCGGCCTCTGCCTCCTGAGTGCTAGGATTGAAGGCATGTGTCACAACTGACTCTGCCCTCCTACTCACCTCTTTCCAGTCTCAGAAGCACTTCCAGGGAGAAGTGTCTTCCCACCAAGTCCTTCCTGTTGAGCTGTTCCGGACTCAGCGTGCCTGACTTTCGCTGGGTTTAGGTGGTTTGGAGAATGGATATCATCGAGCCTGTTGGGTTTGCCCTTAGGTCTACCACCAAGAAACAGGTGACTTATTTGGCCTCATCATTGCTGTAGCAAAATGCCTGAGACCGAATGGTGTAAAAAGAAGTTTATTAGGCTCACATTATTAAAGTAATAAATCCAAGATCAGGTAGCTCCTTTGCCCTGGCAAGGCCCCATCTTGGCTGTATTATGTGGTTGATGGCCACACGCTTATAGTAAGATAGGAAGCCAAACTGTGTGTGGTGGGGGTGGGGGTCACTTGGTTTTTCACAACCTCCCTCTCAGGAGCAAGCTCTAAAGACCAGTATTCACTGTTCTGAGGGCACAACCCAGTGACCTGCCACCTCTCAACAACTGCCCCACCACACACACACACACACACACACACACACACACACACACACACACACCTCTGCCACACCTCTCCCCAGTCTCCTCACAAACAAGGACCAATTCACACCACACCCAGAGGGCAGCAACACAGCACAGAGGTGGCTTGATGCACAAACATGGCGTAAATTCAATCTCAGGAACTCAAAGTGTCGTGGTATGTGTGTGACCTCTCTCTCTCTCTCTCTCTCTCTCTCTCTCTCTCTCACACACACACACACACACACACACACACACACACACACACACACACATATGCTTTAGCTGAGACCGCATTATGTTATTTCTTTGTGTATGTCTGTGAGCCTCTGCCGTGTGGAGGGATGCTCTCTGAGGCCAGATCCCCTGGAGCTGAAGTCCCAGGCAGTTAGAAGCTGCCCATGTGTGCCAGGAACTTAATTTCAGGTCCTCTGGAAGAAGGGCAAGCACCCTTAACCACTGTGCCATCTATCCAGCCCAAAATTATACTGCTTATTCCCCCTCAAAACACACACACACACACACACACACACACACACACACACACACACACATTTCTCTATAGAGAAAATGGGAGAGAAGGAACAACTCTCTCTCTCTCTCTCTCTCTCTCTCTCTCTCTCTCTCTCTCTCTCAAGAACATTGGAGGCAAGTATGGTCCTTCCTGCCTGTAATCCCAGCACTCTGGAGATGGACACAAGGGACTCAGTTCAAAATCAGCTACGGCGGAAGTTTGAAGACAGTCTGGGTTTTATGAGATCCTGTCTCAAAACACAAAACAAAACAAAAACTGAACAAACGGGGAAAAAAAACCATTTCAGTTTAAAACAATCAAAAGAAAACAAAGAATGTTTTAGAAGACAGAAATAAAACTGGCCTGTGCATTGATGACCAAGTTCTGATTAAGTCACTGGTGTGTGATTGCAGACAAGTCCCTTAGAACCTGTCTCCCTGCTTCCAAAATGATGTCCCGAGTCTCGTATCTCAGTCTCTGTATGTACGTAGGAGTCTCGCACACTTCCTGTCCACACCCGTGTGTCTTTCGGCTTGTTCTCTCTTCTCCTCTCTCCAGCTCCCTGTGGGGGAGGGGTGCCTGAATAAACACATGGCCAGAATGCAAGGTGTCCTCTGTCCTAAAGCCTTGCAGGCCCTGGGCACTGCTGCTGGGTGGTCTCGGGGGTCTGCCCTTCCATCCAACCCCAACGCTGGGTGGCCACTTCCCTTCCAAGCTGTCCAAACACCATCGGGCGCAGCCTGTCCCACTGCTGTTTGGGAATGCCAGGCCCTGACTCAGGCACAGCACCAACTCATTGCTCGCAGTTTCCATACCTGCCTTGTGGGCCAAGGCTGTCCCGTCCAAAATGGAGTTTGGGAAAATATCTATTGGACCACACAGTCCTAGAACAAAGTAGCTTTCTTTTCAGACAGCCCCATGGATTCCCTAGGTCCTGTCGACTTCAAGGCAGGTAGAACTTTCTGCGGAGCCACGCAAAGTCATTGCCCATGTCCCCATCCCAGGTCTAAGAACCTTCTCAGATGGCCCATCTTCCCTCTGATGATCATTACGGTCTCTCTAGAGCAACCAAGGCTCTGACGACTCAGTGTCACGGGAGACTCTCAGAGCAAGCGAGAGTGGCAGAGGGAAGGTATCGAGTTGCCAGGGGTAGTCAGTGCTGCAGGAAGGTCAAAGGCCCCTCCCCTAGACAAACATCCCCAATGTGTCTCCCAAGTGAGGGCCTCTGCTAAGCTGTTGAACAGATCAGGAGCGGCCACCCAGTCAGAGGACGGGGGACACTTCTGCAGACACAGTCCAGCAGCTGCGGAGAAAGAGAAGGGGGGCTGATGACCAGGGCACTATTTGCAAAAATATTCTTGGGCTTCTATTGCTTAATAAATCTTCTCCATGGCTTTTCTTGGGTGCCAAGCATGGACGAGATGAGGGGCATCATGAGGTTGATGTTATCTGCCCACTGAAGCTCTCCAAAGCCTGATCCCCTTGGGCCACGGAGACAGGTGTGCAGGGAAAGCTGGTGGGAACAGTCACAATCCCAGGCACTTGAGGTTCACAAAGTCTTGGGATAGAGGGAGAGGAGTCCTGGGGCAGGTGTGAGACAGGAAGCCTGGCCAGTTTCTGAGTGAGGCTAAGGGACCAGGCATGTGGGAGGTGTGGACTCATCCAGTGAGCGTACTATAGCCACACACACACACACACACACACACACACACACAATCATACTGCATCCTTTCTCCTTCACTGAACTGCTCAGCGATCTCAACTTCCACTTGTTACTGGTGGGGATCCCAGGATCTTGCTTGAAAGCTTGTTAAAAATGAAGACACATAATGCCCACCTAGGCCTGCTGAGGAGAAATCTGCTGTTGAATAAGGCCCTGGCTTCTGAGATGGCCTGCTTTAAGGGGCCATGGTCCTATCTCTGTCCTCTTGAGGTACCATGGCTTAGATTTCTCCTCAGAGCATCATGTTGAAAGGTCATTGCCATGGTAACAATATAGAGAGGTGGGAATCTTAGAAGAAATAAGATTCTAAAGGTTCTAGAAGTCCTCAGGAATGGGCTAACACTATTTATGGGAAAGTAGGTTCCTGATTGGATAAGCTGGCTTGTAGCTCCCGCCCTCCCTCTTTCCCTCCTTAGCTGTCTCTCAGAGCCATCTGCCTTGTTATGATTTAGCAAAAGTCACAGCCGGTGAAGCTCCTAAACCTTGGGGTCTTGGGCTTTGCAGCTCTAAAACCGAAGTCTTTCTCTCTTGCTTCTGATGTATCAGAATATATACAAGAACATTTTGGTAGAAGCAGACCCCAAAATTTAGTGTTACAGGTCAGCCCCCCCAAATAACAAAGGGACAAGTCTCAACGCCAATACTGCTTAGCATCCAAGAACCCTGGGAAAGTGTTCTCTGCCCCAACCCAGGATGTGAAAAGCCAGAGACCCGGCACTGTGACAGAAGATTTTTTAGTGTTGAGAAAGATAGGGTCTCTGCTGAAAGAAACATCCCAATACATCCTTTCTCAGTGAGGATTGGGGACTGGAACAGAGGTCTGAAGGAGGGATACAAAAAAGGGAAAAGAAGATAGCATTGTGAAAAGTTGTGAAGAAGGGAGAGCGAGAAGAGAAAGGAACATCTCAGTGCACGGGTGGGGGGGGGGGGAGGCTGGGCATTTCTCAGGCAGCGGGTGGCAGCCTCCATCCCCTCCTGCTTTGATATGGATCAGCTGGAAGTGCTTCCTCATGACTCATCTCGGTCCTCCCCCCCTCTGGCTCTCCCTTTTTCCCTTTTTGTCTCTCTGAACGAGCGAAGGGGCTCCCCAGAAAACACCACATCCAAATATACGTGCAGAAAACTGAATCCGGAAGGTCTCGAAAGGTATTTTAAGAGGAAAACATACATTGTGAAAACGGCATCCCCTAGAGACACATGATACACTCACCATGCCTTTTCAGTCCTTGTTGTGATGATTTTGTGGAGACGATTCTCTCCTTTCACCTTTTCCTCGGTTCCAGGTTCTCAGGTCACCAGGCTTGCACAACAAATCGCTTTACCTACTGAGCCATCTTGCTGGGCAATATTCATCAAGCTTTAGGAAAAAATTTCATCCTGTGTTTTATGATAGTTTAACTTGGGGCTCTGCAGATGAGGAAGGGCACTGCTCAGGGCTGGCAAATTCCTGTCAACCAGAATCAAGTCCGTGGTCCCAAACTAACTCTCACAAACGAAGCCACTAGACTCCCTGGCCCAAGTCAGCTCAGACGCCAGCACCACACAAGCAGGGTCACAGCCAGAGGTATCCTAAGTCTGCAGGACTGGTGCCCTGCCTCTCCCCTTCTTGCCCATGCAAACCACTATAAAGATCTGGCTTCCTCTGCACCCTTTTGCCTCTTGTCTAGCCCTGGCACCTCTCCCATGACCCTGCATGGTGCTGTTTCCCAAGCCTAAGGATCTGAGTATGCAAATGCTTTTCCTCGTAACAGTCATTTCTGTGGCTGTGTGTCTTCCCACGCTTACTAAAAATGATCACATGCACAGGACAGTTCCATCAGCTCTGGGAGTGCCCCCTGCAGTGCAAGGTGGAACTGGATGCTGCTGGGGGTGGGTGGGTGGGGGGTGGGAAGAGGGACAGAACGCAGGTGAGGGAAATCGTTTAGCTGGGGCTTCATGAGACGCTTCAAACCTGAAGTTTTGTCATAGGAACACAAGAAGTTGATGGTTCCGGTGTGCCTTCTATCTCTAGCATCTAATGAGACCATTTCTAAACTGTTCAGTGGATTCTTGGATTTAATATGGCTAAAGGCTGAAAGGCAATGAGTAAAGGCAGTTCCAATAAAAGGCTAGCGCTGTGCATCCAAATATATGCTTCAATTTAAAAAAAGAAAAAAAGGGGGAAAAAAACCCTCTAAGGTCATATTAATCCAGTAAACTGTACAGATGGATTATCCTAAATTTGGAAGTAAGAAGTCCCAACTGGATCTCTGCAGGCCACAGGCCATTTCTTCAGCTTCTAGTGGCTACTATATTCCTTGACCAAGGACTTTCTTTATCACCAAATCTAACTACGGCCAATAGACTCTCACATCCCATTGCTTTACCCTTGCTTCAGGTGGCCTGTTGGTATCTAGCTCGATACCAACTTTAATTCAACCTGCAGCCCGTCTCCTGTCATCTGCAGAGAGTATTCACAGATTAAGGGACCCGTAGATGGACATCTGTGGGTGCCCATTATTCTGCCTCCCACGGTCTCCTGTGGCTTCCCTGTTGCCCTTGGTCATTCTCGCTCAGTTTAAGCTGCACAAACACAACAAGGAGATGAAGCCCACTTCTCTTCCTGTGACTTGCCTTCAGACACAATGGAGAATTCTACCAGCCAGTGAGATGATGCCCCATAGTAACAGAGGTTAGACATTCAGACAGTGAGCCTTTATTAAACGCTTGTTGTATGCCAAGAACAGTGATGATACAAGCAGGAGGAACCAGTTTCTTCTCAGGGAGCAAATGTCTAATGAATGAAACGAACTGCCTGGAGAACCCAGGGACAAAGACTGAAGGGAAGGGAACAGTATAATGAGACGTGAGAGTGTGTTGAGCTACATCCCCATAATGAGGGCATCTGAACCCCAGGGAGACCGCGGCACAGGAGAGCTCACTTCAATTCCACCCCCAAGTTTTAAATTAATATTTTTAAAAAGATTCTTTTGACTTTGTATTTTCGTGTGCAAATAGATGCCGTATATGGAGTTACAGGTGGTTGTAAAGCACATGGTGTGGGTGACAGGAACCAAACGCAGGTCTTCTAGAAGAGTGTGAGCACTCTTAACCACTGAGCACCTCTCCAGGCCCTAGGTTTGTAGTTTTTAAAAAGTATCTGTGTGTGTCACTGAGCAGGCACAACTGTCCTACTGAATACACATCCACTCTGTTATCTATGTCTGGATGTGAGTTAGATGGATCACTTGTAGCTACTTTTTTATATACACAATTGATTCTCTGTGACCAGACTAAAAACAGGTTCCCAGGAGAGGACATTGTGTGTTCATGAATTTCCAAGGCAAAAGCTGAATTAACTGTGTTGAAGGAGATGTTCATTTTTAGTGTAAAGAGATACTGTCAAGTTGCCAACCAAATATGCAAATCAGTTTATTCTCTATCCACAGTAGTTCTTCACAGTCTGGATGGCACTTTAACAAAATCTTTCCCAGTCCAATGGATAGAAAGGAGTATATCAATGTGGTTTTGATATGCATTTCTTCTTTTTTTATTTGTTTTTGGTTTCTTTGTGAGACAGGATTTCTTTGTGTAGTTCTGGCTGTCCTGGAACTCACTCTGTAGATCAGTCTGGCCTCAAATTCACAGAGATCCACCTGCCTCTGCCTCCCTGAGTGCTGGGATTAAAGGCATGTGCCACCACCACCCAGCTCTTCTTCCTTTATAAAAAAGGTTTTTACTTTAAAAAAATTTCTGTGTATGTTTGCATATCCGTGTGTATGTGCATGCAGGTGCCTGCAGAGATCAGAAGCATCAGCGGCCCTGAAGCTGGTGTTAGAGGCAATTTACAACTGCCTGCCGCAGTGCTGGGAATTGAACTGGAGACCTCTGCAAGAGCAGTAAATGTGCTCAACCACTGAGCCATCTCTCTAGCTCCTTGATTTGCATTTTTTTAACAAGCATGATTAAAACAATTTCCTCATGTGCCTATTTCTGCTTACATCTTTGAGCCATCTGGGATTTATTTTGAGACTAGGACTTTATACTGTCTCATCCAGGAAGACCTGTGCCTGGCTGTATTGACATCCATCATCAGCCGTCAAGTGCAAACTCAAAACTAAAGCTAAAATAAAGCAACACTGGACTTATTGTAATGGCTGAACTAAACCCAGTGACACTAAATGCTGATGAGGATGCAGAGAAACCGACCCTCGTTGCTGTGGACACAGTGGCACACACACTGGAGGACACTGGGAGAGCTGGACTGCTGTTCTGCACCTCCCCTATCAGCTGTTTTTTTTTTCTGAACTGTGACCAAATATCCAACAGAAGTAATCAGGGGGAAAGGTTTGCTTTGGTCCACAGTTTGAGGGTATAGTCTGTCACAGCGGGAGGAGCCGAAAGCTGTTTGTTCACATCTCAGTCAGCCAGGAGACACAGCTCGCTCTCTCCTCTTTCCCCCATTCCTATTCTGTCTTGACCCGCAGAAATGGAACTACACACATCCACGGTAAACATCGACCCCTCCCTCACCCCAGTTTACCCTCTGGAAACACCCTCACAGGCACCCCCAAAGGTGAGCCTCACTAATGCCCTGGTCAAGTGGGTGATCCAAAGGAACGATCACATCACTCACCTCATGGCTCAGAGCTGCACTCAGGCAGAGAAAGGAGACTTCCTGCCTTAGGTTTCTGTCACTACAACCAAATACCAAAACACGACTAGTTAGGCAAATAGACGGTTGCTTTAGTTTATGAGTCTAGAGGTTCAAGTCCCAGATTTGGGGGCCTCAGATGAAGATAGCATTGTTCCAAACCACGTGACATTTAAGTGCCATACATAGGGAGCCTGGGCTTGAGTGTTCATTTTTTTCAGGGTTTTTTTTTTGTGGGGGGTGTGTGTTTGTTTGTTTGTTTTGTTTTTTGAGGTGTGTCGGGGGTGGCGGTGGTGGTGGTGGTAGTGGTTCCTGTTATTGTTGTTTAAGATAGAGTCTCATTATGTAGCCCTGGCTGGCCTGGAACTCCTTATATAGGCCAGGCTGGGCTCGAACTCACAGAGACCTGCCTGTCTCTGCCTCCCTTCCCTGAGATTAAAGGCATTCGCTGCCCACACCCGACTTGAGTGTTTATTTCTTAAGAATATTCTTTCTTGGAATCACAGTAGGTACTTGGTGATGCCAACTCAGTAAATGTGACATTGCCATACTACTTTGACCTGGGAATCCAGTGTGGGGCCAGCGTGTACCTGGCAGCAAGACCTAGGACAGCCTTAAACTCAGTAGACCTGGCTCTGCTGTCAATTTCTCTTGTTATTTACACAGTTAGGGTAGGTGATAAGAGACCTGCTTGCTCAGCTCTGTGGGCTAGGGCGCTTTGACAGTCTCTGAGACCTACACTCAGGTCTTCCACCTCGCGATTACAGTAAGGATTTGGGGTTTGTAGCCAGCCTGTGGAAATGGCTTGAGCAGTCCGTGGTGAGAAGGGAACCAGGGAAGTCTAAAGGAACAGCAAGGAAGGACTCTGGAGCCTACGGGGCGCAGGACTGGCTTCTTCATGGTCACCTGGAGCCCGTGGCAGCCAATCGGGGCGCAGCCGTGTCCCCGCGGCCAATGGGCAGGTGGCGCGGCGCTCCCCGCGGCTATAAGTGCGCGCAGCCGGAGGAGCGCAAAAGCGGCGCGCAGCGGAGGCGGGATGCTCAGGGCGGCCGAGCCCCGAGAGGCGCGGGCGGAGGCGGGTGGTCGCAGTCCCTGGGCAGCGCCACCCTCGCAGTCCAAGCGGCTCACCTCCTTCCTCATCCAGGACATCCTGCGGGACCGCGCAGAGCGGCGCGGGGGACAAGACACAGGCAGTCCACAGCACCAGCGCCAGCCAGACCCGAGGAGGGACCCTACGCCAGAGCCTGAGGAAGCAAGAGGTCACGTCGTAGCTCTGGGGGGCCCGTCAAGTATCCGACCCAGCCCCGCGGAGACACCGGCTGAACCCGAGACAGGTAAGCGGAATAGACTTGGAGGCGGGCGCGCTGCGCTGGAGAGGACCGCTCCAAGGCTGGTGGCCCCGAGCTCTGGATGCAGGCATGCGGGGCCCATGGCCACGGGAAGGACTTCACCGTCCTCGGCACCGAGCCACCTTGGGCATCAACCTTGAGGGCCACTAACAACTTTGCCATCAGTTTGACTCTTTTCCAATAACTCCAGCCAGTTACCACTGGCGACTAGAACTAACGAAAAAAAAAAATAATAATCCATTAATATTCATAAATCAAGCCCACCCCCAGGCTCCCTTTGTATCTCCATGCCACGAGCCATAAAATTATGGATGTCCCTTTAGGTCTTTAGAATAGCATCATGTCGGCTTTTGTCCCCTACCCCCTAGCCTCGCCCATTACTTCTCATACTGGTACCTAAGCCGCAGTAACAGAAAAGGGGTTGGGACAGAAGATGAGCTGGCCACCAACCCAGGCTTTCTGGCTCATCCCCACAAGCCTTAGTCACCTACTTAAATGTCTCCGTGATGCCTCGGTTTCCCTGTTCGCGTCTCCCACCTCTCTTTGCTACCCACATCCAGGATCCCGGTTTCCTTGACATGGGACAACATGGCAGTAAGTTTAACTGTAAAACACTAAGCCCTAAGTTTAGTTCACACTGATTATTAGAAAGGAATACATAGTATAAAAACCTACTCACTTCTCTTTCGGGGTTGTTCCTTAGTCAGGCGAAAAAAATAAATGAAATGTATCCAAGATGACAGTGGGCTGTTTGTTCTCTGGCGCAAAGCAGAAAAGTGGCTTGAATTCTGGGCTAACATGTAACTTTTTCCCCTCTCCTCCTCTGCTCTTCTCCAGATGGGCACTTTGAGACTTATCTGTTGGACTGTGAACGCACTTCAGGCGCCTTATCAAGCACCCCCCAAGTCCCCAAGCAGCCTCAGAAGCGCTCCAGGGCTGCCTTCTCTCACACTCAGGTGATTGAGTTGGAGAGGAAGTTCAGCCATCAAAAGTATCTGTCTGCCCCAGAAAGGGCTCACCTGGCCAAGAACCTCAAACTCACCGAAACCCAAGTGAAAATATGGTTCCAGAATAGACGCTATAAGACTAAGCGAAAGCAGCTGTCCGAAGACCTGGGAGTCTTGGAGAAGAGCTCGCCTTTGTCTTTGCCAGCCCTGAAAGAAGACGGCCTGTCCGGTACCGCATTGGTCTCCATGTACACCAGTTACCCCTACTACCCGTACCTTTATTGTCTGGGCAGCTGGCGTCCAACTTTCTGGTAACAACAGTTCAGATGACAGCTGCGTAGATCAGAAACTGCCTTCCCTGGGGGTCTCTGGGAACAAGCCAGAATGGCTGTGGTCAAGGAGTCGGAGCAAGAGGTGTGCAGACTCAAATGGTTGGGGGTTCCCAGGGAATATTCCAATTCGTCTCTGGTGGGCCAGTGGAAGATCTGGAGCAGTGGCTATTTTTGGTATCTAGTCACGGTTCCAAGTGTTCTGTAGTTCACTGCTCTCTGCTCCCTGTTTGGAGAGAGAGTCAGACAAGTTTGTCTGTTTCTAGAACTTGGCGTGACTTTGGATGCAATGGTTACATGGTTCCTAGGAATTCTGTTGCTGCAACTCCATTGGTCTCCCATAACTGGGTATCATGAAAGGGTCAAGCAAAGGGAAGAAGGACCCTTTAGCTGAGGATGTCCTCTTGAATTAAACTTGGGTTAAAAAGTCTCTTGTTGGCTTTGGACAATGGCCAGGGTTTCTCTCTGCCCTTGTAAAAGTGAGGGTAAATGGAAGATTGGAAGAAGAGAAAACAGACCTTAGCGATGGAGGCAGGTTGGCACGGGACATAAAGGGGGTGGGAAGTGGAATTTTTAACCTCTTACCCGTTTTGCAGTGGTACATAATTCAAGGATTTACAGGGCCGCTTGAGAGGGGCAGGGTGCACACAGTGTGGGGTTTAAGACAAGCTGTGTAAACAGTTTGTCGGCAGGGGTGGCCTCAAAACAGGCTCTTCCTGTCCCAAACAAGGGCCTGGAGGGTTTCCATACTCCAGGTGAAGGCCTCAATTGGGACTGAGGGAAGAAAAGGCCTCTGCCCACCCTTCCTGCCTGCACAGGAACTTAAGAGTCAGGATTCAGGTCTGAATTCACACTTCCTTATGAAAGAGGTGCCATCATTTTATAACAGAGAACCTTCCTTTCTTTTCTTTTATTTGTTCTTTCCTACAGGACATCTCAGTTCAGGCTTCTTATCTATGCATGCCTACCTTATTTAGCTTAAGATCTGCTCCCCTACTCTCAAGTTTTATCTTCTTTTGGTTTAAAACAAACAAACAAAACCCTAACCACAGACAGATTATAAATTGGCCTAAAGACATAATTAAAAAAAAAAAACAACTAGCAATTCTTGTTTCTTCCCTTTAAAAATACTCAGCATCAAATCCTTATTTAAAGACACAGAGTTGAAGATCACTACAGCTTTCACAGGACTTTCTGGGGGGCTATGAGTTCAAAGGCTTCAGCCTTGGGGTCCTGGGGATCCCCATAGGCAGAGGAGGTTAAGCGTTGTCCGGTTTTCACGCAGAAGGAGAAACAATAGAAAAGAAAGGGCAGGTACTACTGAGGGGTCTAAGGGAGATGGAGAGGTCCTGGGCAGGGCAGGGCTGTCAGCCCAGGCCAATCAGCAAGCCAGGGGCTGAAAGCTCTGCAGGAAGATGCTCTAAGGAAAGGGGAACTGTATTCAAAAGGCAACATCCTTGCGGCTTCCATCCACAGGCAAACCGTGTAAATGCTCTGGAGACCTGTGTTCAGTGACTTACCTAAAACGGTAAAAGAGTAAAAAGAGAAACATTTGCCCTTCCAGTTCCATCCTGTTACCTCAGGTAACCGGCTAGATGGGAGCTATGGGAGGTGGAGCACAACTGTTACAAATGAGGCTTTCTGGGGCCAGGAAATCCCTTTATCCCACCACTCGATTCCGTGCCGTGAGAAATCTTTTAATTTCCTCCTTTTAAATGGGCCAATTGACTGCTGGTGGCAAAACTACCAGAGAGAGTTGATAGAAAGTTGGCCGCTGGCACCCCATTTTTCTTCACAGCCCAGGCCCCATGTTAAAGTACTGTGAGCTGCCACTTGCTGCTGACCTCTGTGGCCGCACTAGACCGCACCAAAGGCGGAAGAGTCCAGCTCACTTCTCCTTCTTACCCGCCTTTTTAAAGTCGACAGTGAGTGCCAGCTTTCTCTCTGCTCCCACTCTGAATTGAATCCTCTTCAGCATGTACTTCCCCTAGGATTAAACTACTACGGTGCACAGTGTGTGGCCAAAAAAAAAAAAAAGAAGGAAAGGCTTGTGTTTAAAATCATTTTAACTCCATTTTGCTTTCTCCCCACTGGAAGTAGTCATTCACCCACACCTGAATTGGTGGGAAATATTTGGCACATAATCTGCTGTCTCGAACATCTGAATGGGATGGTGCCTTGGACCATATCACCGGGGTGACCCATTTCTGTCCTGTTTCATGAGTCAGTTAGCAAACCCCACTCGGATCTGTAACATAAAATTTGTGACCTGAAGTTTGGTAAAGCACTCTAATCAAACTTTATTTTTCTATGTATTTTTTTTTTTTGCAACATGTGAGTGTTTTTAAAATAAAGCCTCTGTGTTTTTATTAGACACCTGTGTGTGGTCTTCAGATTCTTACTAACCGGTTTCTTTTTAGTGCATTTTCCCAGGGGCCATGTTCTCACAGCTCCTTTGGCTGGCCTGACAAGCCCACAGACCACCAAATCAATCCAAGTGGCAATACAGCACGTAGCCAATGAGGGCCATTCTTTCAGCAGTGGTTTCTCCTTCCATTGTGTTAAATGAAGGGGAGGGAAAAGACGTTTCTGCCTGTGCTGAATAATCACCTGCAGCCACTGTTACTGCTACACCTGTAATCCCAGCACTCAGAAGGTGGAGGCAGGAGGATCAGAAGTTCAAAGTCATTTTTTGGCTACATAGTGAGTTTGAGACCAACCTACTACATGAGACCCCATCTCAAAAAAAAAAAAAATCTCAAAAATAAAATAATCAGTCTTGTGTGTAAATGAAGACTTTTTACATATTCAGTGACCCTGAGGGAACAGCACAGTGACCACAGCAAATTTCAAAATGTCCCTTTTCTTGTCTTCCCTGACTCTCTCACTCCTAAACTTGTCACCGGTGTCCAAAGTCCTGTTAACCTCTGGTAAGTGATGCCTCCTCCAGAATGAAGTCACAAGTCCACAGCCATCCCACCCTGTCTCCTCCGAAAGGGGATTGCAAGTGTTGATGATAAGTTTTATTACTGCGCTAAAACGTGTAAACAGCATACCCCATCCTCCTACACTTAAACCTTCCTGAAGCCCCACAAAGTGCCTCCTGCACCTAATGGCCTGTGAGAGTTGGTGGTCTCCTCCCTCCTTCAAGGAAATAAAAGCTTACGGGGGAAGACACCTACTTTAGGTAAAACATATCATAATTCAAAGTGCGCCCTAATCCTTTAAGTACATTGTACACACAGGTGGGGCTTCTTGTAGCAGGCACGAACCATGAGGTTTAATTTGCACAAATCTATAGCCACCCTCCCATCCCATAGAAGGCCATTAACGCTCCAATTACAAAGCCTCTTGCAGCAAATTAACAGACGTCTTCTTTTTTTAAAAAAAAAAGTAAACCATTTAAAAGTAACTAATGCAGGAAACTAAACAAACTCTCCCATCTTTAAAGAAAGTCCCCTCTGACTCCCCCTTTTTTTTTTTTGTCCTGTTTCCAACTTTCCCTAACATCTGTGCTAAGCTCACAGCCATCCCCTCCCCCATCGGTTCCCCTTGGCATGCCACATACTCATGCCACTAGAAACACACTGTCAACCTGCCTTTCAGTTTACTTCCTGTGGAAGTTTCTAGAGCTGCAGAATTTTGACCAGTCTGATGCTGCTGGCTCCCCCGAAGCCTCCCTTAAGAAGCCTTTTGTGGCCATAAGGTCGAATACGTGTGAGAGGCCTATATCCAACGTTTATTTTCCTTTTTAACTGGACACGTCAAATCACTTTTCTAGGATGATATAAATGCCACTCCCAGCAAAGCTAACCTAGGAGGAGCAGCATCCACAAAGAGAAGGTCGCCTAGCTCGGGTGTCCTGGAAACAAGCCCTATGATGGGGAGTTGTACACGAAAACTTGGAGGATCTTGGCAGGTGCCCCTGGAAGGCAGCGAAGCAGGCAGAGCCGAGGACAGCGACTCTGACTTGAAGTTCATCACCACTCCGTGCAGCTCGAAAGCCACGGGGTCTCCTTTTGAGAAAAGTGGGATGGGACATTTGACCCCTGCATCAGCCGCATCCTGAAGATGGGTGGAACCTTGAACAGTACGGTTTCTTTGTGACGAGAGCAACAGCCACAAAGGGACATAGTGTCCGATCACTGTCACATTGGCTCATAGGAGCGACAGTTTCCTCAGCAGTTTCCTCAGGAGTGCATCAGCTGGGGAGACCTGGTTGTACACCGTGGAACCCACTGTGAGTCATGGGATCCTTTTTTCTGGTCACCCTGAGGGCCCCAGTCAGTGACATTCTTTACACTATCGAACTTGGTGTCGGGTAGGTCAGACCGAGCCTGGAGTGAGTGATGACTTCTGCACCCAGACATCCAGACTCTGTTCTTTCCATGGCCATCAGGAACATGTCACCAAAGCATGTTTTTCAATGCCAGGAGTAATTTACTGCTCACGAGAAAGGGCATGAACGAGAGTCCTGGGACACAAATGGTTCCTAGTTTAGCCATACACTTGGCTTCCCTGGGGACTTTCCCAGACAGAGTAGCCCATGAAAAGGCTGATCCAATGTCTACAAGGCTCTCTGGAGAGCCTCCAGGTATATCCTTGACTTGTGTCCTGAGCTCATGCTGGGTGAGAGGGGAGGCTGAAAACACAAGGTTAAGACCCAGCCAAGCAATTTTATCTGGGCAGCCTCCACCTATTTCTACTGACTTCAATAACGGGAGTGCCCTTCCTGAGGAGCTGATGGGTAAAGAGGAAAGGCACAGTCAGTAGTCCCATCTGCTCGGCAAACAACTATAAGATACTCTCTGTGGTTTGGATCCAGTATGCCCCACATGCTCACAAGCTCCTGTGTGAGAAGCTTGGTCCCTGATGATTCAGGTTTGAAGGGACAGATCCATTAAGAGGTGGGGTGCAGGGCTGGCAAAATGGCTGAGCAGGTAAAGGTGTCTGTCACCTTGTCTGATGGCCTGAATTGGATCCCTGGGGCCCACATGGTGGAGAGAACCAACTCCTGAAAGTTGTTTTCTGACCTGCACACATTCATGCATTCAAACACATACCACACACAGATAGATAGGTAGATAGATAGGTAGATAGATAGATAGATAGATAGATAGATAGATAGATAGATAGATAGATGATAGAGGCATAAATAGATGATAGACAGCTAGATAGATGATAGAGGCATAAATAGATGATAGATAGATAGATGATAGAGGCATAAATAGATGATAGATAGATAGATGATAGAGGCATAAATAGATGATAGATAGATAGATGATAGAGGCATAAATAGATGATAGATAGATAGATGATAGAGGCATAAATAGATGATAGACAGCTAGATAGATGATAGAGGCATAAATAGATGATAGATAGATAGATGATAGAGGCATAAATAGATGATAGATAGATAGATGATAGAGGCATAAATAGATGATAGATAGATAGATGATAGAGGCATAAATAGATGATAGATAGATGATAGATAGATAGATAGATAGATAGATAGATAGATAGATAGATAGATAGATAGATGATAGATAGATACATGTAACAGTTTATTAAGAGATTGGGTCTAGTAGAAGGAGCTCCACCCTCATGAATTATTACTGTCTTGTGGGAGAGGGTCAGGTCTCATGGGAGTGGGTTAGTTCCCAGGAGAATGGGTTGTTAAAAAGGAGTGACCCCGGCCCCTCCCTTGTCTCTTGCTTCCTAATTATCCATGGGACAGCTCACACATGTCCCCGCCATGCAGTGAATCCCTCATCAGAAGCCAAGGCTGGTTTCTTCTTATTCTTGGGCTTCCAAAGCTATGAGATGAAATTGCCCTCCTCCCTTTATAAAGTGCCCAGCCTCAGGTCTTTTACTGAAGCAACAGAAAGAAAAAAAAGATTAAGGCAACACCTGCAGTCAAAATTTTAATGCGTTTTGGGTGCATGGCAGAATGAATGCAGGTTTTACTTTCCTGCTGATACCCAACATTAGAATTTTTCTCAAACACCAGGAGTGCCCACATCCCCCAGGCGCACCTTCGTGGTGTGCCCAAGTTCAGTGGAACTTAGCATCTACTGAAAGGCAGACAAGGGCTCAGTAACCCTCTTAACATCCATTGTACGGTGAGCCCTGGGAAGCACGGCTCCCACGTTTGTATTTTTAGTGCTAATGTTCGTGGCTGCAAACCACGTCTTTAGCCTTTTTACACCTGGTTTGCCTCTTCAGCCTTGATGGTGCCAAGGCCGAGGGGGAACCACGTGCGGTACCCTTTGCTCTTTCTTCTTACAGAAAAACAGCTGTCCACCTGTTTTCTTGCTTTCTTTCCAAGCATCCACCCTGTGGGAAATTCTGACGTCATCGAAAGGCCTTCTGGAATCTGAGGAAACCTCGTGTGTTCTAGGAAGCTACTCACTAACAGCCGAAGGACCAAAGTAAGACACGTGGGTGTTCTGTTAGCCCAATAAATCAAAATCCCTTATCCATTTCCATCCCCAGGGCCCTGGACTGACAACAGGAAAGACATGGCAGTCCCCCACCGTCCACTGTCAGAGGAGTTCCCACCTGCTGGGAGCCACACGCCTTGTTTGTGCTTCCCCGGGACAGCAGGTGCCATTCAACAGCTGTCGATTTGTGTCCCGCTTCCCTAGCGACTCCTCTACCAGGATTAAACAGAGTCTTACCACTGACATAACATTTGTACTTCTTTCTGCCAAACCAGCAATAGTAAACGCTTTTCTGCAGCCTGCGTGCAGAGATGGATGTGGGCGGAGTTTATCCAAGAAGGAGACAGAACATGCCTTGTGGCCGTGTGATTTTGCATGCAGCAAATGCACAGTTGGCATTTGAACCCTAGCCCAAAGCTACAAAGGCTTCAGTCTGACCCTCACAATATCCAAAAATGAGTGATGAGAATGAATGAGTTCACCCCAGGACTTTCATTGAGAAGAATGCAGTGTTTTCACCATAGGAAACTGGGGGGTGGGGTGGGGAGTGACTGGTATTCGCTCATGGAAAACTTTGGAATCTCTCCTTCACTCCGTGCTAGAGGCTTGTTAGTGGCTAGAGGCTGCCTACAGCATATCAAAGAACAATTTGTGCCGGCCCTTCTGATGTGCAAAGACGAGGTGCTGAGGGGGTGTGGGGAGTAGGCTCCAAGAGTGGCCAGGGTACTGAGCTTCTGCAGAATGCCAGTTAGATAGTCTATACCTCCTTGCTGCGCGTGTTAGCTGAGGTTGGGGGGATACTCATTTTAATGGAGACATCAGCAGACAGACTTCTAAGTTTTTTTATTACATTAATTTGTTGGGGGGAGGGGTGTGCTTAAGCACACATGCCACACACAGCACACGTGTGGGGTCAGAGGAAAACGTGCAAGAGTTGGTTCTTGGGAATGGGTCTTGGGACTCTCACTCGGCTTGTCAGATTGGGTAGCAAGTTCCTTTACCCTCTGAGCCATCTTACCAGCTTGAAGACTTTAGGTTTGGATTACAGAAGCAAGACACCTAGAGTCTGCAGATTTGGAGTTTTGTTTTTGTTTTTGTTTGTTTGTTTGTCCCTCCCCCCCCCCCCGTGTCCCACCCCCCCCCCCACTTAATGAAACAGACAAATCTGCAGAGTGAGTTTATGGCAGGAGGTGGGACATGATCTCACAGTCTCCAGTGCGACTCCCACAAACTGAGTTTCTGGATTTATCTATGAGAAAGACAAGACCCACTGTACAAGTACAAACGGCATTAAGGAACTCTTGTGGAAGAGCTCTTCCAATAGAAAAGGAAATGGAACACAGAGAAGGCCAATGGCACATTGAAGACACAATCAACCATACAGCTTCCAAAGCCAGGAGCCTCCCTGTTCCGGAACCCTCACGCTGGAAATGCCACGTAGGTCTTGATTTCAGCCAGGTCCGTGCAACAGATACTGCTTTTCTTTCCTCTGAGCCAAATCAAGAGCAAAGGAGGGGGAAGAGTCCAGAGTGAGAGGAAGAGCAGGCTGGGTAATTTTCCACTGACTCCTGAAGCAGCTCAGTACACACGGGAGCTCATGACTCCTCTCCTTGGCTCCCCATTGACCCCTGAGCAATCGAGCGGTGGCTCCGAGTCCTGAAGATTAGGTTTTATTAGAGACAGGTTGGGAGTATGTCAACTGTGGCTTCAGGAAGGAACAAAAGCTGGACGAGGATCTGAGGGAAGGTGTCCTTGTGACAACCCTAGTGGGTTTTATAAGATCCTGTGCCGGCAAACATCCCAGGGGAGCTGGATGGGTTTGTGGAGAAACAAGGCCAGCTTTTCACACAGAAGCATTTATTCAAGCGGAGAACAAGGCTCAAGATTTCCCAGGAAGCCGTGGGAAAGGACTCAGAAGAGCTCGTTGACCAGAAGAAACTCCTAAAGACCAGACAGATCATTTCATTTTTGACAGCAAACAAAAGTGATGTCTCCAAGGTGTGAAGCTAAGCATTCCCTCCCCCACTCAGCACTGGTCAGTTTAACACTGAACAACCAAGTGTCTGCTGAATGGATGATCAGATGACTGAATGAATGAGACCAGATCACTTCTGGGGCCCTAGGCTTGGTTCTAAGCATCATATTCTGAGAGGTTTCCTAGCAGGTTCAGAAGAGCATAACCGTGTTGTTATCAACATATGAAATTAAGGCATGAAGAAAAAGCTAAAGAAACCAGAGTCAATTAAGCTAGGAAAATGACATCAGAAGCCAGGAGACAGGTAGAAGGAGGGTCAGACATTTTATGTGTTGTCCTAGGAAATTCACACATCCATTCTTCTTATAACTTCCTCTCAAAATAGCCTTTCCCAAGATAGAAATCCCACAACAGCCCGGTGATCTGCCAGGCAGTGTCTAAGTTTGATTCCGTCTCTGTGGAAAATAAATCTGGTTGTCTAATTGCTTAGTCTTCCTCTCTAAGCCTCCAACATTGCAGACTTCTCTTGGAACCCTTTTGAGGACAGGGAATTTGTATCTGGTTGCCTGGGAATGAATATCCTGTGAGAGGTCTTCTGCCCCAGAAGCAAAGGGACATACATGGATGATGATATATCTGCCTGGTATTCATGATAACTTTCCCAACTCAGCAGTGAGTCATCCAGGTATGCTGGGGGGGCAGGAGACAAAAATATCTTCATGTATCTTACATAACATTGTTAATTTAATTTATTATAAAATAAATATGTAATATAAAACACATGTTACATTACATGCTATTAATTCCACATATTATTATATTATAATATGTATACTCCATTGCTATGGTTCTAAGGGCCTTACTAAGCAAGTGATAGCATAGGCTTCTCTGCATGTAACATGGCATAATGCATAATGAGGGTTGCATCTTTGAAGCAATGAGGCACCTTGGTTGTAGCTTCACGATAGTCATGTGACCTCAGAAGGCTTGAGACTGAGAATCTCCATCTTCAGGGAAAACTAAGAGTGCGTTATTTGCTGAGATTTCTAAAGTTTAAATGAGCTAAAGCCAGCAGCACATATTAGTCCACCAAGAATTGCCAGTTCACACTAGGAATTATGTGAAGAGAGCACTTGCTCTTCTGCCTGCTGCCCATGACCCCCTTATTTTTAAAATATATACATCCTTACAGACTTTGTGACAACCAGAGAAAGGCCTACCAATGCACCAAATTATACTTCTAATTTTTTTTTTTTAATTTAGTATGCCAGAAGATCAACACTCCTTGTGTAGAAGCACCATGTTATGCTGTAGGGAAGTCTATGGGTAAGTAGACTTAAGAAATACTTGGGGGGAATGCAGTAAAAGTTATCACAAAGAGAAATATCAACAAGTCTCTCAGACATAGTAATTTCTCCTGCCTGACTATACCTCCATGCATGTCCATTGGGGCCTTTCCCATAGGAGAAGGACTCTGCCCCCTGAGTTTAAATCATTAGCTAGTGGACCAGAGACCAGAACTGTTCACCTCCATGTCCAGAGCTGAATTGCACAAATACAGACAAAGAAAATAAATCAACAAAAATAGCTAAGAGGCATTTCTAAACATGTCTAGCTGCAAAATTTATAACGATTAGCTCTTGGAAAAAGGTCATTTAGATAAGACAACTATTTATACAGAAAACAAAAATGAAACATGTATTGATTGGTTTTCAGTGGACAGTCCCAGTCCTGGGAGAGGATTGTATGCTAGTGTCCCATCTGAAAAAAAAAGGAAAGAAGGAAAGAAAGAAAGAAAGAAAGAAAGAAAGAAAGAAAGAAAGAAAGAAAAAAAGAAAGAAAGAAAGAAGAAAGAAAGAAAAAATGTGAAGTTTGGACCACAGGGAGGAATTCAGGAAAAGCTGACCCTAAGGACTTCAAGGCTATGTGGATAATCTCTTTTTCTTTATCTTGCTTTTATTATCCAAGGAATATAAACATCTTTTTTAAATTAATTTTTTAATTCATTTTATTTTTAATTTGTGTGTGTGTGTGTGTGTGTGTGTGTGTGTGTGTGTGTGTGTGTGTGCATTTAAGTTCAGGTGCCCAAATAGGCCAGAGGTGTCAGATCCCCTGGAGCTGGAGTTACAGGTAGTGGTATGCCACTCAATATGGATGCTGGGACTTGAACTCCGGTCCTTTGCAAGAACCATGCAAGTTCTTAACTGCTAGGCCTGACAGAAACCTTCTTGAATTAAGGCTTTTCTGTAGCCAAGTTGGATGGTTGATACTACAGGAAGGAACAGTGATCTGTGGCAGAAATTCTTCCAGCAAGAGAAGTGTACTAATAGAGCCAATGATTGGACTGCTCAAACACTGTATGATCTTGAGAAGTAATTTCCTTCTCTATTCTTTAGCTTCCTTTTCTGTAGTCTTCGGGCCTCTGTTAGCTCTACTAGTGTATTAGTTATCTTTCTTAACTCTGTGAAGCAAATTAGGGGAGAAAGTGTTTGCTGTGGCTTGCAGTTTGAATGGGTACAATCCGTCGTGGTGGGAAAGACACAGCAATAGGAAGTTTCATGGCTACAGCAGTGTGCTTCTGAGACTCCTAAGCTCACATCTTAGCAGCATAAGCAGCAAATAACAGACCAGAATAGAGTCATTCTTGAATCCTTAAGACTTGTCCTGAAGTGACCTGCTTCCTCTAGGTGAGGCCTCATCACCTAAAGATTCTACAACTTCCCCAAATACTATCAGCAGCTGAGGCCCAAGTGTTCAAACATGAATTTGTAGACAACCAGTCTACTTTTGATGATTTCTAGTCTTGAAGCTGTGAGACCCTTCTCACAATCATACATTTTACATATAAAACATTATTCAAGAAAACACTTAGTCATTTATTATAACAGCCAACACAATATCAGCCAAGTAAGATTTTTCCATTCTAAAAAAGAGCTTTCACACAGCTGTTAAATAGCATCAAAGAAAACAACACTTTATAGTGATATCTACCTCTGGAGGTCTCTTTACAGTGATGTATGATGTAGATGCCAGTTTAACGCAGATGATGGTATGATGTACATGATGGTGTGATGTACATGATGGTGTGATATAGATGCTGGTGTGATGTAGGTGATGGTGTGATGTAGGTGATGATGTGATGTAGATACTGGTGTGATGTAGATGATGATGTGAAGTAGATGATGGTATGATGTAGATGATGGTGTGAAGTAGATGATGGTGTGATGTGGATGCTGTTGTGAAGTAGATGCCAATATGATGTAGATGCTGGTGTGAAGTAGATGATGGTGTGATACAGATGCCAATGTTAGGTAGATGATGGTGTGATATAGACACCAATGTTATGTAGGTGATGGTATGATGTACATGACAGCTTGGTGAAGGTCCCCTGAGAGCCATATAAGCTTATCTCAAGCTACCATTTATGCTGTGTCAAAACATAGACTCTCAACAAGATGAATGCTAAGTACTTTCTTCCTGTTCACACAAATGTGGCCTCTACTCTTCAGTGTTGAAACAAAATGGATCTGTGTTCCTCAAACATTATAAAGATTTTGCACAAAGTATTCATGAGTGTGGTGGATTTTATTGGAATGGGTTGAGATGGTGGTCAGTGTATCACAGTGATAAGAGATTTTCAAATTAAATGTTTTAATTTAAGTTATGGGGTTGGGCTGGTTGCTTCATTGCATGTAGAACTCAGTTTCAGGTCATCTGCTCTTTTTCCTAGCTCCTTTTATTTCTCTTTGCTTATCTCTCTCTGTATTTGCCCTCTTGAGAACACAGAGTCCTGTACTTGGTTCCAGTGGAGCATATTGCCACCCTTTCTTTCTTCCTTGCTTTCTCTCTTTCTTCCTTCCTTTTTTCTTTCTCTCTTTCTTTCTTTTTTAAATTGGTGAGGTTTTGACTTACCCTTCCCTATGTTCTACCTTCTATCCTAAACAGCTTATCAAAATGTTTTCCAAACAGTGCTATTTTTTCCTCTAAGAAGAATTCTGATACCTAATAATAGTAGTAATAATTTATTTGCATTACATGTAACATTCAGTGCAGGAAAACTTCCAAGTGGAAAAGTTAAGGTAACTAAAAAGATTTTTCAAGCCGTCTAAGGATGATTTTAGCTACCATGAGAGCTAATTTTAGTTGTCAACTCTACACAGTCAAGAATCACCTGGGAAGGGTATCTCACGGAGGGATTGTGTAGACTAGCTGGACTGTGGGAAAGCCTGTGGGGATTATCTTGATTATGTTAATTGAATCAGGAAACCTGCCCACTATGGGAAGCACCACTCCCTGCTCAGGGAATTGTAAACTGTCTAAGAGCGGAGAAAGCGAGCTGAGTGTGAACCTGTCTGCATTCATCGTCCTTTTCTTCTGATGGAGACAGACCATGTTCAGTTGTTTCAAGCTCCTGCCTCTGCAACTTCACGGTCACGATGGACTGTGACCTGCAACAGTGAACTAAATGAGCCCTTCTCCCTCCAGTTTCTTCTGTCGGGGTATTTGATCACAACAGCAGACGTGACACTACTACAGTTTTAGTGACCTTACCACACAACTTAAAGTCCGGACATCAGGATCCGAGCTTGATCTTGATGGGTTGGGAAACGTAAAACACAGTGTGAAAACAAAAGCCCAGAAGAAGTGACACATTATAAACTGAAGACTAAAGCTAGAGGAGTGATGGCGCCCGACCTCAGGACTGACTGTAAGGGACAGTCATCAGGACCGTGTAGTGCTGGACACAGAGCGGCACACAGAGCCACATAGTGTCCCACATTAATACAGTCAACTGAAAGAACAATAAAGAGAATTCTATGGAGAAAGGGCTTTTTCAGCAAATGGAACTGAAGCGATGAGAGGGGCCTTTAATATAGACATAGATCTACCTTTCACAAAATTTAGCTTAAAATAGATCTTAGACTTAAATATAAAGTGCAAGACGATAGAATTTCTGGCAGAAACATAAGAGAAAATCTATACACCTTTTGGTTTGTTGTATATCAAAACAGTGATCCATAAAGGAAAAAAAATGGATGTTGTATTTTATTAGAACTAAAATGTATGCCCTGTGAAAGACACTATTAAGAAGTGCAAAGGAGCTAGTTGGTGGTGGCGCACGCCTTTAAGCCCAGCACTCAGGAGGCAGAGCTAGGCAGATTTCTGTGCATTCCAGGCCAGCCTGGTCTACAGAGCGAGATCCAGGACAGGCACCAAAGCTACACAGAGAAACCCTATCTCGAAAAAACAACAACAAAAGGAAGCGCAAAGGAAAGTCACAGAGTGAGAGAAAATATTCTAACCTTGTATATGATAGGATTTGTGTCCAAAATATACAGAGAATCCTCAGAATTTAGTGAGGAGATAAATAATCCATATACATGGGGGGAAACACACTTGAACAGGCATGTCACCAAAGATAAACAGATGGCAAATAAGCACTAAACAGCACTTGCCAGTAGGGAACTGCAAAGCAAAATAATAATTAAATATTTTTATGTGTCTATTAGAACTGCTCAAATCTAAAAAGGTGACAATATCAAATACTGATGAGGGGTGGAAGAAATAGAGACTTTGTTCATTGCGTGTGGGGATGGAAATGGTAACCATTATCCTAGAACACAGATCAGCATTTTCATACCAAGCTAGACCATGAGACCCAGCCCTTAGGCTCCCAGGTATTTACCCAACTGTCCTGAAAACTCGTGTTCACACCCAAACATGCACGTGAATGTTTCTAGCACCTCAGTTTCTACTTTCCAAAGAGTAAACACAACCAAGGCTCTCCAATGTGTACCCGTGGTGCACACATCTGGAGCAGCACAGTATTGTGCAACTATGGAAAGAAATGGAGCACCAAACCAGGAAGAGACACTGACAGAACCTAAATGCACATCACCAAGTAAAAGGCAAAATGAAACAGCTGTGTGATTCTGGTCACGCTGGGAAAGGCAGGAAACAGTCAGAGGGTGTCAACGACTCAGAGGAAGGGTGAGTGGGTGAGTCATAGGGGGTTTTTAGAGTGAAACGTCTGTGACACTGTGATGGTGAATATGTGACATGGTACATTTGTCAAACACATGGGGCTTTACAGCAGAAAGAGTCATGTTTAGAGTGTGTGTGTGTGTGTGTGTGTGTGTGTGTGTGTGTGTGTGTGTATAAGAATGCTGTGTTTTATTGAGGATTAAACCTAGGGCCTCTTACATGCTAGGCAAGTTTTCTTCCACTGAGTTATATCCCTGCCCCTCTTCTCTATTTTTTTATATTTGAAAAAGAGGATCACTAAGTTGTCCCGGCTAGCCTTGGACTTACTCTGCAGTCTAGCAAGTCCTTGAACCGGCAATCTCCCAGCCTCAGTCTCCCCAATAGATAGGATTATCAGCCTGTACCACCAAGCTTGGCTTAATTTTTTTTAATTACTTAAGAATTCAGGAAGGAATGTAGACTGAAAAAAAAAAAAATCAGGGCACCATGGACCTATGAAACAACACGAGGACGGAGATGCAGACCTAAGTGACCTTGGGGAGGATGGAACTGTCACGCTGAAGTCAGGGTGGAGTCAGAGCTGCAAAGTGTGAGTGTTTGGTCTGTTACTCCCTCGGAGCTGTTAAAATTTCAATGGGAGTTGGTGATGGCAGCGAGCACCTTTCCTCTCAGCACTTGAGAGGCAGAGACGGGTGGATCTCTGCGAGTTCAAGGCCAGCCTGGTCTTAAGGGTGAGTTCCAGGACAGTCAGGGCTACATAGAGAAACACAGTCTCAAAAAACAAACAAACAAACAAACAAACAAACAAAAATCCAGTACAAAAATTAACCTAAAAGCAGACAATAGTGTAAGGAATGAGGAACTTTTTTAAAGCTCTGAAGACAAAACATAAAAACGACAGAAGTCTTTTTTCAATAATTTTTTTTTAATTTAAATGTATTAAATTCTTGAATCAGAAGACAGGGTCTGAACTAAGGGGGTCACTCATTAGGTAAAGTGCTTGTCATCACGAGAACCAGAGTTTGACTCCCAGAAGCCACTTTAAAGAGGGGCAGAGTGGCAGGTCTGCAGCACCAGTGCTGGGAAGGCAGGTCGGGCGGAGCTTGGGGCTCACTGGCCAGCCGGCAGGGCACAGTTGGTAAGGCCTGGTTTCCAAAAAATAAAATAAGTGGCCACTGAGGAACAAGACCCGAGGTTGAATTCACGTGTGTGTGTGTACACATATATACATTAATGAACTTTCACAAAATACACGAACATGTCGGAGGAGGGGTATAGATGCACACAGACAGCAATTGGCAGAATGGAATTAAAGAGAAAACATGATCCAACAGTATGTTGTTTGTAAGGCTCATCTGAGATCCAAATGCAGGAATAGGTCAAAAGTGAAAGGAGGAACAAGAGGGTTCTTGCAAACAATAACCAAAAGAAAATAGAGATGTCTCTGCTACTATCAGAAATAGACTTTCCATCAAAAGAACAAGAGACAAGGAATACTACGCATTGCAAAAGAATATGATAGAACAAGAAGATCTAATCACTATAAATATTTATGTACCCAAGGAGAGATCATCAAAATGTACTTGCAAAACTCGAGAGAAGAAACAGATACTTCTATGGTAATGGGGAATGCAGTATCTAGTGCCCCATAATAGACAGAACAGACAGAAAGGTATAAAGAAATAGAGGGTTTGTGTCAAGGTCAAGGTCAACCTGGTTTACATAGTGAGTCCCTTGCCAGTGGGAGCTGCATAGTGAGACATTGTCTCAGAAAGAGCAGGGTGGGGAGAGGGAGAGAGAAAGACAGAGACAGAGAGACAAAGAGGTGACCTGAATAATACAATAAACCAACTAGGTCTAACAAACACAAACAGAGCACACATCATTCAGAGAATGTGGGCATTTTCCAGCATACACCATAAATTAGGCTACAGATCGAATCTCAATAGAGCTAAAATGATAGACAGTATACAAGTGAAAGAGCACTGTGGTTAGAAACTTTTGGAATATCAGTCCACTGTTTGTGACCCTAAACAGTTATATTCCATACTAGGCTGGATAACCTGCTTATTGCTCAACCCAAAAGTTATCCTGCATTAAGGAGACCTAGTACCATTATCACTCCTGTTTATTTAGAAAAACTGAGTCTTAGAGAATATTAATAATCTTCCAAAGATCTTTCAGACCAGGAAATGATGAAGCCAGGATTAGTCACCAATCTGTCTCTCTCCAGACCCATGCCCATTAACATGACACTCTCCTGCTAAATAGAGCTGGCAGACCCAGGGGACTTATGACTACTGGGAACACCAAGGAGAAGCCCGATGTTCTTAGCTATACCTCAGTGAGACAAAGCCAAGCCAGAGAAGGGTTATCTGGAAAGATGTCTTCCAACACCCAGCCAGCACCTCCCTTCTAGCTCTGCACCAGCGAAACTTTTGCTAATAACACATGCCCGGGCTGGAAGGTTTGACCTGTTCTATCGAGGCCACCGTGATCTCCTCTGTTTATCCTCTCTTGAGCCACTTCCTGGGTAGACTGGTTCACCTACTCATGCAGTGTGGTGCATCCTGAAACCTGTCCCCTGCCTTCTACATGCTCTTCTTCAGTCTCCCAGGTGGTTGCGGGTTTGTGATTCTGTTTGAAACCTTGCTCTTCTGAGGGTAAACTGAGGCAGCACAGCCTGAGCTGAGGTCCCCATGGTGCAATTCAAGCCTCACTTCCCCATGCCCTTGCACTTTTCTCCCACACTCCTTCAGTGCCATGTTCTGGATCCAGTTTACCTGGTTCAGAATCTTTGCTCCCACTTATTTTTCTTTCCTTCTACAAAACTATCCAGCAAGCTAATGGTATGAAGGAATATCCTTTCCCAAATAAAATGTCTTGAAATACTTAAACATCACATTCAAACATGAAATCTGAAACCCAGATGTTGGGAATCTCTTCGGCACGGGAAAGTAAGAGGGAAAAGATATAAAAACTCGAAGGAAATAAGGAATAGTACCCATAGATGACATGCTTATTTGTGTCGAGGACACTCTTGTGTAGATAAACCAATAGAATTATTGAGAATTTCACAACGTTGTTGAAGAGAAAAAAGAAAAAGAGCTGGGTGTGGCCATGCAGGTACCTGTAACCCCAACACTGTGGAAAACGGAGACAGGTTTAGTGAGAGAGACTGTCTCACAAGAATTAGGCAGAGACTGACAGGGCAGGGCACCTGACATTCTCCTCTGGCCTCCATGCACACGCAGGCACACACACCATACATACACATCAAAAAGCCATAACTGCACAATCCTGACAAAACCCCAGACATGAGTGTTTATAACAGCTTTATTTATAATTAGCAAAACACAGAAAGAACCTAGATGTCCTTCATTAGCTGAGAGAACTATTTGTGGTCTCTCTGAGCTAATGTCAAGCTCTCAAGGATGATTCTTCTGGAGCAAGAGAGTCTATCTCCTAGCCTTCTCTTCCATCTAAAGCTTCCTTCCTTGGCTCATGGTCTATGAAGACAATGGTTCTGTCTTGAATTACATACATAAAGTCCCTTTGTCATATAAGTAACACATTTAATGATTGCAAATGTTAGGATATAGGCATCTTTGTGGGGTATTCAATTTAGGGGACCATTATTCAGTCTATCATAAGTGGCATAATTGTGCCTTTTGAGAGGATCTTTGGAAAGGTAGAAATAAAGAGGACAATTAGGAAGCCATTCCACACATCCACTTGGGAAGTGATGGTGACTCACACCGTGCCTGAAGCAGCAGAGTGATGGGTGGGGAAGAAGAAAGAGGAGGAGGAGGAAGAGGAGGAGGAGGAGGAGGAGGAGGAGGAGGGGGAGGAAATAATAAGTTGACTCTCAACATCTAGGATGCAGCCTGTGAGAGAAAAAAGCCAAGAACAAATCCAAGGTTTTCACTTGAGCCACCAGAAAGTTCAAATTCTCATTGGTTTAGAGAGGGAAGACCATGGACTGAGCAAATGCTAACGGAAAAGATCAGACCATGTTTGCACATTGAGGGGGAATACAAATTCAAAAATGGCCACACCTTTTATCAGCCCTGCATCTGCGCTTCTTCGCAGTGCAACTCATCAAGAAGGCTCATCCCTCGAGAAGTGAAGGCTGCTTCTCCATCTCTAACCTGAAAGATCCCTGTGACTTTGACCAACAGAAGATGCAGAGGTGACACTAGGTGGCCTTCAAGCTTAACCCTCCAGAGACCCTCCAGTTTCTGTTCTCACCCCTTGGAAAGCCACCTGGGAAAAGACTGCCCTGTGAGGATGCTGTTGGAAGATGAGACTCGGTGTAGCAGAGACAATCATCTCACTGTAAGCTTCCAGCTCAGACAGACTGCAGCTACCATCTACCACCCAGTGCATGAATATGCCTTCCCTGGAACATCTGTCCCACTCAACTTCTACTGGAACCAATCTATTCATTATAGAGCTAACACATATGAGCAACTCCTCTTGCAAACTCTGTCCCTCATCCAACATAGTCATTAAGATGGGTCTGTAGAGGCTGTAAACTCAAGTGAAGACTTGAGTTCGATTCCCAGCACTCGTGTTGAAACAAACAAAAAACAAAAACATATACTGTAGACACAAGGCCCAGAGGCCTCTGAGCTGGAACTGACGTGAATAACTCCTGTCTGAGGGCTGTGCCATGCAAACTCCAACGACGATGCCTATGGACCACACTAATCAGCATGGAACAGTAACACTGAGGATGTAGTAGTGGCATGCATACCTTGGTGATAACTAGCAACTCTCTAATTGAACTTAAAACCCATTCAACAAGAAAGCCTGGCAACCTAACCAACTACCTAGGCCTAGTGATGTCATGGTTCTTGGAGGAGAACCTACAATCACCCCTTTACTAAGCTATCATAATCCCTAACTACATTCTGAACATTCATCCTTATACTCACAGGTTAAGTATAGTTCTCACCCCTCATCAAAGACACTTCTCTTTGCAACGAGCAGAAACCATTACAGAAAACCACAACCAATCAAAATGAAGAGCCCAGTCCCAAGTGGATACAGCTATAAAACAATTCACTGCACCTAAGGCTCAGGGAACATTGTGGGAGAGGAGAAAGAAAGATTGTAAGAGCCAGAAGAGATTTTAAGAACAGAGAGACTGCCTCCTAGGAATGTCAGAAGCCACACACACCAAGTCTCACCAATAGGGCTGCCTAAACATGAGCTGAACAGGGTCAATGACAATAGACATGCCAAAGTGGACAGAGGACAGCTCACAAGGCCACAGCCCCACACTTAGAACTATATAGCAGGAATCTTAAAAGTTCTTATTAAAATCAAACCTGAGGTCAGTTATTGGGGTGAATGCTGGAAGATCAGAGAGACAGAACAGGCCACAGCTACCTCACCTTGCCTATTCCTCAGCTGATCCTGTTTTCTCAGACTGGAAGCTTCTGAGTCCTCATCCAAATGGATCTCAGCTGAACTGTGCTGCTCCAAAGCCTAAAAGCTTAACCAGCCAAATGCTTCTAGTTTCTGGTCCTCACACCTTATATACCTTTCTGCTTTCTACCATCACTCCCTGGGATTAAAGGCTCACTTTCTGGGATTAAAGGCGTGAGTCACCACACCTGGCTGTATCCAATGTGGCCTTGAACTCACAGAGATCCAGAGGGATTTCTACCTCTGGAATGCTGGGATTAAAGGTGTGAGTGCCACCATTTTCTAGCCTTGGTATCTAGTGGCTGTTCTGTCTCTGACCCCAGATAAGTTTATTAGGGTGGACAATATTTTGGGGAACACAATACCACCACATACAGGCCACTGAATGGCGAGAGCGAGAGAGATCATCTTCCCCAGGGAAAAGCACACCAGTAGTTACACATTAGACATACAAATCACATTATACAGACTGAACAGGTTATGTTTAGGAGTGTGTGTGTGTGTGTGTGTGTGTGTGTGTGTGTGTGTGTGTGCATTAACAACAATTAATAAAAAAACATGAATTTGGAAGATAGCAAGGAGTAGTAGATGGGAGGTTTTGGAGGGACGAAATGTATGGGATACATGAGCTAATCATATTATAATCTCAAAAATAATTAGTAGTAATAACAATGAAGAAGAAGCAGAAGCAGCCAGGTACAGTGACACATGCCTGTAATGCCCATGCTAGGGAGGCAGGGACAGGAGATTCCCTGGGGCTTCCTGGCCAGCCAAAGGCCAGGCTCCATGAAAGACTCTGACACAGGAGGTAAGATAGAGTGCAATTAAGAAGACTATTCCTGCCTATGAAAACATGTCAACTTCTTAGGATGGGCACCAAGAAGCGTAATTGCTGAGTCGGGGGCACTTTGATGATCGGATGCCATTTGGTGGTGACAGATTGTTTTCTGAAGTGGCTCTTTTATTTTACCTATCTGCAAAAACTCCTCATATTAAAAAAAAAAAAAAAAACCTAAATTCAGTTCAATATAAACGGGAAATACACTGTTATTTCAGAGTCTAAGACTTTTAAAACTGGGAGAATCTTTGAAATGATGGTGTCACTTCTTTGTCATGGCTGCTGTCCACATTACTAGTCCAGTCATTGCTGAAGGCTACTCTGTTGCTCCCCTTAATCTGCTATTTGGAAAAGACAGAATTGACTGTCCTTGATGAGAACCCTCTTCCCAGGAGATAGAGACTAGCTAACACCAAGCCCACCCACAGAAGCCCAGGACAGCTGACCTCAAAACTTTGTTTACGGTGCTTCTTCTAACTGGGGGCATTGTTCTCCCAGCCTTGACCTTAAGCTGCTATAAAGGGAATAATTCAGGAATGCTGGCTAGACAAGCATTTTTAAATATCTCCCCAATGATAGACAAGAAATCAAGAGGCAGCCTTGGCAGGGGGAACCTGGGAAAACCTTCCAGTCCTGTGCTGGGTCGAAACTTAGTAAACCAAGGTTAACACACCACTGTGAAATCTCCGGCACTTGTCTATTGGCTTGTACTTCTGCTCTCTTCTAAAGGAGGGATAATATTTGATGAGAAACAAAAGACTGGAGCAAATCACATAATCACACCACCTGAGACTGGATGCAGAAGCTTAACCATTTAAATTGTGGGTTAGTAAGTGATGTGAAGTCCAAAGCTCCAGAGGCAAAGACTCCACATAAGCAGTACAGGGGAACAGTGACTCCACACAGGTCCCCAAGCTTCTTAAGGGCGTTCTGGAAACCAAGGAACCAGGAAAGGGAATCAGCTCATTCCTACATGCCACTCTGGCAGAGTCAGAAAACATATTCCTGCTCAAGAAAGGGGTGGGGACGGAGAAAGAATAGCCTGATAGGCTTGGCGAAGTGTGCTGTGGCTTTGAGTAGTAGGATGAGGCTCTCTTCACTGCAGTCAGGAGAGCTCTCTCCTTGGGGTCGGGACTGAGATGTACCATGGGACAGCCCATGTGCTTCCCAAAGACATTGAAGGCTCGAAAGGGCTGGGAGCACTCATAGGCCAGACTGTAGCAAGAGTGTTAACAAAGGCTGTTGCAGGTTCTTCTGCCTGGGAGGAGCCCCCTATTTCTAATGCAGGCAAAGGCAGCATATGGACTCCCAGCAAAACAATTATATGTCTGTATGTCTACATGCACACAGAGAGAGAGAGACAGAGAGAGAGAGACAGAGAGAGACAGAGAAAGAGACAGAGAGAGAGACAGAGAGACAGAGAGAGAGAGAGAGAGAGAGAGAGAGAGAGAGAGAGAGAGATTCTTGGTTACCGTTCTATTGCTGTAGAGAGACACCGTGACCAAAACAACTTTTAAAAAAAGCATTTAATTGGAGGGTTCCTTACAATTTCAGAAGGTTTGTCCGTGATCATCACGGCAGGAAGCATGGTGGCAGGCAGGCAGGCAGGGAGGCGCTGGAGCAGTAGCTGAAATCTTACATCTGATCTACAAGATGGAGGCAGAGTGAGAGACTGGGCAGCTGGCATGAGTTTTTGAAACCTCAAAGCCCACCGCCAGTGACACACTTCCTCCAACAAGGCTACACCCATTGCAAGACCACACCTCCTAATCCTTCCTAAACAGTCCACCAACTGGGAACCAAACATTCAAATATATGAGCCAAGGGGTATCATTCTTATTCAAACCATCACACTCATAAGATAGATACATATTTCTAGGCAGCTTAAATTGTTCTGCTTACTTTTTTCCTCTCCTCCCTTACAGTCACCTCTTCTTTCTCCCTCCATGTCTCTTCCTCCATCTACCTAATTAAATCTTTAATGCACCGTCGCAGTCACTGAAAAGTGATGCTCAGCTTATAGGAACAGAGAGAAGTTTGAAGGCAAAGGCACCAGTGAGAGACGTCAAGGTCACAAAGCCTGGCTACCATACACCCTTTAGGGGGAGCAGCAGCAGCAGCCGTCACACTGTAGGCTGTCTGCTTCTCAGAGAAAAGCTGCTGAGTGGTTTTTCCTGACATCAGTATCTCTCCCTCATTCTTCATTCTCTCTCTCTGCTGCTCCTTTCCTCCTGGTCACATTCTCCCTTTCCCCTCCTTTCCCACGGGCAAACGACAACATTTCCAGCTTTCCCAGTGACTCCCAGAAAAGGAAAACAGTGGGAAGAAGGGGTTCACAGCAAGCTTTAAATTTAAGCCAAGTAGAGATGTGTTGTTGTTATGATGGATTAAGAGAGGGAGGGCATGAGTCCCTGGGTTTGATCTCCAGCACCAAACACACCAGAAGTGGTGACCCAGATCTGTGATCCTAGTACTCAGGAGTGGGGGAAGGAAGGAGAATCAGGAGTTCAAGATCATTCTCTGGACACATAGAGAGGATAGCCTGGGCTACATGTGACCCAGTCTCAAAAACAGAAAAAAGGAAATGAGAGCCAGAACTGATGAAGGCGGATAGGGCACTGCGTGGTTCTGTGACTCTCTTCCAGCCTGTTTGTACTGATGGAGAAGACAGACTCTGGAGCCCTATGAGTTTCCCCCTTCGCTCTCTTTCTTCCTACCTTGATAAGAAGGGAGAGTTTTGTTTTGTTCTCCCAGAGGATTCTTGGATCATCAATAATCTAGTCATTAGGAATGAAAGGAACAAGGAGAAGTTTTTCAGTGAAAGGAGGCCTGGCAGCCATCTCACCACCATCTCACCACCTTGCCATGTCACTTCATTCTCTTTGACGTGAAAGTAGGCTATGCCAGCAATCCACACGACTACACAGGGCAATGGAAAGGACCAGGCTGAATAATACATGTGAGAAGCTAGGAAAGCATCAAGCTGCCTGAAGACAGACGCTCCGGTCAAAGTGAAATTGCTGTCCCAAGAGCCTCAGGAGAAGCAAGTTCCCGTAAGAGTCCTTTGCCTACCAAAGAGTCTGCCGTCGAATCAGAAGGGGAGTATAGAATCTACCTAGCATGCTCAAGGCCCAGGCTTCAATCTCCAGCACCAGGAACAAAACCAAACAACACAAAGGAAACACAGTTGGGAGTGTAGCTCAGTGGTAGGGTGTTTGCCTATCAGGCCCAAGGGCCTGGGTTCAAGCCCCCAGCACTGAAAAAAAAAACTGAGAGACAAGATATACAATACACAATAACATGTAACAACTTGTCTGGACAGCATATGGGATGTGGGGTGGAGCAAGCACTGTTTAGTGGCTGGAGAACTAGGGACTAGGCAAATACAGAGCAGTGATGGTTAGAAAGGTCATCGGCTGGTTATGGTTTATGTCTTCATTTTTGTTATTTGAGACATGGTCTCACAATGTAGCTCAGATTGGTCTTGAACCTATGATCCTCCTGCCTCAATCTCACTATTGGAATTATAGATGTGCACCACCACACCTGGCGGTAAGGACCTATTGAAAAGACAAGACCTACATTGGGTTGGATTGTGTCTCAAGAGATATGTTGGAGATCTGCTCCCTGCCTCCCAATACCTCAGGCTGTGACCATTCTGGGCACAGGATCTTTGCACGTGTAATTAGGTAAAATAACACTACACTTGGTCAGAGTAGATGGTTAATCCAGTATAACTGGCATCCTTTTAAGGAGAATTGGGGAAGACATGGTGAGATAGTGCCACACGAAGACAGAGTCACACAGAGGGAAGAACATACAGATGCCATGGGACAATGTGGGCAGATTTCAAGATGGTCAGGCACCTCCTGCAAACAGCAGAGTTAGCAAGAGGCCAGCCAGGTTCTAGATGGGGACTTGGCAGTGAACACACCCTAATTTCAGGTTGCTGGCCTCCAGAGATGGGGAGGGGGAGGGTGGGAGAATGTGTCCCTGTGGTTTAAGTCATGCTGTGTGTGATTCTTTGTAATAATAGCCACAGGAGAGAGCTACATGGGCTGCCGTGGGCTTTCCTGATAAGGTATCTCACACTCATAAGATAATTGGAAAGGGGGTGACCCTTTGTAAAACATTACAACACAACACAAGGTGAGCTGCCCTGGGTCCGTTCATCCTCTCTTAGGACACTATCATACTTTTGGTGAGGTTTGGCTCTACAAATGATCAGAAACTCATGAGTCACCTGATTGTCACCAGGTTGCCATGACTCTACCGCCTTGTGTATTTGGTTTGGCTGTACAAATTCTTTTAAACTGACTTCTTCTTACCCATTATCTATTTACTGTCCATGAAGAATCATGCTGATCCTGTTCTCATTTGTTTTAGGGGACGCTCAACTTTCATGTTTATGGATATTCGGATCTGAGTAGTACCTGGATTTCCTGGCTGGGAGCTCTGATGAAAGCCCTTTGAATCGGCTTTGTGAGCAGCTCCCGAAACACTGTGTGCCCTGCCTGATGCTCAGCAGGCTTTACTTCAAGGAAATCCTGTTCTCTGAAGCAGTGGTTATGGTCCACTGGGCCAGAAACCCATCCTGAGAAAGCTTGAAGAGCAGGGTTTACATGTCCCACTGTCTGAGGTCCAAGGTTGCCATTAGAGAGAGTTAGGTAAACAAAACCACCACAGAAGTCCTGAATACATATTTGCAGGATCACAGGCTAGTGAAGGAGTGTTTCCCCTTTCAAATAGAGCTGTGTGTGTGTGTGTGTGTGTGTGTGTGTGTGTGTGTGTGTGCAAGTGATTGCAAGTGTGCAAGCAACATGTGTATGTGCTAGTACACGTGAAGGCCAGGAAGCAACCTCAAATGTCACTTCTCAGATATAGTCCACCATTGTTAGCCTGAAACTCACTGAGTAGGATAGGACTCGCCAGCAAGTCCCATGGGTCTGCCTGTCTCTGCCTCCCCAGAACTTAGATTACAAGTAGGTGCCACCATGCCCAGAATTTTTTTATATATAGGTCTGGGAGATTGAACCCAGGTCCTCATGTTTACAAGGCAAATACTTTACTGACTGGGCTGTCACTCCAGACCCAGGCACAGCTGGTCAAAATGAAATTTGGTTGGTTGCAAGCACAGTAGGGAGGGAGCATCAGTCCATTTTTATGTATTTGTCATGAATGTATCATGATTGATTGTATCTGATCATTTCCCAACATCCTTTGGGATTCTTCACAGGATGGGATACAGGTAAGGCATTTAGGGTAGTGTCTGGCATGTAGTCAGTTCTAATACATGCTGGTTAAGGCTTTTTTTTTTTTCTTTTAGCTAAATTGGGTGAATTCCAATCAGGTATTTCATGAAATTCTGTTTGGCAATAGCATTTCCAAAATTAATTTTTGTTAATTTTTAAATAATTAATTAAGGTATCTGTTGGGCTGTGGGCTGGAGCTATAACTCAATTAGGAGAATGCTTATGTAGCATGCATGAAGCTCAGAGTTTGATTTCCAGCACCACATAAGCTGACATGGTGACACACATTCATAATTCCATCACCTAGGAGGTAGAAACAGCAGGGTGAGAAGTTCAAGGCCATCTGCAGCTCTGTTGTGAATTGGAGGCCAGCCTTCAGGACATGAGACACTTTGATGTCTTAAAATCTAGTTCGTGCAAGGGAAGAAAAAACCAGAATGAGTCATTGGTGGCGAAACCATTGAGAATCTGTTTGTTTTCTTCTCTTAAGACTCTGGTTTACACTGGGCTGGCACAGTTTGAAACCATGGAGGGAACATTTGGAGGCTCTGAGGTGCCAAGCATAGCAATCTAATGGCAGTAATCCTATGACAATGGGGTACGGTTTCTAGTTCTGGCTCCTTCGATTTCCCATTATGATATCCAAATGGGATGCGGAAAAAATATGGAAGCAAACAATGACAATCACAAATCACATCCCCAAAATCATTCGATGATGACGTGGAAGGAGTTGAAGCGAGGGAGAAAAAAAAACCTACCCATGAAAATAAGGAACTTAAAACGCAAGTGCCGAAGTTCAAGTCACAACATGCAGAGTCCACTAGCAGAATTGGCGCCACAGCCAAGGTCATCACCGCTCAAGAATGAGTTTTGAGGTCGCGTCCGCTGGAAAGCTTCCCACAGTTCTTTCCATGTGCTGTGCTCCTAAAAGATCTGCATCATCACATTCTCTCCCTGGCCATGTGTCGATGTGATCTGTCCACAGATCTAGGCCTAAATCTAAACTACAGGAACCAGGGCACACCTTCTTTGTACCTGCATAGCACCACAGATGGTCCCAAGGAGGCATTTGATAAACACTATGGAATGGCTACGAGAAGACTTCATGTGGGGTCTTTCTGAAGGCCAGCAACACTCTTGGTTACACTTTCCCTCATTATGCAGTTGGTAGCTTGTCAAAAGAAAGGAATTTTAAAATGTATTTAGTCTGTTTCCTGTTGCTGTAACTGAATACCATAGTCTTGGTCATTTGCAAAGAGTTGAAGTTGACTTAGCTCATGGTTTTGGAGGCTGGGAAGTCAAGAAAATGGTGAAGGCCTTATGCTGCAGATGGCATCACATAGACAGCTTGGCTTCTCCTCTTCTGAGAAAGCCCCCAATGCCACCATGAAATCCTAATCCTAATGTCCTAGCTAATCCTAGCTCCCTCCCGAAAGGCCCCACCCTTCAATATCATCAGTCTATGAGGTTTCTGGCACACTGGCCTGGAACTCATCAAGTCGGTGAGGCTGGCTGGCCAATGAGCCCCAGAGACTCACCAGCCTCTGTCTCCCAACCCTGGGATCGCAAACGCATGTTGCTATACCATGCTTTTCCTTACGTGAGTTCTCAGGGATCCATTCCGTGTCCTCATGCACGCAAAGCAAGTGATTTACTGGCTGAGTCGTGGTCTCAGCCACGTGATGTCTGAATTCTCTGTAACAGAATCAAGGACCAGGAAATAAGGAGGGGGGCTATGAACAGTCTGTTCGCCATTTTGAACATTTTCCAGAAGAAAAGACTCCTAGACTTACTCAGGGTTAATTTATTGGCCTGTTGCCATGGCAGCCTCATAAAAAGGGTTTGTTTGCTCTCCACCCCACTGCAGATAATTATCAGCAAATTAAAAGGTACAGTGATAAACCAATTACAAAGGAAGAGGGAGAAGAGCCATAAAATACGGGCACAATAAAGCAAAAATGATTCTGACGCCAGAAACAAATTGTCCTCTGCACAAATTTCGCTAGGTCCTTAGGGAGCTACTATATTGGAGCTGACTACCAGGACAAGTTTTCGTGAATGCTGCCGTGTGTTTGAAGAAACAACCTCTCACACACCTGGGAAATACAGCTCTCCTAAATCATTAGGTCTTTGACAACTCTAGAAAACTGGTTTTTATTTTAGTTTAGTTTAGTTTGTCTTAAGCATATTGTGGTTAGCCCTGCCTCTTAGGTATAAATGCTGTGTTCTTGACTGTACTGAAGTTCCTGGAGCACAATGCTAAGTCAGGTACTTCTCTCTAAACCCCAAACAATGATCTTCATCCATATGATGCAACCCATGAGCCCTTCAGGCAAAGGAAAGGGACTAGGACACGTGCATGTCATAGGATATGATGCAGTTCAAGACGAAGTCGAATAACTATTGAAGCAGGGACCCGTGTCCTCTTCTAAGCTGCAGCAGATGTGGGGTGCCATCATTTCCTCTGACCATTTAAGGAGTCCTTTCTAGTTTGGTTCTCTTGCTGTGATAGAACACTCTGACCCAAAGAAAGTTGAGGGAGGAAGGATTTATTTAGCTTACACTTTGGGGTCTCAGTCCATCATGCAGGGAAGTCAGGGCAGGAACTCAAACAGGATCTTAAAGCAAAAACCGTGAAGGAGTCAGGCAGTGGTGGCACATGCCTCTAATCCCAGAACTCCAGAGGCAAAGGCAGGTAGATCCCTGTGAGTCCCAAGCCAGGCTGGTTTAGAGCGAGTTCCAAGACAGCCAAAATTACACAGAGAAACCCTGTCTGGAAAACAAAACAAAACAAACAAAACAAAAAACCCGTGGAGGAATGCTGGCTAGCTTTCTTATCTAACCCTGGGCCACCTCCCACAATGGGCTGGGCCCTCAAACATCAATTAATAGTCATGGTAGTCCCCACAGATATGCCCAAACACCAATTTCATCTGGGTAACTCTTCACTGGAGACTCTCTCAGGTGACTCTTAGACTGTGTCAAAGCAAACTAGAGCAGAATCTTTCTCTGTATATAATTAATCATCAGATCCCCCCACAAACCCCCAGAGACTTCTATGATTATCCTGAAAGGGTCTGATGGCTTCTTCCAAGGTCTGTGAAAGGCAGATGGCTACCTTCCCAAACCTCCATCTTCTTCCCATCTCCTAACGTTCTTGTCATCTCTGGCCTGCCTTTAATGTGAATCGTTTACAGACTGGGTTCAATTTCAGCATCTCACTGCCTCCTCTGTGGTCACAGCCTCAGGACTGACTCAGACAACAGATTTTCAGTATGTCGGTAGGACCTTCTTTGTAATTACCATCAATTTTATTTACAATTTTCTGTGAACAATCATGGATTTAAGAATTCAGACTCTTCCAATGGAATGTTTCATTGGATGCTTTCTAACAACAAAAGCAACATCTTAAAATGCAGGACTGACTTGTCATTTAATTTAATCACATCCATGAGGTCTCCCTTCCACTCTTGGCCTTCACCTCCCAGTTGCAACCCACTTGTAACCTTCTCTCAATTCTAACCAGTGCTCAGTGTATGCTTCTAGTATTTCTCAGAGCTGGTTCTTTGAAAAGATAAACAAGATAGACAGACTTTTAATATAGTTAACAAAAAAAAAAAAAAAAGGAAAGGAAAAAGAGGGGACCCAAGCTAACAGAACCAGAGATGAACAGGGAAACACCACAACAGACACCAAAGAGATTCAGAACGTTATAAGGGAATAATTTGAAAAATAAAAACTATGCTCCCTTAAGTTAAAAACCCAAAAGAAATGGATGAATTTCTAGATTCATCTGAAAAACCAAGGATAATCCAAGAAGAGATCAACAGCTCAAAGAAGGAGACAGTAATAAAAAGCCTTCCAATTAAAAAACAGGCCCAGCTGGATTTACAGCAGAATTCTACACAACTATCAGAGAACTGCAACTAAATACATTAAATTATTTTTTAAAGTTTTGGTTTTTATATTTTTTGCTATTTGATTTTCATATGTTAAAAAAAGAGCATTGGATACCCTTCAGCATGAAAAGATTCCTTACTATTTAACAATTTGAAAATTAAGTTAAAACACTTCAAAATGTATACATTGGAACGGACTTTCTAAAAAGGACTCCAATAGCATAGGAATGAATTGATAAATGGTATCGCATGAAATTAAAAAGTCTCTGCATAGGAAGGGAACTAGTCACCAAAGTTAAGTGACAGTCTACAGATTTGGAAATCAATCTTTGCCAACTATAGATGGAATGAGAAAATTGTTCCCAGAATGCATAAAGAACGGCAAAAATTAAACAAACCAAAAAAAAATCACACCAATCAATCATTAAATGCACTAATGAATAGAGTAGAGAATTATCAAAAGAAGGAAAACTACCAATAAATATTTTAAAACATGTCCAACATCCTTAAACATCAGGGAAACATGAACAAAAACAGTTTTTCATTAGCCTGTGTTAATTATACATAATCAATGGTTTTATTATGACATCCTCACACATGCTTTAGAATATAGCTTTAGAATTCCTCCTACTGAGTCAGAATGGCTCAAGAAAAAATAATAACAAATACCGGTGAAGATGTTTGCAAAGAATAACCAGTGGTTGGAATGTAAACTTCCACTATGGAAGTCTGTGTGAGGGTTCTTCACAACACTGGAGATAAAATTACCATATGACTCAGCTACAAGATTTCTGCATGTGTACCCTGAGGGATTCTAAGTCAACACTGCCAAATACCCAAGCTGTTGTCACACTATCCATAATAACTAAGAGCTGGAACCAACAATGCCCCTTAACAGATGCGTGGATAAAGAAAATGTAGTCTGTGCACACAATTATTTTTTCCGCTGTAAACAAAAATAAAATATTTGTATGAAAATGGATAGAGTTAGTGATAATTATGTTAAACAAAATAAGCCAAAGTCAGAAAGAAAATACCACACTCTTCTCTTCTATGAAAAAAAATTAAATTAGTTTTACGTCATGAAAGTAGAAAGTAGTCCATGAGATGAAATGGGGGGTGGGGGGGGGAACCTTAAGGGAGAAGGGTGAAGAGAGGGTGGTGGAACTCATGCAACATGAAAAAAGAAGGGGGCTTAGCCGGGCGGTGGTGGCTCACGCCTTTAATCCCAGCACTCGGGAGGCAGAGCCAGGCGGATCTCTGTGAGTTCGAGGCCAGCCTGGGCTACCAAGTGAGTTCCAGGAAAAAGGCGCAAAGCTACACAGAGAAACCCTGTCTTGAAAAACTAAAAAAAAAAAAAAGAAAAGAAAAAAAAAGAAAAAAGAAGGGGGCTGTTTGAGGAAAGGAAGGGGACCAAAAGAGGAGTGTAGGGGTACAGAAATGGCAGTGGGGAAGGGGGGTGAAAAAGAACAAAGGCTCTCCGTATGTGTCATAATGAGACTCATCACTTTGTATGCCAACTTGAGAAGATTAATAGAAAGAGAAGAAGTCATCCAAGCCTTCCCTTCTAATGGTCTGTGCCTCTGTGGAAGAGCGAAAAGTGATGTGGAGAGAAGTCATAGATAAATCGCTGTGGGGAGGCCCTGCGGGTCACGGGTCGCAGTCTGCCATGGCCTGGAAGCTCTCTCAGAGCTTCGCAGTATGGAAGATTCCCTCCCCAGCGAGACTTCCTGACCTCTACCTGCCTTTATTTGGAGAATGTCTCTAGGTCTGGATGCCTGATTTATCTCTAGTGTGACCCTTGGCATAGATCCCTGCTGGAGCTCTCCCCACTGCCCATATGATTGATAACTAAGACTTGTACTAGGAGCTTTATGACAGGAGCAGGTTGTTTAATGCAAATTAGGTGATTCCCCAGCTAGCGTCCCTAATCCTATATATTCCCTGTCCTCTGGAATAAAGCTGAGCTGTCTCATTGAGGCAGTCTCCTGCAGAGCTATCTCTGTCAACTCACAAGCCATCTGACCCCGCTCACTCGCTTCTGTTCCCGTTCCCCTCCAGGACTGCTGGTGACCATCCCCAAGGAAGAAGGAGAACCACAAATAGCAACCTCTTCTGCGAAGGACTTGAGTGAAATAAGTGTCCCTGAGTTAAAAATTACTTTAGTTAAGAAAGTAAATGGGATGTTGTGGGAAGTAACTAAGGTGGTGTCGTCGTCGTTGTGTTTGGAGGGTGTGATGGAACTTAGAGTTAAGGGAAGTAGAGGTTTGGGTGATGGAGAGATGGCCCCAAGCAGATGAACACGAGAGCACTGAAGAGCACAGAAATCCGAGATGCTTCCTCCTCCTGGGACCTGGCCAGTGCTGACGGGACTGTGAAGCCTGGGCATGACGGTTGATGCAATGTTTCTAGAAAAAGCAGTGTCTGAGTTTACTGATGCTCAGGCAAGTGTGGAGCTGTAGAGAAGTGGCCACAGTGGGAGTTTAGTACCTTTCTACAAAAGCCCTAATCCTGAGGCACAGACAGACAATCATTACCCCATTAGCCCATCAAATATTAGCAGTCTAAGGATTCCAGTGCTGGGTAAACTGGGGTAGACTCCCTGCATCCTATTTCTTCCACTGATTACAACAATTCTACAGGATATAACACACAACTGCCTGTGGGCTCTGAGAAGTCCATAAGAGCAGGTAGATAAGAAAGACAAATTTAAAGATGGACCGGTGTAGGGTGGGGATTTAGCTCAGTGGTAGAGCAATTGCCTAGCAAGCAGTAAGGCCCTGGGTTCAGTCCTCAGCTCCTGGGGAGGGGACAAGAATGACCAAGGCAATTGTGGGTTTTGTAGTATTTTTTTGGTTCTGTCCCTTTAATCCAGCTTTGACCTGAGGGTGGACCGACCACATTGATTGAACTGCACTGTGGATGCAGCTACACCATGAAGCTTCTCAGAACAGATTAGGAAACAAAAGGACTCCGAGAAAAATAGGAAAGAAATCCTCCTATCTTTCTTTTGGGTGGACTTTTATTTCTCTCTAGGCTTTGTCCTGCCCTCGGCCTCAGTCATAAAGCTCTCCCACCACTGTAGCAACACCAGTAACATGGTCTCACGAAACATGTAAAGAAGTTCCCGATGTACTGAGGGTGAGGATAATTCCCAACCACATTTCTCTCAATTGCACTGTATCCGTGGTAATTTATTTGCATACAACTGTGTGACATCATAGTAGGGGATAGAGGCTAAGACTCTTAGAGAACTCATACTTCCAGCCAGAAGAACCAGGTGAAGATATTCACAGCATCCGAGGATGGGACAATTTTATAGGGAAGAGAAGCACAGAATTAAATATTGCAATTCTGTATGAACCACTAATAACCCCAACATTGTTATTGAATTTCATAGGTGTGTAACAGAGCTCAGAATCTCACAGATGTGTAACGGAGCTCAGAATCACTTGTAACCCCAAGCTCATCATTGAATCTCACAAGTGTGTAACAGAGCTCAGAAGAAAATGCACAGCCCCCTTCTCTACAGAAAGAGAAAGGAACCTGAACTAGGAATATGACCAGGTTGGTTGTCTGCTAAAACAAACAAAACCACCAGAGGATTTTAATGTGACTCAGGCTCTCACAAAGAGCGTTCCAAGAACTCAAGATACTACCTAACATTACCCAAACGTCAACAATGAAATTATCACCGATTTTTAAGAGACAACTAAAAGATGTCAACTCTTAGCTGCCTGTGTCTTAGCTGCTGGAATAATTGCCTAATTCTGAAATTAGATAAACACCTTTGACAAGAATATAAAAATAGGCTGGGCGGTGGTGGCGCACACCTTTGATCCCAGCACTCGGGACACAGAGGCAAGCGGATCTCTGTGAGTTCAAGGCCAGCCTGGTCTATAGAGCTAGTTCCAGGACAGCTAGGACTGCCTTGAAAAACAAAAACAAAAAAAGGAAAAGAATGTAAAATAGTTCTCTCCCCCACTCTTTACCTTTCCTGCTCCCTGTCTTGACTATGTAGTGCTGGGTGGCCTTGGGCTTACAGTATTTCCTGTTACCACTTCTCAAGGGCTATGACTACAGGAGTGTGCCACCATGGCCAATATCAGAATTCAAAAGCCAAAATCCAAGGAAAGAATAAATGAGCCTAGATATAGATCAATAGTCATTTCCCAATCTGAGAAAGAAAGAACAGATAAGAAAGAAAGAAAGAAAGAAAGAAAGAAAGAAAGAAAGAAAGAAAGAAAGAAAGAAAGAAAGAGAGAAAGAGAGAAAGAGAGAGAGAAAGAAAGAAAGAAAGAAAGAAAGAGAGAGAGAGAGAGAGAGAGAGAGAGAGAGAGAGAGAGAGAGAGAGAAAGAAGTCATGTCTAAAAAAGTTGTGAGATGATATCAAAAATGAAGAGGTCAGTCATTAAAAGGCCCACGTTTGAACCCCAGTACTCACATAATGATGGTGGTCATGGCAGCATGCGTTTGTAAGTCCAGCACAGGGGACGTAGAGACAAGATCATCCCTGAGACTCACTGGCCAAGCTAGTCAGGCGTAACTGAGATCCTGTCTCAAAGGAGGTGGGCAGTACTCCTGAGAAGGATATCTGAGGTTCTCTCTGTCCACCCACCCACACCTCAAAATAGTTCTAAGATGCATGCCATTCGTGTCACAGAATAAGAGGTGAGGGACCTGTACACAATTAAAATTTCAAGAAATAAGGGTAAAAACTTCCTAAATATTGTGAAAGATAGCATTTTATAAATGTAAAAGTCTCAGTGAAACCCATAACACAAACTCAATGAAAACCAACAAACTGGAATCAAACTGATGAAAACCAAGTATGAAGAAAATAATATTTACAACAGTCACACAAACAGCAAATGATAGATATGAGACATCAATTCGAATGACTGCTAATTTCTCAGGAGGTACCCTGGAGGCCCGAGGACAGTGAGAAGCACTTCTCTTGTGCTGAAAGAGAGGATTTTTGCAAGAATGAGAAGAAAATGGATGGGAAGAATTAACATTATAAAAATGACTATACTACCAACATCAGATCCAATCCAATATTCATCAAAATTCCAGCATCATTCTTTAAAGAACCAGAAGGAATATTACAATTCATATGGAAGTGCAAAAGGCCCCAGATTGCCAAAGCAATTCTGAGCAAGAAAAACCATACGGGAAGAAGTCTCACTATACCCAATTTTTTAGTTAGACTAGCAGCTTGGTACTGGTACAAAAACAGACATGGAGATCAATGGATCAGTGTCCAAAGGGGAATCTTTCAGCCATAAAGCAGAATAAAGCCATTTTGTTTGCAAAAAAAAAAAAAAAAAGGATGCAACTGATATAATCATACTAAGGTAAATTAAGCAAGTCTCAGAAAGACAAATAAGGTTCCTCACAGATGTAGTTTCCTGTTCATATAAATACATAAAATCACGTGAGTATGTATGACATGAAAGAAGAAGATAAAGTCTCTGGTGGGGGGGGAGGGGCAGTGGGACCTAGTGGAAATGAGAAGTAGATGGGAAGGAACATGTTCAATGTACAATATGCACTTGTATGTTCTTATGTAACATGGCCATGTACAGTGAATACATACAATGATTTTAAAAAAAAGAAAGAAAGAAAACTTGGAGGCTGGAGAGATGGCTCAGCAGTTAGGAGCACTTGCTACTCTTGCAGAGGACTAGAACCCACATGGTAGTGGCTCACAACCTCACGGAACTTCAGTTCCAGGGAACTTGACGCCCTCTTCTGGCCTGTACAGGCACTGCCTGCACAGGGGGCACATACAGACAGACAGGAACACAGAAATTCACGTAAAAGTAAGTAAAATAAAAAGCAAAACTTATATTAACACAAAACTATACTTGTACATGGTTAGATCAGTTTTATCATAATCACTCCAAAGCAGGGACAATATTGATAAGATTTTATTAGAGAATGGATTAACAAACTCACCTAGTTGATAGCCGTAATAGCCTATACATCATATGGCATTCTGAAAAGGGCAAGTCTGTAGAGAATGAGGACAGTTTGCTGAGTGAAGGGCGCGCGTAATTGGCGACACCAAGGCAGCACAAGAGAAATTTGGGAGGTGACAACAATTTTGTGCCTTGGATATTGTGATAATTAGAAAACTCTTAATCCAATTCTCAAAATTCAGAGCTAAGACCAAAATAGTGATGTATTCTTAAGCACGTACGAAATTTTAAAAGCATGTTAAACTTTCTACTTCATGTGTTCATCTCTTAAAACAGTACATAACAATATCTAGAAGGCGAAGGTTCACTGAATTCTCCTAAATTTAAATATATAAAAAGTCATCGAGGGAACAAGACTTCCGGTGTAGTCTTGGTGGGAACTCCTGCAAAGTAAACCTGGTCAGGACATTCAATACTTCTGTTATCTATGTAAACAGAGATTTGGGGTTTCCTCGTCTGTTTCATGTGAGATCTGTGCCAGGAAGTGAAGGAACTGGAGCCCCATTAGGCAGTTCTACTTCCCAGTACCTCTCACTGGAGAAACCCATCATGACTGGAGTCAGCAACAAGGCTGTTGGGAGGTGGGCCACAAGAGCACAAGTGTCTTGTCGTTTTTCAAACTGTGTTCATAAGCTGTGCTCACTGTGAGCCCCAGGGAGCCAGATCCCAGCGGCCACATCCTCCCTAGCAGTCCGCCAGCTTTAGAACTGCCTAGATGTCAAGTGCAAACATGACAGAGCCACAAGGAGGAGGAAGTCGCTTTTGTCTCAGGACTGTGCTTAGCGAGGTATGTCGGAGATGACACCTGCTCAATACACCAGGTAAACTCTCCACTCCTGTCCTTGGCTTCTTTCAGGCCCCACAGTTAGCTCAGGTGCTCCACCTGGCCAGTCTGTACATCCTGGACACATTTCCTCAGGCCCTGCTTCCCCAAGCTATGTTTCAGGTTCAGTGGCTCTTCAAACACTGAAAGACACCTCTGCCTTGGCCCCTCCTTAGGAAGTGTTCCTTCCTTTGCTCAGAGACTTCCTGAAAAAACAATGGATGCAAATCTCATTGTTACCAAATCACACAACCTAACAAATGTGCAGGGAGTGTCTTATAAAGCAAACCCGGGGTGGAGCCTTCCACAATTTGAAGTCTCTTTCTGTAAAGGAACAACCTAGACCCCTCCTGAACCACAAACAAGCATGCACACATACACTTGCCAATCCCTCTAGCTACTAAGTCCATATTAGCACAAAGTGTTGGGGGGGGGAGGTGGACATTCAACTTCTTGCTGGCTGTCAGAGCCACCTCCAGGAACCTGAGTCTGACAGATGTGTCTCCTCTGTTCCTCTTGCTGCATCTTCCACCCAGCAGCCCCTACAGCTCCACCAGGATCCCACCCACAGAATACACCGTCCCTAAAAGGGAAAATAGGAGCGTAACTCCAGAGAGGAATAATACACTTAAAGTATATACATAGGAAGTAAAAAGAAACTGCTAGATTGTTAGGACATAAAACACCAGACACTACTAACGCTTATTTTCTTTCTTCCGTTTTCTTTTTTTGGGTGGGACCAGTGACAGGTGAACTTTTACTTAAAATTTTAGAACAGCCGGGCGGTGGTGGTGCACACCTTTAATCCCAGCACTTGGGAGACAGAGGCAGGCGGATCTCTGTGAGTTCGAGGCCAGCCTGGTCTACAGAGCGAGATCCAGGAAAGGCGCAAAGCTACACAGAGAAACCCTGTCTCGAAAAACCAAAAAAAAATAAAATAAATAAAATTTTAGAAGACGTCTTTTTGTTTGATGTGTTGGGTGTACGTATGTATGTGCACCATGCGTGTGCAGTGCACAAGGAGGCCAGAGGAGAATGTTTGATCCCATGGCGCTGGAGCCACCGTGTGCGTGCTGGGAACTGAACCTCTGTCCTCCATAAGAGCAGCAAGTGCTCTTAACTGTGGGGCCATCTCTCCAGCCCCCTCGTTGGATCAACTGACTCACTCAGGAGTCCAGTACACACAGGCACTGGCATCCTCTTCCTCCAGGTTTCTCTTTCTGGACTTCTAGTGCATTGGACAGAACTTCCTAGCCTCAGAACGGGGCGAAGTAAATTTCTTTTGCTTATCAATAAATTTGTGAGGGCAGCATGACTAGCCCAGTGCCCACTCTAAGCTATCTAAGTTTCCATCGGCCTGGGGGGGGGGTCTCCTGTTTGGAGTCCTCATCTCATAGCAAACCAATATTTTAAAATTTACCTACGTCTCACATAAAATACCATTTCTATGTAGCTATGTAACTAGAAGCAGTTACCAAACTGATAAAATGTTTCAGGTACATTAAAATGAAATACTCATGAATTTGGATTTTTGTTTGTTTTCACAGTCTGCAGCCAAGCTATTTCTTTTTGGTTTTCAAATATTCCTATTTTCCTCTGCAAAGCTGTTATTCCTAAGTGCTGAATCTCTAGTGCGCAATGCAAACAACAGCCTTGCACACAGGAACCCAGAAATGGACCCTTTCCAAGGCCCAATCCCCTCCTCCCGCTTCAACCAACTGTGGCCCTACGCCTTTGAATCAAAAGGCAGTCGGAGTTCTAACGCCTGTGATCCGTCTGCTGCACTTTGTATTGTTCATAGTATCTTCGCTACAACGTTTTGAGCTGGGAATTATTGTCCTGTGGTGCCCAGAGGAAAAATAAAGCACAGACCTTCTTGATGACTTGCCCATTGGACCCATCTCATGGCGACCAAGCCCATAATCTTACCTAAGTCACAACTCTTGCAGTTACAGGAGGTCACAGCTCTGTCTCCTGACATTTAGTCAGAAGAAGATGGGGCAATGGGGGGGGGGGGGGGTGCTGCTGAGGAGATGGCTAACCCACATATGAGTTCAAGCCCCAGAACCATATAAAAAAGCCAGGCAAGGTGTGACAATTTTACACCCCAAACCATCAGATCCCAGGGCCTCACTGGCCGGCCAGCCTAACTCACTTAGCGCGTTTGAGGCCAGTGACAGATCTTGTCTCAAAAAAAGGTGGACACTAACTGTTGTGGTCTGCTCTCTGTTGCTGTGATAAATACTATGCCAAAAAATAACTCGGGGAGGGAAGGGTTAATTGTAACAGGTTAAGTCACTCATCAAGGAAAGCCAAGACAGGAACTCAAGGCAAGAGGTTAAGGCAAAACCACAGAGGAAGGCTGCTTACTGGCTTGTCCTGTGTCAGCTCACCTGCTTCCTATATAAGCAGGCCCACTTCCCCAGGGTGGCACTACCCCTAGTGGGCTAGGCTCTCCTCCATCGGTCAGCAGTTAAGAACACGTCCCGCAGACAAGCCTGTAGGCCAATGTAACAGAGGTAATTTCTCAGTTGTTGAGGGTCCCTTATCCCAGGTACGTCAAGTTGGCAACCAAGAATAGCCATCGCAACATCTGAAGACCACCACCAGAGGCAGTCCTCTGGCTTTCATAGGTGCGTACACACCACACACACACACACACACACACACACACACACACACCTGTGAAAATACCCAGGTGTACACACCAAGAAGATCCACCTATCTCAATGATTACATAAAGTTCTGTCACTCGTAGATCTGCTTATATTTAGAAGCTGTTCACACTCCCTGGTTTATATTTTGTCCAAAATGTTCTTTTCAAGAGTGCACAGGTCACAGCTGGACAATGGTGACATTTGCCTGTAATCCCAGCACTAGGGAGACTGAGGCACATCACTATTTTACACCAGTGTCACCACCGTCCCTGCTGTGAAACCTTTCTTACTTACCCAGTGCATTTATTGTTGGTTTTAGTTCCATGTGGCAACATCACCATGTAAAACATCAGGGAGCCCCTATCCATCTTAAACCTTCATGGTGTCGGGGGAGGGGTGGGGGAGGGTGCTGGTGTGATGGCTTGGCAGTTAAGAATACTTGTTGCTCTCACAGAAGACCCGGGTTCAGTTCCCAGCACCCATATGATGGCTCACAACCATCTGTAACTCAGTCCAGGGGATCTGATGCTTTTTCTCGACCTCTGCCAGTGTGTACATGGCATGCATACATACATACACACATACATACATACACACACATACATACATACATACATACATACACACAGGCACAACACTCATACACATAAAATAAGTAGATCTAAAAATATTAATTCCCCATGGATTTGGAGATCCTACACTGAACACAAGTCTAGAACCTAGACAATTAGACTTGAGTGCTTCCTTCTATGAGCATCTTGTGTGGGTACCTTGTGTATACCCAGCTGGAAAGTCAACTTCTGAGCAGGCTCCTCCGGAACTTCCCACTCGCAAGCTAACCGGTGTGCAGCCTATGACAGGCACTTGTCAAAGTACCATATGCTTCTGTTCCAAGCTGTAAGAAAGAGACTGTGATAGATGATCAAGAGCGAACTAAAAACACTGAAAATACATACGCATATCTTACCACAGATACGATCGACCAAATACAAGTCTCCTTGACAAAAATATGTTAACCAAATATTCTTTAGAAATGCTGCCACTTGGGAAAAAAACAAACAAACAAACAAACAAACCTGGTGCAACAGGGTATAGGAAGGGTGAAGAGGTGGGTTTGGGTGGGTTTCCAGGTTGAGCTGGGTTACCAGAGGAGGTGCTTGACTTCAGCATTAACGAAGATGAGACACCACCTTGTGGTCGGAAGTAGAAATTCAGGATTGATCCGATACTCAAACACAAAATTGCATTCCCTAAGCTACATGTAAAAGGCCAGTGAGAACAGTGTATGACTACATTAAACCTCAAATATGTCTCTGCTCTAATATGTGTCCCCTTACAGCCATGATTCCTAATGCACACACATTTCAAAGCCTCCTAAACTCTCTGCTCCTATCTGTGGAATGAGTCATCACTTTCCACCTGTACGGATTTATTCATGACAAACACCCCGGGGTGTGTGTGTGTGTGTGTGTGTGTGTGTGTGTGTGTGTGTGCGCGCGCGCGCGCGCGCGCGCGGTGTTCATCTGTGAAGACAACACTACAGATGTCCCCATGAAAATTAGGGGCAATACGATTTCATTGTGTAACATCTCGGGGGCAAAGGAATAGCTGTCACCCAACAACTTGGCTATATGATGTAATCTGAAGCTGGGACAGCTCAGAACATTTTAATGAAAAAAAAAAAACAGTTTTAGAATGCCACATAAATTCAGCAGAATATGGTGATGAATCGTTTGCATTTTGCAAATTGTTATATTAGTAAATTTTATTTTCCTGAGCACTTCTGATCAAATGAGGACTTCTGGACTTCTTTTTTTAATCAGCATACGGGGCTGGAGAGATGGCTCAGTTGTTAAGAACACTGTTCTTGCAGAAGTCCCAGGTTTGGTTCCCAGGATCTGCACAGTGGCCCATTAACATCCATAACTCCAGTTCTAGGGAACCCAACCTTCTCTTCTAACTTCTTAAGGTACCAGGTACGCAAGCAGTGTACATACATACACGCAGGCAAAATACTCGTACACATAAAATAAATATTCCAAAATTATATATTTTAGTCAATATATGTTAGATACCAAATTTATTTTTTTGATTTTTTGAGACAGGGTTTCTCTGTGTAGCTTTGTGCCTTTCCTGGATCTCGCTCTGTAGACCAGGCTGGCCTCAAACTCACAAAGATCCGCCTGCCTCTGCCTCCCAAGTGCTGGGATTAAAGGCATGCGACACCACTGCCAGGCTCGAAATTATATATTTTTAGTCAATATATGTTAGATACCATTATGACATTTTTGAACAATGTTTTGTGGTTCTTCCCCCCCAACCCCCCGCATGCGCGCATTTCTCCACCCCCTCTATCCTTGTTCTCTTCTTGTGACCTCCCTACCCTACTCAGGACACGTGGGACATGAATATGAAATAATTTTAAAATAATCATTCCTACAGCCACATGTATTTCTCTCAAATCAAAAGCTTTTCAAAACAGAAGAAGGTGTATGCCTGTAATCTCAGCACTCAGAAATCAAAAACAGGAGGATCATGAGTTGGGGGCCAGCCTGGGCTACATAAACAAAATAAAAGGAGTGTTTGGAACATGATTTCATCTCAGGCTATCCATCCACTGGTGCAATCAAGGGAAGGGGAGGTTACTACAATATTTCATCAACTGGTCATGGTCAAAACATGCATCTTATGCATGTATGTGTGACTGTCGGCCTAGGCTAAAAGCATCCACCAAGGGAATAGCATTCTTCTTCAGTAAGATAGTGGGTATTCTCTTGAGAGGGGGACGAGCTAAAATCTCAGAGATCTCCAGTAGAGCCGAGACATTTAAATGTGGGTGGGGCTCAAGACAAGAGTGTGGTTGCTATGGCCCATCTGAGGACATAGCCTTCAGGAAGAGGAGACCAATGTGAGAAAGATACCAGACCCTCTCCTAGCAGCTCTGCCTCGGTGATTACAATGCACCTGAAGCCGGTGAAGAAACAGAGAGGTTGGTCCCAACTGTGAGTGACCTGGGGAAGGGCAGAGAAACAGGAGCCAAGCTAAGGGCCCTCAAGTGTTGTTATCCATGCACAAGGACCACCAAGAGAGAGCCTTGGAGCTCAGCTCCTCTGCTGCCCCCTGCTGACCCTTTCATTAAGGTCCTTCTTCCTCTTAGTGCTTCTCAGCCAGCCCCCCTCCATTCCCCCCCCCAAATCTACAAGGTGTAAACTCTATGTGTGGCAACTCAGTCCCTGACATGTGGTTCGTCTTCTTTGCCTGCCTTAGCCATCCTTCTGGGAAATTTCCCCAGGACACCAAACTACTTAGGATGCCCACCAACCCCACTCACCCTGTGACTTCCATCCCATGGCTTTTTCCAAAGACCCTCAACATCACCCCATAACCTGCTACTTAAGGGTCAAATTTCTTGCAAGGGCAATGTTACGGTTTCAATGTGAAATGTCTCCAACAGGCTCAAGTGTTTAAACACTTGATCTTCAGCTGTGGCTTTTTTTTTTTTTTTTTTTTTTTTTTTTGGAAGTGGCAGAATCTTTGGGAGGGGGAGCCTACCTGGAAGGGGGGGGGACACTCAGGGTGCCAGCTGCACTCCTTTCTCATCTCTCTGCTCCCTCCCTGACTCTCTCCCTCCTTCTCAGAAGTGAGCAAGCCCCTCCCACACCCTTACCTTCCCTGCCACAAGGATCACACCTCCCTAAACCATGAGTCAAAATAAGTCTTTCCTTCATCAAGAGTTGCTTGAGACAGGTATTTTATCACAGTGCAAAGAGGAGGAGAGGAGGAGGGAGAAGAACAGGAGGAGGGGTGGGGAGGAGCAGGAGGATGGGGAGGAGCAGGAGGAGAAAAAGGAGTGTGTGTGTGTGGGGGGGGGGACAACCCAGAGGCTAGAAAGAGTGTGGGGAAGAGCGCATATCGCTCTTGTGGAGGACCTCAGCTTATTTCCCAGTACCCACACTGGGTGGCTCCCAACTGCCTGTAACTCCAGCTTCAGGGGACTCTAACGCTCTCTTCTGAACTCCATAGGAACCTGCACTCATGTGCACATGCCCACACCCCCCCCACACACACACACAATTAAAAGTAACCAATGCAGGCTAAGTGCTTACTACAGCTTACTGTCAATATAACTCCTACAAAGTGGTGTGGCTATGTCCCAGGCTTTCTTCTCCCAACCCATACTCACTGTAAGGCTACTTCCTGCATTCAGCCTTACACCAGATAGGACACTTACTTGGCAATAATTTTCCTCTACTCCCCCCCTCCCCTGCCCCAACACACACACTCAGCCGAGTCTTGTGTACAGCATCAGGAGAATATCATTCTCAAGAGGCATTCAACCCACACAGCCCCACCCCCACCCACCCCCACCCCTCCCCAACCTCCAACAACCCCCCCCACCTCCCCCCCACCCCCCGCTGTCCCTTAAGGATCAGCATCAGCATGAAGGTCTTCCCAGGAGAGCAGTTAACCCACTAAAAGTCACACCTCAGATGAGGAAAAAGAAAACCTTCCTTTTACGATCTTTTTAGGGCAGGAATTGTGGATGTTCTAGAGAGGGCCCCACAGTGAAAACAAGCTTTATCCCTCTCCACAAAACTTTACTACACGGAAATAGACTAGTGTACGCCCGCTCCCAGAAAAGAAGCCTAGATCTGCAGAAACTGCTAGTTTCCGTGGTAAATAAGTCTAGTGGAGCAGATTGCAGATGTCCAACCTAATGTCCCTGCAGAGGAAGAAATGCACCCTGAGCATCGGGGAGCCAGGCCTGCCAAAGCAGCTTCAGCCACCTCAAGCTGGGAAGAACCAGTGAATGCGACATCCAGTAGACAAAGAAGTCCCACACCGCATGTAACTTCCATAGCAACCTCCACTGCCATCTTGGGGTCAGGGGATTAAAGAGTGTCAAGAAGACAGTCTGCGCCAGGCGGTGGTGGCGCACGCCTTTAATCCCAGCACTTGGGAGGCAGAGCCAGGCGGATCTCTGTGAGTTCGAGGCCAGCCTGGACTACCAAGTGAGTCCCAGGAAAGGCGCAAAGCTACACAGAGAAACCCTGTCTCGAAAAACCAAAAAAAAAAAAAAAAAAAAAAAAAAAAGACAGTCCGCATCTCGCCTTTTGGTGGATAGTGACTGAAGCCAGGATCCCCTGTGCATGCTAGGCAAGCACGTTACCACTCAGCTTAACCTGAGTCCCCTTTAAACTTTAAAAACTATTTTAAAATTATCTACACTATGTGTATGTGCGGAGGGGTATGTGCATGTGAGTGCAGATATCCAACAGAGGCCAGAGGTATTAGACTCCCTGAAGCTGGAGTTCAAGACGGTTGTAAGCCACCCATGGTGTTGGGAAATGAACCCAGGTCCTCAGCAAGAACAGTAGGCGCTCTAATTGAGCCATGTCTATCAGCTACACACCCCACCCCACTTTTTTTTTTTTTTTAAACTTTTTGAGACACAGTCTAAGTTGCTCAAAGTAGCTTTAAATTCACTCTTTAGTCCAGGCTGGCCTTGAATTTGTCACCTCCTGCTTCCCGGGCAGATGACAGGCCTGCACCAACAGGCCTGGCTGTCTTCGTATTCTCCGAGGTTGCATGGTCTCTGAGGGTAGGGCACCTTACACTTCCATCCCACAGCTCCAGCATGAATTCTGTTGGCCGCACTCACTGTGTATTTGCTGGCTCAGCTTATCCAGGCAGGCAGGAAGAATGGGCTGAATGAGTAAGTAGATACTGAACCCACCCCACCCCCCACATCCCATGCCAAAATACAGCAGCTATAAGGCACGAGGTTACTTTGAGCAGCTCAGAGTTGGCTGTGGGTAAGAGGGCTAGGCGGAAAGCTGATACCCAACACACTCTGCCCAGCAGACACCCGTGTCCACGGCTGGATCTCAGGCTTAGTCTCCATTCTAACTCTGTACCTTTAGGAGGGACTCAGCAGTCACTGAGTACATCAATGGCCTTGGCTCTGGGTAGAGTCCAGAGTTCTCAGAACAAACTCCTTTCAAGATTCCTCACTTGCACCTCTTGGGAAAGTTCTACTCTCTGGCTTTGGCTGTGATGGTTTTTTGTCTGGTCAACTGGGGCTTTCTCTGTAAGAGGGTCTCAACTGACTCTCCATGAATGGAGGTGCTGAGAAAAGTCAAAATCCGCCAGGTGTTCAAAGCAAGCAGGAGGGGCTGGAGAGATGGCTCAGCAGTCAGGAGCACCCACCGGCTGTTCTTCCAGAGGACCCAGGTTCAATTCCCAGCATCCACACGGCAGCTCATAATTGTCTGTAACTCCAGTTCCAGGGTACCTGACAGATATATATGCACGCAAAACACCAATGTATGTAAAATTTAAAAAAAAAAAAAAAAAAAAAAAGCTGTCCTCTGGCCATGGTGGTGTACAGAGGCGCCCTCTGCTGGCAAGGTGGTGCTCTGCACCCCATCGGACTAGTTCCCAGCCTAGCTGTCCTTTCTATGAGGTCTCCTCTAGGACCACTCTCCTGCCCCTTCTGCGTTCCCACAAAGAGCCCACAACGCATTCAGGATCAATGCTTTATTTTTCCCAGCTCCAGTGTTACAGCTGTAGCAGCACGGCAGACACCCCACATGGGAACACACTGCAGCGCCCCGTACTCCGCAGTCACGGGGCAAGGACAATAATCTCCACCACAGGCATTTTAACACATTCAGAAAAATAACACTGGACCACTCTTGACCCACACACTGTGCGACTGGCAGCGGCACGTCTGTTGTTCACGGACACAAATACCCATAAATAAAGTTAAATAAAACCTTGCTGGCGTAGCAGTGTGTTGGAGATGGATACAGCCTTGGGATGGCGTTTGGAGGAGGATGGCTGTATGACATTGGGGGGCAGGGGTGGGCATAAGCACACATAAAAGTAGCTCTATTGAATCCAATTTTTTAAAAATAGGCATGAACTAAAAACATTCCATTTTAAAAAGATCAATGTTTTGGTCTATAATAAATTAACACTCATCTATTAAGTGGTTGACTGTCCTGTGGCCTGAACACACACACAGTTAAAGTATTAACAGTGTACCCAGGTGGCATGGTCCATCCGTGGATGTCACTTCAAAGATGACAAGGACTCTATTAACCTGGTCACTGGGGTAGGGGAAGCATTTTCCTATTAAGAACTTGGCGGTGTCAAAAACAATCACAACCAACACATAGGCTATAAATATAATGTGCATGAGGTGAGGACAAGACCAGCTTTGGAGCAAAGGGTGAGAGGGGGAAAATGAGCCCCCACTGGAGTGACAAACACTTCTGTTCAATGCCTCACAACTTTTTCAGATACATCACTTGCTCAACCTATGGTGACTGGCTGGGCTGGCCTGGGCTGCTTAAAAAGCAGCCTCCCTGCAGATCTACCCATCATCACAGGGAGGGCACAGCTAGGACTGGACTCCTGGACTTCAAGCCCACAGAGTCCTGAAGTCCTGGTCTTACCTCTCCGTCTTACATGGCCCTGACCAAAGAGGCTATTCCAGAAGATAACTGTAAAGAAAATCCAACAGGGAATATTGTTTTTGCATCAGGATTAGTCAACCAAATAAACCAAAGGGTGGGGTAGGAATAATGTTTCGGACTTGATTTAAATTTTACTTTAGATTCTATGATTTGATTTCCCCCTCCATTTACACAATTTAACTCTACTCAACACTCGCAGGGTGAGAGTAGAAACATGTTCAGTGATAACAGGACACCAGCCAGCCTAGGAGACCAGCAAGCACAGAAACCTGTGCTGGGACAGGTCAGTAGCCAGCCACGCAGCCCTCATGGATCAGCACATCTCAGTACTTGAGCTGGCAGTACTTGAGCTGGCTCTCTCCTCCTCCTGAGCTGAAGAAAAGAGAAGACAGCTGACCATTATGTAACTCCTCACAGCTGCTGGGCAAAAACAAAACCTGTGCCCAGGGGCACTGGGTGATGCGTGGTCCCAAGATGAAAATTCTCCATGTACAAGCTGGATTTTTCCCAGGCAGCTGTACCCATCCACAGGAACTTAAGGTCCATGCCTCCCCAGTGAGAGGGAGCACGCTAGCCATGGCTCCCAAATGAGACCAGGGCCAACAAAATGAAAGCGCCAGTGTGTTCCCTGCTCATTCACAGACAAGCTGGAAGAGGGAAATTGAGACCATCCTGTCATCTCCACGAGAGTGGCCGACTAGAAGACACAGGCTTGTGTTTTCTCTCAGAGATGACCTGACTCCATGTCAGATAACAAAGCAGAGAGGACATAGGTTCTCAAGTGACACGGGATGAGACAAGGCTGCTGAGCAGCTTTGGAGAGGCAGAAGAGGGTCCTAGCAGGCTTCAACAGTGCAGTCTGGGCTGGAGGGCTGGCCTCGGTGCAGTAAGAGGCTGTGACGGTCAAGACACAGGGCTGAACAGGGCAGGGGACAGATGAACGCCAGAAATACTCTAACTATGGTTTTCAAAAATCCCTAGACTGCAGGGAAAATGGGTTAAGAGGTGACTAATAAAAACACATACCGACCAAGTTCGCTGAAGTGCCTGAGAATGAGGTCGCGACAGAAATCAGTCCTAAGACAAAGGCGGGATTGTCTCACTGATTTGCTAGGCAAATGATGGCCTATCCAGTGCGTAAGTGCTGATAAGGGGGGCACACATTCACATCACTCTCAGGGAAGGTTAAGGCCAGCCATTCTTATTCTACCGGGGCCACTACCCTACAGTGTGGACAACCAGGATGCTTAGGGCTGTATGGGTGGGTCCACAGACGGAGGGAGATGCTCCAGGGCCATAGCTTTGGTCCTGGAAGTTTTAGGAAAGACAGAAAGGCACACGTGGGTGACTTTTTTGTTATTCTTTGTTAAAAAAAAAAAAAAAAAAAGCTCCAAGTGATCATTATTTTGATTTGATTTGTTTTCAACGTACCTTTTTCCCCCATGAAAAGAGAAATTTCAAAATATAAAGTTCGTATTTATTATCTTACATTCAAGTTAAACTCCTATGGGAGGGGTGCTACACACAATTTCTGGCCACATAAAGCCATTTATTACTTTGGTGCCTTTTTTTCCTGTTTTGTTTTGTTTTACTTCTCATGGTGGAAGGATTCAACCCTCTTATTTTTAAAAAAAAAAAAAAAAAAAAACAGGTACATCATCCCAACTCTAACACTATGTATGGACACACACAAGCACACACAATTTCAAAAAATCTCTATGTAGAAAAATAAAGGATAACCATTATCCACCTATTGTAGACTGGGTAATGGTACTTTTATGTACGTAAACTCTTGCTTTGTCACTGTTCTCCTCGGCGGTGAGATCTAAAGATCTCGGGAGGAGAAGGCCACAGTGATGCAGGAAAGCTACATTCCTCTCAAGGGAGGAGGAGAAAAAGCAACTTCTCGCTCCCCTTCCCAAGTTTTTCCCACCTACCCCCACCTGGGATGTCCCCACAGACAGCCTTCTGAGCCGTGGAGGCTGGTCTTCCCTTTCTAGGGCACCAGGGTACGAAGGGCCCCGGCGCCAGCACCCTGTAGGACAGGGCCTGGGGGTGAGGACAAGGGGCTGAGGCAGGAACAAAAGATGCTGGAACCACTTCCCACTGCCCGTTCCTTTAGTACAGAGTTCGATTCTCCAGCTGCCGCTTCGTAAGGAAATACTTGAAGAACTCATAGACGGACCAGGAGATGGCGGTCGAAGGCATCTGGTAGATGACCCGAGCATAGATACCTTTGAAGTAGCCGGCAAGGCCGTTGAGCTGGTATACCATCCTGAAGGCATTGGCCATGCCCGACAACCGGCCACTGACGTTGGCCAGGGAGAGCGCCATGTTCTCCTGCGTGTTGAGGAGGGTCTTGCAGACGTCCAGCGGGGTGGTCGCAGCTGCAGCCAGCGCACCGGCCAGGCCTCCTGAGATGATGTGAGACTGTGGGTTGTAGTTTCGGAGGGGGTTGACCTGCTCCTGCAGAAACTCGTAGGTGATGAAGTGGATGGACTGGAAGGGGATGTTCATGGTCAGCTGTGTGGTATAACTCCTGTAGAAGGCCCCCAACCCCTCGGTCCGCCACACCGTCCGGATACAACTGAGGGCTGACTGGTGCTGAGAGTTGTACATCTGTAAACGTTGCTTCACCACTGTGTCCAGGCAGGGATGAGCAGTCGGCAGCCAGGCAGGCAGGCGGTTGGTTTGGCCCCCATCCCAGATGGGAGTGAAATGGGAAGCCAACCAATAAAGAGAAACAAGCATGTTAGAACACACATCAGTGACAGGTACCAAGACAGCGCGCACACACACACACACACACACACACACACACACACACACACACAGCCAGGAAGCCATGGAGGGCCAGCTCCAGGCAGCCCGCCTCAACTTTGCTTCATTTCTATCTCCAGGACCCTGTGCCAGAAAAGTGGGTACTTCTAAAGAATGTCCTGTCTGAAGTTTGAAGGAGAGGTCACCCCAAATCAGGCATTCAATTCAGCCTAGATTAGATGACCTGACCCCCAAGGTCTTAGCCTTCTACACACTCCCCACAAATATCTCCCTCTCCATGACCTATTCTTGTCCCATCTATTAAGAGTATGCCTGAGCCGGGCGGTGGTGGCGCACACCTTTAATCCCAGCACTCGGGAGGCAGAGCCAGGCTGATCTCTGTGAGTTCGAGTCCAGCCTGGTCTACAAAGTGTGTTCCAGGAAATGCACAAAGCTACACAGAGAAACCCTGTCTCGAAAAAAACAAAAACAAAAACAAACAAACAAACAAACAAAATGTATACCTGAGCTGACAGCATGGTGGCACATGCCTTTAATCCCAGCTTACGAGGCACAAACAGGTGGATCTGTATGAGCTCAAGGCCAGCCTGGTCTACACAGGCAGTTCTAGGCCAGCTAAGACTACATAGTGAGATCTTGTCTCAAAACAAAACACTAACCTACAAGAGTATCCCTGACTTCTCTGATTTTAATCTGTATCACAGTTCACCTGGGACAACACCAGAACTACATCTGTCAAAGCTGAATGGCGTCCCCTAGTGCAGACCCTGGCTTTAAGACAAAAATAAACAAATGGCTCATGGGACCAGGGAACATGAAGTGTGTTCCCTAGAATTTTATGGCACCTACACACTGCCAAGAGCATCCACATGATGGGCTCCATCTGTAAAGAAGGACCGAGTCAAGAGTAAAGCCAAGTGGAGAGCGGAGATGAGCCTCATTTAATTATTAAAATAAAAAGGGGTGGGTGTTGGCTGGAGAGAAAGTTCAAGTTAAGAGCACTGGCTGCTCTTCCAGAGGACTCAGATTTGATTCCTAGCACCCACAAAGAGGCTCACAACTTTCTGTAACTCCAGTTCCAGGGGATCCCGTACACTCTTCTGGTTTCTGTGGGTACCAGGTAAACATAAATACATGCCAACAAAACACTCATACACATAAAAAAATTTTCTTAAATATGAATATCCAGGTGTGATAGCATTTACTTAAAATCCCAGAAATCTGGAGGCTGGGGGATAGAGACTTCAAGACTAGCCTGGGTTACATAACAAGGCCTTGTCTCAAAAGCAAACAAACAAAAATACTGTTTAAATAAATTCTTTGCTTAGTTAACATTGATCATGTGACTGTCGTCATCAGGTCCCTGTATGAATAGCTTTTTAAAAAAAAAAAAAAAAAAAAAGGATCCCAAGATATATACAGATAGTCAGTCCCTCAATACCGTGACTCAGTATCCACAGATTTAAGTAACTGTACATCAAAATAACCAGGAAAGACAATGGTCTGCCGCAAACAGATGCAGACCTTTCTCTTGGCATTATTCCCTAGGGGATATCCTACAGCATCTACTTACACAGTATTGAAACCTAGAAGTAATCCAGAGATGATTTAAGTGTGCATAAGGACACCAAGTGGGTTATAAATACTGCCCTATGTTTTAAGAGGACCTCTAAAATAAAGAGTAAGAAAAAGACCCTCTCGAAATGGCCACATGTTAATTTTAGAAGTACATAGGGTTAATAATTCTATATATTTACCTTTTCTTGAAATTTTTCCATAATCATTACAAATTAAGCAGGGGCAGGGGGAGGCTGGGTATGGTAATGCACACATCCCAATAATCCCAGTACTCAAGAGGCCGAGGCAGGAAGGTTTGGAATTTGGGATAGCCTGGGTCTCAGAGAGAGTTCCAGGGCACCCTGGGTTGTATGGTGAGATTCTGTACTAAGGAGGGGGGGAGTGGTGGGGGATGATGCCACCCACAATGGATGAGATGGCAACAGTGCCCTCTAAATTTGTGACTGGAAAAAATGAGCAGTGTCAGATGTGTATATTTGCTTGTTGTGCACACCCTTGAACACACAGGTCGTTGAACAGCAGTGAAAACCGTGCAAAGCAATCCCCAAGTATTCTGCCCCAGTGGGCCTGGGGCGGAGCCGGAAGAGCAGTTTTTAGCTCCTCCTAGGATGCTGCAAGTAGGCAGACTGCTCTGCCTAGCTGTTTCCACAGCAGAAAGCTCCGGTGCTCCCTGGCTTTCTTGAGGCCTCCCAGTCATGTATAAAGAATGCGGGCGTCCTGCAGGGTCTGATGAATCCAGCCCTTGCCCGCCTCCTGCCCCCAGCTCCTCTGGCCTCTCCACCTATCCCCCACTGTCCCTCCCTAGAGCCGTGGGACATTACCTTCTGCTGGGTTCATTACTGCATCGTGGAGTAGGGTGGCCATACTCCCAGCTATCCCTGCAAAACAAACTCCAGAAAATCAACCGCTGACTCCTGGTGTTCCGGAAAGTTCCTCGAACTTACAAGTCAGATGAACTCTGGATTTAGCTTTCTAAGGCTCAGAACTGACTAGCGGCTCGGCCCAGATGAGCAAATTTTAAAACCCCAAAGCAGTGGTAGAAATGCTGAATAGCAACACGGAGTGCTGCTGACCAGAGAGCATTGTTATACACATCTCAGAGACTTTTTTTTTTTTTCCTTGTAAGTCAACCGTGGGAAAGGTTAGGGCCCAGAAACCACACTCTAAACGTTTCCCACTGCCTAGATTTTAGCTCTCTTGTCTTGAGCCCTTGGGTACAAAGCGTTCGCTCTCTGTGCCCTTCAGTTGAGGCTACTGAAGGGGATAACATCACACACGTGGCAGGCTGCCTTAACTGAAGAAGCGATCTCAGGCCTGGCCTTGTGAATGAACTTCCTCTGAGGTCTCCCCCGGCCTGGCTTTGAAAGCCTGAACCGGCCCTGGAATTTCTGCTTCTGGCTTCCTCCTGCCTGCCACAGCAGTGCAGCTGCCTGCTAATGATATGACCGGTGGGAGGGATGAGGGACAGACTATAAGTCACCTCTCGGGAAGGCACCTAGCGGCCCCTGCCTACTGCGCACACAGACACAAAGGCAATTATCCCCAGAGAGGTGACAGCGACCACAGCGTTTAGCACAAGGCTGCAGGGACAGCACCGGGCAGACTGTCTCCTTCAAGGGTTGGGTGAAAGAAGGGCCTGTTGTCACCGCCTCGGAGACGCATGGGGGGCGTGGCTCTTGGTGACTGGGGCAATACATGCAAAGAACGGTCACCAGCAGAAAAGCCAAAGGATGTCAGCCAGCAGCCGAGTATGCTTGTCTCTAAGGGTGGCTGATGGAAAGGATGCCATTTTGTTCTGGGTAGAACAAAAAAGCCAACCAGAGCTTTACCGCTGATCACATTCGCCTCTCCATTGCCTCAAAACGGATTCTGTCGAAATAAACATATCTTGCGTTGCTCTGCTATCCACAGTCCCCCGTCCCCTCCACTGAAAAGCCCATTGAAGTCCCACCCCATGCTACCATCCGGCCTGGCTCATTGGCTCCTGCCTTATACACCAGTTGCCCACCAATGCCCAATTCCCATCCACCCGTCCTCCCAAGATCAACCGCAGGAAACTATTTCGGCCCTGGCTTGCAGAAAGATGCGACTCAGACACACGGAGGAGGCTGGGGAGGGAGGGCTCAAAAGCCCAGAATCTCCTGCAGCTTAAAGTGGGGAAGGCCTTCCGCAGTGGCACGAGTCCTCTGTCAGCATAAAAACGTCTTGACCTTTCAAGGCTTAGTTAGATCCTGGTGCTGGAGAGACCTGTTGTACCAGTTTTTAAATAGTCTCAAGGAAGCTGTCCTTCTGAGTTTTGTTTTGCATCCAGCATTCAAAAGAATTTTTTTCCTATGACTGATCCTTAATTGTGTCGAGTGGTTTTTGTAAGAAAAAAAAAAAAAAAAGCCCACGCAACAATAAATACCAAAACGCTTCTACCATCAGCTTCCCCCAGAGGAAGAGGGGATGAATAAAACATGTGTACGAGTGTGTGTATGTGTGTACATTCACGTGACCCTAGAGTTCTCTGTTCCTGAGCAAGCTGATGAAGACGAAGGCTGCTGGGTCCTGGGGAGGAAGACCCAGGGAGCAAGTACTGAAGAGAAGAGCTTCCTAGCTCCAGACAAACGCTTTTAAAATACCATTAGCTAGGTGGCTGTTTCCTTGCTGGCTGAAAACGTCATTTAAAGTCCTTTTCATGTTTTCGTAGCAGGCAAAATACATGGCGTGAGCGGGCCCTGCACCCATCATCATCACGTTCAGGCCCCTCAGGGGCCTCCAGAAGCCTTCTGTTTGTATGATCTTCTTGAAGGCGCCATAGATGCTTGGATACTGGGCTTTGGGATCTGGATTCAAACTCTGCATTCGTGTCTGCGGGAGACAGAAAATATGTATGAATCAGGGAGTTAATACGCATGGAAAGGGGAGAAAAGACAACCCAGAGAACAGAAGGAAAAAAGTCAGTTCTCATGACTTCTTGGTGAGAAAAAAAAAATAGGAAAAGTGCTCCATCCGTCCCCCATAACTCTCCACAGCCTTGCATTTGAAAAGCCTTCCTAGCTTACAGAAAGGACAAGCAAAGAAGGGGGAGGGGGTGTGCAGAATATGAATGAGCTCCCTACTGAGTCCAGCCATGGGTACTCTGTGTGGCTTCTGTTAGAGTGGTTAACCACTCTGGGCCTCGAGAGCTTCAATGAAAAACCACATTTGTTATGAGCAAGCATTGAAACGACACCTTTGAAAACTCTTCATGAGCTTGGACTCTGGCTCCCCAGTCTCTGTGGGAGGTTGACCCTAGAGTCTTTAAGGATACTAAAATTCATGAACATTTAACCTTGTATAAAATGCTATGTACCTGTCCCGGATGATATAAAATGTAATAGCAGTGCTATATAAAGGCCATGGGAGGTAGCTCCATTGGTAGAATGTTTGCCTATCCTGTACACAGCTTTGAGTTTGAGTCCCAGCACCCTATACATAAACCATGCATGGTGGGCATGACTGCAATCTTAGCACTCAGGATATAGGAGAAGAATCAGGAGTTCAAGGTCATACTCATCTATAGCAAGTCCAAGGCCAGCCTAGGCTACACGAGACCCTGTTTCCACAAAACCAACCAAACAACCAACAATAAAAAAAAAAAAAAAAAAAAAAAACAACTAACGGGGTTGGAGAGATAGCTCAGTGGTTAAGAGCACTGGCTGCTCTTCCAGAGGACCGGGGTTCAATTGCCAGCACCCACATGGCAGCTCACAACTGTCTGTAACTCTAGTTCCAGGGGACCTGATGCCCTTACACAGACATACATGCAGGCCAAATACCAATACACATAAAATAAATAATAAAAATTAAAAAAAAAAACAACTAATAATTAAAAGCTGCTGCCACCACCAAAAGAAATGCTATAGGAAGTTATTAGGGTGCACCGTTGGGGGACTAAAGACAAGATCTAACAGTCTGTACTTGTTTAACACAAGTGCACCCTTTTCTGAATTAGGATGCACAGCTGGCCACAGCTGCTAGTCTGGAGAAAGCCAACTGAGTTATCAGCATCCTTCTGGTCTACTCTGGTTCCCAGCATCCTTCTGGTCTACTCTGGTTCCCAGCATCCTTCTGGTCTACTCTGATTCCCAAGTCTTGTGCAACCTTCTACAGCTGAACCTCTGTGCCCTGACAGTTATTCCTCAGGCCCTACTAGGAAATCTCCCCCGATCCTCTGGGCCTCACCCATATCATCAACTCTAAGTATCTTTTACACTACGTTTTTTGTGAAGTAACGCACTCAATGAGTTAGGCCTCCCTCATACCACTTCCTATGCACAGAATGGTTTTCATGAGGAGAGGCCATGGCTTCCCCGGCTCTGTTGGCCTCTAACACTCCCACAGGTATGAGAGGCACTTGAGGAGATGGGGGTTAATTCCATTATTTCAACCTCGCTAGGCTGAGATACCCAAACACCTGATCAAACATCAGTGTACTCTAGATGATCCTCTGATGTTTGTTTTGTTTTGTTTTGTTTAGATAAGGTTAACAAAGTCAGTTGTCCCTGACTAAAGCAGGTCACTTGTGTGATGTTGGTAGCTGTCCAGCCTGCTGGCCTGCCCTACTGGCTAGGAATGTGCAGCCAGCCCCTATGGTGATGTGAGCCAGTTCCTTAAAACAAATCTCTCAGCTTCATTCTCTCTCTACGGAGAGAGACAGAGATCTGTGCACACATCCTTCTTGGCCTTTTTCTCTGGAGAGTCCTGCTTATACCATCAGTAGGAGATACTTGAAACACTTGCCAAAATGGTGGGCACATGTTCCTTCTTCTCTCTCTCCTCCACACACCCCCACCCCAGCCTAGAGGAGGGGGTCTTCAACCTTTGGAGGCAGTGTCCTTTAATTCCCAAGCAGAACCATATAACACATCTAATGTATGAATTGGAAATGAGACAACGGGTTCCACGGTGGTACCTCCCTTCCACTCCTCAAAACCAGCACCACCTCCCACCCACCCCCACCCCCACCCCCAGATGGACGCTGTAAAAACCAACAGCCTAAATTAGGGGCCATTTTCAGATTTCAGAACTTTCTGGCCCTTACAATTGCAAAGAACATGGGACACATTTTTGCCAGCCAAGATCCACCACCAACAAAAGCACCAGTTACCACCTGCCCTCTGCAGCAATGACCATTGCCTCAAAAACATAAGTGCATTTTTAATGCTTAATAGAAAGACAGACAGAAAGTGTGTGTGTATGGGGCAGGAGGCCTAGTGGTATAGGTTTGCAATCACAGCAACTGGGGGGCGGGGCTAAGAAATGAAGATCCAAAGTTCAAGGCCACCCAGAAGTATCTAGTGAGTTCAAGGACAGCTGGGCAGCTAGTAAGACCCTGTCTAGAAATGAAAAACGAGAAAGAAGCTGCGAATGTAGACCAGCGGTAGAGCACCTGCCTGCAGGCGCTAGATTTGGTCTTTGGCACCACAGAAAAATAAGTAGGAAACTGTCCTGCTGTGTTCCTGATAAAACACCAAGGTAAAAGCAGCCTCATTAAGGATTTCCCTTTCCTCCCACGGGCTGAGGGAAACGTCTCTGGCCCACCCCGAGGAAACCACAGCCTCTGGAGAGCCCTGAGTTGTGGACAGCTCAGAGTCCCTACCTCTTCGCGTTTTCTATGTTGATTTCTGGTTGAATCGGAGGGTCCATTATAAGCAAACAAAACCAAGGGGGGAGACTTCCACAGGCCAGTGGAAATCAAAGGGACAGCTGAATCATGGCTACCACTGTTTAGCTGCTGGGCAGCAACCTAGAGATGTTTGGGTACGTACAGTGTTCGTGTGGGCCACAAGAGGCTACCGTCCCTTGGAGCTGAAGAAGCTCTCCGGCACTAACTTGTAGAAGGTTTGAAATCACTCAAAGTGTTGAGCAAAGGAGGTCTTGTCTTTCACCAGGCTGTGTGTGTCTCCTGTGGCTGTCAGTGACAAAAAGCCAAAAATCTCAGCAGGACAGATGGTGCAATGCATTGTCTGTGGCCCTGGGCCTTGGTAGCATAGGACTGGGGTGGATTCAGATCCTGTGGCTCTTGGTGCAACCCTGGTCAGTCCATTCATCTCCCTAAGCATGAGTTCATCCCCCCTGGGAGAGTGGCAGGGGCAATGAAACAGCATCATGTCTATTTCCATCTCTGCAGTTAGTGATTAAGGAGTCACCAAGTGGGGGTGTATGAAGGGGACTAAAGTGGATCCACGATATAGTCTCCCAGAGGATCTGAGACTCCACCACCCCTAGCTTGGGTTCCAGCTCACATTCACTGCAGGGACTCAGGCTTGGTAGATGTACTAATCCTGTGTACCCAATAAATATTTGCCAGATGGATAGATACATGGATTGATGACTTAGAATGCCAAGTGGGGTGAAAAGAGTCTGCACCGCCTGGCCCACCTCCCCTGAGCAAGAGCCATACTCTCGGGGACTAAATCTGCCCTTCATTATCCCCACCATCTATCTATTCCTAATTGATGTCAAGGCTACAATCCACTGTGTTCCTCAAGCTGTGTTGTACCCTGCTGAACAAGCCTGTCCCTGAAGACTAACCTGGGCTTATGGAGAAGGGTGGCCCTGGCCAGGCTTTGTCCAGGGCAGAGGCCCCAATGCCTCCTGAACTATCTGCTGTCTTGTGCCTCTTCACAGGGAAGGAAGCACTGGCCTATCCGGTGAGTTACCACCTCCTCCTGAGTCTCTGGCCTAGGGCAAAGTACTGCGGGGGGGGGGGGGGGGGGGGGGGGGGGGGGGGTTGAGGACTTCCTTGGATCCAAGCAGGCAGAAACCCAGAGCCTAGGGCAAGAGGGGGCAACAGGTGAGAAAACAGAGGCACCAGGAGTAGCTGTTCTACTCCTCAGACTAGACCAGATGCTGGTTCCGGCAGGCCCAAGTGGGTTCTGATTTATCATGTTCTCTCTCTGGTCCCCGGCATGTTTGAAAGCGGGGGGGTGGGGGTGGTGGGGGTGGTGGTGAAGCAGAGGCTGAGTCACCTGGGAGAAACTGTGGCAAGATCTATGGCTACCACCACCTCAACACATAGGAATTCAAAACGTTTTTATTTCCTAAATTCCTCTGCCGATTCTAATCACTGCAGGGTAGGAAGTCTCATTAAAGGATTCTTGAGGCCCTGCCCAGCCCCTGGTACCTTCTATTAACATCCTTGGCAGTACAGGATTCACCGATAGTCCTATGAGAAGGGGGGGGGGGGGCGTTGAGGGAAGGGGGTGGGCACACAGCCAGGCAGGGTGGGTAATGGTGAGGTCCACAGTGTAGGCTTCAGAACCAACCTGAGGTAGCTTACTCTGGCATGTGGCTGTTCTCAGCTGTAACAATCCCCCAGAGAGCTCCTGGGGAATACTGGGCTGCCTGTCAGTCAACGACCATACCTCTTCACCCCTTTTATACATCCAAGATTATCCACAGGCCCTTTCCTTTACACACGTGTCCTTGTCAGCTCATTGGACACAGCATCAACACTAGTGCTTCCCAGGGAAGTCTGGGATTGACTTTGCATTCCCAACCCCCTTGTCTAATAAAAACGTGGCGGTTATTGAACCGAAGTGCGCCAACCTCCTAAGAAAGAGACAAAGTCAACTGGGCATCTCTGCGCTTTGGTGGGTGCTTCTGTCCTCAGGGAATGCTCGGTGATACTCACCTGGAGGACAGCAGGGGGCTGTGTGCATGGAGCAGGGCCCAGGTAGGCCCTCCCCAAAGAGCAACCACCAAGGGCCAGACTCTGGAAGTGGAAAGAGGAAAAGACAATGGGGGAAAGAAAAAAAAAAAAAGAAAGAAAGAAAAAGAATAAAGAAAAAGAAAGCATGTGGCAGGAAGGGGAGAGAACCACCACTGAGGCGTCCAGAGATGACAGGAGGGCCGCCATGGCTTCAGAGGAAAGGCTGGAGTCGGGTGGGTAAGGAGTGAGGCAGGAGGATGCAGGAGATAAAGGGAAGGTCATCGGTTTAACCTCTGGCTTTTACATTTCCAGTAACTCTGTCTATAAAGTGTCTATAAATGAGAGAGCTGGTATTCTCTATCTCACGGGCCAGAAGAGGAGAAAAAAATGAAGGGTTAGCAAAAAATGTGGCCACCCACTCCACGGAGCACTACACTGATAGGGGGACCTACCATAGTCAGATCCACACAGGCAAAGCAGGGGGCAGGGGCGGAGGGCGGGGCCAGAGGCTGAGGGTAGTGGATGATGGAGACCTGTCTAATGGGCACAGGAGTTTGATTCTGCAGCAGGAAAAAAAAAAAAAAATCTGTAGATTGACAGTGGTGATGGCTACCTGACAACATGACTCTATGTGATGATGCTGAGCGATGTGGGTACTTAACAACGGTAAGAACGGCAAAATGTATTAAAGGTGTGTGTGTGCGTGTGTACGTGTGGGTAGGTGTGTCTGAAGTGCACAGAGGCCACAAAAGGGCATCAGGGATTGTCATCTATTACTCTCGGCCTACTCCTCTGAGACAGGGTCTCTTTCTGAACCCGGGACGTCGAGCCCCAGTCATCTCCAACTCCCTGGGAGCTGGGGTCACAGACACGTACAGGATCACTGTCTTGTTAGGTGGATGCTGGGATCCCAATTCTAGACCACATGATTGCAAGGCCAGTACTCTTAACAACTGAGCCAACTCTCAGCTTCTAGCCTCAGCTTGAAAATGGCTAAGACAGAAATATATATACATATGTATACATACATATGTATAAAACCACAATTTTTAAATAAAAAGACATGAGAAGAATGAAGGAAACGAACAAACGAGGTCACATGAAGATGCAGAAAACACACGCACTGCGCGCACACACATGCACCATAGAAAAGATTTGCCTGTCTGGGTTTCGTTATCACTTGTCATTTATTTACGTGTATTTGTATTTGTATGTATGTGAGCAAGCGTGTGCCACGGTGCACATGTGATGGTAAGAGGCAAACCTTTAAGGATTAATTCTCTCCTTCTACCAAGTGGGTAATGGGGCTCAAACTTAGGCCGCAAGGCTCCACAGCAAGTGGCTTTCTCCAGCAAGTCTCCTGCATTAATTAGACCTAGCTGCCTTTCCTACCTCTTAGAAATGCATCACACACATCAGCCCGTGGGAGGCCCTGGGAAGCCCTTCAGGAAAGAAACCCGTTTGGCTGGTTTTAACCAGGCACTTCCTAAACATGTGTCTTTGGCAGCACAAGCGGGCTTTTTTTTTTTTTTCATTGAATAAGCAATTACACTTGGCCGAGCACACTTGTGAAAACACAGCTGTAGCCAACAGGCGAACCTCTGAGGCAGGAAAGACATGGAGTCTGCGTGTGTCAGAGAACCCCGGGGCAGCCCCTATGCAGGAAGGACGGAGGACCGCGTGGTCAGCAGGGAGCGGTCTGGAGACAGCAGGTGCACCCTCTTCTGCGTGTGAGCTTTCTCCAACTTTCTTCGCACTACCGCCTTTCACTCTCAAGGGGGCAGCAAAGAGCAACGTGCTCTGGGGCTCTGGCCCAGCTCTGGCACCCAGGAGTGTGGCACGTTCAGGGCCCCTTGGGAACCAGGCACTTACTTGAGTTCTAAGAGGGATTTCAGGCAATCGACACACGCATGAACCAGGCTCCTTCTATTAAGCTTCCAGAGAGATTAGGAGAGGGGTCATCTCTTTCTCAAGCCCTCCCCAGGACAAGGCAGGTAGCCTGTTCTCTTACCCGGGGGAGGCGGGGAGAGGGGAGGCGGGAGAGTGGAAAATGTGTGTGCTGTCCCAGGTGAGCTCATGGATCATATAACCAGAGGCAACAAGCCCGTGGAGCTCAGCCCTGTCTGTAGATAGAAAACTAGGACCCCAGAAGCACCATCCCCATCACCTGATCCGTGGGGAGTATGGAACCTGGGTCAGCTCCAAAGAACAGAAAAAGAAAAAAACAAAAACTGGGAGGCCTGAGACCTTCCAAAAGCGCCAGCTCAGGACGCTGGCCCAGCCCGGGCACCAGTGTGTCATCACCAAACCACTGACTCTGCCCGAGAGAGGCTGGCGACGTTCAACCTCCCATCTCACATTTCTCAAAAGAGGATGGAGGGCGGACCTTCCTGGGTTCAGAGTACATGTGGCACTTCCAGGATCAGAAGATAAGGTGAAAGCCAAGAACAATGGGGATACAGCCAGGGACCGGGCTCCCAGGCCCTGGTGTGAATACACATACACACAACTTCTCTAGGGACCAAAGCGCGCGCGCGCACACACACACACGCACACACACACAGGCACACACGCACGTGCTCAGTTCATGTGCTGTGCTGTGTTCCCTCCACACTGGGAGCTGAGGCTGTTCTGAAAACACGCAAGGCCAGCTTCCACCAACAGCCACTCACAGCACAGAGGATGGGGCCTAGGAGCTCATTCCCGAGTTGAGACCTCCTCATGACTCACCCCGCTACAGATCACAGCTCCTCTGGCCACGAGTTCCAGGGGAGCAATGTCTTATTGGAGTAAAGCTACAAACTCACCTAGGCCTTGGAGAACCATGTCCCTTCTTCTAGGATCCTTGGAGGAACATACTACAGATGTGGAATCCCAAACACAAGGAATAGCATGTGCAGTGAAGCATTCAACTCCAGTTACACATGCCTCAAATTACCAATGCCCCCAACACACCAACACAATAACCCACCAATACCATAAACTACCAGCATTCCTAATCCGCCAACACCCCTAACACACCACCCCCAACACATCAAAACCACTAAAACACCAGGACCTATACCCCACCAGTAACTCTAACCCACCAGCACCCCTAACTCACCAGCACGGTCATACTCACCAGCACCCTAACTCATGAGCACCCCTAACTCACCAGCACCCCTAACTCACCAGCAATGCTAAATTAGAGCCTACACTCTTTCCATGCTGTCTTACAGAAGACAGACTCACAATGGTCACATCCTGGTCCTTTGCAATCCTGTATAAGAAATCACCAGCCAGCACCATCCTCACACCCACTAACCAAGAACGAAGCAGTGTGCTGAGTCCTGGAAGGGAAATCATGATACTCATGATGTTCTGCACACACCCAAGTTTACCCGTAAGCTCTGAACTCCAACTCGTGCTTTGCTTTTTTTTCCAAGTTAATTTCTTAAATTAGTATACAAAGTAAAGAATTTTATTACACACTTTCACACAAGTCAATACACTTTGTTCTAATTCATCCCCTGTGAATTGAATTTATACCATCCAACTTAGAAACCACACATACACAGAACATACTTTCCTATTCAGATGTACAAAAATAAAGACATGCATGTGTGTCTATTTAATCAAGAGGAAAACTGTCCTTGACGTTGAGAGAGCAGCAAGAGAAAATGACTACCCCACAGGTGGTCACTACTGCCTTCTCAAAAGGTGGAGAATAAGGTAACTACACGGCACACACATTCTAGAACATCAATTCCAAACAGAGACCTCTCGTGCTCACAGTTAGGGGTGAAATGCCCTTGCTGAGAACGTCTAATTGGGAGCAAGCAGAAAGGCTGGTCCACCTGCAATACCAGCTAGGGCGGAGTTAGATATAGTGAGGAGAGCAGGTCCAGTGGAGGCTGAAACCACACCAAAGTCCCTGAATTTCTTCAGGTGGCCCGAGTGTTAGGAGGCAGCCGAGACAAAGTGTGTTCATACACACCACAAAGGTTCTCGTCTCTCTTCACTCACAACCCCCAGGGATCCTCTATTCTCATAAGCATTATGTTCGCTGTTCTACAGTCCTGCCTTCCTAGCTACCTATGACCATGAAGGACCCTCACACCTGCCACCCTCCCTGTAGGAACAATACTGAAACCTGCAGGGCCCAATAGGGTGCGCTGTAGGCGTTACTGCTGCTGGTTTTGTTTGCTGTGCTGGGCATCAAACCAGGGCCTTGTGTGGGCTAGGCAAACACTCTACTGACTAAACCAGGCCCCAGCCAAGACACTTGCTGTTTCTGGGGACAAACTGCATCATGTGTTGAATGGAATTCCACCTTGGTGAGAATAACAAAGTTCCTTAGGCTGTGTGAAGGAAGCACAGAACTAAGCCTGCCTCTCCTCCTATGGCCACACAGGGGTGCACCAGGGTACCGACTCACACCTCCAAGGTGGCCAGAAAGGGGCCACTCAAGCTTCAATTAGGAAAAGGGACAGGGCATCAAGCTGCCAGAACAGAACTGTCGTCTATACTATTTAATTTTCTAGACTATGTTACTCTGAGAAAAATGTAAGGCAAGCCCACTCACGGAGGTTATGGGAACAATGAACCAGCTACAGGAGGCGCACGGACATGTAGGGGGTATCTGGGGAAACAGGGCCATGTGGACATGCAGAGCTACCTAAGATCGTGTAACTGGGGCATGATGTGCAGGGAATGTCCCTCGGGAAGGTACGGGGATAGGAGAAGCACCAACCAAGACGCAGAAAAATGGCTGGAACATTACACGGGCATCTGAAGATGGCTGTAAGAAAGGCAGGTTAGGACCGGACCATGGAGAGGAGGGCCAGAATTGAGCCAGTGAATCTGGAATTCGATCAGGTGACTTCCCTTGCATGGCTATATGCCGTTTCCAACGGTGATGGGACAGACAACAGGAAATGTCATTGAGCTCAATAGATGGGCTCACTGTATCAGAAGGTAGCACCTACATACAACAAACCCTCCCTCCAGGGTCCCCAGACAGGTCGGCTGCTCTATCCTAGACTTCTGCCGCCACTGTAACATTACACCGCTCAGGTTTCCCCTCTACCTAGGGCAGCAGCTCACAGCATGCCTATGGCTCCGGGATACGGTTCCCATTCCTGACCCCAGGAGCTGGACTTGGGCTCTGCGCTTTCTCCAGGAGGAACTACAGCCAGCAGGGAGGGATAAAAGAATCCATGCCTGGCTCAAGTCCAGTCTACTCAGGACACTCTCAGAACATCCCACGTGTTCTGGGCACACCCCAAGGATTAGACGATCTCTACCCTTCAGGTGGGGCAAATTCCCAGGATACCAGATAGCAGGGCTGGGATCTCATGGGTGCAACAGTGACCTCACTGGGGGACAGGAGGGAAACCTGAGACACAGGTCACTCCTTCCCACTCAGAGCAGAGCCTCCGGTCCTGCTCCTGTCACGGGGAGACCGTGCGGCAGACTCTGAGCCCACGTCTCCATTTTCTGAAGACACTATAATAAAAACAAGAAAAGGAACGGCTAGCTAACCTCATTTTATGAATGAGGAAACCAAGGCAGAGAGCCAGGTGATGTGGCTCCAGGAACGTTCCAAACCACTCCAAATTCCTGCCTGTCCCCAGCATGCATTGCTTCTATGGTCAAGCTAAGTCACATGCAGCCATCTCCTTTGCGCCCATTGTTGGGGGGATGGGGCAACACTGACTGTCAAAGTCTTCTCCCAAGTTCAAGTCCAGGGCGGCCCTTAGTGGGCTCTGTCTATGCATGGCCTGCACCAGTGTCCTCGCAGGCCAAGTACCGAGTCACTGCCCCAAAGACCTCACGGCTGATGTCTCCAACTGAACTAGAGAGAGTGCTGAATCATCACACCAACATATGGTCTCCTGAAAAAAATTTGGGCCATACCCACTGAGGTCAGGGGCAGGAAGGGTCGGTCTCTGGAGGGATGAAAACACGGAACTGAATCAGGATTTGTCTCAGTCCATCTTCTCCTGCTATAACAGAACAGCAGTGGTGTTTGGGGGTCACAGTGCTACATACAGCCCTGGAAGACCAAGTACATATCCCAATATTTGGGGAGGACCCCTGCATTGTGGAAGGCAGAAGGGCAGATGCATGCAACACAGTAAATCCAGCCAAACACACTCTTATCAGACCCTCCCCCACTCCCACAGAACCAACCTATTCCCATATCAGGGCATCAATCCATTCAGTGGGTCAGAGCACTTGTCTCAAGCCTCCCTCTTGAAGGACCTGTTTCCCAGCTGTGCTATAATAGCAATTCAATTTATTTTGGGTTTTTTTTTTTCAGAATATATAAATTTATTACTGTGTTTCCATTGTCAAAATGTATGTTCTTGGTCTTTCCTTCTTGCCTTTGAACAGGGCCAAAAGAGACAGACTGGCTACTTTAACAGCCTTAAAGACGATTCTAGAAGTATCACCTACAGTGTGACCATTTGGACCAAATCCAGCAACCAAAACTTCATGGTTTTCCTCGATGAAGTTCAATCAGCCGTCACTGGGCACAGACGCTGTGATCTTCCTGCCATTCTTGATGAGAAGTACGTCTAAAAGGATTGTCCCGCAGGGCTGTGCCCAAGTGGGCTTTCTTACACTGTTTATCATGCCACTTTGGATCCTACTGGTGACTGCAGAATGGCCTGGCAGTCCGGAGATCACAACACTTGCTCATCTTGCCAAAGGGCAGCAGTTCAATTTCAACATGGTTTTTAAACAGGATATTCAAAACGTACCAATATTCAAAGGCTAATGCTTCCAAGAGACACAATTCGACTCCCTGCTAATAAAGTGAACTTCTGAAGCCTCCCACTGACTCAGCCAGTCTTGAGGAGTTGAATGGCTTGTAAACACTCCACTCACAAGTAAGGACAAGATGTCAAGACAAACTGGAGAAACAGCATGTTATTTTCACAAAGCATAGGTAAGCTTGGCATGCCACAGTGAGGAACAAATTTAACCCAGGAGTCCCCGTGCAAGCACCACAGAAGCCTATCAACCCATCCTGGGCAGGTTCCCCCTGTGTGCAAGAAAGAACAAGAATCCAGGAAGATAAGCAAGACCGAGCTGAGGCTCTGCCGGCAATGGCTGTCTGGCATGGTGCGGCTACCTTGAAAGTTTTCATTTGACTTCCAAGTTCTGGCCCCCATGAGCCTCCCGCTTTGTTCTGCTACGAAGGAAAAGTAACATAGAGCTGGTCAGGGACCTCACCCTCTGCCAGTCGCTGGAAAACCCAGTCTCAGAGTCTGGTGGAAGCCTACTTCCACCATCCACCCAAGGCATCTCAGAGACAGTCACTGCTCTCAAGGAAGTGCATTCTGTCTGGGGACACTATACTAATAGACATCCAGTGCCATGAAGATGGGATGGAGTGGGATGGGATGGCATGGGATGGGATGCGATGGGATGGCATGGGATGGGATGCGATGGACAGACTCAGGAGAGACTTCACACCTGAGGAGGGTGGCATCGCTCTGGGGCACTGGGTACAAGGCTGGGGACAGTAGGACATGGAGAAGAGTTGGGAGTCAGGGCCGGCCCCAGCAACCTAGGCTCAGACACCTGTCTCCAATGAGCCAATTAAATAAACAAGTAATTGTGAAAAGCAGAGAAAAGGGGATCTAGTCAATGTGGCCATGTTGGGAAGAGAAACACAGAGATCCAGTGGTGCCCCCATTCCATCTTCAGGGTCCTGCCGTGGGGTTCAGACTTAAACAGAAGAAGAGGAATGTAGAAGTAAGCAGTTCTAGGCCAAGTGCCCATCACTGCCCCAGCTCAGGTCTCCTGCAAGGTAGTCGACACACTGTCAGAACTGTTGAGGTCTCCCTGGAGACAAGCTCCCACTCCCGGCTAGCACCAGGCTCCAGCCTCTTCCTTTCTCTAAGCAGGAGACTCCTGCGGGAAATCCCATTAGCTTGGGCTGCATTGTCTCAACAGTCTGCTAGTCAAAAGGAGGGCCGGACAGGGTTCCTTAGGATATCTACATTCCTGGCAGGGACAGTTACAAGTTCATCTACCTACTAATGCACTCATCCATCAGGGACAGCGCTAAAGCTGATGTGAGGCCAGGCCACAAAGATAGCCCAGTCCTCTATGACCTAGTCACTGAAGTCCTAATTCAACTGTGTAGCCTGGCAAACTACTTAAACCTCTCTGACCTTCAGCTGCCTCCCCTGCAGAGACCTGTGTACTTCCAAGATGAAGGAATGAGGAAATAGAAGCACACTGGTCAGCTAGTACAGTGGCTGAGTGTTCAATAAGGGTTTGTCTCTGTGGCAGTTATTTGTAAAGAGGCTGTAGTGTGTTCCCTACCTGGGAGAGAGAGAGAGAAAGCCACCTCTGTGAATAAGGATACCTGGACTCTCCCCAAGATCCACCATCAAAAGGAGCTTCACCTAGCCTGGCTGCTAAAGGACTAGATAGATGTCTGGCACACAGGACTTCGTGACAGGTTTAAACAGAATCTCATTAGACTACAAAATAGAATGACAATAAACTGAAACAACTTCAGGCACAACATTCATTTCCTATGGTCTCTGCCCAAAGGAGCTGGAGGCTAGGCCACCTCCACTCCCCGATGGCCCCTGGCCACCAGTGCAGCCTCCAGAGAGGCATCTTAGGCTAAGGCTTCTTCCTCCAGCGAGTGTAGCCTCGGGCAATGATTTATCTCCTCGGTGTGTTTCCTTGTCTGTGTTCTGAGGTTCCTCACAGCACCACCTTCTAGAAAGGCTAGGAAGAGTGAAGCCCTTTACTTTGGATCTGGCCAGCAGTTACCTAATGCCCCTCCCTGGTTTGGTTTTTGTTTTGGGGAGGGGGGGGGAAACACAAAAAAAAAACCAGATTCCAAGAAACTGCCATTTGTGCTCATTCCTTCCTTCGACACTCCTTGCTTGGAGAAGAAGGGTGTCCTTAAGATCTGCCCAGGGTGGGAGTGAATCCAACCATAAACACTGCCTGCAGACTTCAATACCCCTGAGGTACCTTTCCATTCTGCCATCCCACTCTAAGAGAAGGAAAGCTAGGGCCCAGAGGAATGAGGGGATTTGCCCAGACTGTCCCGTGAGGGACGCCAACACTCCCAGTCACTCCTCTTCCCTGTCATTTCTGAATGAAGGGACAGAGCTGCTTAAATTAATCCTGGTTATATAACAGAAGGAACTTGGACAGCTGACTAGCATGGAGGATGGGGAGCTGCCACTCCGATCAGTTTACACGGGGCTAAAAAAGTCGCAAACAAAAGGGCTCCAGGAAGCTCACTCACCTGGCCTCCTGGCTCACCTTTACTGGGTACTAACGTTCCAGCCCAGGACTGGAGACAGTCCTTGAGTACCAAGACACACTGAGACCGCTGTGTGCTCTGTTAGGACCAAGCTCCCCTCAATGGCAAGCCTTTGGCCTTGCTCGACGCCTTCTGGAGTGTGGGGAAGTGTGGCTGCCCCAGGGTGGCAGACAGGTGAGGGTCGGGGTCAGCTGCAGGACTGGGCATAGGGAGGCCTCCCTCCCCTGTCCATGCCCCCTGTGGCCCTGGAGGACCCGGACCTCCCCACAGCCCAGAGATGGGATACAGGTGCTCTGGCCCCTGAGGTTCTCTAGGAAGGTACACCCGGTGCAAATGCTGACATGGTGGGCCTCGCTTTGTCAAAGAGATGGTTCTCCAAAATGTTCTGGAAGTTAGGAGACCCAAATTCCTGTGCAGTTCGGCCACCACAGGGACACTGAACCATCATGTCACCTCTCTGGGAACCCACCAGCACAGAAGCTGAGTCCTGTAACAGGCAGATTCCTGGTGCTTTTGTCCACCATCTAGTACCACTGCAAACACAGGCCGAATGAACAAATGGGGCTAACACTGTCTCTAAGGAGACATCTAGAATGTCAAACATCAGAATCTACGTAACTGGTAGCACCATCGGTAAACAAAGTGCGTCAGTGTGTAAGGAGTGTTGAGCTGAAGGAGGTAAGCCTCCAACGTTAATGTACATTGGACTTATTTGCAGCTTTAAAATACTTGTATTTTTAAAAAAAGAAAAATTTTTAAGCCCACCTGGACAGGCATGGTGGTACACACCTAAGATCCCAGCACTTGGGAAGTGAAGACAGGAAGCACATAAGCTCAAGGTCAGCCAGGCCTGTAGAGGGAGACACTGTCAGAAAAAGAACCAAAGGTGTAGAGGGGCTGAAAACCAGGAAAACCTGAGCCCTTGTGCACTTGTTTTACTGCTCTATGGCTGTGAAGAGACACCATGACCAAGGCAACTCATAAAAAGAAGCATTTAATTGGGGGCCTGCTTATAGTTTCAGAGGGTGGATCATCATGGTGGGGAGCAAGGTGCAAGCAGATAAGCATGGCGCTGGAGCAGTAACTGAGACCTGACATCTCATCCTCAAGAGAGAAGCAGAAAGAGAGAGAGAGACTGGAACTGATGAGAGCCTTTGACACCTCAAATCCCACCCCCAGTGACACACCTCTCTCACAACAGGACCACACCTCCTCATCCGTCCCCAACAGTTCCACCAACTGGAGACCTAACATGCAAATATACATGAGCCTACAGGAGCCATTCTCACTCAAACACACTATTCATTATTGGTAGGAATGTTAAAAGGACACTCAGGCAGTTCTTTTAAAAGTTAAAAGCAGAATTTCCAAGGACCCAGCAATTCCACTTGTGGGGATACACCTAGGGGAAAGGAAAGCAGGCTCTGGAGGTATTTGGATGGGCAGAAAGGGTCCTGCTGTCCATCACAGACAAAGATAACGAGATCTTAGCCATACAATGGAATACTATCTAGCCTTCAAAAGGGTCATTATGGATGAACCTGGAAGGCATGTTGACTGAAATAAGCCAATTGCAAAATGGCAGTCATAACAAGATTCTGGTTACATCAGGCAGGAATGGCATTCAAAGAGACAGGGAGCAGAATGAAGGCTGTTGGGTCTGGGGGCAGGGGAATAGCAGCTTGTTATTTAAGGGATGAGTTTTAGTTTTGCAAGATGAAAAGAAGTCTGAGTCTGGCTCTGTCTGGCCACATCACAAAGGAGAAGTGTTAGACACCACCCAAGGTGGAAAGGGCAAGAGGTGGCTCAGTGGGTAACGTGCTTGCCAAACAAGCCTGAGGACCCAAACCCAATCCCCACAACCCATGCAGAAGCCAGGCACGAAGGCACTGGAGATGGAGATAAGTGGATCCCTGGAGCTCTCTGCCTGCCAGCCTAGCCGTTCCGGATAAAAAAGAGACCTTCTCTCAAAAGACAAGGTCAAGGCCTGGAGAGATGGCTCAGCAGTTAAGAGCACTTGCTTGCTGTTCTTGTAAAAGACCTGGGTTCAGTTCCCAGTATCTGCAAGTGGCTTACATCTGCCACTCCAGTTCTAGGATACCCAATGCCCTCTTCTGAACTCTGTGGGCACCAGGCACACATGCGGTACATAGACATACATACAGGCAAAACACTCACACATGTTTTATACACACACACACACACACACACACACACACACACATATCAATGTAATTTAAAAATTTTAAAAAGAAAAAAAGATGGGCAGCTCCTGAGGAACAACATTCAAGGTTGATCTCTGGTCTTCCCACACATGCACCACCACCACCCACACACACATACACACACGAAGTTTTTTAAAGTTTTTAAAAGGGCAAAACAACATATTTTATGTATATTTAGCCTCAAATTCAAAAAGATTTAACCTACAGTTGGCTCCAAGGATGTATCTCAAGAGTCTGGATTCAGAATTCCCTGAGGTGTCCTGCAGGCCCACCTTCCGGGAGCTAGCTGTCTGTCTGTCTGTCTGCAGGGTCAGCCCCCCAAACACAGCACTGTCCCTAGCCAAGCACATGGAGGAAGCATCTGAAAGGCCAAGGCCAGGGACTCTCGGGCTTCTGAAAAGAAAGACAAAATGCTCAGGCCACAAAACTCCTTCCCATGGGCCAACTCGGCTGGATGACGCAGCACTTCTTCCCCAGCATGTGCCAGCCGCTTGCCACCCCAAAAGACTCCCTCCCAGAACACACCCCAGCTGTTTAGGCACCAGGGAACTGACCAGGTGGGTGACAAGGCTGGTGGCCCTAAGACACAGCCCTCGGCATTGATACCAAGGAAGAGGGGGGTGGGGCGGGACTCAGTGGGCACAGCTCAGCTGAAATCCACACTGGACTGGGAGACCGGCACCCTGTGCATGCCTCCAAATTGGGTGCGGCCCTGCCAGCTTCTACAGGGCTGGCTTCCACACCCTTCACACTGCCGCACCTTCTAAAGTGTGCCCAGTGATTAGCCCATTACACAAAGGAAGAAAGCAGCGTTCACATTAATCCTGTCGCCAGGCTTCGCTTGCTCATTCCTCTACTTGTAATTATATCAGGTGATGCATCTGTGTGTCTGTCTCCTGTAAGAATTACCCACTGTTGCTCCCTGGGCCTCACTGAAACATTTTAACAATGGCCAAGGAGTCGGGGGCCAACATGGTTCCACTTGCGTGCACAAAGCAGGGCCTGAAGCCCTCCTGCAGACTATCTACTGTGAATCTGTGTGCCTCTGCAGGCTGGGACACAACACACAGGAAAAATGATCAAGGCCATGAGCACCAACAAAGCCAAGCCCCAGAGTTCAGGGGGTACTAGAGGTCCAAGATTTGGGGATAAATTCCTGAGGCCAGATTTCGCACAAACTCTACTATTAAATTATCTCTACAACATAAGGAGATACATGTGCAGTCAGACCAGTCATGGCTACCCGGACCAGTGTCCTTACTTCAAGTACCGTTTACCTCTTACCCAAAAAAGTGACATAAGGTAGGAAACCCTAAGCATGACATGCAAGGGCCTCAGGAAAGGATCAATCAGAAGATTCAGGTTTCATCCTCTAGGGCCCGCTTGTTAAACTGAAGCTATGTGACACGGTACAATTTATTCCTGACACTTTGGAGGGAGACAGATTTTTCTCTGGATGCAAATAAGACAGAAAGCTGGCTTCCACTATGAGTGAGAACTGAGGCTAACTAAAATCTTCTCCCTGGAAAGAAGGAACTAGGGTGTGTGAGTTACATCAAAGCTGCCCGAGAGAAGGGTTCTCAAGAGTGACAGACCATGAGGGACCAGGGTGAAGAGTGGGTCCAGGCTGCAGAGGTCCCCAGCAGGGAAAAATGGCATGCTGTCCTGCCCAAGAGATCTCCCTATAAGCTACCCATTAGTACACTTCTGTGGGGAGCAGCCAGCAAGGTGCGGAGGGTTCTGGCCTTTGAGATAGTTACGATCTAGTGGCGGAGAAAAAGGAAATCCCAAATCCCTCACACAAATTCCAAACTCTGAATGTCCTAACTAGGCGGTGCTAGGAGATGAGATGCAGGGGACCTGATTTAGATTTGGGAGTGATGGCAACGTGGACACCAAGGCTGGGGACGGCGAAGCTGGCGATGTGTAGGAGAAAGTTGCTTGTGGCTCGGGAGGGAGTGATGGCAACGTGGACACCAAGGCTGGGGACGGCGAAGCTGGCGATGTGTAGGAGAAAGTTGCTTGTGGCTCGGGAGGCAGTTCAGTCGCTGGAAAAGTACCCGCAAAAGACCTGAGTCAGCTGCCCAGAATCCACACGGAAAACAAGCCAGGCACAGTGGCTCCCTCTTGCAATCCCAGCACCCGGGCAGGGAAGAGAAGCAGACCTGGGGCTGGCTCGCCAAACAGCCTGGCCCGGTGAGAGTCTGTCTCAAAACGGCAGGGTGGCACGGGCCCTTCATTCCAGCACTCACGATGTAGAGACAAGCAGATCTCTGTGAGTTCTAGGCCAGCCTGGGCTACACATATGAGACCCTGACTCAAAACAGCAACAATACCAAGGCTGGGGAAGGTGAAGCTGGAGATGAGTATGAAACACCAGAGGGTGGACAGTAAGTACCCCAGGAATAATGGCTAGCATTGTCCTCCGGCCTCTAGAAACACACGTATGTGAGCACACACATATACACACAGGAAAGGAAAGAAGGAAACTTGGGCACATGGGACTGTGGAATGGGAATGTGGGTGAGTGACTGAGGGGACTGCTGTCCCCTAAACCTACTAAGTGTGGGGAGATGAGCCTGGGAGTATGGGGGGGGGCGGGGGGGGGGAGCCTGAGCTGAACCCAAACATGAGACATAGGAAGGCATTTATCCTCTGCGCTGTGTTTCTGTTTGGTTCTGACCTTGGCCTTGAATTCAGGGAAGGAAAGACATCATCGAGTGAATGAAGTAGGAGATGGTTCTTTGCTGTGAAAATCCCCAGGATGTGCAGCCACCGCCCCCACCCCACCCTCAGAGAGGCGATGCTAAAGGGGGGCCCCTTGAGCTCATCCACTCTGTCATTCCTACACTGCTCCCCGAGAATGCCCAGCCAACCCTATCTGTGCTGCTGGCAGCACTGGATGACCTTTGATCATGCCAGCTGACCCCTGGATGACTCAGCTTCCTGGTGATGAACTTGTGAAAGGTCTCTCCAGCAGGCTAGAGTCGGGAGTGCTATAAACAGAGCCCTCCAGAAACATCTGGGACATTCTCCCCTAGGTTCCAGGGCGGGGCTGGAGTCATCCAACATTCTGGAGCTGCCTGATGAAGACCCTGCAGTCCTGAAGGGCGGTTGTTGCTTTCACGTTGACAAAATAAACTATAATTTGGAGGCGGGCACTTTGGAATTCAGGGACAAGGCAGGCCCCAAAATGGGACATGCGCAGCTGGCTCCCCTCCCAGAATGCACTGCAAGCAATCCTCCCTCCCAGCTTTCTTCTCAAGGCAGAACTGCTCTGGCTGGGAGTCTACGTTAATGTCCAAGTCTGAACAGAGCACCTAGAAGTCACACTGTCCCGAGGAACAGAGGCCATGAGTTAGAGTCACACTTGCTGCGTAGTCAATATACCCCTGGTCAAAGTAAACATGGGCCTCACTTCTCCTCCTTGGGGTCCCTGCCTCTGGGATGAAAAAAAAAAAAAATCACTCCCCTGTGCTTCCTGGTCCCTTCTCTGGCTGCTCTGAGATCAGACATCTGCTCTCAATTGTACAGCAGCTTCTGGGGACGGCCCATCTTTGCAGTAACTTTTGATTTCCAGGGTCTGAAAAAGAATTTCAGGCTTAGGACGTCCCTGTCATAAAATGCGAAGAGCAAGCTCTGGGACATGCCACCATACTGACACAAGCCTTTGAGAGGAACCCTACATTTGAGGGTCCACGGAGCCCACCACTGTCTGTGGTCATGGAGCTATGCACCCCATAATAGCACATGGCATTTTCAGCTTCAGCTCCAATCCAGAACTTGAAAGGGTCTGCCGGAAGAAAAGAAGTAGCTAAGAGTTAATCCAACTCGCAGACTGTGAGGGTTGATCTATTTATAATTAAAGGCCATTTGTGAGCCGACGTCTTCAGACCTCTAAGATGCATTTGTCAGTCTTCAATAAGTCTGGAAGTGGGTTCGTTGAACCCTTCTCCTTTCCTGGCATGTACAAGTGCTTAGAACTCGGACGTTTCTGGAAAAGCTATGAGACCAAAAGGGGGAAAAATAGTTTAATGTACAGCTTCACTAAGGAGGGTGCTCCAGGGCTGCAGGAGGGCTCCGCAAGCAAAGCGCTTGCCGCACAAGTGCGAGGACCAGAGTTCAGATCCCCAGAACCTTACCTAAATGCCGGACAGATACGGTGGCCCACCTATAATCTCAGCACACGGGAGGTGGAGGCAGCCTTCCCCTGGAACAAACTGGCTAGCTAGACTAGATGAATCAATCAGTAAGCTCTGGTGGGGGGGGGGGGTCAACTGAAAGACCCTGCCTCAATATATATAATAAGGAGGAGAGTAAAAGACACCTGACACCAAGCTCGAGTCTCCGTAAAAACACACTCAGATCTGGCATACACATATGCGTGCCCATATACGTGCAAACGTGCATAGGTACACGTGCAGACCACACACAGGCACAAGGAGGGGTGAGGGCGACAGAGACTCCTTTGGGTACTTCCTTGCGCTCTACTTCAGACTAAATCTTTTCTACTGTTTCTTCTGAGTGACTATCCAGCACAGAAAAGGGTCCATCCCCAAGCAGAGCACCCAGAAAACAGAGCCACCCATGCCGCCTCCTGTGCCAGGGTGGTGTGGTCAGTAGGTCCATGCACATGTTGCTTGATTTGCCTCCAGGAGCAATGGGACTCAGTTTCCATCAAGTGGCCGTTTCAGGAGCCCCTCTCTAACCCAGGACTGGTCAGCAGGAGCAGGGAGTCCTCATGCACGGGACTCCCCTGCCATCTGCACTGAACAGAAGGAAAGCTAACAGAGAAGTATGCCCAGGCACACCTTCACCTTCCCACGAGGAATCACATGTGAGTTCTGGCCTCCAAAGCAAGTGTCCTTGCATCTTTACTGTCCCTTCTCAAGTTTCTCTCGTCCCCTTGCTGGGGCAGTAAGGGTCACTTAGGCAAACCCTAACTTCATGGCCACTCCTGCTTTCCACTAATTCTGGCCCGGTTCTGAAAAGCAATGCCTCTGACCCAGCACTGTTTCCCTTTCCCTACCTCTGTCTCCACCTTCCCCTTCTCCAGCAGTGAATGTTCTCACTCCTGCACCAAGCTGGTCTCTGCAAGCCACCACAGAAGTTCCCAGCAGGGAACTGAGGGAGAGTGCTGAACTTGAGCTTTACGGACCCCTAAACAACAAGGCATTCCCACCAAGGATCAGGACCTAGTCCACAAAGCAGATCATTGGGAGATCCCCAAGATGAGGTGGTATCTAGGGGACCTGCTGGGATGTATCAGAATGAGACACCTCCATCTCTGTTCTAACAGCCACAATTTCTTCAGGCCTAGACACATGCTGAGACACAGCTGGTCTCACAGACCCTCAAAGTCCCTGAGAATGGTCTCTCTCCCTTCAAGGAATTGATGTAATATGCATCTGTCCTCTTGGGTATCAGATCCCAAGGGCGAGGCATCCATCTCACAATGAGTACGGTTTGCTTGATGGTAGCCAGGGCACAAAGCATCTTCACAAAGGCCCTGAAGTCTTCCCAGGAGGGACATACCATGAGTTAGGGAGGCAACAGATTGGAGACTAGGGGAGCAACGAAACCCAGAGATGGTGACTGTGGAAATCCACCTCTCCCTTCTTCACTGAGATGCACCCAGCTCACTTGCACACCCATGCACAAGACAGACAGACACACACACACACACACACACACACACACACACACACACACACACATAAAGCAGCAGCATCCTTTTAGGTCCAATTCCTTGAAACTAATCATCTACCAGCCACCCAGCACTTTTAATCCAGGCACCAGAGAGCCTGGGGACACCCCTAACCACCTTGCCATGTCTGGACAGAGAACACCCTGCACTCAGGCCATGGCTGAGTCAGAGGTTTTAAGGGCAAGTCTTGTGCCCCACAAGCCAGCACTCATCCCTATCTTCGGTTCCTGATGCCAAATACCAGCAAAAACCATGAAGAAAGGGAGGCCAGGGGACCCTGAGACAATGGCACCTGTTTCTACACAGATTAGCAAGCACAGAAATCAGGACAGTACACAGTTCATGAGCCAGCTGATCCAGGGGTATCCCTCCCCCATGACATCCCCAGACTCATTTGTCGGGTGCTGCAGAGGACAGACTCTCAAAATTAGAATGAGGGTGTGCAATCCTAAATCCATAGAGGGCCCCCAAGCAACAGCCTTCCTTGTGCATTCTGATGGTCACCTCCTCTTGCCCTGGGTCCCAGGGGAAGACATCAGCAGGCAGCTGAAGACACCACAGGGTAAGAGGTCAAAGGCCAAGGCCACAGCCACAGGGAATCCCACTGTCCTACATGAACTCAGGGCTAGCTTTACCCCTTTCCCTAGGAGCCCGGTTTAACAATAAATAGCATGGTGGAGCAACCTGCATACAGCTTTAAAGCTGTGCTCCCAGGCTAAGGAGGTGGCTCCCTGAAAAGCCACTTGTCACGCAAGTGAGAACCTGAGTTTTAATCCCCAGATCCCATATAAAGGCGGGCACAGTACTGTGTGTAATCTCATTGCTTCTACTGCAAGACGAGGGGTGGAGACAGGACAATCTCTGGAAGCTTCTGGGCCAGCTAGCCTGGCGTATGCAGAGGTAAACAAGAGACATGGTCTCAACGAGAGAGGGGGGATAAGGATCAGCACCCAAAACTGTCCTCTGACCTCTGATGCCGTGACACCCACACACACACTAGGATAGAAGGAAGAGAGGAAGGGAGAGCAGGGAGGAAGAGAAGGAAGGGAAGGAGAGAAAGAAAAAAACTGTTCTCTGCATGGAAACGTACTACATCATCTCAGCACTTTGGAAAGCTGAAACAGGAAGATGAAGAGTCAGAGGCTAGCCTGTGCTATAATGGTGAAAGCCCATTTCAAATAAGAAAACAACAACAGGAAAAAAAAAAAAAAAAAAAAAAGGTGGGCTCCTGCAAAACTGGCTGCATCATCTTCTAAGATGCAAGGGGACCAAACGGAAGACAGGTCAAGCATGGCCCCTCTTCCCAATTTCAGATAAGAAGCGTGCGGCCCTGGTGGACAATGGAATTCTAACACAGCTCAGAGAAATGACCTTCCCAACATTGAAGCTCCTTAATGGCAAGACCGAGGATTAAATGCATAAGGCTGTCCCCTGGCTTGATGGCTACAATAAGCAGGACATGCACACACCTCTTCTGAGCCCCTGCCGACAGGTACATCTCAGAAGCACCCTTCCCGTCCATCCCAGGGAATAAAAATCCTTGGCATGCTGAAATACAGGACCAGGGGCTTCCTCCAGCCACGGCACACACCATCTTCTATGTGGACAGCCAGATCTCAGGGTTCTGGAACTAGACTCTGCCTGGCCATGTCTGTGATGGACCCAGGAGCTCATCAGACACAGGAAGTGCCATCGGCAACAGAGGCTAAACTCGACCATCAGAGGTCAGACATTTCCTAAACGTATTATGCAACTGTTGCCTCCAGCAGGCTGGGATTTCTCCCAGTTTCAACACATTTTATTTTCTCTGCAAAGTTGACACCGATTTAAGGCTGTGGCCCCTGAGTGACGAAGCTACAGCATCCTGGGCAGTCTGGGATTACAGGCACGGTGTGGGGATGTTTTCAAAGGCACCTCTGTGAGCCAGGGTGTGCGGCTAGAATGACTAAAGATTGTAGGGTGGGAGCAGTCAGGACTGACCATCACTAGTCAACAGTATCCCCAAAGGAGGCCAGGTAACATTGGTCTAAACTCCAGACGTTCAAGAAAGCAGCAGTCTGGCCACTCCAGAACCCGACAACTCCCACCTCATCCTTCTAGGCCAAGTGAAAGTACTGCCTTTGGGTCACCGGGTATGAAGTGTAGGAAGGCAGGGCTGCTTTTCACCACTCCACAGGGTCTGGCACCATGGAAACCAGCTAGATGACCCATGTCAGGGAGCCAACCTTACCCTTACAGCAGGATCCCAGCTTGACTATCATAAACACTATGGGCAGCCCCGGCATAGAACCTTCCCTATTGAAAACTGTGATGCCTAGGATCCTGGTCACGGTGTCTCAGCAGATGTGACACGCATCTGGAACTATCACACTACTGACTTCAGATGGATAAATCTTGAGAACTCTGAGGTCAGGTGCACAGGAGCAGCTATGGAGGGTGGTCTCTGCAGAATGGACAGCACAGGAGTTCATTCGCCAAATGCTTCCTAACACCTGTGGTGTTTCATTCAGGACATGGAAATGTATAAAGATCAACAGAACACAAGCCCCGCCTACTGGAAGCTGATATTCTTCCACAAGTAATAAAGAATGCCGTAACTGCAAATAAAATGTAAACATTACAAACAAACAAATGGTAAGTGTGTTAGAAGGAAAAGAGAAAAACAGAAAAGAGGAGAGCTAAGGAGTCCAGGAAGATAAGTCCAAACACCCTAAAGCCTGGCAGCAGGGAGGGAGGAGCACATTAAAGAGACCTCGGACTTGGAGATACACAAGTCTTCTGTTTATACAAGCAGGAGCCAGGAAAAAGCTGAAGATGTCATATACCAAGGAGTTAGGAATAGGCTCTCAGAAGGGCACTGAGGTGAGGCAAAGGGAGGCTAAACCAAGAGGTCATGATGTCCAGACATGCTGTGTCCAGGGGTGGCTAATAGGGGGCACCAAAAAGAGACACATGATGTCATTGAGACCAGTGGGGCTTCAGCTCCCGAGTGCCTGGACTGGAGACTGGGAGAGAAAGGGATGGCGGAATTACCAGGCCCTATGGAATCTAAGACCCGAACACTCCCTGAGAGCTTGGGAGATTGAGGTGTGCAGGGCAAGTACCCAAAGCCCAGGAGGGAGTCAGCTGCAAAACCCAAGATCACTAACAGTATCCAAAGAGTGGTGGGTGCGAAAGTCCGGGGAGCCATGTGCCCGGCATGTGATCCCAGCCCCCAGGGGGTTTAGGCAGGAGGATCAGGAGTCCCGTGGTGAACATTGGCTATGAAGTGAGTCTAAAACCATCCTGGACTACAGAGACACTGTCTCAAAACAAGCCAGGTGCAGAAATTGGGAGGTGAGGAAGCAGAGGCCACAGACAACAGCCCTCTCACAACACTGGCTACTTCGGAGGAGGGAAAGGGACAACCAGGGCTTGTTTGTTTACAAGAGAAAACAGGAGGGTGGCACTTCCTGGCCCACAGGGTCAGGTGAAAAGTTTAGGATGGGCTTGCTTATTTGAGACAAGAGGGCTGGCTCCAATCAGCAGAAATGCTAAGGAGGAGCCAAGTGGATGGAGGAGGGCCTAAGACCCTGGAATGGATCAAACAAGGAAGGCAAAAATAGGGGACTACTTCATGCAGTTTACTGAGAGCCTCAGCAAGCAGGGGACGCGGCACACATTGTCACATTTTTTTTTTCTTTCAGTAACCTCACAAGGTGCGTCTGTGGTTCATAATGTCCCCCAGTCTGCAGGGAAGGGACCTGAGGTGATAGAAATTAAATCATGTGCCCTAGATGTACAGTCAGGAGCCCTGTGGTATCTGGGTGGTTCATGAACACCACACCTCCCTGCTACTGTCAACTTCCCCTAGGGCAGGGGTTCTCAACCTGTGGGATGCGACCCCTTTGGGACAGAAAGATCCCTTCACTAGGACCGGTCACATATCAGATATCCTGCATCTGATATTTACATTATGATTCATATGAATCAGATATTTACATTGTGATTCATAACACTGGCGAAATTAGTTATGAATATGTTGGGGGTCACCACAACCTGAGGAACTGTATTAAAGGGTCTCAGCATTAGGAAGGTTGAGAACCACTGGACTACAAGAACAAGAAACACCTGTTCCCTCACAATGAGCGCTGGAAAACGAGAGCTTGAAGGACACTGACCAGAAGATGAGCCTAGCCGGGGTCCTGGTTCCTCTGTAAGCTAGAAAGAGATGGATCTGTGGCAGTGTGGAAGGCAGAGGCAGTTGGGTGGTCAGAAGCAGTTGATGGGGCTTGGCAGGACAGACCCGCCCCCCAGAGCTCAGGGCCCCAAGGGCTCAGCTGCCCAGTAGGCAGAGGAGCTTTCCAGGACGAAGTGTGAAGAAGCAAAGGCAGAGAAACGGAGATCCTGGCAGCTGGTGCAGTAACCGACCAGGGAAGGCGGCAGACGATGAGGCAGGAAGGCTCTGCGTCAGGACAAGAACCCATGGAGGTGAAAGCCGGTGACCTCCAGGGTGTGAGGAATGGGAGAGCGAGACTAGAGAGACAGAGGACTTGAATTTGAACCCCAGAACCCCACGCCTTTAATCCCAGCATTCGGGAGGCAGAGGCGGGCTGATCTCTGTAAATTAGAGAGAGGCTGGCTTGGTCTACATGTGAGTGCAAGAAAGTCAGGACTCCACATTGAGACCTTGTCTCAATCAATCAACCAATCAATCAATACATGAATAAATAGGGGGTTGGGAGGGAGAGAGAAAACAAAGAGTACGTGAGCACACAAACTAGCTATGGAGGTGTATATTGTAATCCCAGCAATGGGAAGGCAGAAGCAGGCAGAGCCCTGGGGCCTGGCTGAATCAGCAAGTTCCAGGCCAATGAGATTCACATACACATGCATGCACTTCTGTATACACACACACACACACACACACACACACACACACACACACACAAACACATACACACACACACACACACACACAAACACATACACACACACACACACACACAGTGGGCACAGGGGCCTGCACTGTCCGGCCTAGCCATACCTATCCATAGAGATCTGGAGAGAAGCAGCTTGCCAAGTGTCCAAATCCTTGGAGGAAGGACAGTGACTATAGTCATATTACTGAAGGGGAGGAGGAAGAAGCAGGCGCATTCTTGGAGAGCATCCCCCTTGTATCATTTGCTGTCCTGAGCATTGTAAGGACCTCACCCTCTGACCATCCAAGAGAACAATGTCTTCTTTCTACAAGTGGGAAACCGGCCCAGAGAGGCTAAGAAACTATTTCAAGATTACACAGGTGATCCTGGGGCCCATTGCCAGGAAGACAGGTGAGAGGTCCGCATACTTCCCCAACACTAGCAAGAGAGATGGACTCTAGGGGGACAGGAGGCAGCAGCATTCGGTGACAGCGGAAGATGCCCACACACATTCCCACAGGGTCCAGTGAACAGATAGGGGGAGAAGCAATCGATGGGAGGTGGGGTCAGGAAAGAGAAAGCAAGATGGGAATTAGGGTTCCCCCTCTATAGATAAGGAAGTCAGAAGTGAGGAGAGCTAGGGCCTTTGCCTCAGCCTTGTAAGCCAAACACTGGGATGTGAACTCCAAGGACGGAAAAGGTCAGTTTAAGGTGAGCCTTGGGAGTCCAACCAAGACGGAGCAGGAAATAGCAAGGCCAAAACCACAGGGCTGCGGTGCTGTGGCCCTGGGCAGCACCGACGGGGCCAGACTGCTTCAGATTACAAACACCAGTGCCCCCGAAAGGAAAGACTGAGTATAAAGGGAGATAGGAATGGGGTTCCAGAGAGGCCTGCCTACTGGCTTAACTAGAAGAGGGAGGGGAGGGGAGGGGAGGGGAGGAGGTGAAGGGGGAGGAGCAGGGAAGGCAGTCATCTGCAACCAAAAGGCAGAGTCCAGTAGGTCTGGTGGCTCACACCTGTAATCCTGGCACTCAGAGGTGGGATTGGCATGGTTTGTGGCTAGCCTGGGCTACCTAGTGAGTTTCATGTCTCAAAAGAAAAGGTGGGGGGGGGGGGGGGGTTCTGGAGAGATGACCTGCAGAGTTTGATTCTCAGCACCCATGTCAGGTGGCTCACAACCACCTCTAATTCCAACTCCAGGGGATCTGACACCTCTAGGCTCCATGGGCACTTACACTCACATGCACATACCCACACAGGAATATACACATACATGTAATTAAGAAAATCTTTAAACACACATACATACATACATACATACATACATACATACATATATACATACACACACACAAAAGCCCGAGGCAAAGCAAAGTGGAATTAGAGGCCTGACGTGGGTCACTTCAAAAGAGACAAAAGGACCTTCCAAGAGGAGATGGTCAAGGTGGCAAAGACTTGGCCAATAAGAAGTTTGGAGAGCACACCCCCCAGCCACGAACACTTGCCCCTGTGTGACTTAAGAAACACAGCCAATTCACACACACACACACACACACACACACACACTCACACACACACACACCACTGAGCTCCAGATGCACAGTAGGCAAGATGGCTCAGCAGATAAAGTGTTTGATGTTTCAAGTCCCGTCCCCTGAACCCACACAGAAGTGGAGGGAGAGAACTGACTCCACCAAGCTGTCCCCTGACCTCCACATGTGCACCCTACCATGACCATGCCCACATTCACACATCATGCCCGTGCACAGTAATAAAAAAGGAACAATTTTAAAACCTCAAGTGCCACTCCATATTAGAAAGCTCAAGTGGCCAGGTGCACTGGCTAGTCTTACATCACCTTACACAGGCTAGAGTCATCTGAAGGGAGGGAACCTCAATTGAGAAAAAGCCCTCCATAAGATCCAGCTGTTAGGTATTGTCTTAATTAGTGATTGATGGGGGGGGGGGGGGCCCGCCGGCCCAGCCCATGGTGGGTGGTGCCATCCCTGAGCTGGTGGTCCTGAGTTCTATAAGAAAGCAGGCCGAGCAAGCCAGTAAGCAGCACTCCTCCATAGCCTCTGCGTCAGCTCTTGCCTCCAGGTTCCTGCCCTGTTTTAAGTTTCTGTCCTGACTTCCTTCAATGGTGAGCAGTATTATGGAAGTGTAAGCCAAACAAACCCTTTCCTCTCCACGTTTCTTTGGTCATGGTGTTCGATCACAGCAATAGTAACCCTAACTAAGAAACCCGGCATGGTGGTGCATACCTTTAATCCCAGCACTCAGGAGGCAAAGTCAGGCTGATCTCTGTGAGTTTGAGGACAGCCTGAGCTATACAGTGAGTCTCAGGCCAGGCAGAGCTACATAGAGAGACTGTCTAAATAAATTAACTAACTAAAGTTTCTGTATCAGTTTTAAAAATTAATTTAAGCTGGGCGGTGGTGGCGCACGCCTTTAATCCCAGGACTCAGGGGGCAGAGGCAGGCGGATCTCTGTGAGTTCGAGGCCAGCCTGAGCTACCAAGTGAGTCCCAGGAAAGGCGCAAAGCTACACAGAGAAACCCTGTCTCAAAAAAACAAAAACAAAAAAAAATTAATTTAAAAATAATTCTCTTTTTAATGCCGAGTCCCCTTTGCTACTCACTATTGCTCTGGGTGCTATCCTCCAACCTTTGTGCCCCACCCAGCCTGTCCCTCCATTCCTGGACAGGGGAAATGAATGGGGGGGGGGGGGGTGTCAAGGTGCAACTTTGCAACGGGATGCAGGCAGCAGATACGATCATCAGCGTACACTGGGATGTCATGGAAGAAGGGAAGAGCTGTAGTTGAAGAGAACCCTGAACCCTGTGTTTGACTCCATGTCTGCTCCTAACCCACCTGTCCAAAAAGTGCTTTTCAATGAAGGGCGGGGAAGAGAAGACAGAGGGAGAAGAGAAAGTCCCATCATTTTGCTCCAGGGAATAGAGCAATTTGGGACTTCATGGCCTCTTGAAGTTGAACTGGTATCACCTGTCCTACACTTTGTTCTAAAGCATGAGGAAGTGGGGGGATGGGGGTGGGGGGCTCTGGCAGCTGCTAGCACTCTCTGCCAATCAACCGGAAAAACTCAAGAGCTGTGGGGTGTCCCAGAAGGCAGGCTAGGTTGTGGCGATGCCCAGGCCATCCCCTACAAGATACCCATCAGGACCACCTGAGGAGCTGTTCCCTGCATGGAGGACAGAGGGCTCACCCAGGAAGGGTTAGAGCAGAGCTTTCCCTGACAAGCCACTCAAGAAGGGCTGTGAAAGGGTCAGCGGAAGTTCCCCACTTCAAATCTTTCTTGTTTCCTTTCTTCCCTGTGCTTACCAAGCTGACTTGCATGGTCTCTGCCTAATCTGGATGGAATTTCCTCCTCCACCCACCTGGCATGCGCCCTACAGTCTTGAACACTTCTGAGCATGGGCTCTTGCTTCCACCTCACAGGCCAGTCTAAGCCACCCTACCATTTGCCACCCAGTTAGAGGCTCCTGGGGAAATGCTGCCATGCCCAGGGTAGAGAGAAGCCACAGTTGGGTAGGAGCCTGCAGACACCCAGGCATCCTACATCCCTGACTTGGCACCCCTCTACTGGTTGCTACACTCATGGGAGCACTCAGAGGCCCCACCAGTCTGTCTTTAAATGAAGCATTCCCATCTGCCACGGGCTGTAAAGACCAAGAGAAATTGACACGAGGCTTCCCAATAGGGACTTAAATAACCTCGGGCTATTGCTGCCGATTATGGACCATCAGATGCTATGATGCTCATCCTTTGTTTGGAAATGGAGTTTTGCTAGGTAGCTCAGGCTGGTCTTGAACTCACACTATGAATTCAGGCTGACCTCAGATTCTCCATCTTTCCCGCTCAGCTCCCAAGTGCTAGGATTCAATGCATGCACTGTCTGGCCTGGCCAGAAGTGTTTTTTCACTATCTCTAGGGAACACGACCCAAACAGAACTTCAACAGGGTTTCTTCCTACCGAAGCCATACCTGCTTATATGCCATGCTGTCGCCAATCTGTCTTTCAAATGCTCGGCCCACTGGTGGATCAAAAAACCCACAGTTTGCAAAACCCTGGACATTAAAGTGGCATTGGGAGGGGGACAGAATCTCACGAGAAGGCAACTTCAGTACTAGAACAGTAAACATCCACAAGTCCTCTTCCTGTACTTAAGACCACAAAACCAAGGAGCTCAGCAGGCTTAGGGCTGCAGAGGACCTGCCCCGGGTTCCACAGCTCACACGTCCTCGGATAGCAAGTCTGAAAAAAAGCAGGCTGACTCAACACTCACACTTAACCATGACAAGCTCAAAGCGAGAAAAGGAATGCCTTTTCAAAAGTCAAACTTCGTTTTCTTTCCAAGACATGACTTACATGCATGTGGTTTCAGTGGTGATAATCAAAAGGACAACAGGTGTGCCATGGATGGGGGACAAGTTAAAGGTGAAGGGAGTGCCCATTTTCCCCACCATAAAACGAAGGCACACATCAGTGCTCAGGGCAGAGAGCAAGCGAGCTGAAGAGCTGCCAACCCAACCCAGGTCTCCTGACTCCATTACTCAGTCTTCATCATCCAAAATATTGAAGAGGGACGCACGCAGCTGTGGTCTTCCCCACGCGACACATTTCCATGACCGGGGCCTAGTTATGTCCCCGTCACCTCGGGCTAGCCACAGACAGCTGTGATGATCTGGACAGACACTGGCCCACCTGCTGCCTGCTTGGAGTCATACAGCTTGTGCCACTTAACCTCCTCTGTCCTTTTTTTTTTTTTTTTTTTTGTCTTTGCTGAAAACTAGAAAGAAAAAAAAAAAAAAAATCCTTGCTACCCCAAGAAAGCTGCAGGAGAACACAAAAGGAGCTTCACACCCAAGCCTGTGAGACTGAGACCTGCAGAGCCCCAGGGTCACTACCCACAGCCAGGATCAGAATCTGAGACCTAGAAGAACTTGATGACTGGTAATGAAAAACTTCATTGTGTAAGCAAGTGCATAAGGTGCAAACTTAACTTTTGACAGTCAAGGCAGCTACACACACACACACACACACACACACACACACACACACACGCTCACAAACATGCTCACAACTCACACTCACAAATACACATGCTCTCTCACACACAGCTCACACACACATTAATACACACAATTCACATAAGTTCTCTTTCTCTTAAACATATTCACACACACTCATATACATGTTCACAGTTCACACAAAACACAGGCTTTCTCACACACATACACACACACACACACACACACCCTATGTTTATACCCTATGTTTGTACACACACACACACACACCCTATGTTTATACCCTATGTTTGTACACACACACACACAACACACACACACACACACACATACACAATGTTTATACCCTATGTTTGTCCATCCACAGATGGGAACTCTCTGGAAGACTCAAGCACACAGGTGAAGGTCTGAATCCAGACAGGCAGGACAAAGTGTGGGAGAACAAAACACACGGCGCATTACTTACACGGAGGAGACAAAAGCCTTGACTGTCAAACAAACCAAAAGGCATCAATAATTGCTTCTAACCTCCAAAGGAAGCTAAAGTGATCTTTGAGCCAGAATTCAGGGCAAACGAGGCACCAGGGCTCCCAGGTGGAAGGGCTTCTTTGATGGAATGTCATCTCCAAGTCAATTAATAGCTCCTAACTTTCCCCCGACTCTAACCAAGACACATTAGACTGCAGAACATGTCATCACATTTGATCTGTTCTTTCCCATACTAATGCCATCTAGTATGTGTCCCAGGTCTCTCTGAGGTGATCTGAAAATCTAAGACGTCTCCCATGATTCCCCACAAGGACAGTGGAGGGACAGAACTGATGACTAGGTCTGGCAGTGAGCTAGCTGGAAGACAGGCCTTACCTTATTATGCCCAGTGTCTGTTCTCACTGGACTTGGCCTGTCCAGCCACTGACTGCCAACTCCGAGAAAACCCAAATATTCACACCTGCTCAGGTGAAGCCCGCAGCAGCATTATGGGACTGTTTTGTGTGTACAGACATGACCCCTTGCCTTACAAAACAACTGTCACTTAGTGAGGCCAAGTTCCCCCAACGCATACTGGAGGGGCAGCTCAGAATTCAAGCATCTAAGACTCGAGCAAGCTCCTCTGCTCCCGTCCCTTGTGCCTCGTGTTTATTCATAGGTTAACTCTCAGAGATATCCCCTGAGTATTAGATGAGTTCCACCCCTAAAAGTCAGTACAAGTATCCTGCATCTCTCGCGGGGCCTCTCCAGGTCCAGCACAGGCAGCTCTCAGTCTAAGACTCTCACCTGTTCAAACCGCCTCTTGACAGACGCGCATGCGAAACTACCTTGGGAAGTGACCAGGTCAAACGGGTCTATCACACAACCCATAGCCTTATAGTTTGCCAGTCCACCTCGCAGCAAGCAAAAGACAGCAAACGACCCTGTAGGTCCCGCTGCCTCCCAGTAGAATTAGGTGGGAAGGGAGGTGTCACGCGGCATGTCACTGATCCCAGATCCCTAAAGAGCTGGCGTTGATGGCTCGTCCCCAGTCCCTAAACCACCCCAGAGCAGCAGACACGCGCCGGGGTCAGAGAGCGCGCTGCCGGGTGGGAGGGGGAGGGGGGTACGATTCACCGAGGAGCGCTGCGGTCGCTTCCCGGTGGCCAGCTCCCTAGGAAGCCTCGCACGTGCAGTGCCCGCCCGGTCAGACGGCGCAAAGCCACAGCCACCGTTGTGCACAGAGTGCTCACCACTTTGTGTCCGTCTCCCCTGCCCCCCCCCCCCCCCGTGATCGCGGAGAGGACCAAAGTGTGGGGCTCCACGGCAGGATCTGGGAATACCCCCCCAGGGCATCGCGGAAGGAGCGACGCGGCACGCTCCTCTGAGCCCGGGCTGCACGCGCCCAGTCCGGGAGAGACTCCTGGCCTGTCTCTGCACCCCAAGGACCGGCGGCGTGGCTTCGCGGCGCTGCCCTGGGGCTGGGGCTGCGCGGGATGCAAACGCGCGCTGCGCTGCTACGGCTGCTCTCCCGGCTCCTTTCCCCCACAGTCCTCCGCGCGCCTCACCTTCACGGAGTCCAACGGGTACATGACGGAGTGCTCCAGAATCCCGGCCATCGCTCCCGCTGTCATGTGGGTGGACACCGAGGCGCTGGTCGGTAGGTTCTCGTAGTCCTCCGACCCGGCGTCCTTGCTGCCGCAGCCGCCATCGCGGCAGTCCCCATCCATCCTCCGGCCCGCAGCCTGGCTCCCCACGCCGCCTCGGTGGAGCTCCATCCGCAGCCCCGCGGGGCGCGGGAGGCGGCAGGAGGTGGGCAGGAGGGGAGGGGGAGGAAAACTTCACTTCTTAAAGTGGGAACCTCCTCCCCCGGGTTGCGGCGGCTGACGCCATGGCGGGCTGGGGTGGAGCCGAGCGGCCCGAAGCACCAATAGCTGGAGAAGAAGAGGCCGGCTGCGGCCGCGCTATTGGTGCTCCCGGCAGCGAGCACCCGCCTCCCTGTGTGACGTCGCAGCCCGCTGCACATTTCCAAGCAACCGGATGGGGGCGAGAGCCGACGTTGGGGTGTCCCGGGAAGTTGTGCTACCTAAGGAGTGGTGACCATCTGCAAGGGACAGCCGGGTCCCTGGGGAGAGTCAGCAGAAGGGATAAACCCAGAACTGCAATATGAGGAGCAGGGGCTGTCCCCAGAACCCGCGGTTTTGCAGACACTGGTCACCCAGCTTCAGCATTCCTTAGGCTAGAGGTCGGGTCGGAGGGGAGGAAGATTACTGGGAATGTGAATTATGAAGCGTGACAGGTGGACGCTGGAGTAGAGAGAAAGATGCATCCTAGAATCAAGAGCACACCTGGATATCAATGGTACCTTTTGTGCTCCACTAGGGCACATTCCAGGTAGTGAACAGTTAACACCCAAGGTCCCCCCTTCTAGTTTGCTTGGAGAGAACCTCATTGATTGGGAAATGTGTTTCTCCTCTGAAAACAACGAAGGGCTAAATGTGTTCCTCTTGTTCTCTTGAAGACCCTAGTCCACCCTGTCCTGGATTGACCAAGACAATAGCAGCAGGAACAGAACCCTTCACTAAGCAGCTCCCTGGGTCATTTTCTTTGGGTTTTGTAAGGTCCTTAGCTGATGTTACAGAGAGAGTGCCCAAATGACTGAATAAAGCTTTGCAACAAAGTCTGCCTGTCCTTTAAGACTGTTCCTTTAAAGCCATCCCTACTGGCTCCTTCAATGAATCGGAGCCCAGGATGCTGTGTTTTAACTTAATATTGCTTTGCTCCGTCTGAGGTTAAGTGTAGCAATCAAAAAGCAGAGGTCTGCCTGCTTACAGAAGGCTCCATCCTTACGTGCATTAGGACCTATGCCAGGGCTGAGGGCTGATCTCCAGACCCTGGGCCTCCCTCACTTATCTAGAGAAAACTTCTGAGCAGCAAGACTGGGCAATGAGATATGCAAGGGTGGAGGAGACCCTGTGGATACTGTGCCTGCCAAGCTACAGGTCAGCACATCTCGGGCAGCTGCAGATTCAGCGATGGCCACGTCAAAAGAGGACAATGGAAGTGTCAAGGCCAAGGGCACCATTTGCTAGTCTTGGGTAGCTGTCCTAGTAGTTTTCAGGTACGTTCTAAGACTGTGAAAGTAGATACCAGATTACTGTTTAACAAAGGTGACAGAAATGTGCCTCAACTTTTGACAACGATCCTGTTTCAGAACTGTTGATCAGAAGTTGTTGACACTCACAAGGATGTATCCCAGCAATCAGGAGTGTGAGGCAAGGGGATAGCCACTAGTTTGAGGGGCAGTTTGTGCTATATGGTAAGTTCCAGACCAGCCTGAGTTCAGTGGGAGACCCTGTGACATACAAACAAAAATGAATTTCTTCAGCCAATACATATGAATGCCCTATCCCACTTCTGGATTCCAGACATGAAGGCCTGAGACATATGCAAAGCTTTTGGAAGCATTATTTGTAGAAGCTATCTAAATATTCAGTAAGAGGGGAAATGAAGAAGTGATGACGTGTATTAGTGAAATATTACACAGCCCCTAAAAAAAAACGTGGCTCTGTTAGGCAATCACAAAGGAAATGATTCATACACTGTTGGGTAAAAAAAAACAAAGCACAACTCTGTGGCCATAACACTCACAGAATGTCTGTGCACAGAAATAAAAGTGAAATGACTTGTGACTCTTGTTTTTCAGATTTCAGTTAGTATGTTATTTCTGTGACTTTAAAAATAAAATAATATCACCTCCTAATGGATGGGAAATGGGAAACTGTTTGAAATTTGCAACAGCGGCATTGGTGGGAGAAATTCAACTTATCAGTGACTAAGACTATCCTTGAGTTGTTTTTTTTTTTATTACAGGAGATTCTTGCAAATGTGAATATGACTATAATCTTCAGAGTCAGAAGCTTTTTAAATTTTTCTTTAAAAATTCACTGCTGTGTAGCTCTCGCCTCTCACCGAAGAAGCTTCTCTTTGCACCAGATAGAGACCATTACAGAAAGCCATAGCTTGTCCAGTTGCAAAGGACAAGCAACCATGAGGTACCCCACCCCAACTGTTACATCTACAACTCAACCCCTGTACCTGAGGCTCACAGAACATGGACGTGGAAGGGACAGAAAGGTTATAAGGACCAGAGGACGGGGACATTGCTGGGGAAGAGTGGTTTCGTTGTTGTTTTTGCTTTATTTTGTTTTGTTTGGTTGGTTTTGGTTTTTCAAGACAAGGTTTCTCTGTGTAGCCCCGGCTGTCCTGGAACTCACTCCGTAGACCAGGCTGGCCTTGAATTCAGAGATCCCCCTGCCTCTGCCTCCCAAGTTCTGGGATTTAAAGGTGTTCGCCACCACCTCCCAGCAACAGTGTTTTCTATAAGACAGAGAAGTGGCCTCCAGGAAACTGCAACAATACGGTTACCTAAACAAGCCCTGAAAAATGACACCACCTATTGACATGGCAACATGGATGGGGGAATTCTCACAAGGCTCCACCCCTAGATGAGAAACTACAAGCAATTAATGGTTGCTAAGAGAGGGAGAAAGAGTCTTCTCCAGGAATGAGGCCCAGAGAGGCTATCTAGTCCCAAAGAGGTTAGCCCTAAACACATATGAGCCATACTAAACTCAGCAGGTGGTATTTATAAAAGTACGTGTATATATGTAACAATAATAAAGAATAAGAAGCCGGGGCTGGAGAAGTTGCTCAGCGGTTAGGGGCACTGGCTGCTCTTCCAGAGGTCCTGAGTTCAATTCCCAGCACCCACATGGTCACTCACAACTGCCTATTCTGGGATCTGATGTCCTCTTCTGGTGTGCAGATGCACGTGCAGACACAGCACCCATATACATAAAACACAAATCTCTTTTTAAAAAAGAATAAAAGGCCATTGAGAAGGAGTGTGAGGGCACGAGAGGAGTTGGAGGAGGAGGAGGAGGGGAAATTGTGTAACTCTAGTATTTATATAGGAAATTCATACAAAAAATATTAAAAATCAAACTATGAAGAGAATTCAAGTCAGGCCCAACTGCAAATCTGTGAGCACTTGCTGTAAGTGCTCAGTATTTTTTTTTTCTACCTCTCAATATGATGGCCTGTGTACCCATATGTATCTTATACTCACTGAATTGCAGCGGCCACATTTCTAAGATGCCCTTGCAGCCAGCGGTCCAGATGTGCTGGTCTTCCGGTAGATGAACCGGAGAGACCTGGATGGTAGAAGTGCAACCAGAGCCATCTGCTGCTGCTTGCTGTTTTCTGCTCCCCAAGAAGGCTGCAGACACTTGGGGTATGGGTGTCGGAGAGGACTGCCCTGCAGTGTCTGGCCACCAGACAGAGATGGCTGTTGAGAGGCTCTGATGGCAGGAATGATGGCAGCCTCCCAAGCTCTTCATAAGAGCTTCATATGTGACCTCCTGATCCCCCACCTCCCGTGATGTGAAAGTTAGCTGTCCCCTCGAGAAACCATCCTGGCTGTGTGCATCTGAGAGTTATCCTCAGAGACCTAGCCTGGAGTCTGCTCTCCACACCTCCAACACCACCATGCATAGCAGTAGAAGGGCCCGGCGGCAGCGGTGGAGGAGGACTCACAGCTGGACATGGGAATCCAGCAGCCAGCCTGGAGGAAGGCCTGTTGGGACAAGATCCACATTCCAGCCCTAGAACCCTGTGTTTTGGACACACCCTGAGCTGACAAAGCTGCTCTTTCTTTGAAAGGCAGGAGCCCAGGAACCCAGGATCAGAAGATTGGCTGCTGAGTAGATATTCTCTCCAGGGTCAGGTCAGGAGGTGCAGAGTGATGATTCCGCTGGAGTCTTGCATAAAGTTCCTGACCGTTGAAGGTCTGAGGATGTCAGCATGCCATCTGCCCCAGGCCAACTGGAAGCCAAGCTCAGTTTAGAAAGAGGAAGTTGCTGAGCATGCAGGGTGCACAGCCTCTAACTTTGGCTCAGAGACCTGTGCCAGCTCTGGTTCCACCATTTACTGACAATGAGGTCCTGGCCTCTAGATTGACCTGCTTCCTCTGTAGGCTACAGCCATGGACACTTAACCACACACAAAGTGAAATACTTCAGAAGGCTGAAAATGAAAGCATCTCAAGTGTATACATTAAAAAGCCCACAAACTCCCTCACAACTGCACATATCTGTCCCTATAATCCCAGAATCCCTTGCTTTTCCAAGGACAGTACTATTTATAGACTCTTGACCTGTGACTCATTCTTAGGAATAAGTTTCCCCCAAGACACAGAAGAAGAAACAGAGAAAAAAATAAAGAGGTGGGACAGAACTGCCTCAGTTTACTAGGCTTCCTTTGATCACAGGTGGTGACAGGTATGTAGAGTTGAGAATCCCATCAGCAGGTAGAGGAGACCTGTTAACCTACTCCACCTCTTAAGAGTCTGGCCCCTTCTCCTGCCTCAGCCTCTCCAGTCCACAAGTCACCATGACAACGTGACATCAGCAAAGCCCAAGTGCTGAGAGGTGGTCCGGTTCTGCTCCTGGGGAATGCCTGCCCCATGCTGCATGACCTGAAGACACCATCTTGGACCAATATTTCTGCACTGCTGTGGGCCTTGCTCCCTCTCCATAGCCAACCCTCTCATGGGCTGAAAGCCCAGAGTGGCCAAAGGGGATGTCAACGCAGTGCTGATGGCATGGGAGGCAAAGTGGTGAACACGCTGTGGCCGAAACAAGTCCTACCCGTGCCTCTGTAGGGTGGACCATAGGCCATCCACCAGCTGCCCTCCGTGTTGGCTGGCCCATAAGATTTCCCCCTCCCAGCCCATTTTCACAAACATACGGTGCCTCCCGTACCTAGGAAAATCTCTCTTCCCAGCCTCATGCTTTAAACTGCTGCCAACCCCCCTCCCCCATCCCAAAGTCCTTGAAAGTGTTACCTCCTTTCCTCACTCCTTTATGGCACACTTTTCAAAACCCTGCGCGGTAATTTTTAACCCCTGCCTTTTCCTGTGGGTTCTCAGTCTTAGAAGGTTCACTGATGACTTCAATGCCAAGTCAGCCCCTGACCCCCAGCTGTCCCCATTCCTCTCACTGCCCCAGGAGTCTCACACCAGATGAAGGAAAGGCTGAGGTGCTGCCAGTTAGGAGGAGCTTGCCTCTCCAGAAGAGATGCCACACAGCTAGGATAACGTGTCAGACCACCTTGCAGAAGAGACCAAACTGGGGCAGTGATGACAGGTGGGACTGCGCCTTGAACAGGACTGCTTAGTTATGCACACCTCTTGCTTTCTATTTAAACCTAAAGCTCATGTCAGAACTTGAGGCGGGAGGGGGCTCCATGGACTTGTTCCTCTTCCCAGTGTGGCCACATTGAATAAGTCTTTTTCTGCTTCTTACTATTTTTTTTTTTTTTTTTTTTTTTTTTTTTTGGTTTTTCGAGACAGGGTTTCTCTGTGTAGCTTTGCGCCTTTCCTGGAACTCACTTTGTAGACCAGGCTGGCCTCGAATTCACAGAGATCCGCCTGGCTCTGCCTCCCGAGTGCTGGGATTAAAGGCGTGCGCCACCACCGCCGGGCTGCTTCTTACTGCTATTAATTGTGACAATAATTGGTCTGTTGAGGACAGGAGGCCAAGCCTAGTTTGTTAGGGCTGCCAGGGCCCCAGCTCGGCCCCTGACAACTCTGGTAACATCCCCAGCACAAACTTCTAGATCCTCCACCCCCGGAATCCTCCCTCGCTTTCCACTCTTTCATCCCACCCACTCAACCTCTCGTTCCTCTCTGGGTTCTGTTCTCCTTTCTCTCCTCCCTTCCCTAGGGTCCTCTTGCCCATCCCAGTTACCAAGTGCAGCTCAGTGTTGCATCCTTCCCCAACCTCTGCTCTCTATGCCTGGTTCATGTGCTCCCTGACGTCTCCACCTGGACGTTCTACCACACCTACAGTTCAGAGTTGATTCGTGTCTTGGGCCTGCTGTACCAAAATGCTTCTAGGGGGACCGCTTGAAACAACAGAAGTTTATTATCTTTTGAAGGGTGAAGTCCAAGGTCGAAGGGACAATAGTGTCTTACTCTCTCTCTCCAAAAGCTGTCATAGAGGACTTTGCTGGCCCCTTCCAGCTTCTAGAAACTCCCTGCCACCTCAGTGCTCTTTGTGTGAGGTCAGAAAGCAAGAAAGATAGGAGAACAAGCCACTCCATGACAGCACAGACCCAGGGAACAAAGATCTCTAGTATAAGACACTAGAGAGCCCACTCTCCTCTTGCAGACTGGGGCACTGAAAATGTTCCTTCTGTAGCCTCCACTTGGCCATTGCTAGGAGCAGCTTAGGAGCTCAGTTGAGTGGTGGACTAAAGAATGTCAGGTAACGGAGAAATATCTCTCATGACCACATCTCGGGGACGGAGTGGTGATAAGGGAGGAAGAGCTTGAATTTGGAAAAATAAATAATTTTAGTTCTGGAGGCCAAATTGCTGTCGTTTCTGGAATTTTTGTCACTGATATGAAACACTGTGGCCATGACTGACACTCCTACTTTGTTTCCATTAACTTGGTGGAGAGGAGGGCACAGCTGGTGCTCTCACAACCGCTTCCTGTTACGCAGGAGTGGGGTCTTCATCTGGGGCGTCCTGGGGCAGTCTTTTATATTGGAAGTTTCGGAGGACGCTGTCCACATGCCTTTGGGTGGTGTCCTGGACAAAGGAGCCAAGTCTCTGGGACACACAGCGGGTCAGGCAGTTAAGAAGACAAGACCCAAACGTCAGTAAAAAGAAAATGAAGAGAAGAGGTCCCAGGAAGGGAGCCAGCCATGGTAGCCAGTGTCCAGGGTCAGGCCACTGTCCCCAAGAGTCAGAATGTTGGCCAAGTTTCGACGCTCGTTCTCGGAGTTTCCTTGCCGCATCCCGGACCACTCCAGACTGGTTTACGTAGAAGCAGCACTCTTCCTGGAGGAAGAGACAGGTGCCCCCTTTCTCGGCAGTGATGAGGTCCAGAGCCCTGCGGTTCTGAAGAACCACGCCTGCGAGCGAGTCTATTTGGTTCTGGAGGGTAGTGATAGAGGCCGCTATTTCGTCCAGGGTATCCGAAAGAGCCTTAGAAAGCCGTTGGAAATAAAAAGTTGAGGAGGCCAAGCCAGCTATACCGGTACCAAGGGCAGAAGAGATGCCCAGGCCTGCAAGGAAGGGGAAGAGGTGAGGGGACCTTTTGGGGCGAAAAGCTGAGGCTGAGGAAAGAACCGAAGCAAAGAGGGGGACAGACACCGTTTGGTTATCGGGGAGGAGTTCAATATCCGGGTACTGGAAGACAAGGGTACAGACCCCAGACCAGTTGGCCGGGAGACAGACATACGTTGATGTTCCACAGAGGAAGAAAACTCCTGAAGAGTTGAGACAGAAGGAGTATGAGAAGGTAAGGAGATGTGAGAATATGTTTGGGGTGACATCCCAGTTTTCTTGAATAGTGACCTCATTTTCCCAGACAGAGTATTGTCCAGACAGGGCAGCTCCTGTGAGGGGCTGGTAGTGGAAGAGTGGATAGGGGTCTCTGTGGCCCTGGAGTTTGAGCTTGAAGTAGGTAGGGTCCACTGACATGGTAACGGGGTGGGTTAAGTTGTCTGATTCAAATAGAGTAAGATTAGAGCAGGTGCCAAAGGGAACGGGAGGACAGCGCATCCAGGGAGTGGCTGGGGAGGTGTGACAGTGTTTGACGTCTGTTGGGCAGGGAGAGTAAGAGGGTTCTGAGGAGACTAGGGAGGGGGGTCCTGAAAAGCGGAGCGGGTTTTTCCATTTGGCATCCGGTCTTTTCATTGCCTGTTTGAATGGATGGGTGGTGGACAGATCTAGGTTTTCATGACTAGTAGAAGGTGCTAGGTGAAGGGTGTAGTTGCAGAGAGAGGCAGAGAGGGTGCCTACGAACGTGGCATAAGCTGAGACCTTGAAGAAGCGTGATAGGCAGAGAGGAGCCTGTGACATGAGGACGGTCTCAGTAAAGAGCGGTCCCCATAAAGGGCGTTGGGCAGATTCGAAGAAGCGCTCCTTACCGGGGTATATCACAGAGGTGAGTCGGGTGATGATCGGGAATATGCCTGTTGAGCTGACAAGCTGAAGGAAAGCAATGGCCCGTCGGTCAGGATTGTGGAAAGAATAGGAGGCCGTCAAGGGGTGGAAGAGCTGGAGGCGCCTCTCGACGTCAGCGATTGGGTAGGAGGCAGGAAAGGGCTTGGCTGAGTAGGTGAGGTGAAGCTTCATGGGTGAGTCTGTCCAAGTGGACAGAGGAGCTGGCACCGCTAGAGACCGCTGGGTTTGGGTGGACAAGCAGACCCAGCAGTTGGAAAAAAGGGACGAGTTGGTATCACGTAGGATGCGGTGGGTCAGGTTTACAAGGGGCATCCAGCTTTCGGGGTAGGACAAGGAGTAGGGCAAAAGGACAACACTGAGGACCCAAAGGCATGTCATGGCGCTTTGCGAGTGGCCAGCCATAGTGTGGGGCGCAGGGAAGTTGGTCCTGTGGATTCTCCAGTCCTGAAACTCGTTCTGTCAGGGTGTTCAAAGGTGGCTGGTAAGTCTGGGTGGCTCCAGGCCATGCAGGTTAGGCGTTGAAAGGTCAGACCTGCGAGAGAAGAGGTGGGGGAGGGTCACCAGAAGGATTGAGAGTTTTAAAGTTAGGGTCTGGAGCCCTTTTGAGCTCAGAGTGGCGTAGCCAGTGAGAGACGGCCTCTACCTTTGCTGCTGTTGGGGTAGTTACAATTACCTGGTGAGGTGCCTGCCCAAAGACTCAGGGTGACTCAGGGTGGGCGTGAGTTTAAGAAGGTATTTGTGAGCCAAATGCCTGCAGAATGTGAGTGGTTAGACGTAAAGCCGTTCATACATCCAGAAATGGGAATGAGGTGTCAGAGAGAAGGTGGCGGTGGACCAGCGGTACTTGAATTCTAAGGGGCTGGGGCTAAGGGACTTTTCTGGGGGGGAGTTGAAAATGAAGGAGAGTAAGAGGTAGATAAGCTAGCCGGGACAGACTGACTGCAAGCATGAGCTGTGTTGTTTGAGATGAGCATTGGTATGATTCACCTTTCCTGAGGACTGAGGTCTATAGAGAATGTGAAAAGAGTATTTGGTGCCTAAAGAGGTAGCCAAGTGTTGTTTTATGATAACAACGTAAATAAATAAGAAGTGGGTCCGTTGTCAGATGGCACAGACGAAGGCAGGCCAAAGCGAGGAGTGATTTGAAGGATGTGAGAAACCTCTTGTGTCCTCTTAGACAGACCTAGAGGGGAAAGTTTCTGTCACCCAGAGGGCAGCAGGCTGGGTGAAGTCGATCTGCTACTTCTGTCCCAGATGTCCTGGGGTGTGGTGAGTGAGGAAGATGGTGTGGTGTGGACGGTCTGTGACAAGGTGGAGAGTAGAGATAGATCTTGAGCAAGGTGAGCAGAGGCTGATGTCTCACATGGGAGTGATCATGCAGGGTGGAAAAGGGGGCCCACTCTTGAACAGAAAAGGGCACAATGGGAGTCTTAAGGATCTTTGAGGATAGCCGGGCGGTGGTGGCGCATGCCTTTAATCCCAGCATTCGGGAGGCAGAGCCAGGAGGATCTCTGTGAGTTCGAGGCCAGCCTGGTCTACAAAGTGAGTTCCAGGAAAGGCACAAAGCTACACAGAGAAACCCTGTCTCGAAAAAACAAACAAAACAAAACAAAAGAATCTTTGAGGATAGCTTGACACCCCCAACACACACATACACACACACACACACACACACACACACACACACACACACACACACACGAGGTATATAGGTTGAAAAGGAACAAGGACTGGAAAGATAAAAGTGAACAAAGGGAAACACAGGCTCTGGGTAAGCAGACTCCAGAGGGCTGGGAGTATGTGAGGCAGAGACCAGTGTTACCTGTTTAATGAGGGCAAAGTCAGCTTCAAGAACTGCCTTTGGCTATCTGGTCAGAAATGCCTTGGTGGCCTGAGCAGTGGATGACCGCTGCTGACAGAGGCAGGCAAGCAACCTGAAGGACTTTGTGGTTAATGATAGGGGTGCTCTGTTGAGGTATGAGAGCCTCTCTGTCTTGCCAAACCATGGCATGAAAATTAGAGTGTGGTGTGCATGTTCGAAATTGATGTAGATGTTAGCCTTCGGTTTCCTGCTAATATGAGGGCCAGGGAAGAGAAAAGAGTTCTGCTCGCTGCCAGGTAGTGGGAGGGGGAGGGGAGAGGTTGAACTTTTTTAGGAGTAGCATCTGTGACAGTGCCATAGCCTGAAGCTTGACGGGATTCTTTAGAAGAACACCTCCCATGGGGCTGAAGAGGTGGCTCAGTGGGTAAGAGCACTTGCTCCTCTTCCAGAGGCCCAAGAGTTTGGTTCCCAGAACCCATGCCAGGTGCCTCATGACCATCTGTAACTCCATCTCTAGAGGAATCTAATGCCTCAGCCCTCCTCATACACATATACACTATACACACACGCAGACACACACACCTACACATAATTACAAATAATAAAAATAAATCCTTAAAAAAGAGCTCCCACCAGAGAGGTGTTTGTTTGTTTGGTGCTGTTTTTAGTTGTTTTGGGGGGAGGTCTTTTTGTGGGGATGGTGCAGAGCTGAGGGGAGGATATGGAGGGACTGGGAGGTGAGTGGGATTGGGGTGAATGATGTGAAATTCCCAAAGAATCAATTAAAAAAATTTATGTTTTATACATATAAAGAAAGGAGCTCCCACCAATGGCCCCGCTAGAGGCCTCAGCAATGGGAGCCCCTGACAAGTGGCCCTAAGTGGGGAGCAGCAATTCAAGGAGATCAGCGCAAGCATCGGAGTCCTTTGGAGGACTAAAGTCTTCAGGAACAAGGGGGGCTGGATGCAGGGTTTCGTACCTTTGAAAGGTGACTGGGGGCGGTGCAGAGACAGAAAGAATGTCTGTATCTATTTGATGTGAGAGGAAAAGAAAGCAGCAGTGATTACGATCCCAGGGAGACTGTTGCAGGCAGAGACAGTGATGAAGAATGAGTCAGAATGTGAGTTTCAGGGCTTGTATCTTTAAGACAGGAGTCTCTAAGGGTCGTTAAGCAAAAGGGCCAAACCTACGTTACTGCCGCTACTGCGTCTGTTTAGTCACATAGGCTCCTACTTGGGGGTGTTTCTCCATCAAATGGACAAGAGAACTGAGGCTAAGTTAGGAGAGGAGCATACTAACAGAACGAAAGGTTTGGAGGGGTGTGGAAGTAGTCAGAGCCTCCTTAAGCTTGGAGAAGGTAAGTCAGATAGGTCGGGAAAGGCCCAGAGGTTCCGAGAGAGTACAACAAGCAGTTTGATAAATTGGTTTGGCGCAGACCCCCACACTGGAAATCCAGGTAAGAAAGTAACCCACTAGGGAGAGAGGATTCCATTTAGTTTTGCTGTTGGTTTGTTTTGTTTTCCGGCAGAGGGAGTATGTCCTGGGTTATAGATTTGCAGCTTTGAGGTATGCCACAGGAAGAGGAGGGTGGGGTGAGGCCAAAGTAGGTTGCCTGGGAGAAGACCCTGGGTGACCCTGCTCAGCTAGAAAATGAAGGAAGATGGAGATGTATTGTGGAGACAGGTCAGAAGAGAGGCTGCAGAGGAGAAGGTCGTCCACACATGGGACAAGAGTTCAGGGAGGAGTTTGAGGCTCAGCAGATCGTGAAGGGGACTTACAGGACAAAGAGATGAGGGATCTTATGGAACGCTGGGGGAAGGGCCGTTAGGGTTAGCTAGGTAGACATTTGGGTGCCAGGGTCTGTCCAAGTAACTGCAGAAAGATCTTGACAAAGACAGGTGGAGAGGAAGCGTAAAGTATCTGTGAAGTCCGGGACTGAGAACCGACAGCTGGAAGGAAGAATGTGGGATAGATGGGTGTAAAGATTAAGCATCACCAGCAGAAGAGAAATTTACAATTTGGGTTAATCAGTCTTGAACTAGGCGATAAGAACCACCTGGCTTTCAGACTAGGTATGTTGTGGGGAGAGTTGGTAAGTCCTGAAATGTAGACTTTCAGGACTCAGATAATTATAGGTTTAAGTTCCTTGAGGCCAGTGGGGGGAAGAGGGTATTGGGCCTCCCATACAACAAAACAAAAACAGAGGGGCCTACAACTAAAACAGTATGGAGGGTTGGAAGGTAGAAACAGTGTGGTGGGTGGTATCCCAGACCAGAGGATGGGTGGAGAATGGAAGGCCACGAAGGTGTCCTGGGACCCAGTAAGGTCTGATGGCAAAGTAGTAGGAAGGGAGTTGCTTTGGAGGGACTTTGTGATGGAAAGATAAGAGAGGCATGGAACTTTTCCAGAATGTCGTGTCCCAGGAGAGTCATCGGACAACTGGGAACAGGGAAGGGGATGACTCAAAAGGTTACACGGTCATTTAGGTCTGGTTGGAATGACTTTCACCCCTATCATTAGGGTCCTCCGTACAGATCAAGAAAATTCTGGTAAAACTGAACAATTCACTCTTGTATCAGATAAAAAAGAAATAACCTTACCAGTTACAGACAGCGTCTCCCTGGACTGAGTGAGGCCGATGGATGGGGGGAGCAGCACCTCCCAGGCCCAGTCAGTTGTCAGCAGATGCCAATCCCTGCAAGCTCCACAAGCTTGAGTCTGGTGATTGGGACTTGGCAGGAATTGGCGTCTCGCCGCCTAGCACAGTTTGATTTCCAGTGTCCTTTGCTCCCCTCAGGGGAGCGGGAATGAGCAGCGGTTGTAGGCTGGGCAGGCTCTTGCTCAGCAGCCCTGGATGGGCTAGCCCTGAGAGCAAACAGGTTTACTCCTCTGTTTGAGTCCCCCTATGATGAATCCCGGCATAAGGCTGCTGCCAGCATTTGAGTATTTAAGATTCTCCTCTCTGTTATGAAAGACCTTAAAGGCTGTTTTGTAAAGTCTCTTGGAGGGGTATGAGGGGCATTCCTCTAATAGTTGGGAGATTTTTTTTTTTTTTCTAATGCGGGTACTGGCAGAGAGATAAAATGAAGGTAGAGATATGATCAGGGGTCAGACCAGTGTATTTGGTCATGGTTTCAGGCAAGCAGGAGAAGAAAGCTGGATTTTCAACTCCTTGAGTAATCTCTTTGACTTTTGTCACAATTGACGGCCCTAAGGGCAGCCTTTCCATTCCAGCCTTCTCCTTGCAGCCATCTGGGAACTCCTCTGCGTTGCATGGCTATCCCAGCCGGGGTCTGAAACTGCCAAGCACCAGCTGGGTTATAATCCTTAGCCTGGGCATAAAGCATGTTGGTGTGCACATGAGCTGCCATCCAGACACACTCCCTGTCTTCATAAGAAAGGGGAGAGGTCAAGGTGACACATGCCATGTCAGGTCAGGTCAAAGGACTGGGTGAGATATTGACGTTCTGTGTGATAGGCACTGGATTGGAAGCAAAGGAGTTCGAACATGTTTCTGTTTGAAATAGACCGGTGACATAAAAGGGATTATGGACAAGCATGAGGCCTTCCGGGAAGGCAACCTCCCAGAGAGAGCAGAAGAGTGGAGTGAGCTTGGTCAGGAGGAGCTGTTGAATGAGAACAGGTGTGAGGCAGAGAAGGCAGGGGGTGGCGGGAAGGGAGATTAGTAGGTTAAAGGTCAGTGCCAGGCATGTGGGGGATGGTCTCCTCAGAGGTCTGGCTGGATGGGGGGAGGGGCAGGGGCAGGGCGCTGTCACTAGAGGTGGGTCAGTGGCAGGTAAGACGTCTCACCTTCAGGAGGAAAAAAGCAACTCAAGGGTGGTCATTTGGCAAAAGAGGGATCAGACTCAGGAGAGTGGCAGGGGACCTGGCCAGCTGGACCAGGAGGAGGACCTGAATGGTGGAGCAGAGACCAACAAAGGCCGACAGGGAACCTTGGCCCGTGTTCCACTGGGCTGGAGGAGAATTTCAAGCTTCTTTTGAATCTGACGGTCAAGCATGCTTTGCTTTCCTCTGGCCAGCAGCAGCCATTGTACTTCATCCAGGACAATACTACAGCACAACATGAGACATTTTTTTTTTTTTTAAAGATTTATTTATTTCTTACGTACACAGAAGAGGGAGCCAGATCTCATTACAGATGGTTGTTAGCCACCATGTGGGTGCTGGGAATTGAACGCAGGACCTCTGGAAGAACAGCCAGTGCTCTTAACCTCTGAGCCATCTCTCCAGCCCCACAACATGAGACATTTTGACTTAAGAGAACCTTTTAGTCACAGGGTTGATAACTAGATGAGTAATAGTACCGAAGGTGAGCGGCTAGGCATTTTAAGAGGATTGCTGGCCGTGGCTGAGGAGCGAGAGGAGTAAGAAGGGAGGTTTTGTTCAGCAAGAAGCAGGACAAAAGGAAGGGACATCCCTGCAGCCCAGTGGCTCTGCTTGGTGAGGGACGATTCATGATGGAGAGTGGCAATACCGTCCCCGGGAAAACTCTCTACCCAGAGCTCTGCTTACAGGTTGGGGTAGTTACAGGACAGAGAGGGGAAGAGGAGAAAGGGACTGATTTTTCACCCCATGTTTGGCCATTGCTAAGGGTAGCTAAGGCATAAGGTGAGTGATAGATTAAAAAAAAAAACTGTCAGGGGATGTATATACATCAGTGGCAGCCATTACAGGGGGTCAAGATGGTGGGCGAGTGAGAGTCTAATAATAGAAATTATGTTAGTTTTGGAAGCCAGATCATTTTGGTTTGGGGAATTGTTTAACCAAAATGGGGAAGCTTTTTTTAAATATTTAACCAAATAGGGTGGCCAAGGCAAACACTGCAGCTCATGGGCATGTTACTCCAGTGCCCACCTCCTGGATGACCTTCCTCCTGGACGACCTTCCTCCTGTGTGACCTTTCTCCTGTGCTTTTCTAGCTCTTCTTATAAACATACCTGGCACACGGGGTTTAGGGCCTACCCTATCCTCCTATGACCTCATCAGCCACGATAACACCCACAAAGACCATAAAGTCACACTCATGGGTTCTGGGTGGACGTGCATTTGGAGGGACATGAGTCAACTCTGAACAGTGGGGTACAGTCAAGAATCCAAGGGTCCCTGGCTCTAGTCCTGACTGCTACCTTATCCCCTTTAAAAAAAAAAAAAAAAACAAAACAAAACACTAATCTTGGGTTGGGCCCAGTTAGGGCAAAGCCCATTACAACCGTTTTCAGACTAAATTTATAACCTTTCTCTACAATCCTGACCTTTTTCCCTTTGAATACTAAGGACTGAACTTAGGACCTAGCATTTAGCAGGCAAGTGATCTACCTCTAAACTAAATCCCCAGGCCTTCTCAGTTTTCACTTGAAGACAAAGTCTCACTACAATACCCAGGCTGGCCTTGAACTTACTCCATTGTCCAGGCAAATCTTGACCTGCAGTCTCCCTGTCTCTGCCTTCCAAGCAGTCTGGATTACAGGCCTGGTCAATAACTTCTTCCAACACCATTTTCTCTGCATTTTACATGATTTTTTTTTCCCCTCCAAAAAGCTGGAAAACTTAGGGCTTGCCTATTCTTCCTCATTCTCCTTTTCTACCTCTCAGATCTCATCAGCCAGATGTGTTTCTGGCCTCTGCAACAGCATCCCTTAGAACCACAACTCTAGAACTTATTGCCCAAACTAGGCCACTCTTGGGAATAAGAGAATGACCTCTTAATCACTTCGGGACAGAAAGGATAAACTGAGTGTCCTGAGAAAACCAGGACATAGGTCACCATAATCTTAGCCACTCTTGGCTTTTTATTCCCCATCACCTCCCTACATCTCCATAGATGGAAACCCCTACACACACACACACACACACACACACACACACACACACACACACACACACACCTCTAGCCATCAAAATTGTAGCCAATATCCAGTTTCCAGTGCCAGGCACATGATGCATCTTCCATGAAGCTTCTCTGACCTCTAGTAGGGAGATGAGCCCTGACACTCCACCCTGTCTATTCCCCTACTCTTGACACGTTTCACTCTGTAGCATGGTTCAGGTATGCCTTACTACTCCTGGGACATGCTCAGCTCCTTAAGGACATACACTGAGATGACAAGAAATATTCCTAAGAATTTATTTGGGAAAGAGTTTCACATTCCTTTATAATAGCCTTATACTATTGTAGGCATCCATGGTTTGTAGAGGAAAAACCATGCTGTAACTCAGGTTTGGAGGCTCTGGGTAGATTATGGAGAAACAAGACAGAAGGGCCATATTTAATTCTTCCAAAGTCTCCATTACAAAAGGTAATTAGGAGGCCACCTCTCTTAGGATAACATGGAGTTACAAAACTGAGGACCTGGATGAGACCTAGAATATAATCTACTCTCTATATCCCAACTTATAGGCCAGCAAAAGAGATCCAAAAAGTCTTGGAGTACAAAAGAGGTTGTTGGTACCAAACTTCAGGTCAGGATTCCAACTCCTTCATATGCTCACTCTTCTGTTTTGTTTTGTAGTATTTTGGTTTTGTTTCTTGTTTTGCTTTGTTTTAATCAAGATCTTAATTTATAGCCCAAGTTAGCCTTGAATTCACTATGTAATCCAGGGTGGCTTCAAACTTGCTGTGATCCTCCTGCCTCAGTTTCCCAAGTGCTGAAATTATAGACGTGAGCCACTCCCATCTGATCAATATTCTCACCTCTGTAATAAACTCTGAGGCTGATAAGATGCCTTTATTGCCGACATTAGTCATATCTCAGATATGTGCTCTCAAAATCAGTAGTTACCTATTCCCAGCTCTGGCCAACTTCACCTGACACAGCACAGTGGAGGGCAGCCATGTTGGCTGACCTCCCCCAGATGGTTTACAGAGGCTTCCCACCATGAATCAGACAATCAGTAATTACAATCCTCCAGGCAGCATAGGTACCCCATTTCCAGTGTCTCAGATAGACAACTGAGCAAAGAAGGGTGTGCTTTAGGAAAATGAAGATGGAATGGCAGAAAAGTCAGAAGCACATGGTTTGCAGACACACCAGGGTTAAGTAAAGAAATTCCTCTGCTTCCAAAAGCTGCCGTTGTGAGGGACCATCCCCTGGTGATCAGGAACATCAACCCCTACAACTGTCCCTGGTACCCGCTGCTGGTAGCATCTATTTGTATGTAGCGTGTCTCTCCCTACTTCCAGCTGCTGGTGGAAGACCATTGCAGAGCAGTGGTGAAGCCGCAGGAGAATATCACACAAAGGAACCCTATGCGACATCCTGACACAGCAGGGCTGAGTGAGCACCAGAGACTGTCAGGTGACGGAGAAGAAGGGTTAACCATGGGTAACCATACCTATAGCTCCTTCAGAAACATAGCACTGAAGAGTGTAGGGGTGCGTACCTGTAATCCTAGCACTCAGGAGGGTGAAGCAAGGGGATTGCTATGAGTCTAAGGCTCATAGGTAAATGTAGTGAGTAAATATAGTGGAATAAATATAGTGAGTTCCATGCCAGCATGAATTACAGTGCGATCCTATCTCAAAACAAAGGAAAGAAAGGAAGAAAAAAGGGTGGTGGTGGAGAGATGGCTCGGGGGGTTAAGAGTGTGAGGATCCTCAATTCCCAACACCCACACTCCAGCTCCAAGGAGTGGCACTCTCTTCTGCTCTTCATGTGCATGCCCACGCACACGCGTGCTCCAATTAGCTGTTCCTCTGACTCTCAGTAAACCTTGTTTACTTGCATACAAAGTAAAAGAAAAGAGAGATAGAAGGGGGTGAGAGGAACAGAAGGAGAGAGAAAGGATAGTGCTAGGAAGACTCTATAAGGAGTCCTGGCCTTAAGGCTTCCCAAATGACCCACTGTGCTACAGGATGGATCTAATATCTGTGCACAATGGACTGTGCTTGAACCAACTGGATGGTACATTTCCCCTTGGCTAAAGCTCCAGCTACACATGAACTGTGAAGTTCTAATTCGGCTTTGTGAATTACACAGGTCCCATTGATGTAATAAATACATTCTCTAAAATGTAACCCAAGTTCACCCAGTTGGTCTGAGAAGCAGAACGCTACTGCAGCATTCCCCTGGAAATTGCCTACAAAGGACCATTTATCAAAACTCACGGCAGATCGTGAACACAGACAGCGTTTTTAGTCTGTTTCTTAAAACTAACCAACATTTATATTATACAGTCCATTTGGAAGGCAGTCTGGCAGTATCCGCTAACACTGAACATGTGTATAACCCATTTCTCTGCTCCTAATATGAACCCACCAGAAATGCACACTTGATTCATTAAGGGACATGTACATAGTACTCAAGACACCGTGCACCTGCTTAGGTGTAAGAATACTACCTCTTACCCATTGAGACAGGTAGAGGTGCTGAAAACGTCTTTCAGCACTGCTAGGTGTCCCTTTGTCCTTTAATCCACCATTTGTCCCAACAAAGCAGCCTTCCCACTTAGTCCCTAGGTCTCTCTACTCCCACAAGTAGGTGGGTGGGAGACACTAAATAATGGCAGCTTACATAACCTTTGATAACTTTCAAGCCCTTTCGCATCTCTTATCTCCTTCCCGCCTAAGGATTGTTATTAAAGAGTAAGATGGAGACATTCAAGACATTCAAATAAGTAGATTGAATCCATGTGTATCTCCAACCAAGGAAGGTTAGCTAAGGGTGACACTATCAGCAAGAAGAGAAGTGTGACACAGGACTCTGTCCTTGACCAGTTTAATCAACTATTGGAAAGCATCATGGACCTCACACTCGCCTTCCTCTTAGTAGATACAATGCTTCTTGGGATGTTAAAAGTCTTTAAATATTTAAAGATGTCCAGACTAAATAAACAGCTTGGTTAGTAAAGGGCTTGTCTTGCAAGCATGAAATCCTGGATTTGATCCCCAGAAACCATGTGAAAATTCCAGGCTAGTGGTGTGTGCTTTTAACCCCAGTGGTAGGGAGGCTGAGACAGGGAGCTCCCTGGAGTTCTCAGGCTAGCCAGTCTAAAATAATCAGTGAGCTCCAGGCTCAAGAGAGACCCTGCCTCAAAAAGGTGGATAACACCTGAAGAGCAATACCCAGAGTTGTCCTCCACTTACACAGGCACACACATCCACACGCATGAACAGGCACAAATACGCATCTATTTAAAAGCCTAATAAATACTTCTTGAATGTATAAGACATTCTCCTTAAATCCTAAACGTAAGAATATGTTATGCAGGGCAAAGTGCTTCTGGACTGGTGGGCTTTCATATGCCACTATCATTCTAAGTATGTAAGGTCCAGCCCCCCGATACTCTTCAGCTAAGTGAATGCTGATCCCCCTTCCAATTCCATACAGAAGTTGACTCCTCTAGGAAGCCACCTCAACCTCCAAGGTTTGCTACTAGTAGCTCAAACAAACACCCTGGAATCATCCCTCAGTCTCAAGTCATTCACACAAAACACTCTCCCCATCTACCAAGAAGCAAGACAGATTCACCACAACATAATACCTCCCAGGACTGGAAAGGTCTCTACGGAGCAAAGTGTTTGCCCTGAAAGCATGGGGACCTGAGTTTAGATGCCCAGCACCCATGTCAAGAGCTGAGTGTGCCCACAAGCCTAGCATGGGAGCTAGGGGCTGAAACAGGAGGATCACAAGAGTTTGTTGGCCAGCCTAGCCAATCAGTGAGCTTCAGGATTAGTGAGAGACTCTGCCTCAAAAAACCAAAGAAAATGGTGATAGAAGAGAAGATCTGATAACCTCTGACCTCCAGATACACATACCTGAGCATATGCACCCTGCCACGCACACACAGTACACTCTTGTATATACTACACAAGCACACACACAATAAGTAAATAAAGCCTCTCATTATACAACACAATTGCATTTCTTGATTCATACACTATTTAATTGGAGTGTTTATTTTTATTGTTTGTTGCCTGCTCCCCCCCAACACACCAATAAAATGTTATCTTCTTGCGGAAAAGATCCTTTGTTTTTTTTCACTGACATTTTCTAAAATCTATACACTGTAGGAACCTAACAAGTGTTTATTTTTAATGAATGGGTGAGTAAGTGAGAAAGAACTAGGGGCTCCGTTGTCATGCTCTCCTGTGACTTGTATTCTCCAATCCTAAGATTTGCCCAAGTATAATTGACTGAGGTTAGTCTTTGTATAAAAACGTATCTTTTAATTACACATTTGCCTATGCATAAATCCAAGCTGTCATGTAATGGTTTACCAGCCTAGCCATTTCACTAGACTGCGAACCACAAAGGCTCTGTTGCTGGTCAGCCTAGCTGGCTGCTATTCCTGGCACCTGGGCCAATGCCCTGCCCGTGCAGTGAAATAGCACGTTTATGGAGGGCCAAACCCTCTTCTCTTTTCAACACACCAGTTCATTTAATCTTCACAACAGCCCAATGAGGTGGGTCAGATAAGGAACCGGAAGTTCCGCGAAGTGAAGAAATCTACAGAATGAATAGTACATGGTTAAGGGTGTAACTTAGATCCTGACCTAGGAAATCTGGATCCAGAGGTCAAGTTCCAAGATCCTACATTGATTGCCTTCACTAGACAACCAATAAAAAATGTTTGATGACTGAATCAATGCCATATAGCCCAAAAAAGGGGGGCGTTCATTGTTGCACTACACAAGTGAGGTGTCCAGAGAAGAGAAGCTGTACCCAGAGCTGGTACAGATCAATTCCATTAGGATGATTTCTTCTCTAAAGGAGATGAGTGGGTTGACATGAGCCTAAACACTTAAGTGGCAAAGACAAATTGTCCGGAAGTTACGAAGCACTCAGTGTAACTTTTGGCTTTTGAAGGGTGGTGTGGGAATTCAGGCCCTCTTTTCAAATCTAGTGATTCCTTGGAGAAGTAAACAGCTCTGCAGCTTCGGGGTTCCTAGATACAGATGAGCATTGGATGTGAGCCACACGAAGAGGGATATCAGCTCACTGTGTAGGGGAACCCAGAGAAACATTCAAAACTTTGGAGGGGTCCGCCAAAGACAAATGGATGAGCTAAGTGTGGTCTGTACATCCCAAGGAAGGTGACTCAGCCTTAGAAAGGAAAGACGACACTCTGGGGCATATTACAACATGGAAGAACCCTGAGGGCATCATGATAAGTAAAATCAGGAATTCAAAAAAGATCAAATGGGGCAGGAAAGATGGCTAAACGGGTAGAGGGACTGGCTACACAAATTTAGCAATCTGAGTTCAGTTCCAGGCACCCATGTGGAAACAGAAGAACCAATTCCACAAAATTTCCCTCAGACCTTCACATGTCGGCCCTGGCACATGTACCCCCATAGCCACATAATTGTAATTAATTACATTTTTTGTTTGGTTTTTCAAAACAGGGCTTCTCCGTGTAGTTAATTACATTTTTAAGAAAGAACAAATGATATATGACTCTACTTATATGAGATACCTAGAAGAGTCGGAGTCACAGACATGGAAACAACTGTGGTTCTCGACTCTACTTATATGAGATACCTAGAAGAGTCGGAGTCACAGACATGGAAACAACTGTGGTTCTCGGAGCCTGAGAGCGAGGAGAAATGGGCATCTGTTGTTCGGTGAACAGAGTTTGAGTTTGATGTGATGGAAATGTTCTGGAGATAACAGATGGGAACGGTTGCATCATAACGTGAATATACTTAGTGCCATTACAATACACTTAAAAATGCAAAAGTAATAGATGTGCTTTTTTATAGCCAAAAATTAGATCATATTAGACTAAGACAAGACAGTTGTGAGTTCACAGCCACCCTGGGTTATAGAGAAAGACTCTGTCAAAGAGTCATCAATACCATCATCATCACCACCATCGTCACCACAGTCCAGATACTCATTTCTCTTGTTAAACGCATGGCTGGCCTTGCCTTCTAGTACCATCTATAAATCTGGAGCACAACCCAGGTCTGTGGAAACTGAAGTCTTCCCAGAACACACACCAAAACAGGCTGCTGAGTACAGATGTCTACAGCCTCGCTCTGTATGTGTGTTACTGGTCACCAAAAAGGTTTGTGTACACTATCCAGAATGAAGTAACCATCTTAGGCAATGCCCAAGAGTGGTTCATTCATTTGACAAATAGTATTTGAGCACTCTCAAAGTGTAGGGCCTGAGCTGAGTTAGGGTGAGGATTACCAAGCCTCTATGTCTTGGGCATCAGCTTAGACAAATTTCAATGTCATCTGTTTCCAATCCCCCTGAACGTCAAGGCTATCTTTAAAGAGAACTAAGTAGGGGGTTGAAAAGATGGGTCAGTAGTTAAAAGTATTAGCTGTTCTTCTAGAGGATCCAAGTTTAATTTCCAGAACCCACACAGAAACTCACAACTGACTGTAACTCCAGTTACATCCCATACCCTCTTCTGGCCTCTGTGAGCACCAGACACAGGAACACAAGTGATGCATAAACATACATGTAGGCAAACACCCAGACACATGAAATAAAATAAAACATAATTTAAAAAATAAGTAGGTAGCTGCAGGCTGCAGGGAGCTTCTGTTGTGTGTACTAAACAAGGGTAGTTATGAGTGAGGGGCTCCCTTCATGCGGTCCAGCTCTGTCTTTGCTGTGCATAACTTGGATGGAGGATTGAGAGAGCCACCAGTACCAATATGGTAGTCCAGCCTGGCCACCCAGATCCAGGTGAGAACTTGCCTGGAGGCAGGTGGAGCATTTAGATGCACTGGAACCCAGGAGACAAATCCTCCCTGAGGCTCTGGGCAGTGAAGGAACAAGAACCCAGCTGGGTTCAGAGGTTTTATCTCTCAGCTTAAGTCTGGCTGGGAGTACCCAGCACAGCCCACCAAAGCTCTGAAAAGGGTCCTGCTGGCCTGTCCATCAAACGTTCACACACCCAGGAGGCTGATGTTTCTCTAGGGAGGAATTAGCTACCCACCCACAATTATCTCCCATGAACTTGCTCTTGTTGCTTGATCAGCAAGAGGGTGGGTTCTGCTCTCCAGCCAGAGACAGATATGTGAAGCAAGATGTGGCAGGTGCATCAGGATAAGCAGGGAGGGGCTGGTGGGTGGAACACACCCATTGCAGAGCTGGGAGTGGGGGGAATAGCCTAGAAGGGGAAAAGGAAGAGGTAAGGTTTATTTCTTAGATGTGCTTTGATTAGTGTGCATGTTAACCTTGTGACTTTGGCTTAAAGGACATAGAGCTAGTTGCCTCTCACCGTGGCTAACTGAAGGCAGTGAGTGGTGGCAACAGGACTTGCTCTTAATATGTCTCCAGGAGCTTTAGCCCCCTGCAACTACTCATCTATAGCATCTCTGAGGAAACAAGGTGGGGTGGAAATAGGGCAGTGAGTGCTGCCTCAGATTCATGAGACGCTCAAGCCTTGGACAAGTGCCTCCATCTCTCTGGACCACATTCCTGTCCGAGGTCTCTGGTCATACTCATAGCACCCCACCACCACCCTGCCACTACCAAAGCTACGGATGTCTCAAATCTACTACAGCATGCAGTCCTAGACTGAACTCACCTCAGAGGGCCAGTTGGGCCAATCAGATGCCCTCCTCTGGCATCAGGCCTTTGAAAAGACACAAGGCTAGCATCCAATCCTGCACAATCCCTGTCTCTACAAATAATGGCCAGGAATATCAATGGTATTCACCTCTGGTCAGACTGGACTCCAAAAGGACAAAGGGTGATGCCCCTGTCTAGTTCTGGGGTCTCCTTCCTTGCCATGTTTTGGTATAGAAACATGGCTCATTGCTGGCAGCCATCATCTGAACCAACATTTTTTTTTTGGTTTTTCGAGACAGGGTTTCTCTGTGTAGCTTTGTGCCTATCCTGGAACTCACTTGGTAGCCCAGGCTGGCCTCGAACTCACAGAGATCCACCTGGCTCTGCCTCCCGAGTGCTGGGATTAAAGGCGTGCGCCACCACCGCCCGGCCATTTTTTTAATATTTAACTCTAAGCCTATGCTGGACAAACACATCATAGGAGTAACTGCATAGACCTGCCCTCTTCAGAATGAGAGCTCTCCTTCCAGAGGTTTGGTGGTATTTTCATCCTCTGTGGTTTATTAGATCTGCCCCACCCCCACCTGACACCATCCAGGGAGCTAGAACTTCCTGGATTTAGAGGCTTGGAATTTTTGTGAATCACCTCCTCTCTGAGTGACTGCTTGAGTGACATACAGGAAGAAGAGTCTTTGCTTACTTCATGCTCTGAATTCCCTTCCTTCTGATTTTGCTGTCTGAGCAGCAGAGGAGATCAGTGGTCCTGTGCAGCAGTTATATAGGTAATATAGGTACACATCCTGGCTTATGGAGGCTGTTAACGGTCATTTATGCCACTGGGATAGCCTTGCCTCAAACCCCCAACCCTCACAGCAGGTCCTGTCTGCTGCATCCTTGTAGGATTATTCACTTACAGACTGTTCAGTTCATTCTGCGGCAGCAGGAGGAAGGCTTCCCACTGCACCGAAGGCACAGCTCAGCAAGAAGGAAGCTGTTCTTCACTTTCTGCCTTTTAACCACTTGCTGGACTTGAAGCCAGAGCTTCAAACATCACTGAACATCAGAGAGAAGGGTAGGGGGGAGAGAGGGAGGGTGGAAGGAAAGAAGGGAGGGAGGGAAGGAGGGAGAGAGGGAGGGAGTGGGGGAAAGGAGAGGGGAGAGTGAGAGAAGAAAGGGGAAGGCAAAGAAAGGGAAAGGAAATGCCAGCAGTGACTTCTTTCACCTTGGGGAGCCCTTCAGGTGTGAACCCTTCCTCTGGCTGTCTTATGAACAATTCCACAGTATTAGTCTGGTGTGGAGAGAAGGCAGGAGAATCCAGTGGTGGACACTGGTCACCAGCCCTTGGGGGGGGGCACAAAACAAAACAAAAAAAAACCCAAAAAACAAAAACGCCTGTCCTGCTGAGGAGGCCTGAAAGGAGTCTCTGAGACGATGTCTGCTCCCAAATCCCTGAAATAGGACAACGACTAAGGACTCAAAGGATAACCCATGATCACCTGAGAGGAACCACCGCCGGAGTGTGGGCCCGTTCAGCTGGAGTTGAGTCTCCTACATCCCTAAACTGAATCTTTGCAATGTGCTGGTTGGTAGGCCATAAAGAAGTGGAAAATTTATGGGCAAGCTCTGGGCCAGCCTTGGCTAAATGAATCTTGGGACCTCCTTTCTATACTTCCAAATGTTGGGGCCTTGTGTAATTTTGCAGTGAAACTTGCCACCCCTTGCAAACTCAGTTCTGGATACTAAGTGGTAGGAGACAGGGTGGAGATAGTCAAGGTAATCTCAAACTAACTTTCTGAGAATGTTTGAAATTTTTAGCAATCTCCTCAAACAGAACTGTTTTTTATTATTACAGATGTGATAGACGAAACACTGTGGGCAGTCTAGAAAATGTTTATAAGAAAAAAGAACACGATGGAAAAAATCGTTGGTTGTTTTATTCTCAAGAAATAGGTCTATAAATGTTCTTTCTTCTGGCCTTTTATCTTAAAATATTTTTAATTGAACAGCACACACATAAACGTATGCACCTTTAAAAAAGTAGATATTTATTCCTAGAACTAAACTACCCATAATTCCAAGCCATTCTCCACCCACAAGACCAACCATTCTGGGGATACAGGCATAGTTCCTACCAGAATTTAAAATTGTATATAAAATTGTATATTGTCTTTTGTATGCTGTCTAGTATTCCATTCTATGGATAGACCACATTTCACTTGACTAGTAGCTAGGATGGATGCATTTTTCTATTTTCCTTTTTGTTTTCCCCGCTTGCTTCCACATCCCAGGCCCTAGAAATGCCATGAGAAAGAGATGAACATCAGGCTTTCCCTCACAGAGGCCACAGTCCAGTGAGGGAGCCAGGCATTAAACAGCCTAGCATATGGCAGACAGTGATGGCGCACACCTTTAATCCCAACACTCAGGAGGCAGAGGCAGGCAGATCTCTGTGAGTTTGAAGCCAGCCTGGTCTACAGAGCTAGATACAGGACAGCCAAAGCTACACAGAGAAACCCTGTCTTGAAAAACCAAACCAAACCAAACCAACAACAGAACAGCCTAGCACAGAGATGCTTAATATATGGTTACAGTTTCTCATTACCACAAACAGCACACCAGTAAACACCTTGGCTGTCTCTACCTGTGTGCTCTATTTTAAATTTCTACTGGAGTGTATCACGTGCTTGAGGAAGTCCAAATTATCCTCTCCATTCTGTCTTAAAATTAAACCTTCTGTAACCCAGATTGTCCTGAAACTCTATAGACCAGGCCAACCTCAAACTATTGATCCTCTTGCCTCAGCCTCTCACATTTGCTGTCCCAACATGCACTGTGATTCCAAGCATGTGCCACCACGTGGATTCTGGGAATCAGACTCTTGTTTCTGCAAGGCAAGTGCTTTACCTCCTGAGCCTTCAGGATTAAGTTTTGAATTCACCACAGCTGGGATGTTTCCGGAAATTTTTAAGACTTGTGTTTGATCGACCCGATTGTATTCTAGTCTTAGAACATTAAGCTGCTTTCACCACTGTACAGTGGGAACGTGTGTGCACATGTGGATTTGTAGTCTGCTCTTGTCTTACCAACTACCGAAACAAGAGAATGGGTAAATTCTGGTATTCACATAACGGGATCCTATAGGGCAATTTGAAAAACTAGAAAAGGTTGAATTTGGGAAATGAGATGCATAAAATTATCATGGTGAACTGGGAATGGTGGCACATGCCTTTAATCCCAGCACTGGGGAGGCAGAGGCAAGCTGATCTCTGTAAATTTGAGGCCAGCCTGGTCTACATAGTGAGTTCCAGGACAAGCCAGAGTTATATATTAAGACCCTGTCTCAAAAAAAAAAAAAAAAGCCATGGAGAATATCATTTACATCAATCTTAAAATACGGAAAACAATATGTAATGTCATTTATGAATAGTATATAGGTTAGAAAAACTGAAAGGAAATTCATGCAGGTGGCAAAAGTCACAGCCAGTGTAGAAGGCAGATTTGTCATGAAGCTTACGAAGCTAAGTTCGGGTCCTTCACCTTCCTGACATCTTTCAGGGCCCTGTGCTCAAAATTCAATGTCTTAATTTTGTATTCTTTTTTTCTTAAAAGACAATCTCTCTGTCAAATTCTGCTGGCTTCCGTCTACCTGTAAGTGAATGGGGGGACAAGGGCGAAGACAGGGAACAGAGAAGAGGTAGAGACGGAGGACAGAGGAGGGAGAGGAAGAAGGACCAGGCAGGGGAAGAGAGCAAAGCACACAGTAGTTCCTAGATTTTATACAGTTACATAAAAGTGTGCAAGTGTGTGTGTGTGTGTGTGTGTGTGTGTGTGTGTGTGTGTGTCTGGGGTTGATAGAGGGAAGGATAGCCCACTAAGGAAGTTCTGTTACTTTTCAGTGTTTGCCCTGGGGTCACTGGCCAGCTTCCAGGCACTTGTGCCTGAATATGTGTTTACTGTAAACTGGAGGGTGGGGCAGACGGTATTCTAGCCAATTCACACTCGAGTGCCTTGAGCAGCCGGAGGCCTGAAAGAAGGGAAGTCACCTGACAGGACAGTGCCCCGAGAGCTACATTACAACTTCCAGGCATCTCTCCTGCCCACAGGCCTTTCCCATACAGAGCCCAGACCCACCAGAACTTGCCTGAGAGTTGTATTTGCTTTGTCTGATCCATGTGAGAGATTGCTCCTCAGTGGAGAGCTAGCTAGTCAGCTCCAGATGCTGTCAAGGAGGATGGCTGAGGTACCAACCTGGAACCTGGTTCTACTCTGGTTCTTTGACCATCCAAATCTCACTTCTACTCAAAACCTATTTCTAAACAATAACTGAGGCCGGGTATGGTGGTGAGTACATAACCGTAATCCCAGTACTGGGAAGGCTGAGGCAGGAGGATCACAAATTACAGGCCAGTCTGGGCTATATAGGGAAACTTTGTGTCAAAAAAGAACAAAAGTAGAAGCTAACTGGAACACAACACGTAAATGACAGCTCAGCTATTCCAACAACTTCGGCAGAATATCCAGGACAACATGAGACTTCCTTCCTCAGCACTGGGCCCTGCACAACACCTCATTCCACGGTTGAGTCAAGACCGATTTAGACAGAACCTTTCTTAGACACTGACTTGGGTTCCAGTTACAAAGCATCTTAAGTGGCGCCGGGGCATAAGTTCTTACAGCTAAAATGAACACAGCGCCTTAAAGACTGTTTCGTTGTTGCTGTTGTTTGTTTTTGTTTGTTTAGAAAGCCCTGTCCTTGGCTGGCAAGATGGATAATGGTGTCTGCTGCTGATCCTGATGACCTGAGATAGATCCCAGATCACACGTGTGGTGAAAGATGAGAGCGGGCTGACTCCCACACCTTGTCCTCTGATCTCTTCTCATGTACCATGGCATGCACATGTCACACACATACATATAACACACCACACACACATATCATACAGACACACACACACATATCATACTACATACACAAACACACACATATCACACTACACAAATGCACATACACATATGTAACACACTATACAGACACACACATATCACACTACACACACACATATCACACTACACACACACATATCACACTACACATGCACACACCATAGATATATATATATATGGGAAGAGGAAACCCCTGCCCATAATTGGGGCTTTTGTGGCAGAACCTATAAGTTTCAAAGTTTATAAGCTACATTGCTAGATACACCTCTAAAAAGGTGTCAGCTCACACCTACAAGTCAGGACGTGAGTGTCTGCTTCCTCCAGCCTAAGCTAACAGTAAGTGTTTGAGCGGTATAGTTAATATTTCCCTCTTTGATTTGCTAGTTACCTTTATGTAAACTGAGTTTTTGACCTGGACGTCTTTTGGTTGAATATATGTAGTTTACACTTCAGATTTGGTCTCTAGTGGAGACTTTCTTCTGCCAGTGGACAGTGGATGAGATGGCACACATCTGGAATTTGAACATTGAGGAGGGCAAAGCAGAAAGATCACAGATTCCGGGCCATTCTTGGCTACACTGCAGACCCTACCTGAGAAAAAGAAAAAATTTTCAAAAGAAAGTTTCAGCTGAAGAGATGGCCCGTGGGGAGAAACTTGCCACACAAGCATGAGGATCTGAGTTCCAAGTCCCAGAGTCTACACACAAGCCAGAGGCCACAGGGCGCTCAGCTGTAACCCCAGCTCTCCTCTGGTGGTCTGGAAGCTGTAGATGGGAGAATCCCCAGGAGGTCAGACCAGCTAACCTTGTGCAGGCAGTAGAAAGTGTAAGGGAGACCTTGTCTCAAACAAGGAAGAAGGTCAGGGCCAACGTTGATGGAGGGTCATCCTCCATGAACGTGTGTGCTATGACATGCATGTGACAGCGCTCACACACATCAATATACAATCACTAGTTGATTGATTGGTTGACAAGAAGCTTTTCCTGCAAAGACGACATAAATGTTCATCTATACCTTTCCCCTATACGTCTGTAGTTTATTTTAGGAAATTTAATTTTCCATGTCTGAAGGCTGAGCTAGCTCTTTCTGGGAGTCCTCCATTTCAGGAACAGACCACCTTTTCTTTTCTACTGACTTTAAATGGAACTTTCTATATTGAGTTAAGTCTATCTGGTGCTCATTATTTCTTTCCTTTTTCTTCTTTCTTTTTTTTTGGGGGGGCGAGTAGGGGGAAACTTTCAACATTAGTTGCATCGAACTTGTACACTCATTCTTCCAGAATCATTCTTGCGAGCTCTATCTTTCCTTACTTTCAATATTCCAAGTATGTTCCATCTCGTCAATTTTTTTCCCTTAAAACCAAATGTAGTCCAACCAAACTTAGACAGAGGAGGAGAACTGGAGAAAAGAGGAGAGGAGAGGAGGGGAGAGGAGGGGAGGGGAGAGGAGGGGAGAGAATGGGAGGGGAGGGGAGCCAAGGGGAGGGGAGGGGAGGGGATGAGGAACCATATCAGACTAAACAAGGTGCTAATGGAGACATATGAAACACAGCCAGATATGACATGTCTCCATGTGTTCCAAAACCCTGCCACCAAGACACAGATTAAACCCCTTCTGTGTGGAAGGGGACTGGAGAAAGGGGAGAGAGGGAAATGGAGTAGTATGGGTAGATCTGAAGAAAATGTGGCCCAAAACTGGGAGCAGTACAAAGACATACAAAGTATTGAAAGTGAACTAGAAATATTACCTTGGCTTTCACTTGTTCACTTAGAATTTTTACATTCATAAACACAGAAGTCGAAATGTCTCTAAGAATGCATGAAAGTCTTGGCCTAGTTCCTTATCTTGAGCTTCTAGAATTAAGTCTCAGAGAGATGAGTTTCTCTGCTGGTTGCCCTCTGGTAGTGTTTCTCCCCTAGCTGTCCAACCTTGGTGGCTTGTCCGACCCGGATGGCCCTCTTGAAGGAGGCCCTGACTCACCATCGCCCTTGATTCTTCCCATTCTTCAGTGTGCTCATCCATCACCTAATAACAGAGATGCTTTTAGTGCAACACATTGGGCAATTTTGTTGTACTTCAGAGAGTCCTTACACAAACCAGGCTATCTGGGGACATGGCTAGGCGGTGGAGTTGTGTGTGACCACTATGCTCATGGAATCTGTAATTATGCAGCACATGACTGTAGGTCTAATTTCTAGAAAGTTCTTGCTCCTACAACGTCAAATTTGATCTACAAGTATTTTCCTTTTTCAGACCTTTGTCTGCCTTTAAGAACCAGGCAAGACCTTGCTGATTTTCAGGTAGCCATATATCCCCTTCAGTGTTATCTCTTCCATCCAGATTCCTCTTGATTCCTTCAACTACCCCCTTGAGCACATATTTTAGGCTTTTTAACAACATAGTGTCTCTTGCTGGAAACTTTACAAAATAGCTTATCATTCCTTCAAAGGTAAAACATCGCTTTATAGAGTCCACCCCACTGATGCAATACACTGGAGACTCTCATTCCATAATCTAAATATTTTCATGCTTTAAATGAATGCATCTGAAGTTGAATGCATCTGGGTTGAATGAATCTGAGGCTGCATTTGTTTTGGGGGGTTAGTGAATGCCAGCTTTAGCTCCTCTTTGGCCTTGCCATTAGGCCCCATTCACATGTTCTACAGGGTGATTCCCATGGTGAGAGGATGGACTCCTGACTTACTGTGGTGAGGAAACCATTTGTAAAGAATCTTCAAAGCCAAGTATAAAGAAGGGGAAACCCCTTGGTGAAATCTTAAAGAATCTCGGTAGGAGAGTGGTGTTCACGGATGGAGGGAGTTTCAGGGCTCACAGAAGGAGGGGGCCTCTGTGACAATGAGGGGCAGGTGTATCTATCATCCAAGCTCATGTCTGCACTTACAAATCAGATAACCTTGCCTCTGTCAAGGCCCATCTTCTGGCTCCATCCAACCAATGCAGTATGTGTGCACAATGGCAAAGAACTCGTGACACTTGCCACCTGTGACTCATGCTCCTCAGGCCCTGGGAAGCCTGAGTCGGCTTCTTCCTCTCTACGCACACAGAGCTCTGACCATGTCTACCTCTTGAAGGGCCCTAGAAGGACAGGCCAAGATGCAGAGGGGGCAGCCACAAAATCTTTGACCTACAATCTGTCCTGCCTGCAAAATATACTAGGACAATGGTGGTACGGAACTTGTGAGAGTAGCCAACCAATGTCTGATTTGACTTCATGAGAAGAAACCCATACTGGACACTGCTTGGGTAACCAAGAACCAGAGACTAGATAGCCCAGGGACCTAAGGTAAAAACCAAACACTACTGGTCTAAAAGAATCAATAAAATGATTCCTAATGATATTCTGCTGTACTCATAGATCAGTGTCTTATCCAGTCACCCTCAGAGAGGCATCCACTGGCAGCAGATGAAAACAGATGCAGAGCCCCACAGCCAGATGTTATTCAGAGAGACAGTCTAAATGGGAGGTCTCCACTAAATTCCTTCCCTCAGAGCTCAGGGAATCTTGAGGAAGAGGAGGCAGAAAGAGTCAGGAGATGATGACAGATACCAAGAGAACAAGGTCCTTTGAATCAACTAAGCAAGGTGCATATAAACTCCCAGAGCCTGAAGCAGCAAGCAGGGGCCTACCCGGGTCTGCACCAGGTCCTCTGTGTATAACACTAAGCCATCAGTTTAGTTTTTTTATGGAACTCCTGACTGAGAATGAGTGGTCTCTGACTCTTGTGTCTGCTCTTGGGACTCTTTTCCTTCTGTTGGATTGCTATGTCCAACTCCAATATGATAGTTTTTACTTCATCTTATTATATTTTATTTTGTCATCTTTGGTTAGAAGCCTGTTCTTTTCTAATGAGAGACAGAAAGGGAGTGGATCCAGAGGGGAGGGGAGGGGAGGAGGAACTGGGAGGAGTAGAGGGAAAGGAAACTATCATCAGAATATATTGTATGAGAAAAGAATCTATTTTCAATAAAATGAAAAAAAAAAAGGTATGTGGGTCTGGGTAGGGGCTTCCTGGTCTTACCTGATCAGATCTCTCTTGCTAGCTCCAGATTAGAAAGATGAGGAAAATGAACAAGTCTTTGGCCTTGATTGAAATCCAAAAGGGGGGCACCTCTGGATTCTGTTGCCCTTAATCCTGGTACAGATCATAGAAAGCTAGGTCAAGAACCAAGTGTGGGCTTCCAAGGGAGAGAGGAATGGAGTGAGGGAAGAAAGGACAGGGGGAGAGGCCCTGAACACCAGGACCTTCCCAGGGGTTTCTTAGCTAGCTTTTTGTCATGCACCCAGCCCCCTCACTCCTGAAGGGCTTGTCTTCTGTAAGTCCTCTTAGGCTACAGAAAGGTATTTGTAGTACATTACACATATCCCCTTACGCTGCTATTCTTCTGGCAAAATTCAATCACCAGCAAAATACAAAACAGCCTGGTTTTTCTTAACGTTGGCCATGCAGTAAAGCGGAGGGGAGGTGCTGAAGGACTTTGTTGGGCTCCAGTGGCTGGGAAGTCAGTCCTTTGAAGCATGGACAACAGAGCCCAAGGCCATGGTTATAAAAATAGATGGGGGAGTGGCAGCATCCAGTGACATGGGCTCCCCATTACCCCATGACTCTCCCACACAAAGGATATGGCTGGAGAAAGATTGAGTGCCCCTTCCCTCGCTGTTCCCCACAGGACTTGGCTCAGCTCTGGGCAGGGGCAATGAAGGACCATCAGTGGCCCTCGACCTCCCCTGGACAAATGAGCAATCTGTTACCTAACTTTTCACTATCTAAGCATCTCAGACTCAGTTGTTTCCTCACAGTGGTTCCCAAGATGAAAAACTAACATCACCCCAAAAGGACCAAACCTGTAAGGCTCATTCCACAAACGAGGCTCATCTCACCTATTCCACAGCCTTACAAATCCAACAGGAATAAGCACAGCTTTTTGTAACTCTTCCCCCGAACCAATGAGGATGAGCAAAGCTCTTGAGAAAGCCACAGTCCAGCTGGGTTTGACTTTATGTTCCTCACTGAACCTCTGCATCCTGGGCTGGAAGGCTCCCCCGAACAGAGCATTTATAAACCATTCAGAGGTTTGAAATGTCCCCCTCCTCACCCCTTTAAGATGACTTAGCATGAAACACTTTGAGCAAACGTAATCCAAGAGAGAGCTGGGCCTCATAAGCACCAAGGACCTGAGTTCCAGCTCCAGAACCCACAGTAAAAGGCTGGACACAGTGTTGCACATGTGTAATCCTAGCACTGGGAAGGAGCAAACAGACAGATCCTCTGGGTGAGTTCCAGGCCAGTCTGGTCTTGAGAAGAAAAAGAAGATGGATAGCTAGAGATGTGCAATCCTAGCACTGGGAAGGAGCAAACAGGCAGATCCTCTGGGTGAGCTCCAGGCCAGTCTGGTCTTGAGAAGAAAAAGAAGATGGACAGTTAGGGATGGCAGCCAAAGTTATCCTCTGGCCACCATACACATACATATGTGCACCTGTACGCACTCAAACACCACACATACACATACACACACACACACACACACACACACACACACAGAGAGAGAGAGAGAGAGAGAGAGAGAGAGAGAGAGAGAGAGAGAGAGAGAGAGAGTCTCTGCATACCCAACCCAGATCCAGCGAATTCAGCTGGGGACTAAGTTTCTATCACATGTGCTTCATCTATTCAGCATTGTTTCCCCAGCAATGATTGTTTTAAAGCAAACAGAACACACCATGCCACCTTAACCCCAAAGTACCACCTCTTATTTTAAATGACACCTGCTTGCTCATGACCAGGTACTTCGTCACCTGCATGCTCCAACCCTCAAGGCTGCTGAACTGAGACAGGCTTGCCAACCCTAATCATTCACCACTCCAGGAACCCCAAACTCTTGTTTCACAGTCTTCTGGATCCCCCCTTTCTAGGATCCGGAACTCAGGGGCACTGTGTCTTAAGAGAGGCATAAGCTCAGAAGCCAGACAGGTTAGAATCAGTGCTCCACTGATTCCTAGTTCTGTGATCTTGAGGAAGATGCTTACTCCCTCTGCGCTTCAGAGAGTCATCATACAAAAGCCGAGTTATTCAATAGTGCTTACCTCAATCGGATACTGTAGGGACTAAATGTGTTAGGATGCAGTGGTACATCCAGACAATGGAACATTACTCAGCACTTAAAAGAGGTGAGCTATCAAGGCTTGAAAAGACACAGAGGAAACCTAAATACACACTGCTAAGCAAAAGAAGCGAATCTAAAAGGTCCACCTATTGTATGGTTTCAGTTGTGGAAAAGTCTAGACAATAAGGAAATAGAGTGGGTTCGGGGTAGCCATGATGTCACTTTGGTTTATCATCTGTAACAGAGGCAGCACTGGGGAGTGGGAAGTTGAGGTGGGGCACTATGGGATCTCTCAGAGCCTTCTGCTCCTCTTTACTGTGGTACAAAGTAGTCTATTCAGTTAACAATGGGAAGAACTTTGAACCCTACCTGGTACATAACATGTGCCATACACTGGTGCGTGCTTCTCTTTCCTTAGCGCGTTCGCCATTTCTCCTAACGGACTTGCCACAATGACCATGGCCTCGCTTATCTATTGCTGGGATAAAGTCCTTGACCAAAAACAACTTATAACTATAGAGCCTACTTAGAACTCCTAGGTCACACTCCATCTCTGAGGGAAGTCGGAACAGGAATTCAAGGCAGGAACCTGGAGGCAGGAACTGATACAGAAGCCATGGAGGAGTGCTGCTTACTGGCTTGCTCCCCATGGCTTGCTCGGTTTGTTTTCTTATACAGTCCAGGACTACAAGCCCAGGGATAGCATCACCCCGAGTGGGATGGGCCCACACACATCAATCATTAATCAAGAAAATGCCCCCACAGACTTGCCTACAGGCCAATTTGGTAGGGTCATTTTCTCAGTTGGGATTCTTTCTTCTCAAATGACTCTAGCCTGTATCATGTCGATGTAAAAGTAGCAGTACAGCACTGTAAGACTTTCATATGTAGTCTCAGATACAATCCATCATCTTTAAAGAGAGCAGTCTTGGGGGGCACAGAAGTCTTACAACAGAGCAAGAAAAGCATCAAGCTTCAGCAACCACTAGCCTTGTTTAAGACAGGGAGAAAGGAGAACCGAACTAAAGGGCTGAAGATGGGAGATTGGCTGAATCAGAGACAGCACATGTGTATGTTACTGTCCTAGAAAAAGGAGGCTGGCTCTGTAGCTCAGTGGAGAGTGCTTGCCCTGCATGCATAAGGCCTGGAGTGTGAGCCCTGGCAACACACATATACACACTGTCTGTCTGTCTGTCTCTGTGTCTCTCTGTCATTGATATAAAAACTGTTCAAACTGATTCATATGAAAGAGGAAAGCTAGGAGAAATGTGTAAAAATGAGGCTGTGTACTGTTATATTTTTGCTGTAGTATACTTGTTAAAAGACCAAAGTTGGGACTGGAGAGATAGCTTAGTGGTTAAGAGTCCTGACTGCTCTTCCAGAGGACCCAGGTTCAATTCTCAGCATCCACATAGCAACTCATTAACCGTCTGTAACTCCAGTTCCAGGGGACACACATGGCACAACACCAATTTGCATACAGTAAAAGATTTTTTAAAAGACCAAAGATGTGCATCAAAATATTGTCAGTTCTCAACGGGCATTATTTTGCTTTCTTTTTTTGTGTTTGCATAACATAATGAACATGTATTACTCCTCCATGAGAAAAGCCTTATTTAAAGGCAGGAGAGGCGGGAGACAGATCACACACACATTGCCATTCAGACACAAAAAACGTGTTAAAACAGCAAAATGTTAGCAGGAGGCTGCTGTTTTGCATTTCCTACTCTCAGAGTTCTGTTTTCACAAGATGATTCCGATAGGGACCCTGGGGTATGAGAGGCTTTGTGACTACACAGAGCTAGGGTTACTATCACCAATGACTGGAGGCCATAAGGGCCACAGAACAACAGAGCCCTTCTTACCCCTGTTGACTACAGAGCAACAGCTCCCAGGAGAAGAAACATGCCCAGGGACAGGGGTGCTCAGCAGCCACCCCCAGCAATCTGTGGAAGCAGGAAGCCAGCCATCAGCTGTGGTCCACAGAAGGCTGGGCCACTCCAGATTGGTCTCTTGGAGCATCTCTGGGCCTCAGTGGCCATCTGTTAGGGAAGGGTGAGCCCTGGAGGCAGACGACCATACACGATAGCATCCAGCTGGGCAGGCCTGATCTGTGTTGTGCCTACAACAAAACACACAGAAACAGCAAGAGGAGGTGGGGAGAGATAAGGCAATAGGGAGAGTTGCCAGCAAAGTGGTTTCCTGGGCAGAGCAGATGGGTTTGATGTGCACCCGAGAGGTTAACACAGCAGGACAATTCACAGCGCAGCAGATTTAGGAGTCATGGCCAAGGGTCTGTGTTTTACCCCTTGCCCATGGCCAAGGGTCTGTGTTTTACCCCTTGCCCGTTACTATAGGATCCAAGGCATGGTGTCTTCCCTCGACAGTGTCACCCTACGGTGAGAAGACCCTCTTACTCCAAGTAGGAAAGTGCTCAGCACCTCTGCTGGATGACCACAGCAGGATCAACTAGTTAGAGATGACCACATCGGGATCATCTAGATGAGAACAACAGGATCATCTAGTTAGAGCTGACCACGTAGGGATCATCTAGATGAGCACAGTGGGATCATCTAGTTTAGCGATAACCACATCGGGATCATCTAGTTAGGCTTTCCTGTTTGTATCCACTTGGATAAGACTGTCAGGATAGTAACTAACCTACCATTCACACTGGCTACTCCTGGATCTGTACGTGAAGAGATACTTTTCAGCTTAGTGATGTCACAGAGTGGGGCTGGGGGCTGCATCAGCTTCCTGTGCTTTGTCTGCATGTAGGAATTGACATTAGTCTGGACATGAGGGAAACCAGTTCTCTCACTTGGGAGCAGCCAGCTCTATCTGAGTGTGTCACCCGTGGCCAGTCCTCCCACAGGTCTATAGAGTCCAGCAGGACATTCACGTATCTGTCTATTGGCCTCAGAGTCAAATGGGCTTTTAGTCCTTTTCCTTCCAGAAGAAATAGAAGCCCAAAATGTACGTACCCTTTAAAGTGTTCCAAGTGAGTCTGGATAAGAGCACTTTCTGCTCTTGCCAAGGACCCCAGTTCTTTTCCCAGTATCCGGATGGATTGAGGCTTTGGATGTACTCCTGTGGGCCTAGGAGGGTCAAGCATCGGCAACAGAAGAACACGGTTTGATTTCAGAGAGTCTAAATCCAGAGTAGGTGATGGGAGTGATTCAAGTGACAGATTCTGAATCATCTGGCCATTCTAAGAGAGCACCCCCCCTCCTCCCACCCCCCTACCCCCCCTCCCCCACAATGCACTCTGAGCTGCTCTCTGAATATCTATCTGCCCCAGCCTAGGCTGGGAATGAGTCCTTTGCATGAGAATGCAGGAGACATTGAAATCCTACTCCATCCCAGAATGTTCTTGAGGCAAGCAGCAGGAGCTAGGTCTTTCATAAATGACTCTGGTGATGTTCATGTATGTTCTCACCTGAGGACATGATGGCAGATGGAAGAGAGAGGCTCACTGGGACCCCAGTTAACTTGAGAATCACCCATGCTGCTCTGACCTGTCACCTGCAGACCACTACTTAACCCCCAAAGCCCCAATCCAGATTTGCCGAGTATTTGCTCTCCAGTGACCTAAGTCCCTTTCATTTCATTCAAGCCTCAGAGTCCTGCCTTCTGTCACTGATGCTTCTGGGGCTGGACCAAGGCAAACACCTCACATCAACTGCTGGGTTAGACATGTACATGGAAAATAATTCTTTCTTTCTTTGTGTGTGTGCTTGCTAACATCGCGCTTACGTGCAAACTAGATGCCAGTGTTTTACGTTCGTGGTGGTTCCACTCTGCAAAAGTTATGGCTCCAGAGGGAGTGGCAGTTAAAACTCCTGTCTCAACACAGGGTTGCGAGAAAGCTCGAGGGTCCTGTCACCAGGAAGATAACCATGAATGGCGTGCTGAGTACACAGTCATTATCCTTGCGCTGTCACTATGACAGAACTAAATGAGCTCTTTGGCTGGCTGGCTGGCTGCTCTGAAAAGCAGGTCGGTCTCTACAGAGCAACACTCATAACTTCCGTGTGCAACTGTGCAATTAGGTCTAAGGAGTATATTGTTCAAACCCATATTTATCCACAAAAGAATTATAGTCCAAACAGTCATCACTAGAAACAGCAATTTGTATAGTCAATGCTTGTTTCTGTAAGTTAACAGGTGTGACACACAGTGTCATTATAAATAACACTACACACAAAGCACAAATAAACCCAAGCAGTATGTCAAAGCTGAAGGTCACATGACTTCTCCTCCTGGAAAAAGAACAAACACGTATACAAACAAAGACTTGTTTTCCATGTACATGTCTAACTCAGCAGTTGATGTAAGACGTTTGCCTTGGTCCAGCCTGCTGCCAATACCATGGCCACAGCGGGCCCATGAACGCCAGGAAGACCAGGAGCACCCAGCTCTTGGATCCTCGCTTTCCATGTCCTGCTCGGCTCTTTCCTGATGCCTAATCCCCAGCATCCACATAGAAACCGCCAGCAGCCCATCCCTGCAGCCCATCCCACCAACCCTACACTGGGATGTGGAGACAGCTGACTCCAGGGCTTCATGTGCCATCCAGGCCAGTTGAAAGGTTGGACTTCCAGTTCAGTGAGAGAACTTATCTCAAAAAATGAGGTGGAGGAGCCAGTGGGAATGACTCAGTGGGCCGACAACCTGAGTTTGACTCCTGGAACTTACATGATGTAAGGAGAGAACCAACTCCTTCTGACCTCCACATGCATGTTGTAGCATGCGCATGTGTGTGCACACACACATACACACACACACATACACACACACACACACACAAACACACACACACACACACACACATACACACACACACACACATAAAGAAATGTATGGGCAATTCTTCACCAGAATGAAAACACACAGAGGCAATATGGGTCAATTTCCTGTTTCTTCCCACCTTGCTAATAGCATCAGCCCTTGTGGTATGTACTAAGGAACCTTTCTTCATAGACCCCAGTTAGCTTGAGAATCACCCATGTTGTTCTGACCTGTCACCTGCAGGCCACTACTTAACCCCCAAAGCCCCAATCCAGATTTGCAGGAGCCTTTCTTCATCGGTAATAGCTAGACTTGACAGAAGTCTCATAGAGAAATCTGTAACTTTATTTAAAAAAAAATAACGATCACTTTATTGTAAAGAACTTTCAAATAAAAGTTAGCCAGATACAAGCCTACACATCTTAGTGAACTTCTACACAGTTAGAACAGCTGTTCTGAAGCTGTGCACCTTCACATTGGATTTTATTGTTATGCTCTTCTCCATCACACACACACACACACACACACACACACACACACACACACACACACACCACAGCTAACACTAGAAAAACAAATAGCTTTATATCTTCCTTCACAACTCATTAGTCCCTCCCCTGCATTCCATTCTTCCTCATCACCTAATGCTACCCTTTCTTGTTCTCCTTTCTACTTGTTATACTATGCCTATACATACATTTGTTTATATGTACGCATGTATACATTACAGGCTAGAATCCACATATGAGGAAGAACATGAAGGGTCTTTTTTTCAAGGAAAATTTCAAAAACAAAAATTTCACCTCTCTAACACAAAGTTAAGCCTGCAAAGCCTAGCTTAATAGTTCCGTCTTTGATGTGTAACTTAAATGACTTCTCATTCAAATATCCAAAAGCTGACCTAACAGTCTTGACCTTTGATTGTAATAAATTGTCATTGATTATTTCATATAAAAGGCTTTTATGTCTTTAAGTAGTTTTTCTTCTTAATAAATCAATAGTATTTGCATTTATCTTGTATGGCTACCCTGACAAATTACCACAAACTGGTGGGTTAAACAATGCAGCTGCTTGGGAGTGTAAGAATAGGATTCTGCTGGGTGGTGGTGCCACACGCCTTTAATCCCAGCACTGGAAAGCAGAGGCAGGCGGATCTCAGTGAGTTCAAGGCCAGTCTGGTCTACAGAGTGAGTTCCAGGACAACCAAGACTATTACACAGAGAAACCCTGTCTCAAAAGACAAAAAAAAAAAAAAAAAAAGGTAGTATTCCAAGTTCAAGACCCACCTTTGCTGCAGTGAGTTTGAGGCCATATTTCCCTTCTACCAGAGGTAAGGGAAATGACTTTGTTTGGTAGATGGGAACCAGTTTCTCAAGTTCCTGAGGAACACTGGCTTTTATCTAAGCACCAAAAATCCTCCTATCATCCAGGTTGAGCTCATTTCTGGATATTTGGACTGCCTTTTGGAGTTTGGGGAACTGGAGTTTCCTTTGGACCTGATCATGTGCATCAGTGTTTATAAAAGATGTCGGATTGGAAAGGAGGCTTTCATTAGTCCTGCTAAGCCCATCATTGTGAAATGATGTAGCCTTTAGAAATGAATATACCTGCTTGGGGGTCCTAGATCATTAGTGCTGACCAGTGAACAGGCACTTAATCTGGGAAGCCATACCACCTTCTAGGCAACATTACCCCTGAGATGAAGGGAGTAACCGAATATGCAGTGTCTGGAGGATGAGGAGAGAGCTCAACCCTTGCTACATTTCAGCCCTTCCTCCTCCATCTCCCAGGGACAGCCCTTCCTGCTCCATCATGGCATGGCATCATAAGCATGGCATGAACTGTATGAGCCTTTTTTTTTTTTTTTTTTAGCTTTACAAAGGTTGAAAACAGTTCATCAACATAAATTCATGTTCTTACAAGTGATGAAACAGACGAAGTTTGCCTTCCTATCATGCTTTCCTCCTAAGCTAGGAGAGCTGAGGACTTGGGTGAAGACTGACATTGGTTTCCAAGTCATTAGGCAGATTGAGTGGAAATTTGTGCGCAGAACATCTCTGGACATGGAGATCAAAGGGATGAAGAGGAGATGAAGAGGAGAAATACAAAGCATGTGACCTCGTAGACTTAAAAAAACACACAGGATGGGTAAGATGGCTCGGTGGGTAAAGGCACGTGCTGCTAAGTCTGATGACCTGAGTTTGAGCCCCAGGTTCCATGAGGTAGAGGGAACTGACTCCCACAAATTGTCATCAGATGCCACACACGGGATGGCTTCTGAGGAATGACACCTAAAATTGATCTCTGCTCTTCATGAAGAAGAAGTTACACACACACACACACACACACACACACTCGCACACGCACACGCACATGCACACCCACCCCTCCCCTCCCTACCATACAAAAGCTAAGGTGAAACACACCAGGACCTCATCAGATACATCAGGATTAGTGTGGGTGAGTCTCCGGCCCTGTCTCTCCTAGGACCCCACTGCAAGCCTTCTTGGGTGTGAAGTTCTATCCTTAGTAAGAAAACGGTTTCCTTCCAAAGCGGGAAGCTCCATCTTGTTTTTCTGTTTTCTTTTCTGGCTGCACTCTACCTACTTTATGGGATCGTCCTAATCAGGGGCCTCAGTTTCCCGCCTTTCTGGTAAGCAAAGCATGTTCAGAAGGCAAGTATGATTTTTTTTTTTTTATAAGTTTGATCTTCTTGGACAAGGCCCTCATTTTGCAGATAAGGAAACTGAGGTTCCCAGGAAGCCAAGGATATGGGTCGTCCCTGTGTCCTTGAAAGTGGCCAAGTCCACAATGGAGTTTTGTGGGCACTTGCTGGTTGATGGTATGAGGCTTAGGGTCAAACAAACAGCTGTAAGTGGCCTGTAAATTCAACGCCATCCCTAAGGAAGCATGGGGCCCCTTCTGGTTTCCATACACAGCTTTCAGAGGCAGGTTATCACTTCAAAAGAACTCCCAAGCACTGGCCAGTGTCTGTGTTCACCTGGCTTCACCTGCTAGACCTGTAGACTAGATCCCCCTCTCACAGCTGCCTGCTCCCTGGGCAGCTGGCTCTTCCAGTGAGCCAAGCCTGTCACTTGCTTCCAGCCCCAGCAAGATACTCAGGGGAGTCGAAGGCACTTCAAGGAACAGCTGGGCCTGGAGATAAGATGGGCCATGCCAGCAGCTGGGTGGGCCATTCTGTGGAAGGGTGGGGGAGACCTGGGTGAGGTTCAAGTTCCATGATGTTGACTAAGCTATTGGGGGAGAGTCCTCTCTCACCCCACTGTGGTGGGGCCGCCTAGGGTGGAGTGAGCTGAAAGAAGACTCTGTTCTAGCTCTCTGAGGTAGTAGCCAACCCTAGGAGGGACCCCAGTCCTGAGCTAGACCTTTAGAGCCCAGGTTGGATTGGGATCAGTATGCTCCATATGATAAAGGGTGGCTTGAGGCCCTGTTCTCTGAGAATGGGTCCCTGGGACCCTAAAGGACAGCAGTTTATTATCATTCTGTCTCCACCCAAACCCTAGGAGGCTCTCCAGAGACTGATAAATTCCTTCAGCACTCAAGCACATCATGTTTTCAAATAATTACATGTTTGTTCCTGTTAACATAAGTGCTTAATGATCGTACTTGGAAAATGCTGACAAGAGAAAATAATACTCTACAGTCTGCCTAAATCACACCAATCAAAATAACCTGTATTCTAGATTCGTTTAGTACATTATTTTTATGCTTTAAAAAATATTAGTAGTATATTAGTAGTCAGAATATAATTATATTCTACATTTTCTTACCTCATAATAACTCACAAGCTGTCATTGCTATAACAAACTTAGACACAATTTTCTTTTGAGATAGGGCCTCACTATGTAGATCAGGCTGTCCTCAGAGACAGAGCTGCATACCTCTGCCTCCAAAGTGCTAGGATTAAAGGCATGCACCTCCAGGCCTGGAAGAATAGACACAATCTTAACAGTCTTCCTTTGATTTGGAAGAAGTGACATATTCTGTCATTTCTATAGTGTTAGACTGTTTCAGTTTTACATGGTTACAAATAAGGTCATATTAACATACCATATTTTATAACTTCAATTACTTCCTTAGAGGAAATCTCCAAGGTGGAATTCATCTAATCTCCAAGGTGGAATTAATGCACATAAACATGTATAAGAACAAAATGTTTAATACCATGTTAGATATATCAAAATACCTTCCAGTTTTCCTGCTACAGTATGTATAATACATTCTCATTGTAAAATGTTAAAATATAGATACATAAAAATAATGGGAAATGATTAATAATCCTACCATTGAAAAATGATTAACTCTTTCATATAAAGTCATTCCTTGGATTCAAGTGGGCAGGTGTAGGGTGTGTGTGTGTGTACAATTGCGCTTGAATACGTGTGTGTGGGAGTCAGAGAAACAGGAGTCTTTCCAGATGACTCTCTACTTTATGTATCAAGGCAGGGTCTCTCACTTAAAGTCAGAGTTCACTATTTCAGCTAGTCTAAGTAGCCAGCTTCGGGTGTCCTGTTTTCCCCTCCTGTGTGCTGGGATTGTAGGCTGGTGAGCTCACATTTGCACAGGCTCTGGGGATCCAAACTCCAATCTTCACACTTGTGTAAGAAGCACTTCTCCAAGTTAAGCCACCTCTCAGCCCCTTGATTACGGTTTGAATCACTACAGAATGGCCCACTGTGTGCCCCTTCCCTCTAAGTTGTTGTTGGACTCTTTCTCAACCGCACCCCAACTTCCCACTGCTGCACTTGACACCAAATGCTAAAACAGCCCCTACATCCATGATGAATGTCTTAGTGACTGCTGCAGAATTACAGGCAGTTTTCTTGGGGTCTTCAAAGGAGCTGGTGTCCTGAAAGAAAAGCAGGGCTCACCCAGAGAAAGAGGCAGACAGAGTATTTAGGCAGGATGGTGAGAGAACAAGAGAGTGGGCATAAGGACTTGTCACCCCAGAAGGGAGGGGTGGGGGACTCAAAGGGTGCAGTTAGGGCCCTTGGGTTCAAATGTCAGAAATTGCATTTGAACGAAACTAAGACAAAGAAAAAAGAATCGAATTGAAGGTTAACTAGAAGTCGGGGGGGGGGGGGGTTGGCTTCAGTCCTGTTTGGATAGAGAATACAAATCCTGCTCCAGGAGCTCCCTCGTAGCCTCCCTGTCTGCACTCTTCTGACTGAACTCCCTTCACAGGCTGCCTCTCCTCGGTTAACAACAGACAACTGTCCCGCAGCTCCCTGTGGTCCCGATCCTGCTTCGTCCTGGCGCCATAGCAACATACATGCCAACCTGGACTAGCCACACTGGGCAATGTGGACACATCTCCAAGTGGCAGAACCCCTAAGAACCACAAGATGTAATGTGAGGAAATGGTTCTTCAAAGGAAAACTCCATGGCTGTCATGAAATGGAGGGTTGGATGCTGGGCAGACAAGCATCTGGTAATGCTCATCACCTCACAGAGCAAGATGGGGTCAAGATGGGATCATCACCTCACAGAGCAAGATGGGATTCTGAATAAGTCCCACAGTTGGTCACTTGAGAATGAATACAGGACTAGTGTGTTAGCATGGAGTCCAGGAGCACTGTATGGGGTCTTGCCCATAGCGCCATCTAGTGTTACATCATGGCATAGCAGAGAAACTGAGTGTAAAGCACCTAGATGGTGGCTCCCCATTCGGCTACAGAAAGGGTGGCAGGCTGAGAGGCAAGGGATCATTTCAGAGTCGTTTGATAGTAGTAGTGACATTTGGGAACGCAGAGCTAAGACGTGAAATCGGCTGTTGATAAGTGTAACTGGCACCCTGGAAGAAGGAAGAAACTCAGTCTATGGCTCTGGAATGGCACTAGCTGCCCTGAGCAAACACTGGGGGGATTAAATGCCCAATACTGCCTACACCCTAAAATCTGCCTCCCCGATACAGAGTCTCTGCTGTATAATCGGTCCCCGTCTCCTCATCTCCAGCATTTGACACAGCTCACAAGTGGGGATTAAATGCCACTCGGAACTGTCTGGTGGAGGAGGACTGCGACTTCCTCCTAGAGAGTCAGTTCCGTGAACTTACGGCGTATATGAAGTAGTGATTCGATGGCTCTAACTTAGAAATGTAACATGAAGACTCCTTACACTGGGTGTGGGGCCCAGCCAGAACACTCCTGGGTTTTAATTATATGACTTTATTATACCTTGGAGGAGAAGGAAATCAACAGCCAAATGTTGCAGAGACAGTGGTGTCTTCCTCCTTAGCGTCTCTTTCCCGAGGCTTTTTCCTGTATCCAGGCACTTCCACTCTACCTCCCGGCAGCCAAGTGCTCTCCCAATACTGCCTACACCCTAAAATCTGCCTCCCCGATACAGAGTCTCTGCTGTATAATCGGTCCCCGTCTCCTCATCTCCAGCATTTGACACAGCTCACTGTTGGCAAAAATTCCAGATACAAATCCATCCTGGACCTCTGCTTTAAAAATGATGTTTCAGGCCGGGCGGTGGTGGCGAACGCCTTTAATCCCAGCACTCGGGAGGCAGAGCCAGGCGGATCTCTGTGAGTTCGAGGCCGGCCTGGGCTACCAAGTGAGTTCCAGGAAAAGGCGCAAAGCTACACAGAGAAACCCTGTCTCGAAAAACAAAAAAACAAACAAACAAAAAAAATGATGTTTCATTCTAAACAACTCAAGTTCCACATTTTAGTCACTTTCTGTGTATTCATTTCTGTGTTTACTCTTTTTTTAATTATTACTATTGGATGTATGCACGATGGGGGAGGCGCTGTGCCAGTATGTGCATAGGACAGTATGCGGGTCACAGGACAACGTCGTGAAGTTGGCTCTTTTCTACTTTTATGTGGGCCCTGGGGGTGAAACTCAAGTTCCCAGGCTTGCCTGGCAAGCGCCTTTACCTGCTGAGCTATTGCACTGGCCCCTTTAGCTGTGTTTTAATTTTGTTTCTTCCAGTTAGAACAGGCCCACAGACGTTAGCACAGCCGACTCCACGATGGAAGTGCCATTTGAGCTGTGAAATTCAGCACACAGACAGCGCCACCTGCCCAAAATGAAAACAAAGACCTAATCCATCAAAGTCCATAGTTATGGGAAGGTCTCTAAATGTACTAAACTTGCTTTTTGGCTTCTGGAGTTCTGCTTCTGGCTAACAGTTCTTGTTAACTGAAGTATGTCAACCCAGCACATGGCTTTTTGTGCTTAAAAGCTCACCCTGAGAAAGGTGGGATCCCAAACACCCAGTGTAGTCACTGGCTGGCTAATAAAGAATTGATTAATTAATTCCGTGTCTGAGCAGTCTTCTCTGGTGAATACCCCACAACAAGAACCATGGTGAGAATTTCATAAGACACACTTCTTTGACAGGGAAGGATATAGAAAAGGTCTCATGTATCCCATAAGCCCAGGATGACTTTGAACTCCTGATCTTCTTGCCTCTGCCTCCTGAGCTCTGGGACCACAGGCATGCACTACGACATTAGCCTAATAAGACCTCTGAATCCTCCACAAAGATTAAAAAATGTTGGTCAAAATCCGTGTGCCCAAGCTCTAAATGTGAGCTACTTTGATTGTTTGCTAAAAACACATAAGGACGGCCACATGCTAAATTTTGTGATTCCATGAGGGGACAGATGTAAATAAACAGGACCTGGATCCCTCAGGAGGAGCAATGAGACCATAAGGAAGCTTCTTCTGAGTGTCACACTGTGCTGTGCACACTACATTAGGTCATGCATTACCCTTAGCTCTCTCTGGCGAGAATTCTAGTTTCATTTTGAAAAAAAAAAAAAATAGAATAAATAAGAACCCTGGGCACCAGCAAGATGCTCAGCAGGTTTGATCCCTGAAGCCCATGTAAAAGTGGAAGAAGAGATTCAACTCCATAAAATTGTCCTCTGATCTCCAGACATACAGCATGGCATGCCTGCCCCTTCCCATCACACACACACACACACACACACACACACACACACACACACACACACACAGAGTAATAAAATTTTAAAGTAAGGACCTTAGGTCTAGAAAGAACTTTGCTTATAAAATAAGACCCAAACCTCAAACCCAAACCAGCCTTCCCTCCTTTTGCCTACAAGCAAATAAACGAAGAACAATTATGGAACAACTTAATTTTCAGTAGAGAAAGAGACACTTCCTTTGAGGACATACCCTTGCTGGAGGCAGAGAAGGGCCATATTTTCCTTAGACTGGATCCAGGACATAGAGCTAAAACTTCCTAGCTTGGCCCTGATGGATCAAACACTAGAGACATTAGTGGCCAGGTCTTCTCAGTACAGAATTAGCATGTGGGAGCAGAAATGAGAGGGTGATTGGGGTGAATGACATGAAAAACTGTCCAGTGCAGCAGTGGACTTTCTTCCTAGGGAGTGCGTTCACTGTCCCTGAAAACTGTGTCCAGGTGTTGATTTGGCTGCCGTCCGCCCCTCAGAGGCATCTGATGTTGGTTCCCTTGCTGAGCCCAGGTGCAGAGACACAAACTCCAGTGACCTCTAGTGGCACATTCCTAGTCCCAGTGTAAGGCTCCAAGAGGACTTGGTGGCAACACACTAGAGAGGCAACGCTCAGAGTCAGTCATGATGGGGCTCTGAGCCCCAGCCCCCAGCCCCAGAACCCATCAAAGCATCTCAAAAGATGTCCATGTCACCAAAATCCACTTCCTGAGCCTAGAAGCCTCCCTCCCTCCGCCACACCCTCACCTTCCAGGCTTCCAGAAGAGTCTCTGAATGCCTTGTCTTGCTCTCCTCTTTGTTTCTAACCACATTAGTCACCTAATCAAACAGCCTCTCCAGGGATCTCTTTCTAAATACAGAGGGAGGCCAGCAAAACCTCAGCAGCCCTGGGAGTGCAAGAACAAATGCATGCAGGCCACAAAGTCCTGTCCATGCCAACCATGCCTGGGAAACAGGGCGCCTAGCCATTTCTGTCATCTGACAGAGAGACCACCTCGAGGCTTCCTTTCTGTCCAACTCTCCTCTCCACCTTGTACCATGGTGCATCACGACTTGGCCACGTCCAAACCTTCCGAAAGAGGAAGGCTGCACTACAGGGCTTGAGAGTGGACAAAAAGAAAGAACAAGGGTCTTGTTGGGGGATTCTACATGCAGGACAGGCCACAGGGTCAGAGGCAACGGAGAACCCTCTTGATATCTTAGGAATTATGTGAATCAGCTGGATAGTGAAGAGTTCTCTGGGACTGTGCAATAGTCAGTGATCCTCCCATCTCCAGGGGTTACCTTTCAAGACCCCTGGAGCCAGCCACACATATACATACATACATACATACATACTAATATATACTAGTGATTTTCCGAAGCATATACACCTATGATAAAGTTTAACTTATGAATTAGGCACAGTAAGAGGTTCTATTAGCTAAAAATAAAATAGAACATTATAGCCATATACTTGAATAAAATTGCCAGCATTACTTCTCTTGGGCTTTGGGGTTGTTATCAAGTACAATAAAGATTACTTGGACTGCAGTACCACAATGGTCAATGTGATGACTAGATGACCTCTAAGTGATTAACAGGAAGGTAGTGTACACAGCATGGACACACTGGACAATATAGTGATTCATATCCTGGGTGACAGAGCAGGATGGTGCAAGATTTCTTTGAACTACTCAGAGTGGTGTGCCATTTCAAACTGGTGAATTACTTTTGGAATTTACCATTTGATATTTTCAGACAGTGGTTGACCATGGATAACTGAAACCCCGGCAAGTAAAAGCCCTGGTTGGGGTGGGGGCCTGCTGGGACAGCGGTTGTGCTTGATGCATCCAATTTAGTCACTCATTAATTAAGTGGATGAATCATATTATATGTTCAATAGCTGTATGTATTCTTTAAAGTTTCATTTCCACTTCAGGTGTTGTGGTGAAAGTAATCCCTCTCTCTACCCACTATCTCACACGGCGACAGTGAGCTTTGCTGGAGTTGAAGACCAGAGAGGAGGAGATAGTTTACAGTTGATCTTGGGCACTCAGGCCCATAAATCTGCACTTGAGTTTCCCTGGATTCCAAAAGAGATTAGGAAATAAACTGTTCTTAAAAAGTGAATTCATTTCCAGTATGAACATAGGAGGAGAGCGGGGCTGTTTCCTCTGTGTCTTTGGTAGTCTTACAAATCATAGAAAACACGAGACAAAGGCCAGGAGAATCTGATGTCCGATCTTTGAGAGCAACAGAGCCTTTCTTGTCTCTGGTGGGCGTAACCCAGGGGACTCGGGTACCATACAAGCAGAAGTCACCAGAGCCACAATGAGACTGTGGCTCTCAAGCTGATGAGAAATAAGGAACTTGGACAAAGAGCTGAACAAAGTGAGAGTTTATTGAGATGAAGTGAGAAAGACTCCTGAGAGTAGGAGGGGTCCCAAGGGAGGGCGTCCACTGAGCCGCGCCATCTAGAGCCTTTTATTGGACTTATGGCAGAAACTGAACAAAAGCTGAGATAATTTTATTGAAATTGGTTCTACTCTGGGCAGATCACAAGCTAAGCCAATGTGGGCTCACACGTTCTTTGTATGCCCTATTAGTCCAACCTGGGAGATGATCACATGCTATTCACCCAATCATAGGAAGAGCCCCATGCTGCAGTCCTCATTCTTTTTCTCCCTTGGCTTGTTTTACTGGTCCTTAATTAAAGTATGCACTCTCTTTGTTCCTAGGTTATATGACTAGCTTGTAGTTGGCCACGGGCCCTTACCTGTACAGGGAGCTAACTCCTATCCAATGTATAGATTGGCTGTGAGGCTATTTAGTAGGGGAAGGCCCCTAGGTCTCAGGTTGCCTTCACTGACTCCATTCTCTACATTGAGAACACAAGTATCTCTCTTTAGAATTTAGAATGCCTCCTCTGTCCCCCCCAGGGTGTGAACCCATTCTCCCTCAGCGTGGAACCACAACCATATAATCACCCTCAGTCCTACAGAAAATCTTCTTAGGCTTCACAGCCAGAGAGACCTGACTGCTGCTGGTTCTGAAATGGAGGAAGGGGCCACGATGAAACAAGGAACGCAGAAGCTGTCGTTCCTGTAACCCCCTACTTACTGTTCCCACCAATGTATAGGAAAAGTACCTTGATTTATGAAGTTCTTTGTTCCGTTACTGTTTTTAAAAATCTCACGAAACTGCTTCCACATGGAAGATGGAATTTGGGGGAGCTTGAATCTGTGTTCCCAGGCCATGGTCACATAGGCCTCATATTTGGCTCCAGAATAAACTCCTAGCATCCCCTTTGAGCTGGGAACTTTGCTTTTGCATGACAACATCAGGCCCCTAATACTAACTAACGTTCATCAAGCTAGATATGTTCCCTGCTCTTCAAGGCTTCGGTATGCCATTTTATAATCATAAAGCTGTAACTGATCTGTTGGGTGAAATGCTAGCAATGGAAGCCTATCATGCTGTTAAAACATGTTAAACCTGCTACTTAACCTTCTCATAACCCCCTTCCAGTTACAATCATCACAGTAGAAAACCCGGGCATGGAGCAGGCAGAAATGTAAAACCTCTTGCCCCAGTCTTGGACAGCAGTGTTGGGAGGCAGCAGTTTCACCAGGGAGGAAGCAGGACTTTCAGCACTGTTTAGAAACACAACAAACAAGAGCCCGGCAGGTCAGAAGGCCAGCCTCTTCTCCAGCCAGGAGGCAGGAAGCCAGCTGTACACACAGGGCACTTCCCAGGTGGGGTCAGCTTTGGGAGGCCCCACTGGAGACTGAACAGATGCTCCCTGGGTACATGAGAAACTTTGACTGTATTCAACCTGGCCCAGAGGGACAGTGACACCTGTCCCAGATCTGTCTCCCCAGCTTCCATGAGGTTAACAGAAAACAGATGTGTCACACTGCCCCAGTTTCACTGTCTGTGAAAGGCCTCGGTTTCCCCATGTGAAGTTTAGGGGGGCTGTAGTTGTGGTGTCTGTGCTAGACTGACAGAGGAGAACCTCAATTAAGGACACATCATGAGCATTTATAATCTAAAGACATTTTCATGATGCTGCAGACACCAGTGTTCCAGCCTGTGCCACTACAAGCCAGGTTCAGCTACCTGTCACGAATAAGTCGATTAGTAGATATAAATTAATAGTAAAAGCAGAAAGGGGTTTTTAATTCAATACGACCACACTAGGAAGAGAGACAAAGAGATCTAGCAGCCTTCCAAGTCCGTCTTCAGGGTCCTGAGCTGAGGTGACGGTTTAAGTAGAGGGTGGTTTAACAAGTTCCAGGGGACAAGTTTAACAAGTTCCAGGGGATAAATTTAACAAGTTCCAGGGGATAAGTTTCCTCTCCAACTGGTCCAGGCTTTAATCCTTCTCTTCTTCCAGCATGAGAGTTCTGGAAGAACTGTAGTTTCTTCCGGTCCATTATTTTAACAGTCTGACAGTCAAACAGAAGCACACAGTGTCTCTTTAGAACATCTGCATCTCTGCCAGCCTGGATATACCAGGAACATTTATACAACCATGCAACTATGAAGCATTTCTTCTTCTTCTTCTTCTTCTTCTTCTTCTTCTTCTTCTTCTTCTTTTTAGTTTTTCAAGACAGGATTTCTCCATGTAGTTTTGGTGCCTGTCCTGGTTCTTGCTCTGTAGACCAGGCTGGCCTCGAACTCACAGAGATTCACCTGGCTCTGTCTCCCGAGTGCTGGGATCAAAGGTGTGGGCCACCACCACCCCCTGGCTTTTTTTTTCTTCTTTAGAGAAGTCTTCCTTGACAACCCCCATTAGAATGTTCTTCTTATGTCTTGGGTTGATTCGTGCCCCCTTCCCAAGTCTATGTCCACCCAGAGCCTATGAATATGCTCTTATGGGAAATGGTATTTGCAGATGCAGTCAAGGTCAGATGAACTCATACTGGATAAGCATGGGAACTAAATCCCATATGTCTAGTGTCTTTATAGAAAAGAGAAGAAGGCGCAGAGAACTAGAACTAGAGTATACACATCCACTCTCCTCCCAAGGCTCAGGGACCACTGCAGAAGAGAGGGCTGAAAGAGAGAGGGAGAGCCAGAGACAGTGATGACAAGGAAACATCTGGACAGACCGGGCAGCTGCACATCTGCATGCACAGCGATTGTGACAACACATAGGAGACCTGCGCAAACCCAAGCCAGACCAAATCCCAGCGTGGAGAGGGGAGGTAGGCACACAGTTTCATCCCTAGCCAAGGGAGCGATTGGCAATGGTCAGCTGCTGGAAGAAGGGTCAGTTTGCTTTAAGATTTGCTCTAAGAGTGCAGCACTTAATTGAAGGCCATTCAATCAAGAACATTTAGATAATACAAATTGACCTTGACAAAACTGGGTGGGAAAGGAAGGGGGTGGAGCTGGGAAGATTTGAGTGATGGAAGGTAAGCATAATCAAAACACACTGTATGATATTTCAAAGCAGTCATATATATGTATATATATATACACACACACACACATATATATATATGTTATATACAAAATGTCAAACAAAAGTTAGAAGGAACCTGAGGAATCATACCCAAGATTGTTCTCTGATTTCCAAAAGCACGTGTGTGTGTGTGCGTGCACGCACAAGTGCACACACACACACACCTACACATGTACTTGTACCCACACATACAAACATGCACATAAATATACATGTACACATAAACACAAATTTTATTTATTTTTTTAAGATTTATTTATTTATTATGTATACAGTGTTCTACCTCCATGTATCCCTGCACACCAGAAAAGGGTACCAGATCTCATTTATAGATGGTTGGGAACCACCATGTGGGTGCTGAGAATTGAACTCAGGACCTCTGAAAGAGCAGCCAGTGCTCTTAACCTCTGAGCCATCTCTCCAGCCCAACATAAATTTTAAAGAGAGAAATTTATACTAAGATAACAACAGGTGGCAGTGGAGGTAGAGAACGGAGGGACACATCGACATCCTTGAGAAAGACCAAGCAGGACTGAAAAGGTTTTCCATACACTGCATCAGTAGTAAACATGTACGGGTGTTTTTTTTCCTTGTCCTCATTCTCCAACAATAAAATATAGCAACTACATGCATAGACCTTATATCATATTAGATTTTATGAGCAATCTGGAGATGAGCTATTTAACATATATGGATTTTGATAAATGAGGAAGTCCTGGAATTAATACTCCACAGATCCTGAGGGACAAGTGTTATTTTACCTAAAGCACAAAAGTCTTGGTCACTGCTGTGAACAGCAGCTCTGTCTGCCACTGGCAACAGAAGATGCACTTCAAGGATACAGACAGGGCAAGCTCAAGCAGTCTGCTCAGAGCCTCGGGGCTTCTCTTTTGATGTTGCTGGCTCCTTGAGATCCCCCTCCTCCACAGAAAAGAAGTTCAGAGTAAGTCAGAGTGGAGCAAAGTCAGAGAGTTTATTAAGTAGAAAAAAGAGACTCAGTTGACGAGACTCAAGTGCAGGCGTCAGGACAGGAGTGCACTTCAGCATCACAAAAGAAGAAACTCCCAGGGTTCAGCTAGGTGGAGACAGAAATCAGAACCAGGAGATGAGGGGACCTTTCCTTCCTCATGTCTCCTCTATTTCCTATAAACTATCCTATGTCAATTCCTCCTTGTGGGACTTGGATGCACTAAAGTTCAGAGCTGACCATGGCTGAAGATCAGCCTTCTGAAGCCTGAGTGTGGGGCTGGGACACCAACTCTGACTATTCAGGAAATGAAAGTCTCCACCTAAGTGATGGAAGGGAGGTAGGGCGTGAGAAGGTCAGATTTGGACACTAGAGGGTGATCACTGAATGGATTCTGGAAGAAACGATATAATTTTCTGATACATTGGACTGTATAAACAAGAAAGCATAGTGACAATTGTTTTGCCTAGACTCAAAATCAACACTCAAAATAAAGGACATTTTCCCACATATGGAGCTTGAGAAACATGAATGCTAGCCATGAATCATGAATCACTGAACCACAAGACAGATGGGACTGGAGAGATGGCTCAGCGGTTACGGGTACTTGCTGCTGCTGCTGCACAAGACCCTCCCCAGCACATACAGTGGCTCACAACATTCTGGAACTGTTCCAGGGGATCCAACATCGTCTCCGGACCTTTGTGGGCACCAGGCACACACATGGTGCACAGACATACATGCACACAGAACATTCACACACATTAAATAAGATGTGGAAAAAGTATTTTATTTCATTATTTTGTGTATATGAAGCGTTTGGTCTGCATGTACGTCTGTCTGTGCGCCACACGCATGCAGTGACCTTGGAGGCCGGAAGAGGGCATTGGCTTCCCGGGGACTGGAGATACAGATGGTTGTGAGCAGCCATGCCAGTGCTGGAGAGCAAACCCAGGTCCTCTGGACGAGCAACCCATGATCTTCACCAACAAGTCACCACTCCAGCCCCAAAATGAAATATTTACAAGACAAAAACAACTCAAGACAGAGTCTGTCATAGTTCCAGTTTAACATGCCAGTCAAGGAAGGGTGTAGCAGTGTTCATCAACCAGATTCTGAAAATTTTATGTGCACACATATGTGCATATGTGTGTGTATCTATTGGTCTGTTCATGTTCTGACTGATGGATTGAGACAAGGTCTCATGTAACAGGCTGGCTTTCAACTTGCTACGTAGCCAAGAGGCTGACCTTGATCCCCAATCCTGCTTCCTCCTCCATTAGGCTGGGATGACAAACATGTTTCACAATGCCAGAGAAAGTTTCTTCTTTAGTAGAGACTAATTTCTGAGCACAGTCTGGCTCAACCTCAATTAAATAACTCCCCCACAGCTCCTCTTGTTTGACCAGATAATCACAGATACAGGAGGATGTTTCCAGATTTGGGATGATTACAGATAGACCACCTACGACAGGACAGTTAGCTGACTCCCTTTGCAGAGGAACAAAGAAAGCATTCCTTGAAAGAGTATGAAAAATTCAGCTGACAATTCAAACGGATTCCCAATGCTGATTGTCACCCAACCATATTACTAAAAGAAGTCGATTCTCTGATGCCATATACATTTGGAGAACCGGAACTAGATGGGCTGCTCTTGGTGGTTCCAAGTGGTTCTGTGGTAGAGACCTCTGCCCATTAAATCCAGAATGGACTGGGCAGTGGACTTGAGGACACCCTTGGATAAAAGAACACTGGATAGAAACTGTAAGTCCTCCTGTAAGTCTTCCAGCTGTATGACACAGACAGACATCTGAATTTTATTGGCATAACCATCTAGTTTTTAGCTGTAGTCCTCAAATAGATATATTATATATATTATATCTGGGACCGCTAAGTACACACAAAAAGTCCTTACTAATCCACCTCAAGGGATCTCACTGCTAAACTGAAAAGTTAACTTTTTGTTTCTTTTCTTTTCTTTTCTTTTCTTTTTTTTTTTCCATTTTGAGACAGGGTCTCTCTCCATAGTCCTGGCTATCTTGGAACTCACTCTGTAGACCAGGCTGGCCTCAAACTCACAGAGATCCTCCTGCTTCTGCCTTCTAAATGCTGGGGTTAAATGCGTGCACGGCCACTGAAATGATGCTGCAGCCATCCTACAAAACTGATTTTGACTGAGCGCAGGGGGGAACCCGTGCCATCTTTAACGTGGAATGCTGTGTATATTACACCCCCACGTGACTTACATACTGAAATTAAAGCACCAGCACACACTGTTTTGAGTTTCAGTGATTGGTTATAGCCTGATAGCTCTCAGATTCAATGCAGCGAAAAATGTCCCTCTTCTGTCAGTGTTGACCTTAAAACTAGCCATGACAATCTGCTCTATCCTTTATTATCTATATAGTCCAGTGTCACAGATGATGACATCTGTCCAGATTCCCAAAGGGTGATCTTCCAGTCTCTAAGCTAACCTTCTCATGTACCCCTTAGATCACACATGGGAAAACTTTCAAACCCAGAGAGCTCGCTGTGCGAGCAAAGGACCTGAACTTGATTCTCAGAACCTACATAAAAAAGCTAGGCGTGCACTTGGAGTTCTTCAGAAGGGAAGGCAGAGACAGGTCGATTCCTGGCGCTCAGCGGCCAGCCGGGGTGGCCAAATTAGTGAGTTCCACATTCAATGAGTGACCCTGTCTCAAAAGAAATAATAAATAACAAATAAATGAACAAACAGGCTAGATTAGATGGCCTCCTGAGAAACAATAGTAAAGATTGGCCTCTGGCTTCTACACACACCTGCAGGTACACATCCATCCATGTACACACACACATACACACACACACACACACACACACACACACACACACACACACAAATTATAATCCCTAGAAAGGCAGACGTTACACCCTATACAGAACACAGATGCTTCAAGCATATCAACTCAAGATTATGAGTCTCAGAGCAGGGAATTGAAGCAGGATATCTAGTTAGAAAATAAAAGGGGACATGAAGCAGGGAAGGGTCCCCTTCATCCCCTGGTTCTTAATTTTTTCTCTCCTGGGAAGAGCCCCAGGAATTTCTTCATAACTAACCAGCCACCTGCAAAAGCACTGCCCTCGCCTTCTGGAGAGTCATCACAGACAACCTTCTTGTGACCTATGTACAAATAAGGGTCCTTTGGATTTGGGTTTCTATCTGTATTAGCATTCCCTTTTCTACCTGCAAGCCCGCATCATATACCTTTAAAAAGCCCCTTCTTCAAGGATAGAATTCTGAGGGTAGCAAAAATAAATATACCAGCATAGGCTTTGCCAAATACCTAAACTTAGTTGTATGTGGGGTAGCTTCAAACCCCAAGGTCACGTGTGCAGCTACTTCTGGGAGACTGAGGTGCATTCCTGTCCTGATGCCCACACTTGAGTCTCTTTAACTGAGTCTTCTAAATTTGCTGACTTTGCTTCACTCTCACTCACTCTGAAATTTTTTTCCTGTGGAGGAAATCCAGAAGCCTGCAGAATCTGAGTAGAAGCCATAAGGCACTGAGCAGGATGGCTTCGGTTATTCCGCCTGCAGTATAGAATTTCTTATTTAACTGAATTTCAAGTCCACTTGTGTAACATTACCAGAGAGGGCAGGTGATCCAAATTGGGGCTAGACCAAGGATTCTGTTTTAAGATGGAGGACAACTGGTTCTGTGCCAGCATGTTTTACTTGATAAATAGACAGTTATAAAGCTCTAAACATGAAAGTATCTTTCAGTGCCTAGTAGGATGGTCCCATCTGTGGTCTAAGCCCTTATTCCCGGGTCTCCACTCTTAAACATACAGCTCTGCTGCTTCAATCAATGAATCGAGCTATGAAGAGGCCTTGAGCTAGGAACACATCGCAGAATAGCATGCAAGTTCTACCTTATTTTTCCTTCTAACCACGGGATAGGTCATTGACCCGGGAGAGACAAGAGACTCACTGACAGAGTACCTTCCGATTTCTGAAGCAAGAAGTTACTGGCAGAATGGGAAAATATGCAGAACTGGATGGTTGAGATGGCCCACTGAGTAAAAGGGCTTGTCATGCAAGCCTTGTAGGGTCTGAGTTCAATTCCTGTAACTTAAGAGTGGAAGAAGAGAAGCTTCTCCAGAAAGTAATCCTTGACATGGCCACGTGCGAACTGAGGTACATATCCCCCCATACCACACCACACATACACACACACACACACACACACACACACACACACACACACAATCATGCACACAGTAATGAATGAATGAATGAATGAATGATAGTGTCCTGGGTTGAGCCACAATGCCTAAGCCTTGCCAGGCTGTGTCGTTTCCTAGAATCCTCCGGAACAAGAAGGAAAGATAGGGGGCTGGAGAGATGGCTCAGAGGTTAAGAGCACTGACTGTTCTTCCAGAGGTCCTGAGTTCGGTTCCCAGCAACCACATGGTGGCTCACAACCATCTGTAATGAGATCTGGTGCCCTCTTCTGGCCTAGCAGTCATACATGCTGTATACGTAATAAATAAATCTTTTAAAAAAAAAAAAAAAAAAAGAGGAAAGATAAACCGCAGTCTCCCCATCACTTTGCGTCTTGGGGACAACCAGCTTAGCCAGAGGTGGCCAGGAGCCACTTGAAATCTCCTTCACTCAGCCGGGAGTCGGAAGGCTAGCCCAGCGCTCGGTGCCAATCATCCGGCAGGCCCCGCCCCCACGCAGGCCTGTTTCCCACCTTCCCTAGCGCGCGCTCTCGCTTCCTACGTGCGCGCGCCGGCGCGAGCTGTGACGCGGTACTGGCGGGCGCGCGCGGCGTGGCTCCCGGAAAGGAGCCGAACCTCCGGGAAGCTGGTGGCCGGGATGCGGTGCGCTCGTGGCCGCCCGCCCCCCCGGAGCCGCGGCCCGCCCAGCAGGTGAGGCCGGAGTCCGGTGGAGCTAGGGCAACGGGAGGCCGCGGCCCTGTCCAGCCGCCCCCGCCGCCACATCCGGGCGCCCCGCCGCAGCCCCGTGACCCCCGGTGACAGGTGCTTGTCCCTGGACACCTTTCCGGGTCTCCGGAGCGTCCTGAACCCCCGGCGGCGATTGTGGGCTGAGGGGAGAGGGCTGTTGGCCCTGGGGCCGGATGGCCCCTGCCTGCCGCCCGAAATCTGACATTGACGCATGGTTTGCTTTGCTCTGCGCTTCGGGGAAGTTTCCTGTTAGATTTCCCCGTGGAAAAATGGAGCTGATCGGGAGAGAGAGTGACGGTGCACGGTCGTGTTTCTCAACTTGAGTCATGCATGGACTCCTTTTAAAGGGACAAGTCTCCCCTTCTCAAGAATATAACCCCAGAACCTGCAGGGCGCCGCAGACCCCAGCTAGGTGAACACAGGTGCAGAGACCATATGCCACTAGAAAACAAGGGATGCTTTCTAATTCGGGACCTGCATGCTACACAGTAAACTAAAGGTCAATAACAGTCCTAAATTAGACACCCAGTTAACGTTAGGTTGCAGTCTTTAATGTGTTCAACTCTTGTGAGAGAAAATTACCTAAATTTCCATCCTCAGAGGGCCCTAAAATCTGTTTTGTGTTATGTTTGAGTTGTCTTTGTGTCTGGTTGCTATTTTTTTTTTAACATAATTGCAGAACTATGCTCATTTATACGAGTAAGTTTTTTATTTTTTGCTTATCTTAATGTTGACTTACCACTTGTTTTAAAATTTAATTTATTATGATTGTATATGTGTGTGAGTGGATGATGTGTGGGGGAGGGCATGCACTTTTCTCACCCCATGTCGAGTTCAGAGGACCACTTTGTAGAGGTTCTAGGAAACGAACTCAAAGAATTAGGCTTGGACAGTTTTACCTGCCTGAGCTATCTTGCCAGCCGCTACTACCTGTTTCTATTGCTCACTGAATTCATGGCTTCCATTCTTTTAGACCTATCAGGAAATGTGTGAGCCAAAACTTTGAGAAGAGACAAACATGAAATTGATCTACGGATCTGTCTTCTCTATGTATTTGTTCAGCATGTTTATTTAAAATAGGCTCCGTGTGAATCATGAGATTTGGAGTGTGGGAAGACATTAGAAAGTCTAACAAGCTAAATCTAGATTTTAAAGAATAATGACCAATGGCCTTGAAAGACGTGTGATAGTGCAAGCAGGATGTGAGGAGGGAGCAGCATTATTAAAAGCCAGAGGCCAGTATTAGAAGAGCTTGTGTGGAACAGGCCCAGCTTGCCAAAGCAGAGAGATATTGAGTGAGGCTAGAACAGGTTGTTGATACAGTATCCGAATAGTTGATGGATTGAGGATTTCAAGTGGTACCCAGAGAAGTTGGTATTGATCTTCAGGCTTTCAGGTTTTTCTTTGGTCATACTTTGAAGGTAGTGTTTCAGAAAGAGCGTTTTCAGTGAAGGCAGAAGTGGTTCACCACAAGATCTGCCCTGAAGTAATGTTATCTGTTGTGGTCACCCTGGATGTGTGGGATGGCGGATGAAGAATTGACAGGGTCCTGGGGCTGGGGAGGTGGCACAGTTGGTAAGGTGTTTACTGTGAAAGTATGAGGACCCAAGTTCAGATCCCAGCACTGCAGAAGGATGGGGAGCAGGGGATCCTTGGAGGTCATTGGTAACCAGCCTAGCCAGCTCATGAGCTCCAGGTTCAGTGAGAGAGCTTGTTTCAGAAATTAAAGTGGTGAGTGATTGAGAAAGATGCCTACTGTTGCCCTGCCTACACACACACACACACACACACACACACACACACACACACACACACACGACCACATGTGTACCTGCACACATATGGATGTACAGACACAAAAGAATTGACAGGACTTAATGAATGATGGAATGTTGGTTGGTACAGGAGAAGTGAGACTCAAAGCTGAGGACCAGGTAACCATGTTAGTGGTGGTGATACCTCTCTTACACCTGGAGAATTCAGAAGTTGACATATTTTATCCATACTTGGCTTAACTGAGTTTAAGGTTTCAGGGCTTTAATGAACTGGATATGGACCTGGGACTGGAGGAAAATCATTCTGGGGGAGACGGCAGAGCCGGTGTAGGGAAGGTGTGTCTGAAGAAGGCCATTCAAAGTGGTGCCAGAGTAGTACGTGAGCAGTGGGGGGAGAAAAAGATGGACCAGGACTTGCTATTTAAAATGGCTGTTTGACATGAATGTAGAAGAACTACGGAGCACGCGTGCAGCTCTGTACATCTTTAAGTTGTTTCGCCGTGCCTTTCGCCGATAGCTGAGTCCCTGCAGCGCAGCAGCCTTCACCTCGAAGCACACGGGCAGCCGTGTCTCACAGGCTCTCCCAGGGTTTGCGATTGTCCTTTGATAGTTTTGGAAACACTCCATGTCATCTCAAGCTTTCTAACTCAGAAGTTAGACTCTCCTGGAGTCTAACCTGGATTTGACTGGCTGAGTTCAGGCGTGTTGCGATGGTCACTGTCGGCTGTTGACTGGATTGAGAAATGCCTCAGAGATTGATGAGTAAGGCATGCCCCTTTCAGCCATGCCTGTGAGGGAGATTCCATGGAGGACTGACAGAGCGGGTTAGCCCACCCTGAATATGAGGTACTACCCACTAGGCTAGGTACATAGATGGAGTCAGAGGAAAAGGAGAAAGCCAGTGAGGGCTAGCTCAGCGTTCTCTTTCTCTCCCCTTTCTGCTTCCTGGCTGCCATGATGTATGCTGCTCTGCCATGAGCGCTAAAACCATGAGGTACAACGAGCCCTTCCTCTGTGAAAGGTTTTCTCCCAGGTGCTTATCTCGGGAGAAGAGTCTGACTAACCCAAGTCCCATAATACTTGTTTACTGTGTCTGTGTTTTTTGCCAAATAAGCTTCAAGGCTGCTGTGTATCTTATTTTTCATAATACGAGAGACGGGGCTGAAGAGATGGTTCAGCGGTTAAGAGAACTAGCTGCTCTTCCATAAGACCAACATTCAATACCCTGCACCCATATGGCAGCTCACAACTGTCTGTAACTCCACTTCCAGGGGACCTGACGCCCTCCCACAGACATAATGGGGGAGACTCACCAAGAAATTGCCCCATGGACCAGATGGGCTTTGTCTTAGTTACTGTTCTGTTGCTGTGCAGAGATACCATTTAATTGGAGGCATGGTTACAGTTCCAGAGGTTGAGTTCATTAACATCATGGTGGGAAGCATGGCGGCACGCATGGCCCTGTAGCGGTAGCTCAGAGTTACATCCTGATCCACAAGCAGAGAAAGATTGTCTGGGCCTGGCTTGGGCTTTTGAAACTTCAAAGCCACCTTCAGTGACTCACTTTCTCCAACAAGGCCACACCTCCTAATCCTTCTCAAACAGTGCCACTCCCTAATAACTAAACATTCAAATATATGAAGCTTGTGGGAGCTATCCTTATTCAAACCACCACAGTCTTTACTCCCTTCCATGACGTTCTGCTAGGGAGGGACGACCCTGAAGCTAAACTCACCAAGGTTCTTGCTCTCTCTGGTAATAGGCCTGGTGCAATTTAGAACTTTTTTGAAACATGACAGCATTATTAGGCGTTTGCCTGTCTGAGCTCTGGTGCCAAGATTGCTGGGTGCAGAAGCGGCCGCTGGGATTTACATTTTAAGATTAAGTTACAGGATTGTGACTTCTTGGCAGCAATCAGCCTTATATGTGTCCTGAGTGAAAGTAATAAGTAATTTATGGACTATCCTTTTTGTCAAAATCCTCTCATACCTTAAAAAGAAAGCCCTGGGGAGGAAGAGATTCAATCACTCAGTGATTAAGAGTACTTGCTGTTCTTCCAGAGAATTCATAGTCAGTTCCCAGCACCCACATCAGGTGACTCATAAGCCTTCCAGCCTCAAGGGATTTGATGCCCTCTTCTGACTGCCACAGGCATGCATACATGTGTCTATACACACATATGCATAAAGAAAAATAAAATCAAAAGTTTTCAAACTAAAAAGAAAGTCCGAAGACAAATACCAGATGTCATAAAGTTTGCTAAGTATGCTGAGATCCTTGGTAAGGTGCCTCTTAGAAATGTGTTCCCCTTTCTTGACCCCACCCAAGTTCTTTCCCACCTCCCCTTCCTGTTGGCATCAGCCTTCCTGGGCTCTGAGCTCTCATAGCCAAGAGTCTAGAATTTAACATTGCTGTTAGTTGCTTTCTTCCTCATTTCTTGGATATCCGTATTATTTGGAATGTGGTTTGTTAGTCCTTACAGTTATGTTCGTCATATTGAACCATTAATGGCTTTTCCTCTCCCGTGACTAGTTTATGTTTAATAGAAGCTTTAGCAATTGTCTTTTCTTTGGTTCTTAGCTCAACTATTACACAACTGTCATTGACCCTTCTGTACTCAAATTGCAGTTCCTATGTCTTGAAGATTTTTTTAAAAATTTATTTTCTTTTATATCAATGAATGTTTTCCCTGCATCTGTGTCTGCACTACATGTATGCCTGATTCCGACAGAGGTCAGAAGTTAAAAGCATTAGATGCTCTGGAACTGGAGTTACAGACGGTTGTGAGCCACCATGTGGGTGCTGGGATGGAACCCAGGCCCTCCACAAGGAGAACAAGTGCTCTTGGCTGCAAGCCATCTCTCCAGCCCTTGTCTTGAGTTTTTAAAAGTAATCTTTCTTCCTATTTCCAAAAGAGGGAAGGCATCGGTCACGGGGAGCTTGTCAAAAGTAATTCTGTGTGTAGTTCTGATGATGAAATCAGTGTATGCACTTTGAAAGCGTAGGTGAGCCTAGGGGAAATGGATAGCCGGTCATGTATCTGATTGCCCCTCAGAAATAAGTTAACATTTTGTTTCTCACGTGTCTTCTCTGTGTGGTAAAATGTTCTCCTTTATTCGTGGTGGTGCTCTTGCCATGTCAAGTATGGATGACACCATCACCTTGAATAGTCATGTTTTGTTCCACTGTGTAAACGTGCCCTCACCACAAGTCACGTTAGCCTTCCCTGTGTTTTTATGGTGCTGGGAAGGAACCTAGGGTCTTGCACATGCAAGACGTATACTCATCTACTGAGTGACGTATCCAGCTTCGCAGTGGACATTCGGGACAATGTTTTATACATGTTTCAGTCAAATTTTACCCTACTGTTTCCCAAGGGTAAGTTTGTAGACGTATATAGAGACATTGAGCCTGTCTGTATATGTCACTCATATGCCTCTAGGTTAGTACCTGCTCAGATTGCAGTCAGCTGTACCTCATGACCCCATCTCCTTACCCCTAACACTTCTACAAGTCTGATAGTTGTCAGGTCTTGTTTTCCTTCTGTCTATCTGCACACCCCTGAAGTTGCATCATTTCTTATGCTAATGTCAATTACCCTTGCCTGTTTTTGTGTTAGTACATTTCTTTTATTACTTCATGTGAATGTTTTATAAGTGAAGAATGGTTACCTTTTTGTAAAAAAAAAATTACTTTTATTGTTTTTAATTATGTGTATATGTATGTCTGCATATGGGTATATGTGCATGAGTGTGGGTGCCTTTGGAGGCTCCGGACATCAGAACTCTGGGCATCAGACCCCTGGAGCTGGAATTCCAGACACTTCCATGTGGATGCTTGGGATTGAATCTGGGTACTCTGGAAGATCAGCCAGTACTCTTACCCACTGAGCATCTCTCCAGCCTCAAAAATGTTACCTTTTGTCTCAAATGGTACAAGTTAACTTCCAAAGCTCTGTGTGTTTGAGAAGGGTTTGTTGTTGTTGTTATTTTAACATACAGAAGGTTTAAAATTATACATAGTTATATTTTCTCTCTTTTGTGGTTTGAGACATTGCTATCATTTGGAGAAAGGGCTTAATTCGTTTACGATTATGTCAGAATTTGCTTATATTATCACCTTTCCTTTTAATGGGTATTTTAAATATTTAAATCTTTAGGGCATTGAATTTCTCACTATATTAAAGTGCTTTAAAAGTTATTTTATAAAAATACATTAAAACTAATTTTAAACATTTAGTTAATTGAAATACTTTTTTAGTTTTATATGAATTTTTAAAATGTTTTTAATTATATTATTTGCATAGTGCAAATGGTGTGTGTGTGTATGTGTGTGTGTGTCTTTATAGCTCTCACTCCTAGCTATTAGTTGTTTATCACTGTGTAACAGGCACTGGTCCTTGCCTGGGATGGCCTTGTAAGGAGAAAGTCAACAGGAGTGTAACACCAGAGCCTCTGCTGTGTTGGAGAGGCTCTTATAGAGGCTCATGCTCTCTTTGTGCCCCAGGAGTGATGGATTCCAACCATAGACCCCAAAGAGGGGCACTGTACAGAAGCTGAGCAGTCCATAGCTTACATTTGGTGTAGGGATCTGTTAGGGTCCCTGATGCTGTCTGAAGAGCTTTTTGCTATGAGGTCCACGTTCAACATTTGCACAGACCATGCAGAGGCCATGTGTGCCTGCTGAGTACTTGGAATGATGTTAGTGCTGTGAAGATCTCAAACATTTTATATTTATATTTTTATATTTAATGTTATTATCATTATTATATGTTCTAGTGAGCATAAACCCAGAGCCTCACCCATGCCAGACAAACACTGCAATTGTGCTATGCCCTCAGCCTACTTTCTACTTTTTCTCTGAAACAGGTCTCTCTAACTCCCCCAGGCTACTCCTGAGTTCACTCTATCGCCCAGGTGGGTGGTGCACTTACAGCCCAGCCCTCCTGTCTCAGTCTCCTGAGTAGCCGGAATTACAAGCCTGTGCCACTGTGTCTGGATGAAATGTTTCGTTTAGTTCCTTTAAATAGCTGCACATAGCAGGCAGCTGCTTTCTGAGCCCACAGGTATGGGGGCCCTCTTCCACATCTGAGGAGTTAGGGCTCTTTCCCTCAGTAAGAGAGAAATTTGGGGACAGTGGTTTCTCTTTGATTTGAAAAGACAAATCTAATGTAGAGGTTCTTCCCAGAACTCTGACCCTTGTCACCATGTTAGGACCTTTCCCAGAGCTGGATGGCTTGGACTGCAGCAGTCAGCTAAGGGTCCCGTGTGGCATACACTCTAGAGAAGGGAGAATGAAAACACCAGGTGCACAGGTAGAGGGCAGGGACAGCAGTGTGGTTCACACACTTGAATCCAGCCCCACCTCTGCCTCGGCGGGAAAACATCACAGTAGCATTCCTTACCTGGAGGGGTCTTGGGAGAACTGAATAACTGTGAGTATTTGGAGCACAGCCTAAGCACAGTGAGCACACTGGTGGGCATTTAGTAAAGAAGGAAATGCTGCACATCTTTGATCCCAGCACTCAGGATCTACAAAGTGAGTTCCAGGATGACCGGGGCTGTGTAGAGACACCCTGTCTCAACAAACAAACAAAAACACCAAAAAAGTAAATGTTAACGGAGAAAAATCAAGGACGAGAGCTGGATGGACAGTTGTGTGTGTATTTACTGAGCCCTGAGAAGGTGACATGACTGAGTAAAGACCTGAGGGAGGTCAGGGGTTAAGCTGTAAGGATTGCTCCAAAGCAGAGGGCAGGGAGGCCACAGGCCACAGGGAGTGGACTGCTAGAAGCTGGTGGGGGCTGCCAGTGCAGCTGGGATGCTGGGAAAAGAGGGAGCAGATGATGACGTCAGAGCAGAGCAGCTGGCCAGGGCCTGCAGGCCTGGAGGTCACAGGGAAGTCTTCAGCATTTGTTTGAAAAGCTTGGGGCCACTGGAAGATTTTGAGTCCTGACCTGTTATGATCTGAGTGTGTCAGCCTCAGGGAAAGAATCTCTGCCCGGAGTGGCGTGGAGAGCCCTGGGTGGAAACCTAAGGGAGAAGACAGTGCAGATGATACGAGAGAGCCTAACCTGGAACCGTGATAAGCAAAAGGGACGGGTTTTAAGTAAGCAGGAGTTCAGGGAAGGGTTCTAAGAAGTTGGATAGGAAGGATGATGATCCTGGGAATTAGAGGAGCCTGGAATGAGAATCAGGACAGAGGAGAGGAGTGTCTGGGATTCCCTAGAAATGTGGTCTGTGCAGCATCCAGATGGAGATCGTGGCGATTGAAGGCGCGTGTGTACATGATTCAGAAGAGGAGTCGGGTTGGAGAAACAAGTTATCTGATAAGTGTTCTGCTTATGAATCTGAGCTGGAGGCATTAAACTAAGAGGGAATGGAGTCAGAGCAGGAGTGGTTAAGTTAGGAGAAAGTGGAGTCTAGGCACAACTTTGGGGGATTCAAGAGCAGACAGCTTTGGTACAGAGCCAAGGATCCCCAACAGGATCCCAGAGCTGAGAAGCTGACTAGGCTGTGGAAGTCCTTAGAGGCCCCAGAGAGTTAAGACCAGGAGAACTTGGAAACCATCCTCAGGCCCCAGCAGCTTGGAAGGAGGCCCTGGCTTTGTGATGTGAGGGCTGAGGCCTGGAGGAAGGCTGAGAATGGGGACAGAAAACTGTCCTTTGTACAGTACAGCAGCGTCTAGTAACGTATTCTGTCAAATGAATACATGCTTCCCATCGAGCTAGTTGAGTTAATCCCGCTTATCCCCCACCTCTCCAAATCTCCCTTAACATTTCAGCGCTGTAATTATTTCATGCCCTGAAATTTTGAGATTACAGGAATGCTTGGAGTAATAACTTGTGCCAGGCTCTTAGCATCTCTTGATTGAGGCCTGTATCTCTAACAGCATGAAACTGATGTACAAGCATGCTGCTCTAACCCAGTAGTCTCCACATAGGGATCAAGTCAGATGATGTATGGCTGGGTTTAAGCGTGTGCTTGGTAGGACCATAGAGATTTTATTTGATTACTCTGTTCTTGATTTTTCTCACCCTGAAACAGGGCAGCTCTGACTCCATGAAGACCCCAGCTCTGAATCTGCCATTGTGGACGACAAGAGCTGATTCTCACAACATTGCCTGCTCCTCGGCCTTTCATTATGGGGAGGTGAGTGATGGGCTTCGTCGCTAGCCTGTAAACCCTGAGATTTTGATGCTGAAGAAGTGGGTCTTAAGAGAGAAGAAGATCTGAATCCCAAGAGAGAAGTGTTTGCAGTTGTGTTACACTGGTAGTCCAAAACCGTTGTTCTTAGAGCCTGGGGGGTTGAGGGGTTGGTGCTTGTCATAGAAAGAACATAGCCAGGTGAGCTCCACAGAGGTTAGTGTAAATTGCAGTCTAGGCCTACACACTGGCATCTCGGGATGTTATATTGGCACAGGATAGCTGTCTAGAGCCTCTGAGGTGCGGAAGAGGAAGACACATTGCCATGGAGTGTCCTCAGAACGCCTATGAAGGGAAACTGAATTTCCACTGGGTTGACAGTGTATCTCCTTCAGTGAGGGGTTTTAGTCCCTGAAGTGCTTTTTAAAACAAAGAGGGCCGGGCGGTGGTGGCGCACGCCTTTAATCCCAGCACTCGGGAGGCAGAGCCAGGTGGATCTCTGTGAGTTCGAGGCCAGCCTGGACTACCAAGTGAGTTCCAGGAAAGGCGCAAAGCTACACAGAGAAACCCTGTCTCGAAAAAACAAAAAACAAAAAACAAAAAACAAAAAAAATAAAAAATAAAAATAAAACAAAGAGGATAGAAAGTACAGAATAATGAAATGTCCCCTAAAGGTGGTGCCTGCTGACGGCTCCACAGTTTGCCTCTTTTTCATGACATAAATTGAAACCTTCCCATTTGTAAACCATATCTCAGAGGACTCTTTCTAAAATCAGGGTTCCCTTAGTGACTTCGTTATGGCAATATTGTTGAAAGACACCGCCTTCCCCATTACTGGGCCATCGGGGAGACATTTACTTTAGAATCGCTTGTTAAGAAAACCTCACCTCTCCTAAGCCATTGACTCATTAACGCACATGGTTTGTCCCCTGGGCTGCTGGCAGTTATGGGGTAGCTTACAGCAGGCCGTCTCTGTATCTGCAGTCTCCCTTTGGTGGCCTCATCCGTAAACTGGATTTCAGTATAAATGTATGTGTTTATCTGGCTAAACTCATGAACTGGGATTTCCTTTTGGACAAAGGCGGTATATTTTTGTAATACTCCCAAGAAAAGGGGGACATGCAGGAATATCATAACCAGCAGGGTGTCATTCTCCCGATGTCATTTTATGATACTGTGCTCCGTGACCAGACAGCAACCTGGAGTGTGGTAGGTGCAGGCAGCAGCAGACAGCAAGCAGGGGGAGCTTGTGCTGAACACCTGTTCAGGTGAGGCCAGGTCTCACCCCAGCTTGTCGCTTCAAAATCTGTCTTCGGAATTTCAGGATCGGCATTTCCTGTCTCTTTCCGGCTTCTTGGCATTTTAGCATCTCTCCCGCGGGCTGTCCTCGAATCCTGAACACCAGCTTACGCCAAGTCATTGTCCTTAGCATCCTGGCTGCAGCTGTCTCCCTCCTATACCTTTCTGTCGTCATAATACGCAGCAAGTATGGGTGGCTGTCGAAGGACAAGAAATTTCAAAGGTAAGACCAAGACTCACTCGTTCTAGAAGGAACTCACACCTTCTGGCTGACTGCACTCCGGCAGCTGTAACAGTTCCCGCAGCTGTAACAGAACACTGGGCAGCTTATAAACCCTAGAGTTGTAGCTCTCTTAGCTCTCGAGGCTGGGAAGCCTAAGAGCTAGGTGCCAGTAAAGTTGGTGTCTGGTGACGGCTGTGTCCTGTCCCGGTTCACATGGTGGGAAGGGGTGGGGTAGCTCTGAGGTCTCCTTCCTCCTGACCTGACTGCCTCCGGCAGGATAGTGCTGCCCCCAGGGTCGGACTCAGCAAACCGACATCAGAGGGACAGGAGCAGTCAGCTCTAGCACCGTCTGTATGGCTGGACCTGCATATAAGGAGCCTGTGGCTGTAGGAACTGGACCCTGTGCTGACTACCTCTAATAAATTAGACTGCGTGGACGTGCCTGACAGCTGGCCGCAGGGAAGGCCCTGGGATAGTCCCACCCTCACGGCTCCTTCTGTCCGTTTTAAGCTGGGTTCTGAGTTCGTGTTTGTACCTTGGAAACAGTTTTCTCTTTGGAACCTGTAGAATGTGTTAAGGAGAGCTGATCACCTGAGTTAGAGGCTCCCCGTGGGCAGCTTTTGTTCGGACTTCTTCTGATCCATCATCTGGCCATAGAGGGAGTGCCAGAGAGATCATTACACAACGTGGAGGTCATGATGTGGGGCTTCTGTAGTGTGCCTGCTCTGTTCGAGTCGGGGGATGCTCTTGTTTAAGTAACAGCACCTGTGTGTTTCTAACCAAGGTACTTGGCCCGAGTCACAGACGTGGAGGCTACAGACACCAACAACCCCAACGTGAACTACGGCATTGTGGTGGACTGCGGCAGCAGTGGTTCTAGGATATTTGTCTATTGCTGGCCTCGGCACAACGGCAACCCTCACGATCTGTTGGACATCAGACAGATGAGGGACAAAAACCGAAAGCCGGTGGTGATGAAAATTAAACCCGGTACGGGAGAAGAGTGCCTGAGGACTGGAACCAGGTTCTGGGTTTCACGTTGTGCTCCAGTATCCTGTGATACCACTCACTTCCTCCCCTCTCACTCCACACTGCCTCGCCCGCTTCTGAGTTCAAGACAGGGCCTGATGGCTGCCTGCATTTCCCTTCCCACGTCCCTTTCTCTGTTCTGTGTTTGTGACCTAACCTCCACAGCCTGTGTCTTTTCTGTCACCTCTGGCCATCCTCACGGTCGCCCCATGATGTCTGCGCACATGCTAGTTAACACTGTTGTGGAGGTTGCTTTGTTTTCCTATTTGGTAGCTCTTCCTTAAAGATAGACATTTTTGATAGCTCTTGACAATCTGTGCTTTAAATATTAGCATATTATTTGTTTAAATATTGGTATGTATTAGTGATTTTTTTTTTTAAATTTACTGCCCAGATATCTATCTTCCTTCCTCCCACCCCCTCTCTTCTCTTTCCTCTCTCCTCCCTCCCGGATGTCTGTCTTCCTTCCTCCCACCCCTCTCTTCTCCTTCCTCTCTCCTCCCTCCCTCCCTTGCCCCTTTCTCTTTCTTGTATGGTGATGGTGTTGACTCCAGGAGTCACATGTGTTAAATAAGTGCTCTACCACCAAGCTGTATCCCCACCTCTCTTTCTTTTTTAACATTTTCAATGATTTGTTTATTCTTACTTTATGTACACTGGTGTTTTGCTTGCATGTATGTTTGTATGAAGGTGTCAGATCCCCTGGAACTAGAGTTACAGACAGTTGGGAGCTGCCATGTGGGTGCTGGGAATTGAACCCAGGTCCTCTGGGAGAGCAGCCAGGGGTCTCATCCCCTGAGCCATCTATCCAGCCCCCACTCTTTCTTTTTGAGACATTATTTTACTAAGATACCCAGGCTGACCTTCAGCTTCCACTCCCCCTGCCTCAAGTCACTAGGCTCCACTTGCCCAGATGTATTTCTTATGTTCTAGATTATTTAGAAGGGTAACCTTGGGACTTAAAAAGAATGAGTGTAAATACACCTAGTTTTTAAAGATAGGATCATTTCTAAGCCAGTGTGAAGTGTGAAATTGAGTCTTGGCTTCCTCACTAAATGATTTAGACAGCAGTCTCCAACCTTGTCAGGATCTCCGCCCTGCTCGTGATTGGCACCATGTCAGAAGCATTGGGAATGGAGCATTTTCAAATAGCTATCCCATGCCCAATACTTAGTAAGATCTGATTTAAAACAGTAGGCTACAGAGCATAACAGAAATAGTGAACTTTTATTTTTCACTAGTGCATGAGTACTAAAGTACTAAATGCAGACTATCCAATGAGTTTATCTTTTTAGATGTTAGAGAGACACAAAGATATGACGGTAAGTGTTCAAAGAGATGGGCATGCTAGTTGCTCCCTTTGATTGTTTCACGTTGTGCTCATGTGTCTGATCATCACGCTATGCCCCATAGACATTTAAAGTTTAAGATAGAATATTGATAAGTAATAACTGTTCTGTAATTATTACCTTCCATCTGAGAAGTATGAATAACATTCGTGGATTTCCATAAACAAAGATTTTAATATTTAGTAATAACTTTAAATTTTCCATTGTATGTAGAGAAACGTCTTCAGGGTTAACATAATGCTGCTCATATAAAAATTTACCAGGAGACTCAGAACTAAAGCTCAGTAAACTCTTTGCCTTTGGCTGAGCTTCACGCGGTGGCTTCCAGCACTGGTTGACACCTGCATGGTGAGAGATGAAACTCACGTCCTCCTGGAGGTTTAATCCAGGATCTCAGTCACAGCAGCCTCACAGGGTGGATCAGCTGAGCAGCGCTACTGCATTGGGGTGTATGCTAGAAGCTGCGTTCAGTGTGGCTTAGCATGGTCCTTGCTCAGGTGCCCATTAGTGTGCCTTTTTATAGCAATGCTCTGTCTTGACTCCTAGTCTCCCAGTATTAATATAAGCAAGGCTCTCAGCATTTTAAAAATAGATTCTGGTTAGTTTGGGATTTGGTTTTCCACTGAAATAGCTCTGTGTGCGGAGTCAAAAGTTTTGCCTTTTGCTCCATTTTCTGCTGATTCCTTTCACATACCATCTTTCTGGGTGTACAGTTCTCTAATGTGTGAAGTAAGAAATTGTGGAACTCCTCAGATCCCCATTGTTTTAATAGTGTAGGTTCAATGAGAGCTGTTGCTCATTTACTTTTTTTTTTTTTTTTTTTTTTTTTGGTTTTTCGAGACAGGGTTTCTCTGTGTAGCTTTGCGCCTTTCCTGGGACTCACTTGGTAGCTCAGGCTGGCCTTGAACTCACAGAGATCCATCTGGCTCTGCCTCCCGAGTGCTGGGATTAAAGGCGTGCGCCACCACCCCCGGCTCTCATTTACTTTTTAAACAGATGTATTATTTATGTGTGTGTGCCTGAGTGTATGTTTACCACATATATGCAAGTGCTTAGAGAGGCAGAAGAGGGTATTGGAGTCCCTGGAACTGGTGTTACAGATGGTTGTGCGCCACCATGTGGGTGCTGGGAACCGAACCTAGGTCCTCTGTAAGAGCAGCCAATGCTCTAACTGTTGAGCCATCTCTTCAGCTCCCACTCACTTTTAATAATAAACATTGAACAGAAGGTCCTGAACACCTCCACTTGACAGGCACTATTAGGTGCTGGGATATGAACTGAACAAGACCTAGTGTGTGCCCTTGACCAGTTGTAATGAGACAGGAAGTAAGTAATTTGGTGTGATGAATAGATAGGTAGCTGGTAGCAGGGTGATCATAGGCTGTAAGGGAAGTTAGTTTCCATTGGGGTTCTACTAAGTAAGACTTCTCTGGAAGAAGGAGCTAAATAGACATGTATAAGTTGACTGGGCAAAGGAGGTAGGGGAAGAGAAGGCTTTTTCTGTTGGGGACTCAGAGGCCTGAAGGCCACAGTAGGTTACATTATTGCGGAAGTGTTAATTCAATGCTTTGAGGTAAGAGGAAGGGACTTGGGAAGAGACAAGGGTGGGCCATTGTATGAATAGCTGTGTATCTCTAAGTTGAGTTTAGGTTGGTTAGAGGAGCCGTAGAAGGGTTTAAAACCAAAAATAAGCATCCTTGGGGTAGGAGACAGAGGGATTGGTGGAGCCTGGAAGGTAGTTGGTTACACTGGGCCAGCAGCAGATGGTGGTTTCCAAAGAAACAGGGAGAGAAGTAGAACAAGCAGCAGGAAGAGATCTGTAGTACCAGCTGCAGAACATGGGTCATGTTCGGGTGTCTGAGGACAAGCAGTGGCTGTGTGCATTAGACAGTCACTGTGAGCTGCTCTGCAGGTTGGGAAGAGTGCTGAGGACTGGTGCTACGATCTGAAGACCTGTAGTGTGTGGATGGTGTTAAAGCCACTGGAGTTTGCCTGAGGAGAGAGGGGCACAATTCTCAAAGGCGAGAATGTGCTCCCGTGGGGGGCACACGGTAGATGCTAGTTGGATCAGTATCCGTGAAAGAAGAATACAATGTGAAGTCTGAATTTCTCCCAGATTCAGCACACTGAAGAAATTTACTCTTAGCTCTACCTGCTAACCGGACTGTCCATTTTTTGCAGGCATCTCAGAGTTTGCTACCTCTCCAGAAAAAGTCAGCGATTACATTTCTCCACTTCTGAACTTTGCTGCAGAACATGTGCCACGGGCAAAACACAAAGAGACGCCTCTCTACATTCTCTGCACAGCTGGAATGAGAGTCCTTCCTGAAAGGTGATCTTCCACAGCCTGGAGGGGGGCCCTTGGGAGGGGCAGCTTGCTGCTCTCTTCTCTGTCACTGTTCCCATCTTGAGTCTGGACTAGTCTCAGAGCTATTCTCTTAAACAGACCTCACCAAGGAGCTTTTAATCTACTTACTTGTGACTAAAATTATAAGGGTCACTTTGCAGGGGTTGGGGACAGAGTCTCATGGAGCAAGTCTTTCTCTGTGCTACCAGCCAGCTCCCAAATAATGACACGGAGATTTCTTATTAATTATGAAAGCCCAGCCTATAGCTTAGGCTTGTTCCTAACAAGCTCTTATCATTTAAATCCTATCATTTCTATTAATCTGTGTTCTCTCACGTGGTGTTACCTCTCTTCCACCTTGTACCTCCGGTTTCCTCTCTGTGTCTCCTGCATGCCTAGATTCCTGCTCCTCTTCCTTTCTCTCCCAGGACCCTGCCTACACCTCCTGCCTAGCTATTGGATGTTCTGCTTTTTATTACAATAATCATAGCAATACACCTTCACACAGTGTACAAATACTCTACCACAGTCTTATGTCCCAAGTTGGCCCAAACTGAATATTTTTCAATCCCTCTACCTATCTCCACTTCCTGAGTGCTGGGATTATGAGTTTACACCACCATGCCTAGTTTATGCAGTGCTGGGGATGGAACTCGGGGCCTGGTGCATGCTGGACAAGGACTACCCAGTGAGCCAAAAATCACATCATTCACATAACTTTTTCATGTGGAAAGAACATTCCTGAGATAAGCAATCTTTTCAATGAATCACTGTAGTTTTACAGTTTACTGTTTCATGTAGGATATAACAGAGCCACAAGGGTTTTGTTTTTGTTTTTAAAACAAAATCAAGCATATAATTTTGACATGTAAATTTTGGGGTTGCCTTGAAAGCCAGCAGAAAGCTATCCTGGAGGACCTCCTGACTGACATCCCAGTGCACTTTGACTTCCTGTTTTCTGACTCCCACGCTGAAGTCATCTCAGGGAAACAAGAAGGTTGGTACCAGACCTCCCCACTGTGCATTGTATTGGATCACTGGAGACCAGAGCCTTGAAATACTCTTAATGACTGAATTCATGTCCTATATGGCTGATCTTTATTATAGAACCCTAAAGCTGTTAAACATACCTCACCAGTTCTTAGCACATTTAGGGACTGTATTTTGAACAGAGGATAGAGGAAGTCTGTATCCCTTGCCTGGCTAATAAAGACTTACTTCTAGCAAGGAGGAATTCTTGCCTTTGATAAATGGAGAAAATATTAGTTCTGTTTCAGAGAAATTATTCCACTTGAGTAGGAAATGACCAGTCAGTGAAATGGTTTGCTAGAAGCAGAGACCCACAAGTATGGTATCTATTCCTATGTCACTCACCATTCCAGCAGGTGTTCCCTATGGAAAGGCATCAGGAAAGTCAGAATTAGGCTGATCATCATAAGCGCCTTACAGAGAAGGCCCTCAGAATTGTAAGAGGTCACTTTTGGCACCCAAAGGAAGATAGAGAAAAAATATCCTGGGAGTGTGAAAGAAAAAGGCCTCTTTCCCTCCCCGTGCCCAGCTAGGAATGGTTCTAAGTGAAACCTTTGGGAGGAGAGTAGAGGAAGTTACCTGAGTAGGTGGAGGAAGCATGGTCCAACTAAAAGACATGATCAATATTGCTGCAGGTGGGAAGGGGTGCCACTGTGGACCGATGTGGGTTTTCACTTGGCTGGATCGTGGCTCTGTGGAAGGGTGATGGTGATGTTAAGAGCTGGATACATCTTGAATTATCAGCCTGTCACTTTGTACTGTCACTTTGTGGACCATCCCAACAAGATAGGATACAGGAGGTTGCCATGGAAGACTGATTAGCTTGTCACCTCCACTGCATAATGACACAAGTCAAGGTGGCTATGGAAAGGGATAAAGATAGGCTGTAGGGAATGTTGACATGTATAGGCTAAGATAGGCTGTGTGGGTGAGAAAGATGCAGGAAAGATTAGGGGAAGTTAGTGTGGAGTCCCTGTAGAAGTTATATTTTCAACAGATATAGCTGATCTAAAGTATTAAAATTGAGAGTTCTTATAAACCACTAGGAGAAGACAGAACATCAGTAGAAATGTGTTATTTGGTGAGTCTGTCTCAGACTGTGAGGAGTTAAAATAAGTGAGAAGCTTGCACAGACCAACTTGATTTTTCTTAATTTTGCTCTGCGATGTCTAGGTGTGTATGCTTGGATCGGCATTAATTTTGTCCTTGGACGGTTTGAGCATATTGAAGAGGGTAAGTGCCATGTTTCCACTAGTGTTCTGGTTGGAAGTCACAACCATAGTTTATGGTCAAGGGCAGAAAAGGGGCTAAGTGCTGTGAGACGGCTGAGTGTGTGGGGCTGGGCGAGCAGAGCTGCTGTCTGAACTACGGTTGAGCTCACCGGGAGGCGTGGACTGAGTGGTCTTCAAAGCAGAGCGTGCCTCCCGAGGAGGCGTCTGCTGAATGGACACTTCTTTCTCCAGATGACGAGGCGGTTGTGGAAGTCAACATTCCCGGTAGTGAGAGCAGTGAGGCCATCGTCCGGAAAAGGACAGCCGGTATTCTTGACATGGGAGGCGTGTCCACTCAGATAGCGTACGAAGTCCCCAAAACTGTAAGCTTTGCCTCCTCACAGCAGGTTATTATCTGTACAGATTGCCTTCCGTTTGCTTCTGTTTTCATTTAACATGTCTCCATCCGTTTTTGTTTTGTTTCCTGAGTCTGAACACATCCTTACTCTGCTTGCTGAGGGTCCATCTTCTCAACCCAGGAGGAAGGAGGCTGGAGAATGAGGCAGGCCTCAGCCAAGCCCATTACGTTTGTACATTGAGCCTAGCTGGTTTGTTTTCTGAACTTGGAGTTTTCTCTGGTGTATATGTCAGTTGCATGCTTGAGCTTTTGTTTATGTTATCTCTTGGGTCACTTTTAAAATTACTATAGCATCAGGTTTTTACAGTTATATAAACAGGAGAAGCATTTTTGTTCTTTACTAATTTTGAACTCTTCTCGAAAATATTGATGTTGGTACCTATTACTGCACACCTGGTTCATTCCATCTCTCCTCCATCCCTTCAGTCCTGTCAGCTGGAGTTGGCAGTCCTCAGCAGGACACCAGAGCCATTTCCATTTGTGTCCCAGAATGACCACATCTCTCATTACTGTTTATGTCCAGATGTAAATTGACACCAAAGCATGGTCTCCTGCATTGTTTCCCCCAAAGTAGGGATCATGTACCAGAAAACAATGCAAACAGTGGCCCCTACAGCATGGGGCCATTGAATGGTTGATGAGTGGCTCGGACTCTAAGTTCCCTGGTGTGTGCTCAGGAGGTGTTATCACTGTCTTTAGTAAGCTCCTTGGAAAAGTGCTTTGGAAATTCAAATATTTGAGCCTGTGTTTCCCACTTCCCATTCCAGATATGCCCCTAGAGACTCCCACTCATACTTTCTCCCTTCCTTGTAAAGTAGCAGGTGCTCACAAAGAAAGCTTAGGGAAAGTTGAAGAATAAAAATTCCCCCTGGATTCATCATCACAGAAAAAAAAAAAAAAAAGCATTGTTAGTGTTTTGGTGAAGTTTTTCCATTATTTTTATTCCTGTTATAATTTCAAAATGTGATTGTTATGCTTTTACCTTTTTATGATTTTGTGCCTTTTATTTACAGTTCATAGTGTATCCCTCTATAAAGTATTGGTTACTGCCTTTAACTTAACCCTCCCTTAATGTTAAGTACTCAGACGCCATTCTTTTTAGATTTGTGGATGGATGGGTAGGTGGGTGGATGGATGGATGGATGGATGGATGGATGGATGGATGGATAGATAGATAGATATGTATCTTTGTGTATATATGCATCAAGACTTTCCCGTGTTTGGGTCTATTTGGGTCTATTTCCACAGCAGGGGGTACCATAAATAGACTTATGGGTCAGAGGAAAGGAACTATAGTACTGACTTCCTTTTCAGGAAGTCCTGACCCCAACCAGTACAGCATCTGTAATTCCCCTAGTTACATCAGCATACTGAGTTGTGAAAGCGCTCTCTAGAGCATCCTTGGACAGTAGAGCAGAATCTGCTGCTCTTAGATGTAACTCTTCTTAGACCCTTCTTTTTTAACTGGAGCTAAAGTTGTTTTAAAATACTAAAATGTGTTGTCCTTGTGCCTACAGGAGGAAGTAGCTAAAAACTTGTTAGCTGAATTCAATTTGGGGTGTGATGTCCACCAGACTGAGCACGTGTACCGAGTCTACGTGGCCACATTTCTTGGGTTCGGTGGTAATGCTGCTCGGCAGAGATATGAAGACAGACTATTTGCCAGCACGTTTCAGAAAAACAGGTACAGCACCTGCTGCTCCTCAGCATCTGCTGCAGGCCCAGCTCAGTCCTCATCAAAACTAGACCAGGACAAATGTCTTCTGTTAGCTGCCATGGTGCTGGAAGAACTGAGAGGCCCTTGGGGTCCTGCCACCAGCCCCTGTCCCACAGCTGTGTGCTTACATAGTCCCTCTCTCTCTGTACCTCTGCCTGATCTTTGCAGGCATGTACCATCACACCCAGCTTAAGTATATATATTGTTCTTGGTTTTTTGCTTTTGTTTTTTGAGACATGGTTGAGACATGTTTGAGCCCTGGCTGTCCTGGAACTTGCTTTATAGACCAGACTGGCCTCGAACTCATAGAGATCCTTCTGCTTCTGCCTCCCAAGTGCTAGGATTAAAGCCTTGTGCCACCACTGCCCGGCTAAAAATATTTTAATACCACTAAAATTACTTCAAGATCATTTCTTACTCTTAACCCCGTTCACTGTGGTTCTCATCTACTGATGTACCATTGTCTATAGAATATTCCTTATTTGAGACTTTCTGAGGTCAAGGGCACCTTCTGAGTGTGAGCCTCAGGGGGCACCAGCAGGGTTGTGTCACTGAGTTTTCCCAGGCCTCTGCAATCAGCCTCAGTATCACCCAGGAACAACTAGTCTAGAGTAGTGGTGAGGTTTCTACTCTGAGTAAAGGTCATTCCTTACTCTTAACCCCTTTCACTATTTTTATGAGTGAAACTTAGGGAAAACATGAGTTTATGTGACACATTCTGGTGTAGAAAAATGTGTGAAAGAAGGGCACCAGTTTAAATTTTGTAACTTTAGCTGGGTATGATGGCACATACCTTTGATTCCACCACTTGGGAAGCAGAGGCAGGTGGATCTCTGTGAGTTTGAGGCTAGCCTGGTCTGCATGGTTTCAGGTCACTCAGGGATACATAGCAAGACCCTGTCTTTAAAAAACAGTAAGTTTAGCTGTATAGCAATTACTTATTTGAAATATGCCATCAGAACAGGGAAAAGGTTTGGAAGCAGAAGAGAAGCATCTGGCAGGTAAGACACCTTGCTCTTCCTGGCTTGTTTGTTTTGATAGAACATTTTTAAGGACAAATGCTGATTTTTAGAGCTAAGTAATAGTATGTTTCCTTGGCCAGTTTAATCCTTTCCAAAAATTTTATTAGTTGTTGTTATGTGTATGGTTTTTTGCCTGAATGCATGTCTGTACATCGTGTGTGAGGCCAGAAGAGGGCATTAGATCCCCTGGAACTGGAATTACAGATGGTTGTGAGCTGCCATGTGACTGCTGGGAATCAACCTAAGTTTTCTGGAAGAGCAACCAGTGCTCTTAACCACTGAACCATCTCTCCAACCCTGACCAATTTAGTTTTTTTTTTTTTTTTTTTTTTTGGTTTTTCAAGACAGGGTTTCTCTGTGTAGCTTTGCGCCTTTCCTGGAACTCACTTGGTAGCCCAGGCTGGCCTCAAACTCACAGAAATTCACCTGGCTCTGCCTCCTGAGTGCTGGGATTAAAGGCGTGCGCTACCACCGCCCGGCTAGTCTTAATATATCCATGAAGGCCTATTTAAAAATAAAGACCAAGTTAGAGCTACTTGGTATTAGTTTGCCCAAAATTCATGTCCATAAGTAGGAAGTAATTCTCTGATTACTTTAAAAGCTAATTGAGAAATGTTAATTATAACAGCAGTAGTCCCATGGTGCTTGCTTTTTCTTTTAAAATTATGTCTAGAACATTTTGTTATAGTTATGTTTATAATAGTCTTAAAATTTTTCAATAGAAATATAAATTTGAATCTTCCATAGACTTACTAAACACTTTCTTCTGACTCCTGAGTTTTATTAATTGGGTTTTATTATCAATTTAAAAGAAAAAAGCTTTGTATAATATGTAATATATAGTCCAGAGACACTCCTTAGCTAGATTTAGGACAACTGAAACAGTGTGAGATACACATTTAACTGCTCAGAATTCCTGATAATTATAAGCATGTTGTTAATTGAGCCTTGAAATTCATACCTATCTCTGCCACTTATAGTAGTGATTCATTTTTTTAGAGTACATCGTTTTATGGCAAAGACCTTTACTGATGACACTGAAGGACATTATGAATAACCCTCATCTGAGGAATGTACAGCTTGATTTAAAAAAAGACTGTCAGTGAATGAGAGTGACTCCAGCAGTATTCAACTCCTAATAGTCAGACCCATGAGTTCGTGGTATCCAATGTGAACATCACTTCCATTTTCAGAAGATTGCCTGAATATGCACACACAGTGGGAAGACAGGGGGTAATTTACAGGGTGTCTCTTTGGGGTGTGACGAGCCTGGTGTATCTCAGTTACAACAAGGCTAACAGTTCTTTTCACAGGATTCCTCAAAGCCTGTAGTGCAGCAAAAACAGCTACTACCTACTGCCATCTAGGCCAATAGTTGATTAGTAACAACAATAATAATACCCAGTGCCGTCTAGGCCAATGGTTGACTAATAACAACTACAATAATAATGCCTACTGCCATCGAGGCCAATAGTTGATTAATAACAACAACAATAGTAATAACTACTGCCGTCTAGGTTGGTAGTTGATGGATGGTAATGATGATGAGCGTGGTAAAATCAGATGAAGAGACTCAAGCCCTACACATTGTGTTCTCACTCCCGTATTCATTGGGTGGTCTTTGGCTATGAATTACTGTCTTCCTGGACTCCCCATCTCCTCCTACACACACTGCATCTTCATTGAGCTGTTAGCTTGGCTTTAAAGAATACCAGCAAGGTAATGACATTTTGTCAAGCATTTTGGTACCACCTCCTTCTAGAATTTACTTTTCCCCAGTTTTCTAATCTTCTGTGTGTAGTCTGACAATAGCTTTCTAGCAGTGTGTATGTATCTTGTTTTTCTGAAACATCCAACCTGATTTTCCTGGACCAGTTATTTCTTTTCACAGTCACTCTACACCCAGCTCTATACAGTTGAAGTCAAGCAGTAGTGGCAGAGTGGGGGTGTGGGCCACATGGTTGCTGGGTCCTCCGCAGACATCCTGTCAGATGGTACTGAGGGGAATCAAAAGCGTCGGGTCAGGCCCTGAGATGGTTCTGTGGCGAAAGGAACTTGCTGCTCAGGCCTGATGACTTGAGTTTAATTTTTGAGACCCACATGTAGAAGGAGACAACCCACTTCTAAAAGTTGTTCTCTGATCTCCACACACACGTTGTGTGCATACACATGCATACCCACAATAAGTAAATGAGAGTCAGGTCATGGCTTGTTTACTTAGACTCAGCAACACCTGTGTATGTCACTGTGGATCTCCTCCAGAGGGTTGGGGGACCATTTTCCTAACTTGGTTTGGAACCCTTTGTGTTCCCACACACAGTTCTGTGGACCCATGTTAGGTCCTGGGTCCTAACAGTGGCTTGCAGCCTCTTGTCCAAAGCACAGTGTAGCAGAGGTCTCGTGGTAAATGGTTCTTTGTGCCACAGGCTCCTGGGTAAACAGACTGGTCTGACTCCCGATGCTCCATTCCTGGACCCTTGCTTGCCTCTGGACATTAAAGATGAGATCCAGCAAAATGGGCAGACCCTGTACCTTCGGGGGACAGGCGACTTTGACCTGTGTCGAGAGACCCTCCAACCTTTCATGAACAAAACCAATGAAACGCAGACTTCCCTCAATGGAGTCTACCAGCCCCCAATCCACTTCCAGAACAGTGAATTCTACGGCTTCTCCGAGTTCTACTATTGCACCGAGGATGTCTTGCGGATGGGGGGAGACTACAACGCTGCTAAGTTCACTAAAGCTGCCAAGGTAACACGCCAAGAGACCCTGATGTGTAGAGAGCGTGGGGCTGCAGGTCCTTCCCCGGTCACACCCGGAGGGAAAGGTGGTCGTAGTGCATCCTTGTGACGCCCTTTCTCTCCTGTTGTGGGGAGGGCGGTAGTCATAGAAGAAAACCTAAGCTCTACTAACCACACTGGTTACCAGGAATGTACAGACCGCAGTCTTAAATTGATTTTTGAGTGCCACTTCTCAAAATCTTCAACAGGCTCCCACCCACATAGCAGCCAAGACACTGCTGATCAGATCCCCTTGCTTTCCCATTTCGTCAGAAGTTTCCCCTGTCGTACCTCATCAGCCTGGATGGCCCTTGTCTCCCAGCCACAGCCCATTGCCCTTTGAGTTCACAGATCCGTGGATTGTCCCCTCCGTGCCGTAGGTGTTGTCTGGCTGCTGACGTTCAGTCTCAGATCTTAACCCCTGTCTTTTACCCATTGTGTTTCCTAATTCCAAACAAATCCAGTTTTCTCCTTGTCTTTCTCTCCTGTGCCATCTTAGTTAACAGTCCACCAACCATCCAGTCCCCTTCCTCCAGGCATGGCTCTTACAATAGTTTGTTTATAATGTCTGGTACATGCCCGACAGAGGCTGTCTCACTGAGTCGTGCCCCAACCCCTTTGCTTCTCTCTGTCCCTCTTTCACCCCCCCCCGCACCCCACCCCCACCCCGATATAATCAGTGATAGTTCCTCTCATGAGTATTTCTCAAGCCTGTCCCTGCTGTTCACTGTCATTGTCCTTGCCAAGCCTCTGGCTCCCGGGAGCTGCCCCTTTGGTCCTCTGTGTCTGGTTCTCTGGTGGTCATCCTGCACGCTGTCCAGGGTGTTCGGTCTGAAGCTCCCTGCACTCCCCTTGCTGTACTGTGTAAAGTCGTCTGCAGCTTCCCATGCTCAGCCCCACTGACCTTAGTCTGCCTCTCCCTCCTCCACCAGCTCAGGGTCCTCTCAGCATGACAAGCAGCCGGGAGTCCTTCCACTGTGCACCTTCCCTCGTCTGTCTGCTTCTTCATTCCTGATGTCTCCTTCCTGACCTTGCCCCAGGCTGAGCACACTCCCCTGTGTTCCCTGTCACACCATTTCTCTAAGCCCCAGCTCTGTCAGTAGAGAGCTGAGGAGAGGAGCTGTGTTGGGAGGTCAGGTGTCCTTCAGAAGGCCGTGGTGCTCAGTGGGTGTGAACAGTTAATGTGACTCCAGATCACCGTCCTCACCCAGTGCTAGGTCTGCCCCAGAGCCAGGACTCATCTGACTGGGCCAAAGGCCGTTTCCCTTTGCCAGAGTTCATTCTGGGGCCGTGATGATGGGAGAAGTAAACGGGCTGAAGAGGTCAGATCACCCTGCGTGGGCAGGATTTCCCTGGCTGGATTTCCGGGTACAGAACAAGTGCAGCGTTTACTGGTTGCCAGGGACTCGGAGTCTCATGTTGACAGTACAGACTCTCCCTCTGCTTGTGTGTTTCCTGTGCTTGTTAGGATGATGAACATGGTAAACAATTTGTGAGTAGAAAAAGTGCTTTAATACACTTTCAGGGATGATTTATTTGGGGTGGAATTTTTTTTTAGGATTACTGTGCCACGAAGTGGTCCATCTTGCGGGAGCGCTTTGACCGAGGACTGTATGCCTCTCATGCTGACCTCCATCGGCTGAAGTAAGTAGTGGACAGTCAAGTCCTGATCTACCGGTCACCCCCTCATTCACTGTCCTTCTCCACCCTGGCCTCTCTCAAATGGGACAAGTGTCGTTGCAGGTTTTCTGCCCAGTTTTGAAGTTCCTTGCCACAGGAATTCCCCTTTGTACCTGTTTGCTCACGCCCTGCCGCACATCGAGTTGTGTGAGATGCTAGCCCTCTCATTCTGTCCCCTCAGCCAGACTCCATCTCTCCTGACTCCCCAGAACACTCACCACGCTCTCCGATGAAGCCATGCTGATTTAGTTTATAAAGTTCCCTTTGGTTTAAGTCACTCAAGTGCAGTGACTGGGTCTTTTATTTATTTATTGCCATTTCCACCACTTACTTAGTCCAGTACTTTGCAAAAAAAAAAAAGCCTGTAATGAACATTTGGGATTAGGAAATATCAGAGCTGAGAAGCATCCTCCTGCCTTTTCATTTTGTTATAAAGAGGATGGAACTTGGCAGTGTTTGTTCAGTAAATGATGGAGTACCCAAGGCATGGGGAGGGTAGTGTCTCACAGTAGTGATTAAATGACCCTGTTTCAGGCTATCAGTTTTGACGGGTGAACCGTTCTATGTGTGGGGTGAACCTGAGCTGGATTTGTCACCTAGAGGCACATATGTGGCTGTTTGCTCCAAGCAGGCCTGCTGAAGGCTGGAGACAGTCTCTGCCTGGTGCATTCTGACAGGGGTGCCCATCTGACTTGTGGATGTGCTTGGCATTTATAGGTATCAGTGTTTCAAATCTGCCTGGATGTATGAGGTGTTCCACAGGGGCTTCTCCTTTCCCATCACCTACAAAAACCTGAAGACAGCCTTGCAGGTGTATGACAAGGAAGTGCAGTGGACACTGGGGGCCATCCTTTACAGGACCCGCTTTCTGCCCTTGAGGTAGGCTATGAACTTGGGAGACTCAGAAAAGATGCTTCTCTAAACCACAGTGCCTCCTGGTGACTGTCTTTTGTGGACGTGTTTTCAGAGCTGTGAGGCCAACCAGACTTCACTTGGGTCTTCCTCACCTCCCTCCCCAAGTGCTTCCTGTTTCCTCAAGCTGCCCTTCCCACAGCATACAACACTGTGGGCCATCCTGTGTCCCAGCTGTCTATTCCCTAACCCCTGCAGAAGGGTCTGTCCCGTGGTGACTCTTATGGCTTTGGGCCCCTTCCATGGGTATTATAATGTCTAGGACTGTGGAAGAAATCGTATTGAAATGCATTTCTGACACTGTTGTAGCAAACAGATTGTTGATGTCAGAGGGCATCTTGATTTACACACTGACTTGTAATGTCTGACAGCAGAACCATCGTGTCCATTCCTTCACCATGATGATGAGTGACAGCTGAGACACTGGCTATCATGTGGGCCAAAAACATCAGTCACTGCCCTCAGCACTGAAGTGTCGATTAATCCTTTTCTTTTAAGACTGTGACATTGTCTACGTAGATTCATGTCATAAGGAAATAACTGAATTCCAGTCCACAGCTGGTCAAACAGACATACAGATTTCCCATTTAAGTTCACAGAACTGGCTCAGCTGACCCACACTAAAAACTGTATTTATCTGATAGTTTTAGTTGGGTCAGCTCCAGAAATGCTGTGCAGTAGCTATTGCTGATTATACATAGTTCCATGTGCATGTGTTCGTTCCATTAACTGCCTTGTAACAGCAAAACCCTGGCCCTTACATTTATCAGTTTATAATGCCGGGGTCTTATGGACAAGCCTTCACATGTCATTGTCTTAGCACTAAGAGCATAGCGTGGGCAGCGAACTCACTTTGGGCCAACTGTCGGCTGTCCCAGCGGTAAGGAGAGCCAGGGACAGCAGCCCTGTCCTGCGCCCTTCTCACTGTCTGTCTGTCTGTCTCCATGCCCGCAGAGACATCCGGCAGGAGGTGTTCCGGGCCGGCCACGGGCACTGGCGGGGTGTGTCCTTCGTCTACAACCACTACCTGTTCTCTGGCTGCTTCTTGGTGGTCCTGCTGTCTATCCTCCTCTACCTGCTTCGGCTGCGGCGCATCCACCGCAGGGCGCCCCGGACTGGCTCTCTGTGGATAGAGGAAGGCTTGCCCTCCCAGAAGGGCCCTGGTCCCTTGTGAGCCAGTGTCAACTTGAGGACTCTACAGGAAAAGCCATTTTTGCCTCAGGGTTTCTGTGTGCTCCACGGTTTTGTGGTCCCTTTCCTTCCTGTTAAAATGAAACCCGCTGATTGTCAGCCCTCTGTCCAGAGGCATTGCCGTTTGAATGCAGCACTACTGGAGGAGTGGCAGAAGGGAATTCACTCAATTTGGGCTGCACAGTATCTGCCACACATCAGTAAGGTTTTCGGTTGTCTGTAGGCCGTGCTACGTTTTCAGTGCATGCACGGGATAGCGGGGGGCACTGGGCAGGTTTCCATCAGTGTAGATGGGACTGCAGATGGTCCTGGGACAGAAGCAAGGAGTGAGTTAGATCTTCTTTCTCCTGTCTGAAAACCTCCAACCTAGAAGAGAGGTGTCGATCTCATTTACTGTTCAGGTCTGTCCCTATCTGTGTTTTCTTGGCAGACTTAAGGAGTCAGTCATTCACAGCAAACAGCGACAGAATGTTGGCCCAGGGGGTCATCCTGAAGAGCTGTGAGTGTAAGGACTGCTGAGGAGAGCCTTGTCTGGCTGCAGCCGAAGCCCATGCCTGTAAATTAGCCATTCTTGTCCCTGGGTTTAGGACACTCTGTTGCCCTCTTACAGCAGAATTAGGGTTTTTGTTTGTATGTTCATTGGTTTTGTTTGTTTTTAAGCCAGAAAGTTTTTAAAGGTCCCTGGTTTTTAAAGGTCTGAGAACTGGAGTGTCCCCTGCAGGTACTCCAGCACTTCCAGGAAGCAAGTCTGTGCTGGCCAGCTGCTCTGGTCTCTTCCACTTTCAGGTCGGCACCCCACTGTTCAGATAGCCTCAGTGTTTTCCTCCAGGACACCTCACACACTGTTGACAGTTCTCATCGTCACCCATGGTTGATTGTTGTTGGAAATGCCACGGTAAGCCCATGCCATGGAAGAGCCTGAGTTGAAAACAAGAAATAAAGGCACGTTTTGAAAGCAAATGTGACGTTTTAAGCAGAGACCTGAGAAGACATCTGGGGGATACCTGAGGCTGGTGGGGGGTTCGTTCATTTGTTTGTTTTTATGCGTTTAGTTTGGTGGCGCACGCCTTTAATCCCAGCACTTGGGAGGCAGAGCCAGGCGGATCTCTGTGAGTTCGAGGCCAGCCTGGACTACCAAGTGAGTTCCAGGAAAGGTGCAAAGCTACACAGAGAAACCCTGTCTCGAAAAACCAAAAAAAAAAAAAAAAAAAAAAAAAAAAAAGAAATCCCCTGTCCGTGGGGGTTTGTTTTTCAAAGGCTTTGGTTTTGGTGGTTGTGTGGTGGTGGTGGTGGTGGAGGTGGAGGTGGAGGTGGAGGTGGTGGAGGTGGTGGTGGTGGTGGTGGTGGTGGTGGTGGTGGTGGTGGTAGTGGTACATGTATTTCCTAGCTCTACAACACTTAAGTTGAAGTAGCTGATAGCAAGTGGCTATTTTGAGGACCTTCAGCTGTTTATTTAAAACTCTGAGATTCTAGAAGAATGGTGATTCCGAAGTCCTGTTACCTTTAGAGAAAAGGTGTGGTTTATGCTGCATTGACCACTTAAAAGACTTCAAATTTATGAAGGAAATGCAGAGCCCCTATCTCTTCAAAGTGACTATTCTAGATGAAGAACACTCGTGGAGAGGTAGAGGGCGTGGTGTTGAGCAGCCCATGTGTGGATCATGCCCCAGAGGACATATAGTGGAATGAATATTGCTGTATACTTGAGAGAGCCAGTTTCTGAAGGGCTGGCCACCAGCAGCCTCAGGCCTGCCACAACTAGCCTGTCATTGGAACTCTAGCAGTCATGCTGGCATCTTTTCCTTGAATTCCCACAGGGGTGTGCCCTGTGAACTGGCTGTGGCCTTGGTACTAAAGAGGAAGTGTGTTAGACTTTAGTCTGTATCCCTCTCCCATTGCTGGTGAGGCCTCATAATCTTTGCAATGAAAATCTATAAACGCCTTGAATTTGGGGGATTTGCCTTTAAAACCAAGGCAAGGAAAAGCCAATAAAGAGCCTTCCTCAAGACTTCCTCCCCTGCGTAGCCACTGCTGATGTAGAGGCCGCTGGTCTGGTCCTGCTCTTGAAGTTTGGGACAGAATGGAAACAAACAGGCACTCTCGGCCTGTAACAGGATCCCTGCTGCAAGGACCAACCTTACTTTCCAAAGTAACCCTCCCCCCCCCCCACCATGTTTTCTGATAACTCCCAGAGCAAGACCTAGCAAGCATTGGAAATCTGGAAGACTTTTGAGCTAAGAGTGTTATTTTCAACTTTTGAAAGGATTGCTCTAGTTGAACTTGGTGCACACTGTTAATTCATTCCTCAGGAGGCAGGGCCAGCCTGGTCTACATAGGGAGTTCCAGACAAACACGATCTTAAAAAAGAAGAGGATTGTTGTGTTTTGTTTTGTTTTGTTTTTAAATAGGAAAAAAAAAGTTAAGCAAAGTGGCACACACTTGTAATCCCAGCACAGGGAGGCTGAGGCAAAGGGATAAAGATTGCAAGGCAGCCTGGGCTACATAGATCCTATCCCCACCACCAAAACAAAGAAGTTAAAGAATGTACAACAGACTCCGCATGGCCTCAGAAGGTCCAAACTGTTTACCATGTCCTTTAGAGAAGTTTGCTGACCATTGCTGTGTGGGCTTCCTGTTACTATCACAAACCCCTGAGACTATCAGCTGACAAAGAAAAAAGATCGCCCTTATCTCGTGGCTTCAGGGTTTCCTCAGGTTCAGTCGGCCCTGTCTGGGGCTGGTGCTGAGGCAGCACACTATGGCAGGAGCACGGACTAGTGCCCGAACCACCTGCTTCTCAACTAAGAGCAGAGGGGGACGGGGCTTGGGCCCCACATGCTCCCCTTCAGCCAAGAGCGAAGATTGGGGAGAGGGGGCTGAGTACCATGCTCCCCTTCAGGGGCACACCCCTAGTGACCTGAGAATCGTCCTGCCTAAGTCCCATCTTAAAAGTTCCTCTGCCTCCCCTAACACTGAGCCAGGGACCAGCCTCTGACCCAGGAGCCTTTGGGGACATTGCAGACTCAACCTGGTGGCACTCAGCCTGCTCCTACAAGTGAGCTGCAGCATTGGAACTCAGTGAGCTACTGGTCAGTTCCCACATGGGAAGTGACCACATCAGTCTTAAAATACCTGCTTAGATACATTTCACTTCTTTGCATTAGATTATTCCAAGGTTCACTTTCGTCAAATCAGGAAACCTACTCTTCCCAAAATTTAAGAGCAACCAAAAACAGCTCTTTAGGAAGCTCATGTGGCCCTGAGGGGTTTCTGAGTCAGAGCAATCCCGGCTCAGAGGTGGCCTGCAACTTCTCAAGGCTGTTTGTTGATACCATGCAGAAGGCCACCCAGTGCTTCTCTGAAGATGGCGTGAGTGAGAGGCAGCCAAGGATAAAGCTGCTTTGGGATAAGGATTCCTGTCACTTAGTAGCTGTCCAGGAAGCCAGTGAGCTGTGCATCCGAGGTAGAAAGCAGAAGACACTGGTCTGGGAATTTGCTAGAAAGCTTTGTCAAATTCTTCCTGAATACCTGACAGAAAGACCCAGTAGTAAATGCACACTTCCCGTAGCCTCTTTCCAGATGGGTTTTAAACCACTCTGGCGTGTTCTCAAATTTCAGGCACTTCACAGGAAAAGGCAAACAGAACTGCACTCTCCGGGCTCTGCACATTTTAGCTCTAAACCTCTGGCTTTAGCTGGGCTTCTGCCTCAGGCATAGGTGATGGAGAAGCTGGTGGCATAAGGCGAGGGTCATAGGTCTCAGCCTGACCACCCTGAAGGTCGGTCACACTTCACTGATACCCAACCCTGTGCACCATAGTGTAACCAACCCTTGAACAGACAATTCATTTTAACCTAGGCCAACATAGAACAGTGTTCCTTATCAGAAGCATGGATCAGCAAGGAACCTATATATATATTTATGCTTGCCAAGCTTTAACAAGAATATCACCTCCATCTTTGAGTCCTGTGTGATAATGTGCAGTACAGCAAAACTACCTTTACATAAATCACTCATTTATTTCAGTGCTCCATATTCTCCAGTGCTGAATATCCCCCTAAGTCAGTGGTTCTCAACCTTCCCGAATCTGCGACTACAGTTTCTCATGGTGTGCTGACCCCAACCATAAAATTATTAATAACACTAATTTTGCTACTGTTATGAATCCTAGTGTAAATATCTGATATGTAGACGGTCTTAGGCGACCCCTCTGAAAGGGTTGGTCAACCTGCAAAGGGGTCTCGGCCCACAGGTTGAGAACCACTGATCTAGGTGCCGTGACCAATCTGGGAGAATGCTTTGTGACTGAGTTGTTTTACAGTTAGGGATTACAAAGCTAAAGGGGCACCTTTAATTGTTTTTTGTTTCGTTTTTTAAGTGATAGCTGCTCTTTCAGAGTAAGAATTATTATTTGGGGAAGCATATGTGTGTCTACTTTCCAGCCCCCTGTCCCACACTTAGACATGGATGGATGTTGAAGATAAAGGCTCTTCCAGGGAGCCAGAGCCATACATGCTCGTCTGCTTGTGATTTAAATAGACTTCCCTCTGATGTCTTCATCCCGTTAGAATGAATGGACTCAGCAAAATAAGCTGAACCTACACACACTTTGTTTCTGTCGTGTTGAGCTTGCAGCTTGAGCAACCGTCAGGGTCGCAGGCACTGCGTCCTGTAGCGCAGAAATCAGGAGCTTCCCAAGGAGCGAGACTTACCGACATGCAATGTTAAGCCTAACTGAGGTAGCTACTTATAAGGTCACTGTGGTCTGGGGAGATAGCTCAGTTGGTAAGGCACTGTGCCATGCAGGCCTGAGGACCTGAATTTGATCTCTAGAAACCATGTGTAAAAGTCGGACATGGTGGCACATGCTTGTAACCCCAGCATCGTGTGCAGAGACTGGCAGATCCCTGGGGCTTGCTGGCCAGCCAGCCCAGCTTGGTGAACTCCAGGCCAGCAAGAGATCCTGCCTCAGACAATAAGGTGGGCAGCATCTGAGGAACAACACAGGAGGTTGATCTCTGGCCTTCCCATACATGGGCATACACACACAAAAGTAAGGTTTCTGTTTTGAAGTGCCTTTTTACACACAGACAAGAAAAAGAAATGAATGGGGGGCCGGAGAGATGACTCAGGAATGAAGAGCATTTGCTGCTTTGGCAGAGCATCCGAGTTCAGTTCCCAGCACCCAGCTGTCTGTAACTCTAGTTCCAGGGAACCCCATACCCTCCTCTGACCTGCATGGGCACTGCACACATGTGGTACACATACATACACGTAGGCATAATTCATAAAATAAATTTTTCTTTAAAAAAAACTAGTATGTATTGTCAATGAAAAATCAAAATGGAAGAGCATTGGTTTGGGCACTTAACATGGCGTTGGGAGGCCATGGTTCATCAGATCTTGGACACCTGACAGCGAACCCTTGAACTGAGCAACAGCTACCTGAAACATGGTTATCTTGGGCTGACCAGCACAACAGACCTCTTCCACAAAACTACACAGACACCTAGAGCACCCAAAACCATTTCTACAAGAGAGCTTGACTTTCTCCAATATCCCTCATAATTTCTGACAAACAGTGCGATTTCCAACTGCCCTGTCAGCAAAGCTATCAATACAGCCACTATTTTGGAACATCTCAGAGACCATTTTCAAGACCATGAGCCTGTGTCTTTCAAGTTACAAGCCTGATTAGCACCAAATTAAAAAAAAAAATTTTTTTTTCTTGACTGGGTTGATTTTATTCTCAGTCAGTTCCATAGATAGTAACAGCAAAGGCCTTTTTAGTCCCTTACGTGGAGCCAACTTTCACTGTCTCCTTCCTAAGAAATGCCCAGTGGGCCCTGGATGTTCCCTCAGGTTTGCCAATGGGGTGTGAATTCCACCTTAAGCCAGTTTGCAGTTCTAAGTGTTCTGGTTTGCTTTCTGTTGCTGTGAAAAACACTATGACCAAAGGCAACTTTGGGGAGGAAAGAATTTGTTTCAGCTTCCACTTCCGGGTGACAGTCCATCATTGAGGGAAGTCAGGGCAAGAACTGAAGCAGAAACAAACCTTGGAGAAATATTCCTTACTGACTTGCTCTCTGGCTTTTTTGTACAGCCCAGAACCACCTGCCCAGAGGTGGTGCAACCCACAGTGGTTGAACCCTTCCACATCAAGCATCAATCAAAACAGTCTCTCAAAGACATGGCCACAGGCCGATCTAATCATGGCAATTCTTAATAAAATTGTCACCCTCTTCCCAGGTGACAAGGGAAACCAACAGGGCACTAAGCTTAAAGCTTTTATTTCTAGAGAATTTCTAATATGACTATTACTAACATGGATGCAAAATACCACTGTGCTGGTTGGTTTTGGGTTGTGAGCCCAGCCTTTAACAGCAGAGCCATCTTTCCAGCCCACTGGATGGATGGTTTCAGATGTCAACTTGCCACAACCTAGAATCACCAAGAGAGTATCAGTTGTGGAATTGACTACATCAGGTTGGCATGTCTGTGGGGAGGTTGCTTGTTAGCTGAAGGAGTAAAATCCAGCCCACTGTGGGCAGCACTATTTGTTAGGATTCTGCCCTCACTCCAGCTGCATGACCGCACATGTGCAGTTTAGGAGTTAAGCAAAGGGTCTTGCGTCTTACATCATCAGTGTGTGCTGGTGATCACGTATGCGCGTGGCGTGGTCACGCAGTCAGCTCACGCAGGGTGTAGCTCTGTAGGTCCACTTGCTCCTTAAAGAGCCGTGACTCAGACCCCACCCTCTCTCTCTCTCCCCGCTGCTCCCACTTCCCCCACCATCTTTCCCTCTCTCTGCACGTGCTCCTTTCCCAGGCCTGGTTTTTCTCCCCATGCCCCACCCCTCTTCCTCTTAATAAAGCTCTGAAACTGACAACGGATTCTGTCGTGACCATGACCTTTCCAAACGGTAACCAGTGCCGGTAACCAGCGCTGTTTATCATTCATTTCACTATTCCCTAGTTGGGGTATAGAACAGTATAAAAGAGGAAAGAGCTAACTGAGAACAAAAGCAAGCAGGTGGTATGGGGGCATTAGTGTCTCTCTGCTCTTGGCTGTCAATGTGATGTGGGTAGCTGCCCAAGAGCCCAGCTCGACCTGTAGCCCAGAATGGCAAGCCAAATCAACTCTTCCCCTCCCCAAAGCTGCTTTTTGTCGGGGTATTTTATCACACTCACAGACGTGAAACCAGAACGAACCACTTTTGCTCCTAGTTTGTTGTGAGCTAAATATGAACAGCTACGGCCTGGAAGCACACACAGATTCGGGTTACTCTGGATGATACGTTGCGTTGTGGATGTGCTCGTATAACCTTTTATAGTCAGAGAACAAAAGTCACAAGTCAGTGTGTTTGCCACACATGTTGGTGGCGACATCAGTTTACACAGGTTGCCTCAGAGTGGGAAAAACCTCTCCTGAAAGATTCAAATGTTATTGCTAATCCTGGGCTTCTTGAGAGGAAAAACCAATTTCACAATTTGGAGGCAAATTTGAAGCAAGCTTTAATTGAATACCAACCAGGTTCATGGACTCTGGCTAGGTCCACCCCTGGGTTCCCAGGAAATGGCCACAAGTCACCCTTTGCAGGGGCTTAAGAAAGGAAAACCCGCAATTCATTGTGTTTCCCATCAGGTACAATCAGGGGTAAGCATACATCCTGACGTATTTCTCTCCCTAGGTACCTCCCGCCCACGTGATCAAGCACATCCGGGGCAGATGGGTCAAACAAACTTGTTTAGGGGAGTGAAAACATGTGGCTTGTTATTTCCCAAGAACTACAGCCCCCAGAATTCCGGGAATTTACCTTGCCCTTGGGCAAGTGGGGCTTACAGATTAACTTTGGCTCTTACAGTTAGAACATTCTTAGCTGTAGAGTTGGTGACAGCTGGAGGTCTGCTAAGGTTAGCAGTGCGTTCCCAAAGATTTACCCAATAGTCACAAAGATGTGGAGGCTGGTAGTGAGTGGCCAGTGAGAAGACTAACCAGTACACGATAATGTTGCCTTTTAATCTGCAACATTCCACCTCTCCAAAAGCAGAAAGCCATAGTCAGAGTCGGTCAGTCCGTCCGACGGATCTTCACCACACATGTGGCTTCTTCAGAGAACTTCAGTTCCAACCACCAACTGCCAGAAAAGATCAAATTAGAAGCTATAAACCTCTTTCAGCCATTCTTAGGATATATAAACAGATTTTCTTGAAGGCGGAGGGTGGGCCTGAGCCGTGCTTAAAAATAGACATAGAGACAGATGGAAAGAGAAGGTGGCTGGTTGATGGGAGCTGTAGATAAGCCGAAGGCATTTGTTGGAAAGGATGTAAGAGAAACGCCAAGGGAAATATGAGTCGGGAGAACAGAGCCTCCAAGCAGGGCGCCCAGGCCATTGCTGGGAAGAATACTACAGAGTGTGAAAACAAACAACTCGTTTGGAGACAGTGCAGTAAATACAAGACTGAGTGTAAATAACAGAAATCAGCTGGGGGTGCTGGTGCAGGCCTTGAGTCACAACAGAGGCAGGTGAATCTCTGTGAGTTCAAGGCCAGCCTGGTCTACAGTGCAAGTTCCAGGATAACCAAGGCTACACAGAGAAACTCTGTCTTGAAGACAAACAACCAACCACAAAAAAAAAACAGATAAATACCTGAAAATACCTATGTGAGTAAAGATGTAGCTGTTATTCATTTTGGTAGAAAGGAGGTACCAGACCCAGAAGCTTAACAACGTTAACAGATCACAACACACAGCCTTGGTTTCGTGCTTGGTTTAAGTACTTTTTCCATTTGCCCTATGACTTTAGGTTGTACTTTGCTTGTTTATGTTGCTTCATTGTTTGGTTTGTTCTTCTAGATCATGAAATGCTAAGAGTTGGCACGGAGGGTGGGGAGTTGCGCCTCACACTGGCCACGGAGCCGAGAAGTTCCTGCCAGACCTGTCAGCACATCTTCCTTCAGAAATGTTATCAGAAGACAAAGGGCCACCCTGCTCATCCCCAAACATGACTTGGAAGGTGCAGCCAACTTGGAAAGACAATAGCACAGACAGCCTTTGTCCGCTCACCGCGTCTGGGGGCTGATGGCCTCCACCATCTGCCTCCTCTTCACAAAGGAAGAATTTGTTGACATGCAGAGTCCCGCTCTCTATTAAAATATCCATTAGGAATGGCCGAGAGCTGCTGCAGGGCCATTCTGGACTTTGATCTTCACCCCGTCCCCAGAATCCTGTCAGGCAGGGGCGTCATCCTAGCCTCGCACTTCATGGCCACTTGAACACTTCTATCAACAGCCTGGGTTTGTAACTTGTTCGAGACTGAAACAAACAACAACCACAAGAAAAAAAATCAGGCCTCAGGGATTTCTGCCCAGGGAAAAGTTCAGAGAGCGCTTTGCGGAATATGTTGTTGATAGGTTTCAAAGTCATACTCTTTGTTTAAACAATAAACTCAGCTAAATGGAGGGTAAAGGAGGGCGCTTCCTTCCTGTCCAACCACTCATCTGATAAACGTCCTAGACATTGCGTTGTTTTGTTGGGAGACCGGAATTCAAGTAACCCTGACTGACAGGAAAGGGACAAATTGATGTGTGGCAAAGTTTCCGGAAGGCAGGAGATGCATCTTTGGAAGCAGAGGGCTGATGTTTACTGAATTATTACTTTTTCATTACGTTGATTGTTGGGAACGTGGGTGTGTGCACACAGAATTTATTCAGAGGTTAGAGAACAACTGGAAGGAGTTGGTTCTTTCTACCAACTCAGGGATGGAACTCAAGTCATTGAGCTTGGTGCCTTTCCATGTTAAGCCGTATCACTGGCCCTTATTGTATTATTTCTAAAAAAAAAATTCCAACTCTCTCAGGCTTACCACGGGCTGCATGAATTCCACTTTTTACCCCTTTTTGCACTGGACAGTTCTCAAAAGATTACCTGCCCTGTCTCTGCCCAGACTTGGCATTTCCTCTTCTTAAAGAGTTTATCTTCTCTCACCATAAGCTTTATTACCCAGATTTTAGGCCAAAAAAGGATTCAGACACTTAAACATTTAATGAGCTCTACTCAGCTTTGTGAAATCTTTTTGTTCTGGTTATGGTAGCACAGAGTTTTCTGAAATACCCCAGCCATTTTTCTGTTTTGACTTGAATATGTCCCCAAAGTTCATACATTGGGAACTTCATCCCCAACCGAAATGCTAAAGCACAATTCTTGATATTCTGCATGATTGAAGTCTCAGAGAAATGGAATGCTAGGAAAGAATAAACTCAGAATTTTTGCGACAGCCCCTAGAATATTTATGTGTTTTTATAATTTGCTTCATTTAAAAGAACATACTGGGGCTGGAGAGATGGTTCAGAGGTTAAGAGGTTAAGAGCACTGATTGCTCCTTCAGAGGTCCTGAGTTCAATTCCCAGCAACCACATGGTGGCTCACAACCATCTGTAATGAGATCTGGTGCCCTCTTCTGGCCTGCAGACATACATGCAGGCAGAACACTGTATACATAATAAATAAATAAATCTTGAAAAGAATTAAAAAAAAAACTCTTATTAGAAAGAAAGAAGGAAAAAAAAAAGAACATACTCTCCCCTAAATAATAACCCAGCATAGTTGTAGGGTTTGATGAGGGGAGGTCTTGGTTTCCATTTGGTTTTCAATGTTGAGGATGGACTCCTGTAATGCCAGACAAGCACTCTACCACAATGCCACAGCCCACCCCTAACACAGTACACTGCACCCAAATGGTCTGCTGTAGCTAGAGTTTCCCTGCCTGGCCCACAGTCTGGGCAAATCTCTCTCACCCGCCAGTCCTACAGCCACTCAGACCCAACCAAATAAACACAGAGACTTATATTGGTTACAAACTGTATGGCCATGGCAGGCTTCTTGCTAACTGTTCTTACAGCTTAAATTAATCCATTTCCATTAATTTATACCTTGCCATGTGGCTCGTGGCTTTCCGGCATCTTCACATGCGGCTTGTCATGGTGGCGGCTGGCAGTGTCTCTCTCTCAGCCTTCCACTTCCCAGAATTCTTCTCTTTGTCCTGCCTATACTTCCTGCCTAGCCAATGGCCAATCAGTGATTTATTTACTGACCAATCAGCAACACACTTGACATACAGACCATCCCACAGCAGTCTGCTACAACCCAGGTCGGTTTACGGGAGAATTGGCTTTGACTTTGTGACTATGGTCTTTAGGAATTCTGCACGAATACAACTCCAGCTCTTAGCTGTTTGCTGTCGCTTTAACAATGTATTCTGGGGACGCTTCACCTAAAGAACACTTTCTAACACTCTTGTTGCTAACATTTTGAAAAGAAAACCTTTACAATGCCTTCCCCCAGGTAATACAAGACTGTCTCATGCACATGGCCGTTCCCTTGTGCGAGGGACCAAAGCAGGTTAACCAGGGATGACTTCAGTGAAAGAAATCCTTCAAGGACTGAATCTGAAGAGGGAAAATTGGGCCTGTGAGATGGCTCAGGGGATAAAGGTGATGGCAGCTGAAGCTTGATGACCCGAGTTTTAACTCCAGAACCCATGTAAGGTGGATAGAGAGAACCGACTCCACAAATTGTCCGCTGACCCTCATGTGCCATGGTATAAGAGCATGCACATCCACCCACACATACAGCAATAATAACAAGGGGGAAAGGTGGAGATCAGATTGTTCTAGCAAAAGTAGGAAGCACAGCCTTGGTGGTCAAAGAGGGTTGTTATGCAGTCCTTCCACTAGGTGGAGCTATGAAATATCTTCTGACCCCAGCTCCTTCTATTCTGATCATGGTATTTCTTTCACACAAGGATTCATATTCATTTCCCTCCTTTCTTCTCTTCTCTTCTCTTCTCTTCTCTTCTCTTCTCTTCTCTTCTCTTCTCTTCTCTTCTCTTCTCTTCTCTTCCCTTCTCCTTCTCCTTCTCCTCTCTCTCTCTCTCTCTCTCTCTCTCTCTCTCTCTCTCTCTCCTCCGCCCAGATCATGTAATCCAATCTAATAAATCTTTATTGCTAGCGTTCATGGGGGCACACACACACACACACACACACACACACACACACACACAGTGTAGTTCCTCTAGAGAACCCTGCCTAATAACACCCAGCTATTTGTCTTCTTGTTGGTTTTAAATAAGGCGCTTTTACCGCGCGAGGAAAGGTCAGAGGCATGACAAAATTCAGTATCAGAGCTTTATTAGGAGGATGGGGAAGGACAGAAGAGAGTGTGGCCAGGCCTGGGCCAGAGACACATGCAGGAGAGAGAGAATAGCGGGGGGAGGGAGGGTAGAAGAGGAGGGAGGAGTCTGTGTCCGGCTTTTTAAGGATTCCTCTGCACATGCACAGGTGGGCTTATGGAGCTATGCCACGCATGCACTGACTGTGTGGCCACACTGCGCGCATTTGCACAATCATGCAGCGCACTGATGATGTGAGACGTAAGACCCCTTGCTTAGCTACTGAACTGCGCATGTGCGGTCATATAGCTGGAGTGGCAGAATCCTAACACTTCTAACATGACAAACTTGCAAAAGTTAATTCAGATCATGTGACTGGCCTGGAAAAAAAATCTTCAATCAGATTTGTAATTGCACTTGAAGGAAGAGCTGCCATGAAAATGGCCTGTACGGCCCTATACAATACAAACACTCTGTAGTTACTTGAGAGATAATATTTTAGATATATCGAGTTAAGTAAAAAAAAAATATGTATCTATCTGGGTGACTGAATAAAGACAAAAAAAGTACTAAGTTAGTTGATTATGTTTTCCCATCTCATTGACAAACCAAAACCTGATACCCTTTAGTTCGGTAGATGTAAGGTAAAAGTGCTATGCAATCTTGCATTTGTTGTTGCTTGAAATGTGACTTGGGTCAATCTTTGAGACAAGTAATTACGTGGTTCTAATGAAGATGAACATACTCATACCTTTTGGTGGATCATGCCTCTCTCAGACCTCCCCTAAAATAATTTTTGAAAGCAAGCCAGGTATGGTAGGCACACTCTACCTCTGTGAGTTCCAAACGGCCAAGAGCTCATAGTGAGACCTTGTCAGAGAGGGAGGAAGGGAGGGAGGGAGAGAGAGAGAGAGAGAGAGAGAGAGAGAGAGAGAGAGAGAGAGAGAGAGAGATTCCATTGCAGGGTAGAGAGCTGGTGTTTCTAAGCGTGCATAACGTAGCCAGACACAGAATTACATTCTTCCCTACATGGAAGGTCTCAATCCCTAAAGCAAGCCTAGGAACCAACAGTTGCTGTCTTCCTCTATATCAGGTAAAGAGTTGAAATTTAGGCGAAGCACATGATTAGTGAGGGAAGAGCTGGGATTTGGACCCAGTCAACATCACCGTGGCAAGAGATCTCAGGGACTGCCCGGAACTGCCTGGAGATGGTAAAAATGGATGATCAGCACATTCACCCCCAGTGGCCGACTGAACAGACCGTTGAGATGTCTGTGCTGGGAAACACTGCAGTAATTTGAGTGAGTTACCTCCAAATGCATGGACTCAGAACATCGCCTCTAGAGGAGCAAGTTGCAGATAATCTACACATCACTAGACAATTGCAAAATGTTGTATTTCTTGCATGTGTGTGATGTGTGTGAGTGTGGGTGTGTTTGTGGGTGTGCATATACTTGTGTGTGGAGGTCAAAGGTTGACATTGGGTGTCTTCCTCAGTTACTCCCCACTTTATTTATTGAGGCAGGGAGTCACTGAACCCAGAACTCATTGGTTCCCTGTCTGCCTCCCAAGTGCTGGCATGACAAAGGGACGTCCAGGCTGGTCCATCATTTATGGCTTTTCTGTGGGCGCTGGGGATCCGAACACGGGGCCTCACACTTACACAGCAGGCGGGTTTTCCACTACGTCATCACCCTAGCCTGCCGTAAACTTTCTTACTCCCATCCAGTTTGACATGTTTGTATTATACAACACATCAAATAACGGAATTGTCGTACTTCTGTGGTTTGAGTATTTAATGTTCCCCACATACTCATGGAGTGTGAGCTTGGTCGCCAGCTGGCAGGGTTTAGGGAAGAGATTGCATCCTGAGAGCTCGGACCTGATCAATACGTTAGTCCATTGATAGATTTTTTAATATGATAACATTATGATGAGGGAATGAAAAGTAGGAGGTAAGGCCTAGTTGAATAAAGAAGTCTCTCTCTCCCTCCCTGCTTCCTCCTTCCTCCCTTCCCTCCTCTCTCTCTCTCTCTCTCTCTCTCTCTCTCTCTCTCTCTCTCTCTTTCCTCTCTCCTTCCCCCACCATCTTCTCCTCTCCCTGTCTACCCAGAGATTAGCAGTCTTCTCATCTGCACATCTCAGCCCTCTGATTTTAAGCCTTACCATAGCCATAGAGCCAAGCCAAGCATGATTAAAATCTCTAAAACCTTGAGCCAAAATGAATAAATCCTTCCTTTAAGCTGCTCTTTCAGGTATTTGGGTCATATTTCTTTGTTTTTTCTTTTTGGTTTTTTGAGACAGGGTTTCTCTGTGTAGTTTTGGAGCCTGTCCTGGATCTCACTCTGTAGACCAGGCTGGCCTTGAACTCACAGAGATCTGCCTGGCTCTGCTTCCCAAGTGCTGGAATTAAAGGTCTGCACCACCACCGCCTGGCTCAGGTTATATTTCTTACAAGTATCTTATCTCATTTTATAGTTCCATTCTCTTTAAGCTGTGTTTTGATGGATAGTTGTTCATTTTAATGCAGTAAAATATACCATTATTTCTTGTAGTTGTTACTTTTGGACTTGGTTTAAGCAGGAAAGGATTTCTGACTTGTTCTGAGGACCTCCAAGACAGTACTGAGAGCCAGAGACATCCAAGAAGTACATCTATTGATTGGACAAATAGTTAACAGGACTGGGTGCTGGGTACTTGAAACATCAGAGGAGAAAGAGAAGATAAACAGAAAGAAAACCAGGGCCTGGTGGAGCTTAGTTTCCAGTAAGGAAGAAGAACAGAGTGCCATAGAGGGCATGCTGAGGGGCTTGAGCCAGAGAGCAAGAGAGTTGGGAACTGGATCGGGAATTCCAGGAGAGTAGCAGTTTGAACAGGCAGCCAAGAATGTTCTTCCAGATGAAACGTTATCAAGCAAAGATTCGAAGGAAGAGAGGGAGGGAGCCCAAGGCGACCCAAGGAAAGGGGGTTCTAAAATGAGACAGTGAGATGTGCAGAGACTCTGGGACAGGCATGGAGTGGGGCACCAGAGGGACAGCCAGGAGTGTGGCAGGGCGTGTGTGGAAAATCAGAGCGAGCAAAGGCTGGGAACCTGTGCACAGGCAGCAGAGAGTAGGAGTGTGTGGACTTTCACACCAGTGTCATGAGGGAAGCCACAGCAAAACGCCCATCAGAGGAGTGACATGACCAGACTGATATTTCAAAAGAATTATTTTTGGCTTTGGACTTGAACTTGAGTGCTGGGACTAAGGGAGAATGTAAGGATCAGTATGGCTGGTCTGTGACAGGATGAGAGGGTGCCAAGCAAAGAGAGCGTCATCAGATTCGGGGGGAGGGGGTTGAAGACAGGGACAACAGGGCTTGGGGTGGACCTGGGGGCTCAAGGTCAATGATTCAGGCACAAGAAGGACGGCACAGGGAAGCTGAGAGACTGGAGGAAAGGGGGTGTGATTGCCCACCCCGTCTCTGAGGGGACTGTGATTTAAGAGATAGATTTCTTTACTGTGATGGACTGTTGGGCATCAGAGAGGAGCTGTGTGAGGGAACCATGAGGAACTGTGGAGACAGTGGGCAGAGCAGTAGCATTGGTACCGTGGTGGCCATGCCTGGGAGGCCTGGGTAGGAGGAGCATCCCCTGTGGGTCTGTCTGCCAGCTCAGGATGCTGCCACAGAACACCACAGGCTCGGGGGCTAGACATTGGCATGTCTATGTCCCACTTCTGGAGACTGGGAAGTGCAGGGTTAAGGCACAGGCTCTTTGAACTTCTGGTGGGAGCCCACTGCCTAGTTCATAAAAGTTTGTCTATCCCTGTGTCTTACCAGCAGAGAGATATTTTGTCCCTTCTCCCCCTTTCTCTTCTTACACAGTTGTGAGTCCCACCAGGAAAGTTACTTCTAAAGACACCCCCCAACCCTAATTGCCCTCCAAATCCCTACTTCTGATGCCATTCCATTGGGATTTCCGGCTTCATCATAGGGACTGCAGTTCCCATTCTGACCACATGGTGTCCCTGCCGCTTTGGTGGTTAATGCTACAGAAGCTTGGCAGTTTCCTCTTTATGTCCGCCCTGTTCCGAGATTCTAGCAGACTGATGGCCACTTCAGGTAGCACAGCTGTGAAGCTCATGCTTGGCTGCAGCACTTAGAACAGGTCTGATTTCATCTGATCTCAGAAATCAAAGGAGCAGGGCCCCACGGCAGCACAGGATTTATAACCTCCTGCCTCTCCTGTGGTGCTGAGCTGGCTCTGGGCACAGAGCAGGCTCATAAATACCAGCAGCTGGAATGCAAGAGCCAGACGCTGTCCTCAGCCAACCCTGAGCCACCTGGGCAAGCTGCTGGCATACCCTGGAGAACCCTGAGGTTAGCTGGCCTGCAACCCAGAGCGTGGACCCTGCTAGATGCCAGCCCATCTCTCTTGGTAGAAAGGCTCTCATAGCCTCTCCCTGCTTCAACTGTGTCTCAGAGATGGCAGAAATCAGAGGGTCTGGAATAAGTTGAACCGGTTCGTATATACAACAAAATCCTATTTAGTGGAGGCAGATACACGTGGGCCAGATTTTAAAGAAGCAAGACTTTGCAAATAGCAGTTTTGTTGTCTAAATGGCACTGATGATCGCAAGGGAAATGTCAAAAGCTTGGCTGGCTGCTTTGCACGTGGCTAGTCTCGATGTGCACTGCATAAAAGTACTAACCAGGTGCTTTGCACGTGGCTAGTCTCAATGCACACTGCATAAAAGTACTAACCAGGTACTTGGCATGTATAAACTTGCATGGTTTTTACTCTGCCACCTCCTGCATGATATTTAGATGAAGTTCATGTGTGTGGCGCTGCACACGTCTAGTCACAGACACTTCGGTGTGTGTTCTAGCTTCCTTCTATCGCTGTGGCAAACAACACGACCAAAAGCAACTGAGGGGAGGAAAGGATTTATTTGTGCTTCCACTTCCAGGTCACAGTCAGTCCATCGAGGGGAGTCAGGGCGGGGACTCGAGGCAGGGACTTGAAGGCAGGCCTGCTTGCTAGTCTGTAAAGCATTTCCTGTAAGGAACTCACTCCAGGCTAAGGTGCAGCAGGGACCATGGAGGAACGTTGCTGGCTGGCTTGCACAGGGTCATGCTTAGCTGAATTTCTTATACAGCCAAAGGCCACCTGTGCAGGGAATGGTGTCGCCCACAGTGGGCCGGGTCCTCCTGCATCAATTAACCATCAACACAACCCCCCACAGACATGCCCATAGGCCAGTCTGATCTAGGCAGTCCCTCCATTGAGACCCCTTCTTCAGGAGGCTCTAGGCTGTATCAAGTTGACAACTGCAGCTAACCAGGACAGTGTGGTAGTACAGTTTTCTCCTTCAGGCACAACATTTTGGAGTAAAATTATGTTGGTCTCAGCTGCATGTCTTATTATCCATAGCAACAGCTATGCAACTGCCACAACAGGGACTGCAATGTATTCTCAAGTCCTTTCACCACTGCAGGGTGTCCCTGCACTCACACCACAGACCCACTCCTCAAGAAGACACCCGGCTCCACACCGCAAAGAAGGAAACAGTCACCCTGGGATTCTTCCCATGGACACTCCACCATCACATGGCTCAGCTTCAGTTACACATTACCCATAGCAAGGCCCAAGCGACCATTGCTGTCGTATGAAGGCACACTAGTCCATACCACAGTGGGGAAACAGCCCATTCAGGATTGCCCCTGCAAACCCTACACCCTCAGATAGTTCAGCCTCAATCACATGCCTTCCTTACTACCCACAACAAGGGCCATGGAATCGGTCCTCCCAAACTCATCATTGGTTTTCATGCCCCACATTTGTGCGTCAAATTGTTGCATTAACTTTCCTAGGGATACACAAGCTAACATCCGTTCACCTAGATAGGGAACTAATGGCAGGCAGTTCCTTCCAAGTTCAACTCAGTAAACCTGTGGCTTACTTAGAGAGGACTGGTATGGGGTTATTTTCAAGAACATGATGACCCCTCCCCCAACAGCTACATCACCCCAAAGTCTCACCCCATCATGGATGATGACCTCATGGAAGCTGCATCATGGAGTCTCCTTTCGGTCAACCTTCCATTTCCTATGTACTCCAGCATCTCTCAGGATCACTTGCAGCTAGGGTGGGCAGTAGGAAGAAGTCATGGCTGGAATCTCAGGTGAGGGTACTGTAACACCTCTCTTCTCCCACCTATGAAGGCGTGTGTCACTAGAATCACAGATCCAGCTGTAACCGTGTTGCTCTATTCGATGAGTTATTGCTGCCCTATAGGTGATGTCCTAACATCCCCAAGACGTGCTGCTTGTGTTATTTTGTCAGAGTTGCACTTCTGCAGAAAGTCCACGGCAGTCACAAAGCTTTATGGTGACAGTAGTTCACAGACAACAAAGCTTTATAGTAACAATACAAAACTAACTGAATAATTGTAAAGAAATGACTGTGGGGGTGGTGAGGTTGCCAAAGCATTTCTCCCCTGGAAACACACGTGCAACAATAGGGCATTCAATCTACCAGGGCCACCTTCAAGCAATAGATGTTTATAATGTGGACATTGAAGGCTTTGACATACACAATTAAATGAACCTTGGCTTGGTTAAGACAAAGCCCAACAAAATCAGCAGAACACAAGAGTAGTTGTCTTAACAGAGCATAAAATCTTGTCCGCTAAACCAATTCTCTTTTGCAAATGTTATCAGGAGCCGAACAGTAGTTTTAAGAACAATTTTCTTGATACCTTTTTCTACTGTAGCCAGGAGAGCAATTGCTCATTGTTGAGCAAGGATCCAGCCACTAGAGGGCGCAGCCTCTTCATTCTCAATCAGTACTCAACTAAAAGGCACTGTGCTAGATTGGCAGATTTGTGATCACGAGAAACATGGAAACCAGATCACAGGGCTGGTTAGATGTCCAACATGGGATATGTGATATAACTGACCATGATGCCCTCCCCAAGGCCAGATGAGGCAGATACCCCTCACTGATAGACATTTCCAAATCTCTTTCCCAAATGTGTGGACCAATGTTTGCATAGTTGCTTGCTTGATCTCCTTTTATATTAACAACCAGAGCACATGAAGATATTCAGTTGTATGAACTTAAACCTCTTACTTCATCCTTAGGAGCTGGGGGATCAATAACAACACCAATAAAGCCATTCCTACTTGTGTCGTGTCTTAGAGGTTTATATGTTCAGTTTGATCTGGTGCCCATCACAAACACTGATTACCTGTGTGAGGTGCAGAGCATGCTGCTGGCTCCCAGGGTGGCTGCAGAGGTTAATAGGAAGATAGTGTGGAGGGGCATTAGAACCCCCTTGTGTGCCCAAGATCTAGTGGCTGGACTGGTAGACACAGGGGCAGACAGCTTTAAGCCCTGAGAACCAAGGGCCTTAGATGCCAGAGATTCCTGGCTATAGGCACTCAGACTGGGAGCTTTTCACTCCCAATTCCAACCTCCAGTGGGCCTGTGTCAGGACAGAAAGAGAAGGAAAATGGAAAGGGGGAAAAAAAGTTGCGTCTCACCCTAGAGCAGTGCTTCTCAACATGTGTGCCATGACCCCTTTGGGGTTCAAATCACCCCTTTCACAGGGGTCGCATATCAGATATCCTGCATATCAGATATTTACATTACAATTCATAACAGCAGCAAAATTAGAGTTGTGAAGTAGCAATGAAATCATTTTATGGCTGGGGGTCCCCGCAACACGAGGGACTGTATTCAAGCATTAGGAAGGGTGAGAAACACTGCCCTGGAGTCCGCTCCCAGCCTCCCACCAGCTGAGAGTCCAGCCTGGGAAACAGTTCTGTGAAGGCTGCCTATGTAGAGATAACATTCCTTTGGGATAGAGATGTTTCAGATAAGGACGCTGAAGTAGCCATAAACCCTGCTTCAGGCTCACATGTACATGATGGAGTATGGCTTTTCTCCTTTCTAAGCCACAAATATTTCCGGGAATCTTACAAGGAATCTCGCTTGCCGTCAAAGACATACCTTAATCCCTGTATGATCCATAGATTGCAGATCTATCCAAGGCACCTCTGGAGCCACTCTACAATCTTATTTATTAAAAATGAGACAATAGAAAGTCCCTTAGCAAGCCTTCAATATGTAACTTGAGAAGACCTAGCACGGTGTGCACACCTTTAATCCCAACACTGAGAAGACAGAGGCAGGTGGATCTCTGTGAATTCCAGGTCAGCCAGCACTACATAGTAAGACTTGTCTCAAAAAAAAAAAAAAAAGTATAATTTGAGAGCCACTGAAATTGTATATATAGCTACTTCCAGGACATTTCAGATGTGACTCTTTCCTGAGAAGCTCACAGCATACTTCCGAATTTGGGTGTGTGTTATTCTTTCCCTGAATGCCTTCCTTTCTAGTCTAGGTATTGTTTAATCCCATGAGTGTGGAGCTTGCTAACCCTGACCTTGACATTCAACTTCAATCTCTAATATTTACTTAGTGTTTGTATTTAGTGAGCATGCACATGTAATGGCATCTGTTAGGGAGGTCAGAGAACAACTTGTAGGAGTCAGTTTTCTCCTTTCACCATGTGGGGCTCTAACTCAGGTCAGCAGGCTTAGCAGCAGGCATCATTACCCACTCAGCTGTCTTGCTGGTCCTCCAAAATCTCTTCTTAATAAATTCCGGCTCAGCCTCATACTAGCTCATCCTGCAGTGAAGCCAAGAATCCCATCTTTGCCTGAATAGTGTGGCCTTTGAAAAGGATCTTTCACAGTCGGGTGGTGGTGGCGCATGCCTTTAATCCCAGCTCTCAGGAGGCAGAGCCAGGTGGATCTTTGTGAGTTCAAGGCCAGCCTGGGCTGCAGAGTGAGTTCCAGGAAAAGCGCAAAGCTATACAGAAAAACCCTGTCTTGAAAAACCAAAAAAAGAAAAAAAAAAAAGAAAGAAAAGAAAAGTACCTTTCAGGCTGCTGCCTGCAGCAGCCTGGCTCTGTGACTCTGGCCTGAGCCTACTGCTCCTCACAGACCCCAGCACTTGGGGCAGTAACACTTTCAGCAGTAGCAGTATGTGGACATCAAACAGACACAAGCCGCAGTAGGCAGCACCTCTGTCTTGGTTTGTTTCTGTTGAAAACCACCTGGGGAGGAAAGGATCTATTTGGTGTATACTTCCATATCACAGTCCATCAATGAAGGAGATCAGAGCAGGAGCTCAAAGCAGGACCATGGAGTCAGGAACTGAAGCAGGAACCAGAGTGGAATTATGCTCACTCTCCATGGCTTGCTCAGCCCGCTTTCTCATATAGTCCAGGGCCAGCTGCCCAGGGGTAGCACTGCCCGAATTGGCTGGGCCCTCCCACATCAACCATTAACCCCAATAACACTCATTGGCTCACCAAGTTGGACTTTGGCGCAATCATTACTTTGTTTTGTTGTGGGCGTTCTATTTGGGGTAAGTAGGAGCATGGGTTTGTGTGTGTGTCGTGGTGGGGTCTCCTTAGGAAAACTTTCTCATAAACATTGAGGAGTCAAGGACTGGGTTTATAGAGGTGACAGAGAAGGGGGAAAGCAGAAAGGAAGGCCTCAGGTTACAGGCCTCAGCGCCCGGGCTCTTCCGGGCTGTTTCCCACCATGCTGCTGCCTATGACAGATGAAACAAGCCTCTCTTCCCTCTGTGGAGCAGCTTTCTCCTTTGTAAAGGAAAGGTTTGGGATCCTGTGACCTCTAAGGTCCTTTGCTTCATGTCAGGGTCAGGGTTAGCAAGCCCTGCACTCATGGGATTAAAGATCCAATGAGTGGGAGGGTGGACATTGTTCAAAAAGACATAATAACATTCCTGGCTCTGGGGTTCACACTGGGGGCAGGTCAGAGTGAGTCACCATAGGAGAGGAAAAATTAAGGGACCATGGGAAGCCGCTCCTCAGAATCTGTACGGGAGTGTGAAACCTTACCACAACTGATACAATCAAAATTGCCTACAAAAATAGTGTTTGCTTTAATAAAGACATTGCCAACGAGGATGTTAAAAATAATAAACCGTGTTGATTTAGGGCTAGAATATTTGCAATGTTGAGTTTAACCATATATCCCTAATCTAAATAAGGTAGCTCATGCAGCCACCTAGCAGTTTCATTTTCAAAGGAGAGTTTTTAAAAGATTTGTTTATCTAACTTTATGAGTATGATTGTTTTGCTTTGGTATTTTATGCACCACATGCATACCCGATGCCCATGAAGACCGGAAGAGGGCATTGGATCCTTTGGAACTAGAGTTATCAATCATTGTGAGCCACCACGTGGGTGCTAGGAATTGAAACTTGGTCCTCTGTAAGAGCAGCCGGTGCTCTAACCACTGATCCATCTCTTCAGCTCCAGGAAATTCTTTCAAATAAGCAAAACAAGTAAACCAGCTTACTTCATTTTTAAATTTAATTTTAAAATTATGTTTAATGATGTGCATTGTATTGGTCTGTGTGGATGTAGACATGAGTCTACACGTTCCTGTGGAGGCCAGCAGCATTGGATCCCCCTGGAGCCACAGTTCCGGAAGGTCATGGGCCACTTAAGGTGAGCGCTAGAAGCCAAACTTGGGTCCTCTGAAGGAGCAGCGAGTGCTCAAACTTGGTGGGGACAGCAGTGATGGCAGGGTGAAGAGTGGCCCTGGCAGTGGCCCCTGCTGTGGGACAGGAAGCCACTGCAATGGTTTGTTAGGTAAGTGGAGTGGGAAAGTGATGATAAGTCTGTAGAACTGTCTAAGGGGACGGACGGAACCAGCTATGAGAAAACTCTTGGGATGATTCCTCCCAAAGGGTGCTTCTAGAAAAGCATGAGCATGTGTGGAGTTTCAGTCTAACTGAAGGTGACCTCAGTCATCGGTACTGTCTCTTCCTCCTTTGCCAGAGTGGAGTCTTTTCCGCAGGCAGTTGTTTTCTGCTTCCAGAACCTTGAGTGGGGTGGGGGTAGTGGGGGGTGAGTGGGGGGGTAGGTGGGAGCTGGGGAGGGGGATCGCTCATGGGCTCCTGAATCTTGCAAATTTTGGTCCCAGGACTTATGAAGTTTGTTTACTTCCTGAGTCTCAGGAGCTTCCCCACCTGTTACAGTTTCCTTTCAGTTACTTTGATAAAATATCCTGACCCAAAGCAACTATTGAAAGCAAGGGCTATTTCAGCCTAGAGGAGACATCCGTCATTGGGGAGGGCAGGGCAGGAACTCAAGCAAGAGCTTGAAGCAGAAACCACGGAGGAATCTGTTAGCAGCTGTCTCACTCACAGGCTCAAGCTCGGCTAGCTTTCTTATCCAGCTCAGCACTCCCTGCCTAGGGAATGGCACCCACAGTGGGCAGGGCCCTCCTCAGTCAAGTAACACTCGAGACAGTAACCCACCAGTGGTCATGAGTCTCTGCAGTATACCATCCATGGCGAAAGGAAGTTTCCTTCCATGATGGATTGCAGCAGACAGCAACAGTGTGATCAATAATAGCAATCATCCCCCAAGAGGCCTATGGTCTCCCCAGTCACAGGGCTTTGTCTGGGCTTGCAGTACCAGATGGGAACTCCCTGCTGTGGAGTCTCAAACCCAGTCAAAAAAGCTGCTGGTTGTTGTAGGCGGAAGTCTCTGCATTATCCCACAGCAGGTTGTAGTCATTATCGTCATGCCACTACTGTCCAAGCAGGGACAGCTTGCCTGGCATTTCAGTACGGCAACACACAAGATGCGTGCCTGAGCAGGATTGTTACTGACTGACCATTCTTCCTGCAGCAGTCCACATAGCACTTGCATAGGACGCCATGAAAGTCAGCTCAATCCCTGCTTTATTTTCGCATGTCCTGTAACCAAAGTATATGGTGTCTTCATCACTAGGGTCTTTCTGTTTGGTTCTGGAACACAACTGATGGTAGTGGAAATGCTTCATAGTTTATGGGGCCTGAGGGGCCTTCCTGGCCAAGTATAGAAGTAACCCACTTTTAGTGCTGGGGTTTTTATCTAACAGCCATATAACCTCTGGAGTACCCCTTCCCACTTGTGCAGTTAAGCTTAAGCCCTTTGGATGTTTTTCTGTTATTATTTAATATTAATTATATGTTTGTGTGTGGTATGCACATGTGGGTGCAGGTGCCGGTGGAGGTCAGAGGAATTAATTCCCTAGAGCTGGAGTTATAGCCGTGGGTGCTGAGAACCGAACTCTGGTCCTCCAAGAGGGCAGTGAGCACTCTTACCTGCTCAGCCCTCTCCAGTTCCTTTGCTGATTTAATAATTCATTTTTTTTTCAATTAACCCCCTGCTAGTATGACTGTAAGGTAGGTGGAAGAACCATTGCACATTGTCTGTCTTCAGCCCAGTTCTGCACATCAGGGTTGGTGAAATGATTACCCAAGTCCTTGTCAATTTTCTATGGTCCCCATACTTAACACTCAGTTGGGTGAGACCCTTGATGGTGGCTTTCCCTGTTGTTCGCTGGCAAAGAAGTGCTTGTAAGAGGCCTCATAGGTGAGGGCACATTTGCATCCTTCACTGATAGGCATAGGCCCCTTATAGTCTGTTTGCCAGTCCCTTACGGGGCAAGTTGAATTATGTATGTGTCATTTTCAGATCTGTTGTCCCTACTAGAGTATTGGGGGCACATGACTCTTTAGCCTGTCTTACAAGGATCGTAGCTGGCTCAAACATCTCTTGACACTTTGTCCTGATCCCACATAGAACCTGTCTTTGTCAAGTTATACAGAAGACAGACAACTTGGGTAAGGTGGGGTATGGAAATCCACCAATATCTTAGGAATCCAAATATACCTGAAACTCTTTTACATTTACAGACACTGGCTGTTGTAGAAGTCTTAAAGTAACCCAGTCAGGGTTTATATGTATTATATATATGGTTATGTATTATATATAATAAATATAATATAATATTATACATCAGACCATAATGCTCCTGAGAACTTTACAACTATGCCAGGCCCTTGCATCTTGTATGGATATTCCTCATCCTTATTCCTTTAGGTGCACCTGTATGTCTTTCAGATGCTCCCTGAAAAATCTGTTTTCCTTAAACACTACATCAAGCGTCTACTTCTTTGGCAACAGGGAAACAGGCCGAGAATGAGACCAGTAGAGGAGACACAGCATCAACATGCTGAACTTGGAAGACCAAGTGTCAGTTACTCCCTGAACATTAGATGCTTTTTAAAATCTGTAAAGCACTCAGAGGTTAGCATTGTCAGGCCGTCTGTGTAATGAAACCATTTTACAGAGGTCAGGCAGGATAGTAGAACAAGGTCCTGGGCCATCATTCCATGACAAACAGGAGACTGTGAAAGGAACCTTGGGACAGCCCTGGACAGGCCCATTCCAAGTGAATGGGAACTGGTCTTGGAATGCTAAGGGGCTTTTTAAAAAAGTGTGTTATCAAGGTCTCATACAGCAGGAAAAGAGCCCAGCATTTGTATCAGTCGTCTGGCATCCTCATCCTGGGGCTTTTCCATGGGGCTTGTACATTTCCTCCCTCTAGTGGTCTTGGTTGGATCAGCCCAAGCTGTTTGGTTTAGCTCTGGCCTGTCTGGCTGTATCCTACTCAGGGTCTGATGCGTTCTTGGCCTGAACTGCAGCTGGAGTCATTTAGCCACACTGAGAAAGGAAGCCCTGCCTCCTGGGATGCTCCACTCTCAGTGGGACAGATTCAAGTGATGTCCCAACAACCACTGTAGGGGTGGTGCGTCCACTCCTTCTCAACTCCTCCTTGGTTCTGATGGTCCCTGTTTGCCACCAAGTATTGTGTGTGTGTCATATCTTCCCAGGAAAAGTCTCTCACATGACCTCCAGTGAAATGGGAAGCCACCACACACTTTAGTCAAGAGACATGGAGGACTCAGGCTGGTACTGACAATGACATTTCCTCTCTGATGGCTTGGCTTCATAGTATTGGAAGGCCTGTGCAGGCTCTCTGGGGAGAAAAGTCAACAACAGTCTTATCCAGCTGTGAACCCTGAGAACTCCAATGAAAAGGCCTGGCAAGATATGTCCACGGGTGGGTGTAATAGTGGTACAAATGTTATGAGAGTAACCAACTGCTTTCTGGTTGGATTTATGGCTCACTCTACAGGAGAAAACACATACCTGGTACTATAAATAATGCCAAGAATCCATGACTGGGGAGCTCATAGGCCCCAGAGGTGAACCTACTGCTATAATTTTGCTATGGCAAACTGCCCTTGACATTCATCTCTCTCAACACGTAGATTAGTACAGCTGTTAGACCCCATAAGAGAAGCTTCTTTGTGCAGTGGATGACAGTTAACCCAGAAACTCACAACTGGTCGCAGTGCAGAGAATAAACAGCTGTGGAGTGCTCAGCCATAAATGGGACATCTGTATCACACCCCCTCCTCACCAAAGCTCAGGGAATATCTAAAAAGAGAGGGCGGAAAGATCCTGAGTCAGAGGTCAGGAGGGCTGGGTGAAGCAGTGTCTGCTGGACACCACAGGACCAGCTGTGTTTCCAGCACGGAGCAGGGAAGGGTTATTCAGCCCCTAACCCTAGCTGAGGAACTACTGAGAGTTGATGGCTGCTGGGGGAGGGAATGTCAATTTTTGTTTAGGTTTGTTTGGTAGGCCCCACACCCACACATATGGGCAGCACCAATTGGGCTCATTGAGTCAAAATCAAATTTCAGAGAGAAAATGAAGCTGGGGAGGTAGGGAATGGATCTGGGAGGAGTTAGGGAGAAGAGCAGAGAGTAATTATGATCAAAATACATTGTATGTGTTCACGAACTACTCAAAGAATTTAAAATTTTTTATTTTTTAAAAAAGAAAAAAATATGGAGATTTAGTAAGACTCCAAAAGTTGATTTCTGGCCTCCAACACACACACACACACACACACACACACACACACACACACACACTTTCTTTAGATTCAAGGATGTTCATTAGGCACCTTTACCTCGGCTACATAATTATCCTGGGGCTCTCTAAACTGCATTGCTCAAAGGATGCCATTTACAAGATTTAAAAATTAAGCGAAATTTAGCATTTAAGTAAAGTTGACAAATTAAAACTCTATGAGCTGGTTAGGGTACAGTCCTTATCTTGGAAGAATTTTCGTTTGTAAACAGAGTTACTAGGTAGTTTTGTGAGGGGCGTTATTTAGATACAGGGCTCTACACCAGCTTGATTCATTTTTAGTTTATTTTTAACCCCTTGCTTGTGGGACCTTTAGAAGATCTGCACTATTCCCGTAGGCAATTTCAATTTTATCAGTTGTGATAAAGTTTTAAACCCCAACCAGATTCCAGAGACTGGCTTCTTCTCCCGCCCTTGTCTCAATTTTTCTGCCTTGCTTCAGTGCACAGATGTGATCCTCGGGCTGCAAGGCGAGCAGTTTGGGTTTGCTGTTCAGAATCGTCTACCAGAGAAGGGACGCGAAACCGGAGCGAGATGAATGAAAGTTCAGACTTCAACTTTTAGTTTTCAGGTAAGAGGCTGGATTCAGCGAAAGCCTTAATCCTGGTAAACCATACCCTGGGGGAACTGAATGCAGGGCGGAGATGTTAGAGGGTGCAGAATCTTCTGGAGAAGAGTGCGCTGTCTGGAACGCGCGGTCCCCAGCGCGGCCAGACCCAACCCATGCAGATCCACCTCCCTCCCCCGGCCGCACTCCACCCCTCTCCCTGTCCCGGGATAAGCCGAGGAAGTTCAACAAAGGGTGGAGGCCGGGCTAAACTGGAGGCCGCCTTTGGGGCGAACGAGGGTCGGGGGAGGGGTTTGCGTCGAGTTTCTCTTTAAAAGCCCCGGGGGCGAAAGCCTGCCCAGAACTGTAGCCCGCTGCAGCCCGCGCTTCGCCTCGCTTCTCAGAGGGTCCTCGGCGATCAGCATGGAGAGGGGCCACTGCTGAGAGCCCAGTCCCAGCCTGGCCACCACGGAGCCCTACTGCCAAGTAAGAGCGCTTACCCCGGTCACCCCCTTTTCTCTCGCTGCCCGAAGGCTAATGGGAGCACGCAGACTCCATCCCCTCTCTTCCTCCTCCCATGGGCCAGCTCCGGTCAGGAATGCAGGAGGACGTGCGGGCTGACAGGTCCCCCCTCTCCCCCGCGCCCCCCCCCCCATGCCAGCAGCCCCGCCTAGTTCCACCTTGGGAGGGTCCCCGAAGGCGGTCAATTTACCACAGGAGCTGGGTGCTTGCTCCTGGGGACCCTGGGCGTTCCTGGACAGAGCGTGGGACCTTGGGGCGCACACTGGATGCCTTCTAGGGTGCAGAGTTGGGAAGGGGCGTCTGGAGGCTGGGCCGGTGGCCAGAGTTCTGGCTTTTGATATACGGAGCTCGTGGCGGGGAGGGGGCAGGGAAGACTCTAAAGTGTGACTGTGAGTGTGATTTTGGGTACCGTGGGGTCTAGTGCCCAGCAGCTGTAGAGCGCACAGCTTGCAACTGTGTATTTTACCCAGCCTGCTAGAAAGGCTCGAACAGAAATTAATGAACAGAGCGGGAGAAAGGTCCCCGCGCCGAGTATTCATTCGCAAGTCGTCCTGGGAACCTCTCACCACCGTTATCTGAGACTGAGCAGTAGGAAAAAACCTGCACCACAAACACGCAGACCTTTAGATCCCTCTGTCCTACCCGGACTCTGGGACTCTGTTCCTTACTGGGGTCCTCGTTCTGCACCTTCCCCAAGTCTTAGAGCCATAGGTTGTGGTGGCCTGGCTAAAGTGACTCTTTTCAAACCCAATAGAAATGATTGAACGAAGCAAACATTCCTTTCTCTCCATCACTCCCTGTCCTGCCGCGACAAAGAATACTGAAAATCTCCCAATCAACCAACCACAACAAAACGGACTGCAGGGGTGGAGGGGTGCAACTGCGTGGCGTAGGGGACTGAGTTACCTCATGTGGTTAGGAAACCTCAAGTTCAGATGAGAGATGCACGACGCCAGACACGCCCAAATTAGTTTTATCTCCTAAGTCCATGGTGTTGAAGAGATGCTCAAATCAGCTCAGTGGATACTTTCCCCTTCCTCATTGAAGTGCTTAAGTTCGACAGTTCTGGTTTAGTGTTGAGGACTCGAACCTCTGTCTCTTAGCTGGAGCCCTCCCTTACATCACCGCTTGCTGTGTGTCAGCCCATTTGTCATCTTTGGAGAATTAGTAATGCATGGTGTCTTGTGTACTTAATTGGCCAAGGACTGGCTTGAGGGAGGATGCCTTCACTTTCTGGGTCACTTCACACATAAGAGCTGGACTCACTGGATTGCTCTTACCTTGGAGAAAATTATGACTTCTTTCTAGCCTTTCCCTCATCCTACTCTCTAGTCCTTGGAACATCTGGTAAACCCATGACAAAATATGTGAAGCCCAGGAGCCCCTGTGACCTTTGTGTGAAAAAGTAAAATCACTTACACATTAAGTGGCAACACAGAAAATAAAATTCAGTTCTAAGGACGAAGCCCACGCTTGAGCCTGACAATCTGAAGCTTTCCTGGATATTCTTCTAGGACAATTCCATTTATCTTTTTTCTTTTCAGCTGGGAGCCTCTCCTGGCCTCTTCCCTAACCCTCTGACCTCTGGATGATTAGTTGGGAAGAGCTTTGTGAGGGAAACAGACTTTCTGGGCTGTGGATGTAATCATCAGAAAGCTGACTAATGCCCTAGAAAATTCTACATTGTTTACTTAAGTTGTTTTATGCCGAAGATGTTCAAATATGCACTTGAGAGACTTATGAATAGTTACGTTCTTCTCATTAGTCCCAACATTTTGTCCCACTTACATTATGTCCCTTTTTTTCTTTTCTCAGTTTTTTAAAGCAAGACTTGACATCATATGGTTTTATCCATATATATGTACATATATATATATCTCCATATATCAACACAATCCTGAAAATGTTGGATCACTATGATGCTATTATCACACTCAAGAAAGTGAACAAAGATTCTTTACTATCACCCATTACTCAGTCTGTGTTATATTTCCCTGTTAAGTTTCCTCTAATGTCTTTCTGGAGTTGAACTGCATCCCATTGCTTTGTATAATGTATTGTATTCCTATTGTATGGTATTGCTTTCAAGCCACTTTTCTATCTACTCTTTACAAAGTCCCACTAAAGACTGAGATGAGTAGTGTTTAATTCATTTTACCCTTAAGGAAACTTGGAAATGCAGACATTGTCTTTGCAATGTAGCTAGTTGCTGGGTGATTCCTTGGATAAAGGTGAACAATCTTCTAGAATATCAGCGTAGAGTGCCAGCAGCTCCCTTGGCCCCTTGGCCTGCTGCACCTGGAGCTTATCACTTTCTGTCAGAAGACCCTTTGTAATTAATCATTTGGAGCTGGAGATAATGAGCTACCAAGTCAAGAAGGCCGGGTTTGCTGTAGGAAAGCAGTGTTCTTCTCCGGGTTGAAGACACGTGCCTTGTCCAACTAGGCAGCACCAGCTTTGCCCTTCTTCTGTGGCTTCTTGGTCTAAAAGTAGGATGAAGGAAATGACCGTGTCTGGTTTCTAGAAAAACAAAGACCTCAGAGGAGGATTTGGGAGAGGACAATCACTGCTCTTTGAGCATCACCTGAGTGTTTTGGCTGCTGGCATCTTTCATACTAATGTCCCTAACTCCTATGACAGAAAGAGGAAGAGGACTCTCTGTCTCCCCACTAAAGTCTCAAGTTCCCAGACATCTTAGTTTATTTTGTTTTTGTCTAGTGAGAGTTCGTAGCACCAGAGTGTTTTGGTATTCGGAATTTCATCACTTATGTTTATTTGCTTCTTAAATGCAGTGTTAAGTCATTTTACACCTTATTAATGATCATAGGTTGGGATCTTCCTTCCTCGGCAAGCAGTGTGGGAAAAAAGAACTTCTTGTTTCTGGTACTCTATGTTCCTAACCCCAGCAGGACGTTTTGAAAAAGCATTGGATAGAGGTAGGAGAGATGGCTCAGTGGTTAAGAGCATTGACAGCTCTTCCAGAGGTCCTGAGTTCAATTCCCAACAACCACATGGTGGCTCACAAGCATCTGTAGTGAGATCTGATGCCCTCTGCTGGCAAGCAGAGCACTAACACATAAACTATAAAATAAAAATTAAAAAAAAAAAAAAAAAAAAAAAAGAAAAAGCATTGGATAGTCTTAGCACTCTCATCCAAATCAATTGACTGTAGATGAGCAAGTGTATTCAGGGATTCTCAATTCTGTGCTATTGATCTGTGTCTGTCTTTAAACCACATCGTCTTGGCTGTTAGTATGTTTGAAACCAGAGAGCGTGCATGTGTCTTCTAACTTTGTTCTCTTCAGAGTTGTCTGGATGACTTGGGATCTCTTGCAATTCCATATGTAGTTTAGGAATGGTTGACTGTCAGTGTCCACAAAGATATCAGCTAAGATCAGGACTGTTGGATGGATAGGTCAACATGGGGAGTAGTCTCGTTGTTACAAAGGAAGCCTTCCGGTCCATGAACATGGGACATTCTGCCGTTTGTTGAGATGCTCGTTAATCTCTTTCACCAACACTTTGTATCTTCAGGGCAGAACGTCTGTGCTTCTTTTGTTGGTTTATTTCTAGTATTTTATTAATAGTATGGATGCTATTGGAAATGGGGTTACTTTCTCCATTTCATTTTTAGTTTACTCATTAAAAGCAGGTAGAAGGGGCTGGAGATAAGACTCAGCAGTTAGGGCCTTTGTACTGCTCTTGTAGAGAACAAGAGCTTGGTTCTTAGTACTCACATAAGGCGGTTCACAATTACCTATAACGCTACCTCCAGGGGATCTGAAGCCCTCCTCTGACCTTCACAGGGGTACACAATTATAAATAAATAAATAGTATATAGAAATATCATTATTTTGGATATTGATCTTGCATAACCCTGATGAATTCATTCACTGATTCTAATAATTTTAGTAAACTTCTTAGGAATTAAAAAGTATTCTATTTATGTGTGTGCATGCACATGCCTCTACACACACGTGAAAAATCAGAGGATAATTTTCAGGAGTCAGTTCTCTTCTTCATTGTGTGGGTTCTGGGGATTGAAACTAAAGTCACAAACCTTGTTGAAGGCAAATGCTTTTGCCTCCTGAGCCATCTTGCTGGCCTGGTTCCTCGGGATGTTTAAAAGTGTGCATGTGTGAGTACATCCTTAAATAGGAACATGGTGTTCATGAGGTGGATGTGTGGTCTTCTAGAGAATGGCAAGGCCAGAGGCAGATAAATGTGAAAGCAGGTACGAAGAGATGTGTGCAAATCCCTATGGCCAGAGAGCTCTGGGAAGCAAGCAGATGCTAGTTCTTGTGGTGCTAAAGAGGACAGAGGCTTGCTAAAGCTGGCACTGAGAGCCAGGCTGTGACTACAGATACAGGAGGACTATTAGAATCATCTTAGGAGAAGACTTTCAATGTTGATCGGCAGCAGTGGTAGCTGAGAAAGTCCGTTCTGCTCGGTACAAATGCGAACTTTCAGACCTTTGGGTACACGCCACTAGCCTGTAGATGCCATTATCCTGAGTGAGCACTGGAGTCTTGGTACCAGCTGGCTTTGTGCAACTGAGCCCAGCCAGCTTCGCTGATGTGGCACTTGGTGCCTGTTGCCGATGCTCTCTGGGCTCTCTCGTGGGAGGCAAGGCTGCCATGGGCTGCACAACCCCAGGTCTGAGGCTTTTAACCAGTTTCAGCATGGCACTCCTACTCTGGCATATCCGGGCACTTCCAGAAGAGCTGAAGATGTGGCTGTGGTCTCTGCTTGTGAGCCCCGTTACTGGTCCCTCTGGGTTTGGCTATCATGGAAAGAGCACAAGACTGAAACAATGGACTGTTGGACCAAGCTGTGCCCCTCGGACCCTCAGACAAGGACTTGGTCTGGCAGCTCCTGGGAGACGCGCAAAGTGTACAAAGCCAAGGCTGAGTCTCAGTTTGACGGTCAGGCCTTCTCTCAGATAGAGAGTCTGGGGAAGAATTCACTTAGGGAATGAGCCAGTGGACTGTCTCCCTCACCACTTCTGATGGGTCATCCCCTCCCCAAAATGATTTGTGTACTCCCCACACTAGGACACCCACCATCTTCCACCTAACACACTCAGTTCACCCCAACTAGCTGAGCCCCTCCGTAACTGTGACCTAGACCGACCCTGAGCACTCCACCCTGGGGGATTAGCATGAAGTCTACTGTCAGTTTCATCCCTGGGGACGCCAGGCTTGTTGGGAATGACTGGATTGCTTCTCAAGTCTGCATATCATCCTGGCCTCCAGTCTCATTTCTCCCTGCCTACTTTTTATGAACTTCCATCTCCTTTGAAGAGGCATGGAAAGTCAGACCAATCTGATTAGTCCCAAGATATTAGTTAGTTCTAAGATACGGTGTGTGTGTGTGTGTGTGTGTGTGTGTGTGTGTGTGTGTGGTGTGTGTGTCTGTGTCTGTATGTGTGTGTGTGTGTGTGTGTGTGTGTGTGTGTGTGTGTGATGGTTAAAACCTGCTTCCTTTGTGTCATGTTAATAGTGGTTGATAGGAGGCCATATGAACAATAAGACCTCTATGATCCCATATATAATCTAATGAAACCATGTAAAAAGTTGGGCATGGTAAGTTGGGCATGGTGATGTGCTGACAAAGACAGGTGGATGTCTGGGGCTCATTGGCCAGCCAGTTTAGGCTACTTGAAAAACTTCAGGCCAATGAGAAACTGTATCTCAAAAACCAATATGGATGGAGCCTTGAGAAACAACACCAAAGTTGACGTCTGACATCAACATGCATGTGTGCATATATACATATGCTCTATCACACATATATGCACCCATACACATGCACACAAACACAAATTTAATTTCAAAAATATAATACAGATGGAGTGGTAGATAGATAGAGTGATGCTCCTCCTGGATTTTGCCCAGATTGTTCCCAATTTGAGATTATATTAGTCATCACCCTCTGAGCATTGGCTATGAGCCAGTCACTACTCTGGATACTTTGAACCTTTTATGTCACCCCAAGGACCCTATCACTCTTCTCTATTTGCAGAATCTGAGGCTACTCTTAGATGCCAGCATCCTGTTCTTCTTGGTATTATCTTGTATCCAAGCCATGCTTCCCTTTACCTTGAGTGATGGAGGTTGGCTATTTGAACCCAGTGTGCATCCTTGCCTTGTGAGTTTCTGTATGGCCTTTGAATCTGATTGTGAGTGTCCCTACCCCTTCACTGTGGGGAACATGCTGGAGAGATGAGGTATGTCACTTCATTATTACGTGTGTGTTATACATGTATGCACACCTATGTGCAGGTGTGCTCACCAATGCAAGTGCACGGGGAAGCCAGACGTTGATGTTGGAAGGCCGTCCTCAATTGCTTCTATACTTTATTTTTTCAGACAGGATATCTTATTGATCCTGTAGTTCACAATGTCAACCAGGCTGGCTGAGCACAGAGCCCTGGGCTTCTTCCCCAAGTGCCAGGGTCACAGACACAGGCTGCTGTGCCTGTGGGCCCCAATGATCTCAAGTCTGATCCTCATGTTTGCATAACAAGCGTTTGACCCACTGAGCCGTCTGCCTGGTCCCTCCATGTTAATAATGGTTGGTGGGAGGTTTTATCCTTTCATCCAGTCCAAGAGTTTCCAGTAAGCACATTTGAAAGTGTTTGAAATTGTTCCTTCAACCTCCCCTGGGAACATCCTGGTCAAAGTAAGAGTCCACCTCAAGCCAGAGGTGGACTGTGGGGAACCCTGACTGGTCACAACAAATTAGGCCAACAAAGCCCTCATTTTGAAGGATGAAAAATATTCAGCTTTGTATAGCTACTTTCTCACCACCTCACTGAGCTCTGAGCATTCCATTTGTATAACCAGAAATAGACAGGACTGAGGTGGAATTCAGGGCCAGGGGCAAAATGAATCAGGCCCAGACCAGTCTGGTGTCTAAAAGTCTCCATCTGTGTCTGAGGCAGTCACAAGGGCTTGCCTCATGCTCCGAGTATACCTCGTCTGCCCAAGACAGTCGTCCTCCACAGTGTAGCCAGAAACAGCCCCAGACCACCACTCGGAAATGCAGTCTTGGCCCCGAGTCCAGACCATTCATCTCTCCTATTGGCTTCAGCAGGAATCCCAGTCCAGTGAAGGAGACAATCCTCACCTCAGCCCCTGATCCAAAATCTGAATCTCTAGAGATATCAAATAGAATATTCTGGTTGGTGACAGTTCTGCTGAGCTCTGACCCTGTTGTTCAGCAGTGGCATGGACCACGCTGCTCTCCTGTGGTGAGGTTACTGAGGCAGCAGATAGGAATGGGTGCTCAAAACCCAGACATAAAGATATGGACTGGGGAGATGGCTCAGCGATTAGGAGCACTTGCTGCTCTTCCTAAGGATCTGGGTCCAGTTCTCAGCAACCACCCACATGGTAGCTCACAACTGTCTGTAACTCCAGTTCCAGGGGATCCAATGCCCTCTTCTGACCTCTTTGGGTATCAGACACACATATGGTACACAGACATACGTGCAGGAAAAACACCCATGTACATAAAATTTTAAAAAATTAAAAACCTTTTTTAAAAAATTAATAAAGGTGTGTTGTGAAGAATGAGTAATCTGACCAGAAGGCAAGTCACATACAGTCACACACAGTCACATAGAGTAACACATAGTCACATATAGTCACACACAATCACATAGAATAACACATAGTCACATAGAGTCACATAGGGTCATACACAATCACATAGAATCGCACATAGTCACATATAGTCACATAGAGTCACACACAGTCATACACAGTCACATACAGTCAGAAGTCACATAGAATCTCACACAGTCACACACAATCACATAGAATCACACACAGTTACATATAGTCACATATAGTGGAGGCCTACAAAAATCTCTTTTAGGAGGGCTCTAAGCCTTTGTTGGGGGCAGGGACAGATGTGAGGGTCAGAAAAGGACCAGATTCCACAAGAACAGTTTGAAAAGCCAAAAAGTCTAATGGCTGGATGCAGTGTATGATTTTATGTGATGTGTTCCCCCTCATCTGTGCATGGCTGGGAATTAATATTGCTATCCCCAAAACAGTAGCTGATGCTGCCTAGGCTTTGAGGAAGAAGTGCACTCTGGGAAAGGAGCTATGGCCCAGAGCAGTCATTTGCAAGGGGGATGGGATTTGTCCACGCCCAAATCAGGCACAGATGGCAGTGTCCAGACGCAGAGTACCACTAGTTCCATATTTTCCACAAAGCTCACGTGAGAGTCCTAGTTTGTATCTGTACACATTTCCTTGTTTTATAATAAAGTTTAATGAAACCTGAGCAGATCCTGGAAGAAAGTTTCGATTTTCTCAAATGATAAAGATTTTTTTTAACTGTGCTCCATAACTAGAGATTTAAGGTACTTATTTTCTGGTGTACCTCATCATCCTAGTTAGTAATAGAGTATGGGAACAGACACAAAGGGCAGCCTTGAGGAGTCATCATGAATTTACAGAGGATCAGCTGCAGAGATGGCTCAGTGTTAAAAATAGTAAAATTACTTCTTTATTAATTATTCCCTTTACTAATATATAGTACCCTTCTTTTTCTCTTCTGATTAATTTTGTGTCTACTTTGTCCAACTTATTTATTAATTTATTATTTATTACTTGGTTTCTGTTTTCTATCCTTTGACTCACTTTACGGGCATCTTTACCAATGGAGTGTATTTCTTGAAGCCTGTAGAAAGTTCAGTCTGGCCCACCTTGGTCCCACACACAGGAAAGTGTATCATGCTGCTTTCTAACTTTAGCTCAGATGACAGGTCATGGTGTATGGGGAAAAAACATGGTGGAAGGATAGCCTTGGAGATTATAACATGAACAAGAAATCCTACTCAGATGAAGCCCAGGCCAGAGTCCTCAAGACACATTGTCAAAAGGAAGTCATTAAGAAAGCTGTCACACAAAAGCATAAAAGATACCCATCCCAACAGATGCACAGTTCTTAACCTAGAAATAATACAAGAAAAAATGAAAAAAAGACACCTCTAGTGTTTACAACTCTTTAGTAACTGATTCCAAAGATATCAAAGGGGATGAAACGTGAAACAACAAATTCAGAAGTGCTCAGTGCACTGAGAGATGATGTGATTAGCGGTTGTTGACTTGAGAAGGCGCTGTAGGTCTGAAGAAGACATTTGACCATCTGCATAGTCAAGACAGGAGGTGAAAAAAGAATTAAGTGGAAAGTCAGGAACGAGGAGCTCAAAGAGTCAGAAAAGTCAGTTGATGGCTTCAGGAACAGGCGATCAGAAAGAAGGAAAAAATAAGAACTTGAAGACAAGACCTTAAATAAGTTAGTAACAGATAGAAATAATGAAAAAGCAAGAGACCATGTGAGAGCTTTGGGGTACCCTTAAAAGATTAAATATTTGGCTTGCTGGTATACTTGAAGGAGAGCTACAGGCTGAGGGCATAGAAACCTATTCCATAAAATAAAAAGTAGAAAAATGTCCAAATCTTGGTGACAATTTGAGCACCTAAGTACAGGAAACATTTAAACCCCCAATACTTTGTTGTGACAAAATATAGTTATATCGTCAAAAGTATAGAACAAAGAAAGAGTTTTTTACAATATACTCAACAGAAATGCCAAGTAACAGAGAAAGGCAAACTTACTAGACTAACAGATTCTCAGCAGCAACCCTGAATACCAAGAGGCCATGGAATGAGATATTCAGGCACTGAAAGAAATTAACTACCAAGACTATTATACCCAGCAAGGGTGTCCCTCACAGTCAAAGGAGAAGTAAAGATCTATGTCAAGACTAGACTAAAGGCACTCATAGCTAAGCTAGTAGACCACAATTATAGAAGATGGTAGAAAGAACCCTATACCAAGAAGAGAAAAATGTAACAAACACCATAAATAGAAAATATGTTTAAGTTCCATTAAAAAAATAAACATGCCAGTGAGAAGTAGGAAAGACTCAAGTATTACCAATGGAATAAACCCTCAAATCTGCAAAATAAAAAAAGAGAGAAATGAACAAAATAGATCAAAACTATTAAAGGAAAAATCAATAAAATGTAAGGACCAAGTATACAGGTGTACATAGGTTTCACTAGTAACCCTGGATGTAAATAGTCTTAATTCTCACACAGGTGAGCTGATTTAAAAAAGAAGACCCAGTAAGATAATACCTATAACAAACATCCTTAAACTATGAGGACACAAACAGAATGGATGGATGAAAAATGGCAACCCAAGCAAACAAATTCCAGAAGCAAGAGTAGATTAAATAAACAGACATAAAGACAAAACAGCTTCTTAGGTGAGGAGCGCTCCTATGCGTTGATCAAAGGAACCTTTTGTCAAGAAAAATATAGCAATAAATTTATATGCACCAAGCATTGGAGCACCTAGTCTTCTCAAAACAAATACTACTAGACATACAAGGGAAATGTACGCACTATATTAATATAATAGTGGATGGCTTTAATACGAACAGTAGCTCTATGCAGAACTAGAAAACAAAATTTCCTGTGACCTCCACAGCTTGATCTTAGAAACCCAACTGGGGTGATAAGAAAATGAAGAAAACAGACGCACAGACACAGACACGTGTATGGAAAAGCCAGGATCAGGTGGGCTCTGCTCACTCTGATGGCGCAGCACCAACTCCTTCAACAACCAGAACCAGTAGGAACTAGCTGTAGCAGGTCTCTAGTAGTCTCAGGTTGCAGTTATCTAGGAGGAAGAGGCTGAAGTTGCTGGGTTTTGCACACACTGGTCCATAGTTTGTAAACACTTGTACTTGAACACTGTCAACATTCACACTCAACTAGAGGAAGGCTTTGCCATTCTGCTCTCTGAGGTACTGGGGTCCTTTACATGGTGGTGGCCATGTGAAACAAAGCACGTTCACTCAGGACTTCATCTAATCTTTACAAATTCACTCCAGGCTTCCTTAGCAGCCCCGAAAAATTCATGTAGTAACACAAAGGGCCTGAAATAGCCAAGGAAACTTAATCAAAAAAGCAATACCTGGCTTCAAAGCATACTCCAGAGTCACAGTAACAATGGTAGCATGTTGCTGGCATACAAGCAGACATGCAGACCAGCGGAACACAACTTTGTCTTTAGTCAACTGTTTCTTGGTAGAGTGTTAAAAATATACATCAGGTAAGCTGGCTCCATGGTAACGTACGTGCTGAGGACCTGAGCCGTGTGAAGAAGGGTGTGGTGGCCTGTGCCTGTGACCCCAATGTTTGGGAGGTGGCTATAGGTAGATCCTAGGGGCTCACTCCCCAGGGAGTTTACCTCATCAAAACAGTAAGTTCTAAGTTCAATGAGATTCCCTGTCTAAAAGTGTAAGGTGGAAGTTGAACTCTGGCTTCCATACACATATGCGTGGGTAAGCTTGGACACACACACACACACACACTGTTAATAGCTTCTACAGTAACTAATAACAGTAAAGGGGAAAAGAGGATAGCCACATGTAAGAGAATGAACCTAGGTCCTTATCTTACCCGACAATCCCCTTACTCCCAAATCAAAGTGGAGAGTTTTGTAAGACTTAAACACTTACTTTTACTATTAGAGTAAAACACAAGGGAAATGCTTCAGGAAACACACAAGGATTTCCTGGATAGGACTCCACAAGTACACGGCAAGAAGCAGGCAGAAATTGGTGGCTGAAATTACATCACGTTTTCAAGGCCCTGTACAGCAGGTAAACAACAGAGTGAAGAGGCAGCCTAAAGAATGAGGTGGACTTTGCCTTCCGTTCATCTCACTATTAATATCCTCTAAACACAGAGAGAACTCAAAAAGGTTAAAACAAGTAGTCCAAAGAATGTCAGAACAGATCCTTATAAAGAGGAAATATAAATGGCCAAGAACTTTTTTTTGGTGGGGGGAAGGGGCTCATTTTGTCACACACAAATGAAAAGTGCAGCGAAATTCTAGGTCACCCAAGTGAGAATATATATATATATATACATATATATATACATATACATATATATATATATATATATATTTGTTAATGAGGATTTGGAGAAAAAGGAGGCCTCCTACACCATCCTACTTAGCTTTAACTATCAACTTGATACAACCTAGAGTCATCTGAGAGAAGAGCTTCAAATGAGGGATTATCCAGGTCAGACCTATCCCTGGGCACGTCTGGCTGGACGTTGGGGTTGCCTTGATTGTTAATCGTTGTAGGAGGGCCCAGCCCACTGTGGGTGGCACCATTCCCTAGGCTGGTGATCCTGGGCTGTATAAGAAAGCAGTTTCTTCTTTAAGATCCTGCTTGGGTTCTTGTCATGACTTCCCTCCAGGATGGACTGTAACCTCTAAGTTGAAATAAACCTTTTCTTCTCCTAAGATGCTTGGGTTGGGAGTGTTGACTTTTTCATCAATATTGCTGATTTTCTCCTGTTTCTAACTTTCCTGTCTAAGTCTTGAGTTAAAGGCATCTGTTTGTATCTTCTTCTAGGTCACTGATCATTTTTACCAGAAAACTTCAAATATTGGTCTGGCATTTTACCTATTTCAGTCTCTTTGAGTTCAGAAGTTAAGTTAGGTTCTTTTGGAGGAGCCATGTTGTACTCGTTTCTGTGTGGCGAGCTGTACGTTTATTGGTTGGATATCTCTTTGTTTTTGTTTTTGTTTTGTTTTGTCTTGTCTTTCAGTTTTCCAAGATAGGGCAGAATCTTCTTTTTGGGCAGCCTAGTAACGACGGCTTTATCCTTGACACCAAACACTTTGCTGGGGAACCATGAAGATGGAGCACACGGTGCCATCTTTTTCCTGCTCTTTTCCAGAATCCCTACTCTTCGACTTCCTCCATGGGTTTCAGAGGATCTTCCTCTATTTCTCTCTTGGGAATAAAGTTCATTTTTCTTTATTTCAATTCCCATCCTTCACTGGCTCTCACAGCCCCTTGTCTACCACCTTACCCAGATTCCCTTCATGAGGGATTTTCAAATCCTACTATCTGTACATTGTCAATTCTGGAATCAAATCAGAGACTCTGGTATATACTGGAAGGTTCCTGGGGTGCCAGATAAAGTGCTGTTGTTTGGACAATTGAAGTAGCACTGTTCATAGACATCCAAGAAATGGGAGCACATTGAAGATCTAGAGTCCCCTTCACCCTCTGATCTCATCCTTCCCTCAACTCTCCTAGAGCAGAAGGCCTTGGCTGATGTAGCCTTACTTCAAAGTCTTATCGGAGACTGTAGTCCTTTGTCCCATTGCCTTTGGCACAGTTTAATGCCTTAGTTTATAAAGCACAGACAAGGGGGCTGGAGAGATGGCTCAGAGGTTAAGAGCACTGGCTGCTCCTCCGAGGTCCTGAGTTCAATTCCCAACAACCACATGGTGGCTCACAGCCATCTGTAATAAGATCTGGTGCCCTCTTCTGGCCTGCAGGGATACATGCAGACAGAACACTGTATACATAGTAAATAAATTTAAAAAAATAAATAAAGCACAGACAATTGAGCTTCTACAGTATAATATAGTCTATAAAAGAGAATTTCTCGTTTTTAAACAATGGTTTATAAAAGCTGGATCAAGAAGGACCTGCCTAGGTTTATCTCAATTCACACTCGGAGAAATCAAAATTCAAAATTAAACCCAGCCCTCTGAAGTTCATAGCTGAGCATCAACCCACACTGTCGTTGGTATTTGAATAGCTTGACTGGGACCAGGATTTTAACACCAGCCTGAACCAAGATACCAACTATTCATATTTGACCACCAACGGTGGGCCAGAGATTCAAGAAACTTTTTCCTTGATTCTTTTTACAAAAAATTTCATGAACTAGGTGTTTCTCATTTTCATGTAAAGATTGTTTTTAAGAATGTATCCTTGGCCGGGCAGTGGTGGCACACACCTTTAATCCCAGCACTTAGGAGGCAGAGCCAGGCAGATCTCTGAGTTCGAGGCCAGCCCGGTCTACAGAGTGAGATCCAGGACAGGCACCAAAACTACACAGAGAAATCCTGTCTCGAGAAACCAAAAAAAAAAAAAGAATGCATCCTTTTACGTCTACAGGATTATTAAGACTAGAAAACCTAAGTAGACCTGGTGTTCCTCATGCTAATGAGCAGTGGACATGGAATTTGAACCCAGTCCCAAGTGGTCCTAAAATCCTTGTGTATGTTGCTTGCTGTCAGTGGGGAAGCAGCAGTGATCTGTTGTGTGTGGAGGAAGAATATGGGGACAGCCTGAGTGGTCACTGACCATTGGACAAGATTCATGTACAAGGCCTTGGGGAGGTGATGTTTCTGAAGAAGTCCTGGGACCCTGAGACCCACTGTGTGAGTGAATACTTTTCCACATACCTCTCAGACGGCCCTTATATATCCACATCTCTGGTCAGGAGGGCTTAGTGGACACTGTATTCTCAAGAGGATTGAATGTAGTGTAAGAATATCCTTAACTGCTTAATTGCAAGCCAGTGAGAAAATACTGGGGACAAAATTTATCACTTTCTGATAAACAACAGTGGTGAGCAACCCCCTTGTAGCAGTCACTGTTTTTTATTCCGCCAGTCACATACTTCAGTCCTTAGTCATGCTGCTCACAGCCCTCTGATGTTGACCTTTCCCGGGCTCCACCAGATGAGTCGTTAAGAGCATCTGCTGCAAAGTTCCCACGTATCACTCAAGTGATATTCAGTAGGATGTTCTTCAAAGAAGGTCTTATGGAGCAGACCCCCACAGCCTGCACAACCTCAGTATGTGTGGACCGAGCTGTGGAGTCTGCAGTCATCGGCCGTGTCCGCCTGACCCAGTTGGCCGACACCCCCAGCTCACAGACCAAGGATTCCAGAATCCCCATGACGTCTATGATGCAACTTCCCTGCTGTGGAGTGTTCTGAGACTCTGGATAGGAAGAGACACCTCAGAGGAGTTCAGAGGGATGCTGAGGATAGTTCTTCCTGCGGTCTGACCACTCTCTCAGTAGTGTAGAGATGAGGCTCCCTCTCTCCCTCCCCACCCCCCTTGTCTCTCTCCCTTCTCTTTCCTCTCCTACCCATCTATGCTGAGGCCAGGGGAAGAATTGGATGTCTCCTTCTATGGTTTTTTTTTGTTGTTGTTGTTGTTTTTTTGAGACAGAGTCTCTAACCGAACTTGAAGCCCTCTGTCTAGGCTAGGCTGGTTGACCATCGAGTACCCAGGATCCACCTGTCTCTATATCTAATACTTGGGTTACAGGCATACATGACCATGCTCAGCTTTTATGTGGCTGATCAGGATTTGGACTCAGATCCTTTTGCTTTTACAGTAAACACTTTTTAGCCCCTGTACCATCTCCCTAACCCCTTTCTTTTTCCTTTTAATTATTTTATTTTTATGTGTCTCTCTGTCTCTGTCTTTGTCTCTGTCTATCTCTGTCTGTGTCTCTGTCTCTGTCTCTCTCTCTCTCTCTCTCTCTCTCTCTCTCTCTCTCTCTCTCTCTCTCTCTCTCTCTCTCTTCTCTCTGTGCCTTCAGAGGCCAGAAGAGGGCGTCAGATCCCTTGGAGCTGAAGTTGCACACGGTTATGAGCCACCTGATGTGGGTGCTAGGAATTGAGCTTGGGTCTTCTGCAAGAGCAGCAAGTGCTCTCAACTGCCCAGTCACCTCTCAAGCCCTTGTCCTGACTTCTGGCAGGAGCTGATGGAGCAGGTCTGAAGAAGACAAGAGGTGCCACCATCCTTTCAGATGTCTCCATGTATCTGGAGAAGCAGATGGAGAATTTACCTTGTTGGTTTATGTTCAGGTGTCAGAAAAGGCGAGAAACTATCACTACTTCTGTTCGAAGTAAAGAGGAGCCTAGCACATGGGGTCAGCACAGCCCCACTGCTTTGGGTGTCTGGTCTTCTGGGATGCCTGGAACCTTACACTCTTGTGGGTTGGTTGGAGGCCAGCTTAGGGATGAATCATACAAAGCAGTGAGGAAATAGGAAAGGGGGGGCACAAAGACATGATCTCCAAAGAAAGAGTCTGGGTAGCCAAAGCAATGCTAATTAAAGCAAAATATTATGTTTGCCTATCAGTGCAGGGAAACCTCCGTGGTGCTGACCACAGCGGAAAAATGACTGTCTTTCTGTGAGGGCGTGTTGAAGTGGTGGCTTTTTTATATACTTTTTGCCTAGCTAGTTTACTTTTAGGAATGCATCCCAAGGCTGTACAACATTTTAGTAATGTGAATTTTCATTTCAACCATGTATACAGTGGCAAAGAAATTTAGAAGCAGGATTATAGTCTCTCTGCATGACTGAATGCTCTATAATAAATGCTCTATAATTGAAATTTGGTGTCACTATGGCAAAATACTAGAGAAAAACAACTTTAAATTTATTTATCTTTATTTTATGTGCATTGGTGTTTTGCCATAGGTGTCTGGTCCCTGGTACTGGAATTACAGACAGCTGTAAACTGTGAGGGTGCCGGGACTTAAACCCTGGTCCTCTGGAAGAACAGTCAGTGCTCTTAACCACTGAGCCATCTCTTCAGCCCTGAGAGACAATTTTAGAGATGGAAGATTTGTTTTGGTTTGTGGTTTTAGAGGCGTCAGCTCATCATGGTGAGAAGGGAATGGCAGAGAAGAGCATCATACATGGCAGCCAGGAAGCAGATAGTACCTGTGCTATGGCACTTCCTGTCCTTCATCCAGGAGACATCCTACTGGCTGGTGCCACTCCTCTCCCCCACTTAAAGTCATCCTTTCTGGACACCCCCACAGACACACGTGCAGAAGTGTTCTCTCCTAAATTCTTAGGTATCTATCAATTCAGTCCAGTTCACCATCAAGATTAACCACCACAATAATAAAAAATAACTATATAGAAGAAAAATTAGACGTAATGTCTGCTATATACTATTCAATTAAAAAGCAGGTGTGTGTGTGTGTGTGTGTGTGTGTGTGTGTGTGTGTGTGTGTGTGGTTTTTTGAGACAGGGTCTCTCTATGTAGCCCTGGCTATCATAAAACTCTTCTATATAGACCACACCCTGCCTTAAAAAAGCAGTTTTCACCGGGTGGTGTTGGCGCACACCTTTAATCCCAGCACTCGGGAGGCAGAGGCAGGCGGATCTCTGTGAGTTCGAGGCCAGCCTGGTTTACAAAGCGAGTTCCAAGAAAGGCGCAAAGCTACAGAGAAACCCTGTCTCGAACCGCCCCCCCCCCAAAAAAAAATCAGTTTTCAAGCTGAACATGGTGGCGCACACCTTTAATCCCAGCACTTGGGAGGCAGAGGCAGTTGGATCTCTGTGAGATCAAGGTCAGCCTTGATCAAGAGAGATCAAGAGATCTCAGTTTCCAAGGCAATGTGTAGGAAAGGATTCCAATTGGTTTTCAATCCCTAGTGCTGCAATTGAACCCAGTGACTTGCAAATGCCAGGCAAGCACTCACTCTACCCATGGGTGACATCCCCAACCCTTGTTTTTTTGACACAGTGTTTCACTATGTAGCTCAAGGGGGCCTTGAACTTGTTATGTAGTCCAGGGTTTTTCAGACTCTTGGTGTGGGGGCTGTAGGCATGCGCAGTGATTCAAATTTTTTAAAATCAGTAGATACAGAGTTAAGACGGAGAGTGAGCGCTGCAGCTTTGATGGCGATCGACCGAACAGCTGTGTGACATGTTTTCTTTCCTCCCTTTTGCCAGTTTGCATTTGCTCAGATCTTTATCATTGATATGCATAACTTTCCCAACAGAGAGGGAGAAGCACGTTTAAATTATTTTTAAGAGAAGAGAAAAGTAGCTGAATCAGACATGTGACGGTGGAGCAGAAGAAGCAAAAAAGCCAAGAGCCCCTTTTCTAGGGAAGATGTGGCACTGTGTAGGGGACACACCCATGGAGTCTGGGGAACCGGGTGTAGCAGTCTATAGGCGTGCAAAGCCAGAAATTAAAAGTTCTCTTTTTAAATTACAAGATCACATTTTTTCCCATTTCTTCCTGGAACAAGATTAGAGGATCTCCAAGACTCTGAAACCCTTGGAGTGGGGACAAGGGCCACAGAGCACAGGGCAGGGCATAGCCTTGGCCACCTGGTGACCCACATTCAGATCCTGGCTTATACTTCCTACCAGAACAGCCTAACTTCTGAGCCTCCGTGCCTTGATTTCCTCCTTGGGATAAAGTTCTTGTTATTTCTCAACAGTGGTCGTCCAACCTGTAGCCCACAGACCACAGGTGTCCCACGAGAGCTATGAGCAGTCCAGACTGTTTGTAGATGACAGTGTCAAAAGGTTGGACAACCCTGCCTAGGACGTGCCATCAGATGACGATGACCCTCAGTGGGTGTGTGAAGCCAGAGGAAACACGGACCCCTACGTAGATCATGCTGTCTCCCCCTGGGGATGCATTCCAATGATGAAATTTAATTTGTAAATTAAAGCTTGATGCCTTATGGTTTCTATTGCTGTGAAGAGACACCATGACCATGGCAACTCTTATAAAGGAAAGCATTTAATTGGGGTGAATTGCTTACAGTTTCAGAGGTTCAGTTCGTTATCATCATGGCAGGGAGCATGGAGGCATGGAGGCAGATATGGTGCTGGCTACATCTTGGTCAGAAGGCAATAGGAAGTGGGCCGTGAGTCCTACATCTTGCAGGCAACGGGAAGTGGACTCTACATGTCACACTGAGCAAAGCTTGAGCAAAAGAGATCTCAAAGACCACCCCCACAGTAACACACTTCAACAAGGCCACGCCTACTTCAACGGGGCCACACCTCCCAATAGTGCCACTCTCAATGAGCTTATGGAGGTCAATTACATTCAAACTACCACACCTAGTAAGAGATTCACAGCATACGATGAAATAAAAAATTATACACTCCAATACAATTTCAATGAATCTTCTCTGCTTTCTCTCTTTATGCTTCTTAGTTTTTGGTCGACTTGATATAAGCTAGACTCACCTGGAAAGAGGGGCCCTCAATGGAGGCGTCACCTTCCATGTGATTGACCTGTGGGCATGTCTGTAGGGCATTTTCTCAATGATGTAGCAGGGCCCGGCTCACTGTGGGTGGAGCCATCCCTAAGCTATCGTATATAAGAAAGCCGACTGAGCAAGCCATGAGAAGCAAGCCAGTAAGCAGCACCCCTCCATGGCTTCTGCTGCAGTCCCTGCCTCCACATTCTTGGCGTGAGTTCCTACTTTGACTCCCTTCAGTGATGGAGTGTATCCTGGGATGTGGAAGACAAACAAACCCTTTCCTCCCCAAGGTGCTTTTGGTCCTGGTGTTTAGCACAGTGTAGAAACAACCCTAACTAGGACACTATTTCTCCAAGCATCTTACCATGCTGGTTTTCACTGTCCTGGCTTAACTTTCTTCTGTCTTCACAGTTTTGTGGAAGGTTTTTAGCACCTCAGCTTGTGAGTCTTCTCTGTCCTGAGGAAGCACACTGTGGCTTTGTTCTTTCATATCTGAGCTTCCAGCCTCTGTGCTGTTGTGCTTTGGGGCCATCACTACTAAGACAATGGTTACCTGAACATCGGTACTTCAGGCTGTGATGGGTCCAATATCAGAGCAGTGATAAGATAATGTACTGACTAATGTACTGAATGGGTGGGTGGTGTAGACAGCCAAGATACAAGATACAGTGTACCAAGGGGTGATTGACATCATAGATAGAGGAGGCAGAGGGACGTGGTGTAGGTCAGCATGAGATTTCATCATCACATTACTTGAAATAACTGCACAATTTAAAAGGAATGAGTTGTTTATTCTTAGAATTTTCCACATAATGTTTTCCCATGAAATTAAGGATGGCAATCTGAAATTGTGAATGGGGGGATAGCTCCTATTTGAGAAACATAGGAGTTGTGTGTGTGTGTGTGTGTGTGTGTGTGTGTGTGTGTGTGTAGTTGCAAATTACTCAACTTGACCTTTGGCAGGTCACTGACTTTCTTAATTCCCAAAAGAAAGAGAGAGAGAGAGAGAGAGAGAGAGAGAGAGAGAGAGAGAGAGAGAGGAAGGAAGGAAGGAAAGAAAGAAAGAAAGAAAGAAAGAAAGAAAGAAAGAAAGAAAGAAAGAAAGAAAGAAAGAAAGAAAGCAAGCATAAAGAGCTAGGTGGCTGGGGTGTGCTGATGCATGTCAGCATTCAGAAGGTGGATGTAAGAGGGCTTCTAGTTCCAGGCCAGCCTGGGCTACACAGTGAGAACCATCCCCCCCCCCAAAAAAAAAAAACCCAAAGGGAAAGCATCAAAGACAAAAGCAAGACAAGACAAAGCAAAATCCCAGAATTCAGAGCCAGATCACCTAGGCTCACGTAGTTCAGCCCTTGGGCATTCACCGATGCCCTAGAGGTGCACCACACTAGGCTGTCAGAGTCATGTCTGCCACAGCCGAGAACAGTTCTGTTCACTTAGAGCCTGGCCTCACCGAAGAAGGGTGTCTGAGAGTCATTCAAACAAATAAGTGCATGCAGCCTTGTGACCTGGAAGGGGATGAACAGTATTTCATTGTCATAATGTCTGGGAATTCTCTAGCTTCATGGTTAGAAGTGTGTGTCCAAGGATTCATTCCTTCCTTGCTGCATGTTTAAAGCAGAAATGGAACCAGATTTCAGTGTTCAGAGGTGGGGTCTTGGGGAAGTGACCAGAATTAGATAAAATCATCACAGTAGGGACCCTCATTGAATCCTGGTGACTTCAAAGAAGAAGGCATGAGACAAGAAGAGATACACACACATACACACACACACACACACACACACACACACACACACACACACACACTCATGTCCTTTGCCGTGTGATGTCCCGTGTTAGCCTTTAAACTTTGACAGTGGAGGTCACTGTCAGGTGACCTTGAATTGAGCCAGAAGAGCCAGCATCTAAAACAACTTCCCCTTTTATGTTTCTGTTGCTGTTTGCTTGTTTTGGAAGTGTCTTATATAGCCTAGGCTGGCCTCAAGCTTGCTGTGTAGTTGAGAATGATCTTGGACTCAAAATTCTCTTGTCTCCATTTCCCACGTGCTGAGACACCTGTAATGCTAAGGATTGAACCCCAGGCTTTGCGCTTATTAGTAAGCACTCTACCAACATCTCCAGCTTCTTCAGAATTTACTGAGTCCACAGTCTGTGTTATTAGAAACAAAACAGACAAATGCTTGTTAGGTTTTCAGCCTTGGTACCTGGCTAAATTCTCCTTTGGCCAGACAGTCCAGTGTGCGGTTTCATTGACTGTGTTGAGACTTGATGTTGACTCAACTTGGGGTTCATTTTGGCAAATCTGTGTGTCCTTGAAGGGAATCTGTCCTGTGGAGTTGTTGAGTACAGAAACTTGTGAACTGTCAAGTTGTTAATCTCGTTGTTTCTGGGTTCAGTGCCAGGGCTGTGTTGTGTGGAGAGTCTGCACGGCAGCTGAGGATCGGCCGATGGACCTGATTTCCTTTTCCTTCTGTTGGTATTTATTTCATGCATGTTGAGACGACCCATGCACATCACCCAGCTGTATCTTCCTGGCAGATTGACTTTCGTTAGCTGTTCCCTTTGGGCTCTGGTAGTCTTGCTCTGGAGCCCGTGTTCTCTCACTTTGGACCAGCTTACTCTTGGCTGAACTGCACATGGTGTATCTTCCTTCGTTTTTCCATGGTGAGTCTTTTGGAAGACTGTGTAGTTTGATTGTATTGTTCAATCTATTTTTGTGACTTTTGCCTTTTAATTGGAGCATCTATAGTGCTTTCCTAAAGTCTCAAAAAGGATATATTTTGTTTTCAGTTCTTATTACTATTGGGAAGTAGTGGAACCTTTAGGACCGCGGTTCTCAAGCTTCCTGATGCCACGACGCTTTAATACAGTTCCTCATGTTGTGCTGACCCCCAACCATAAAATTATTTTCATTGCTACTTCATAACTGTAATTTTGCTACTGTTAGGAATCATAATGTAAATATCTGATATGTAAACCCTGTGAAAGGGTCATTCAACCCCCAGAGGGGTGGCGACCTACTGCTTTAGGAGATGAAGCCTAGTGGAAAGAAGTTAGGCTATGGGGGAATGCCTTCAAAAGGAATACTGTTCTCATCTTCATCCCCACCCCCCACCCCCGACCCCCATGCACATAGACTGCTGTTACTCTGTCAGCCCTTAGAAAATGTTACCTTGTTATCTTCTTGCTTCCTCATTTTTGTAGAGAGGCTTCCTGACAGTCATCAGATGTAGCGTGCCCATTCCCTTCCGGCTATGTGTGAGATTTCCTCAGGCTCTGATTTTCCACATTCCCTGTGGTAGCCCAGAGGTGCTTTCCTCTCTGAATACACTGCTTGGTCTTGCTACTGTTCATCAGTGTCGGAAAATTCTTCACCATTGCTCTTAATGCTTCCTCTGTACGTTCTTCCTCTCCTCTCCTTGGGTTTCCGAACATGCTATTTACACTCCGTGTCCTAAATTTGTCTCTATCATCAGTCCTTCTGATTTCTATCTCGTCAGGCCTTGAAGGGCCACTGAAAATTTCACTGAACTTTCCAACCTACTGGGCACTGTCTTGGGAAAAGCAGAGACCTATGTAAGTGCATCTCAATGTACATCCTTTCTCTCTGGATCCTTGGCTCTTTGAGCCCATGCAGCCTCAGTAGCCTGACACTGTCAGGTTTCACATAATGACAGGCGTGTGTTTGGGGAGGGGGTGCACCAGACATGGACAGGACAGGACACTCAGGCATTGTTTAAACATCCTAGAATGTTCCCTCACAAACCTGGATGGTGGACATCAGTCCCTCCATGTGTCCTCTTGATGCAATCCAGTGACTTGTAAACAAGCTGTGTGAGGCTGTTGTGGGCGTGACACAGCATGGCATTTTACATTCAGTGTTGTTCATGGCAAAGGAGTGATGGAACAAGCCATGACTGTGGGTGTGTGGCTCGCGCCTGTACTCCCAGTGTTTGGAAGCTGAGGCGGAAGGATCACCATGAGTTTGATTCAGCCTGGGCTACAGAGTCAGACCACATCTCAAACCAAACAAAAGAAAACAAAAAACGCAAAGAATACAACCAAGGCGTAAAGTAGCGAAGTCATTATCACCTCGGTGTGCTATGCTTTAGCGTTACTGCACGTTTAGACAAAGGCAATCAGTGGGTTCATTCCCACTGTCCTCACAGCAAGCATGAAAAATGCAGGGATGCAGTGTGCTGTGATGTTGGGATGGCTACTGTGCTACCAGGTGATGGAAATTTTTTGTCTCCATTATAAACTTATGAGGTCATTTTCATAGGCAGGGTCTTTTGTTGAGCAAAATGTGATACGGTGCATAATACATGTTTTCAGTATGTTTATCTACTGTTTAATAGTTGTTTGTGGCAGGATTTTTCTAATACAAATGAGTCTGGCTAGCAGAAACAGATATGTTGCTTCATGGGAACCCTCAGGGTTGAGGTTCCGGTCACAAAGCCTAATGGTCAACAGAGTAAAGCCCAAGCAACATGTGATTTTTAAGGCAGCTGGAGAGCACCTTCGTTTTTGCCTAACAGGACCTGGCCAGGTCTCCTTGAGGAGCGTGGTCTTTGGGGGGCAGGGTTAGAGGCACTCTGCTGCAGGCGTCAATGCATAAGCCAGGTGCAGACTGGGGACCCCATTGCAGGGACCCCATCACTTTCTGGGCCTGTTTGAGTGTCAGAGGATGAGATTTGCCGGGCCTCTGGTGATAACAGGGTGTTTTCTCTTAGCGAACACACAGAGCACCAACGTACAAAGATTGCCTCTCTTCAAGGCAGAGCACAGTTGGCTCTGGGTGGCCCCAGCCCAGGTTAAGTCAGCCAGGCCTCCCTCGATAGAAAAGTACTTTGAACTAAGGACTATGCTCTCTCCGCCCCTTCGTGTATGGTTAAGATGAAGTGTGTAGGCCGCTGCAGTTTCCAGCTGCCACTCCTGGTTTTGCCTTTTGGGCTCTCACATCTCAGCCTGCTTCCTCCTTGAGACACACCCACAGTCCTTTTCTCATGATCCCCCAGTCTCTGAGTTATCTGAGGATAACACACGAGGTCTCCCTTTGGAGTTACAGATAGATTCCCACTGGCTGTGACGCCCACAACCTTGAAGAACACAACTTTTCATTTGGCAAATACTCCTTCCGCAGTGTTCCCGGGGTGCCATTCAGTTAGTGCTGAGAGCGTTTCTGTAGGCTGCAAATGATTATGACCTACATTTAATAGATGAGGAAGTGGATGTGCGAGGAAGTTAACTGTTTTGTCCAAGGTTGCATAACTGATAAATATCAGAATGAGGATTCACACTCAGTTCATCTGGCTATAACTTGTTCTCTTTCCACTGCAGACATGCCCTCCTTGATGCTGGGTTCCTCAACCCTCCTCTGTGAGTTAGGAGCAGTCTGCTCTCAAAACCCTACATCCCCTATAAATAGGAAAGAAATCACTACAGGGCCCTCCTAATTTCCCTGAGGGTGCATTCCACTTGCCTACAGACCTCATCCTCTTTCTTTATTCCATCCTTTTAGTTTTTCTTTTCTTATTTTCTTCTTATTATTATTTGGCCTTTTTTTTTTTTTTTTTTTTTTTTTTTTTTTTTTTTTTTTTTTTTTTTTTTGAGACAGAGTCCGGCTCTTCTGGAACTTGAACTCACTATATAGACCAGGCTGGCCCCAAACTCACAGAGCTGCAACTGCCTCTGCCTCCCAAGTTCTGAGATTAAAGGATGTGCCACTATGGCCAGCTCGCTCTGGTCATTTTCAAAGGAAGTGGCAGCAGCCCTCCGCCAACAGAGCACTAAGTCTCATAACTGCAGGATACCTGCCAAGGCCGAGGTCACCTTGGTCACCTCAGATACTGACGCTGACGGCGCAGTGCAAGGCTTCCCACACATGTCCATTGGGAACAAGGCCACCTGGCCCTGGAGAACTGTGCAGGCTCCCAGAGGATCCTGTCAGACTTCCTGATACACTGGGGACCGCTCAGACCCCAAGTCCCACTCATGTTTCAGTCCCTGCAGCCAGATCACCTCCCCACTTAGTAAATATGTCTATGAAGCTTTGAAATCTGTTCTGGAGAGACCAGAGAAGACCAAGATGTAAGCTTTGCCCTTAAAAGCTTGCCATCCAAGTGGACTTGTTGAAAATCCCTGGGAAATTGCCAGAAGATCCTAAATCTGCCTCAGCAGGGATCGACTGGGGGGAGGCTGGCTTAGGTTGGGCTGGGCCTTGGGCTGTGAGGAGAAGGAAGGAGTCCACAGTAGGGAGGTGTTCTGAGACGCTTGCGTTTGCCTTTGGGACCCCACTATCCTCCCTCTCTACCAGCTTTGTGCCCCAGGAGCCCAGCTCAGGGGCCCACTATCCTCCCTCTCTACCAGCCTTGTACCGAGGAGCCCAGCCGGTGCCGACTTCTCCATCAGCTCTCCTAACTTGGTTGTCTGGTTGTGTTGAGTTGGGTTTTCCTAGTAGAGGTCCCAGGAAGAGATTAGAAGCCAGGGGGAGAGGAGCATCCTGTGTGTATTCTGTGCCTCCTCCCTGCTGGTTGCTATAGTGGCTCTGAGACCCTTCAGTAAAGAACCCAGGTGCCACCATCTCATCCAAAAGGAAAGAGAGCCTTTTCCACTCAACTGTGCTCAGTTCTAGAAGCCACGGGTGTCTCAGGGAGACTCTTCAAACCCTGAGAGGTAATGGCTATCCTCTATTGACAACCAAGGGTGCGTGCGGCCTTCATCCTTCATCCGTCCCCTTAAACTCTGCCCACTTCTCCATTGGGGGAGGAGGAAGATAGAAAGAAAGGGGGCCGGTGAGATGGCTCAGCAGGTAAAGGAGCTTGTTGCCAAGACTGATGACCTAAGTTCAATCCCCAGGGCCCACATGGTGAAATAAGAGAGTCAGCTCCCACAAGGTGTCCTGTGACCTGCACACCCATACAATGGTATGCATGCCCCCCCCCCCACAGATACAGAAAAGTTAGTAAATGTAAGGAGGAAAAGAAAAGGTCTTCTTTAAATTTAGTTAAGAGTACTGATGACAGCATTCGAGAGATGAGGAGGATGGGTGGTTGACGTCGGGAACTCACACCAGTGTGGTCAAAACATGAAATGGGAGCAGAAATGGGTTGGCTAAGCCAGAAAGGTGACATCACAGAACACTTTACAGGTATCTACAACCTTTATCCTAGACTAATGACTCTCTCTCTCTCTTTTTCCAGAAAGTTCCTGCTGCCACTCCTGACCTCCTCTCAGCACAGGACAAGGATGGAGATGCCTCTTGGCTCACGCTTCTATGGCTGTTTGGTTGTGTTTGTCTTCCTGCCCTCCCTGAGCCTGGCACAGTATGAGAGCTGGCCCTACCAGCTCCAGTACCCTGAGTACTTCCAGCAGCCCGCTCCCGAGTACCACCAGCACCAGGTGCCCTCTGATGTGGTCAAGATCCAGGTACGCCTGGCGGGCCAGAAGAGGAAGCATAATGAAGGCCGTGTGGAGGTCTATTATGAAGGCCAGTGGGGCACTGTGTGTGATGATGATTTCTCCATCCATGCTGCCCACGTTGTCTGCCGGGAAGTGGGTTATGTGGAAGCCAAGGCCTGGACTGCCAGCTCCTCCTACGGCCCAGGAGAAGGTAAGAGACTGTGCTGTGGAGCTAAGTGTATATATATTACACAGCAAGGCCAGGATACACCCTGATTAGCCTGCAAAGAAAGCTGTAATTGCTATTAAGCATGACTTTCTAAGAGTTTTCTATTTGCCCTGCAAGTGGTGTCTTGCTGGAAGGCTGGTGGGAGGCCCCTCCAGGGAATGATAGAGGGAACAACCATCATGAACTCTCCGGGCTATTCCTGCTTTGAGCAGGATACATCTCAGGCAAGCCAAGAGGGTCAGTGACCTCAGTCAGTAGGAGAACTTAGCCTGTGCCCATCTCTCTAAGCCACATTCTGTGTCTAGGGGTTGCAGTATCATTCCTGCATCCAGATTTCTCCCTCCAAGTAGGGCTTTCACTCTTTTTCAAAAGGGCTCCACAGGCTAGATTTCTACCCACATTAAGATCATCATCATTATTATTATTTTATTGTGTCTACATGTGTGTATGTGTGTGCACTTTTATTCAACTAGGTTTTGTTGTTGTTGTTGTTGTTGATGATAATGTTGTTGATGTTTTGAGGTCTCTTGATGGCCTGGAACTCATCAAGTAGGCTAAGCTGTTAAGCCAGCAAGCCTCAGGGATCCCCTTGTCTCTGCCTCCCTACCATTGGGACTACAAATGAGCATCACTACACGTATCTTCAACTTGCTCTTTTAACTTTAACATGCTTTTATGTTAAATAAAAATCTTTTATGTTAAAAAAATCTTCAACTTGCTCTTTTAACTTTAACATGCTTTTATGTTAAAAAATAAATTTATCCTAAAACAACAATAACAAAACAAAATAATGAGACTGGAGAGAGGCCTCGGCACGTGCTGCTTTTCTGGAGGACCTGAGTTTGATTCCCAGCATCCATCTCAGGTGGCTCACAATAGCTTATAACTAGCACGGGGGTTGAGGGATGGTTTGAATCTTCTGGAGGACTCTGAGGGTACCTGCTGTCACATGCATGCACCTACACACAGATAAACACACATACACAGAATTAAATGTAATTTTGAAACACACAAGAGGGAAGTTATGAGAATTTTGAGGGAGGGCTGGTCTTCATGACTCCAACTCTTAGCCCACAGCCACGCTGAGCTAACAATACAGCTTTGCAGTGTAGATGTGCTCTGAAAAAAGAGTAGTCGTTAGTGATTTCAGCATCATGTAGCATCATAAAGGATTCTTACAAAATCAACTCTGAGGTCACCAGGTGAGAGGGTGGTATCTGAGAACCTCTGTTGTACAGGTGGTACATCATTAAGCAGAATGTTGTGTGGCATGTGATTGACATCTGGAAGGTGGACCCTTGAAGAACTGGTGTGTCCCTAGTTGGGAATGCAGGTGTGGGTGAAAGGCATCATTTGCAAACAGATATTCTTGGGGCTAGGAGATGGCTCTGTGGGGAAAGAGCTTGCTATGCAAGCGTGAAGACCTGAGTTTGGCTATCTAGCATCTGCATAAAAGCTGGGCATGGTGGCATGTACATGAAGCCTCAGTGCCGAGGGAGTGGAGACAAGAGGATCCCTGGAGCTCATTGGTCAGCCAGCTTAGCCAATTGGTGGGCACCATGTTCAGTGAAAGACTCTGTCTCAAAAAGTCAAGTTGAAGAAAGTACCTGACACCTCCGGTGTCCACACAGGCTTACACACACACACACACACACACACACACACACACACACACACACACACACACGCAGTGTTCTTTCAGGAGCTGCACCTCCACTCCAGGTTGGTAAATCAAGTACCTGCTCCCCTATTGAGTTGACCACAGGCCTTGGCATGAGAGTGAGCTATCCACACTCCCTAGACCAGAGGGTCAATGCCATGATAACTGTACAAAACTCTCCTGCGTGAGCATAAAAATGCAGAGCATTTCAGACTTAACCCAGGACGTGCTGATCTCAAAGTTTGGCATGTGACTGAATCTGTAGCGGGTTGGAGAGACAGTGAGATAGACAAGTTAAACTCCCTTCAACCCTCCCTCCTTTCAGTTATTCTAGAAATGACAGGAAGAAAGGTGTACTGTTTTCTGCATACCTCACCTCCAGGCAGTGGTGAGTTTCCTATGGAAGAACTGGCCTAAGACCCCATGCTGAGAGTCACATGTTCCAAAAGCTTGTTCTGGGTTACTTGGCAGCAATGAGAGCCAAAGCAGCCAAGACTGATTAGTTGGGGCCTTTAAAACCACTTCCTGTCTCTGACTAAACTTCCGGTGTTCGTCCATATGTCCACATCTGTTTATTCTGCTGTCCGAGTGATCCAGGGCTTACGTCAGATTTATATTTTCCGTTCCAGATTATTGTATCCTCAAAATTTTATGACAAATACTCTCCAACAATGGTGGCTTTTACCCAGTGACAGATTTATTTTTTAAATCATATTTGCAGCCAATCTATCATCAGATATCTGTGGATCTTTGCCCACAGAAGCCAGCAGGGGGTGGCAGGACAGGTTGACTTGCTGGGTAGGACTTTGCTACTGGAGGATGACAAGAATCCAAAAGTTCAGGAGAATGGAGAAGACTTGAAAGGTAGCTAATAAAATGGCGGTTTACAGAGTCTATGCTGAATAAGGAAGGGAGAGACGTGAGGAGGAAGGAAGGGTCCTGCAAAACTACTCTAACCGATGGGTAGGGATCTTGGCTGAAGTAATACTAACAAGAATGTGCTGGAAAGATGGTGGGAGATACAGCTGCAGAACATGATGGTTGAGATGGAGGTTGAGGAGGGTACAGTTGTTGATTACAACCAGGGCTGAGCCATGACCTTGAAGAGCAGCAGGAGCCAAGGACAAGAGGGTCTCTCTAGAAAGAAGATGTGACCGAGTACCGAACTTTTTTTTTTTTTTTTTTTTTTTTTTTCTTTTTCGAGACAGGGTTTCTCTATGTAGCTTTGCGCCTTTCCTGGAACTCATTTGGTAGCCCAGGCTGGCCTCGAACTCACAGAGATCCACCTGGTTCAGCCTCCCGAGTGCTGGGATTAAAGGCGTGCGCCACCACCGCCCGGCAAGTACCGAACTTCTAAAGGCCATCTGTGTGGACACTGAAGCCATTGCGGGTTATGACAGCTGCAGTTTAAGGAAAGGATGGGGAGAAACAGATACTAGACGAACTGAACAGTGCAATGCCAAGGGATTTAAGAGTTGAGCCGTCTGAGAGATGAGAAGATGGCTCAGTCAATAAAGAGCGTATGAAGACCCAAGTTTGGTCCTTACCCACCCCTGCACCCCCCCCACACACACACAAAGAAGTGGAGGTGGCAGCAGAGCAGGGTGGGATGTACTTGTGATCCCAGCACTGGGAAGTAGAAACGGGCAGGTCATGGAGCTCATGGGCTAGCCACTCTAGCATGCTTGGAGAGTTTCAGGCCAGTAAGAAAACCTGCCTCACAAAATCAGGTGGTCAGCACCTGAGGAATGAGACCCTGAGATTGTCCTCTGGTCTCCACATGCACATGTACAAACGTTTACACACACACACACACACACACACACACACACACACACACCCATGTGCTACTCTTGTACACACACACACACACACACACACACACACACACATACACACAGAGTCCATCCATGTGCATGTAAAATGGCACTTGGTTTGCACCACGAGAGAACTACTAAATATAAGTGTATTTAAGATTTCATCCGCCTCAGTGGAGATTTTATTTTAGCGCTGGGTGCGTGGTGTGCACCAAGTAAATATGGGCTGGCTGATCTGCTTTGATGTGGGAGAATACAGAGAAGAGTTGATGAAACAGTATAGGGTATGATGACCAGAGTCTGGCCAGTATCCTGACCGGGGCTGCTGGTGGTAGTAGCACCCAGTGGAGTCTGACCTGGGAGTCAGGCTCTGTGGTTGGGCTGGGAACGATGTAACTGACCCCATAGCAGGCTGCCCTCTTGGAGTCTCCAGGCACCTCTAAGGTTCAAGCCGTCATAATGAAAATAGGACAATCACCAGGAATCCCCTGGGTTTTTCAGCCTAACCTGCAGGCAGGTCTCAACTCCCAAAACCTCTCTGAGCCCAAGCAAGCCATGGCCCTTTCTAAAGAGGGCAGCTGGCCCATTTCATACCCTCTGATGGGCTTTCGCAGTAACCTGAAACAAAGTGGGGACTCTCCACCCAACCGTACCAACACTGACAAGGCCGAGGACCCTGCATGTTCTAACTCTGGATAACTTCCATTGCCCTGATCAAACCGAGGACTCAGCATCCAATCGCTGTTTCATTTATGCTCCGCTTCTTCCAAAGCATTGGTTAATTTGTTTACATACTTCTGTCATCGGGAGATGGGTTTCTTTGAGTGAGTGGAAAGAGTAAAACAATTTTGCTTCTGATTGAATGGCTTTTTTGTGTCCCAAATACGAGCTTCATCCCAAGTACCATTTTCCTAGCATCTAGATGTCCCCGAGGTGCCTAGAACCGCCTTACTTGCCCACAGGCAGACATGCAAGCTGGGTGTGTTGGAATCAGGACAATCTAGCTGATGGGCACTAGATATATTGGAGAAAACATTGACATGAAATCAGACCAAAAAGAAAACTATGGGTGGTGATACTATCTTAAGCAAAGTGTAGACTTGCATGTCCTCCATCTAATAGAAAGCATCATGGTCAAGCATAACAGAGAGCAAGACTCCCAGAAGAGAGCATGAAAGGTACAGGAAAGAGCAGTTCTGCTGAGTAACAGTTCCCTGGGTACCCCAGGGTGCTGATTTCACATGTTTTGCTGGTCCATGCAGTTCCTTTAAAGATATTCTGAATTTTTCATAGTAGCCAAGTGATGGAATTAAGCTAGACATCCATCAAGAAATGCCTGAAAGCTGGACAGAGTGGCACACGCCTTTAATCCCAGCACTTGGGCAGCAGAAGCAGGTAGATCTCTATGAGTTCAAGGCCAGTCTGGTCTGCAGAGTGAGTTCCAGGACATCCAGAGCTACATAATGAGTTCCTGTCATAAAAAAAAAAAAAAAAGAGAGAGGATTGAATGAGGGAAATGCATATACACACAACGGAATACTAGTCAGCCATCACAAAAACAAAATTGTGTCATTTTGGGGGAAATGTATGAAATTGGAGACCATCATATGAAATGAAGCAAGCCAGGCCTGACCAGAAAAATAACATGTTTTCTCTCATACGTGAAATCTGGACTTTAAAAAAGGGACTTGAACCAGGCAGTGATGGCATACGTCTTTAATCCCAGCACTCGGGAAGCAGAGGCGGTGGATCTCTGAGTTCAAGACCAACCTGGTCTATATAGTGAGATCCAGAGGCAGGTGGATCTCTGAGTTAAAGACCAATCTGGTCTATATATGAGTTCCAGGACAGCCAGGGCTACACAGAAAATCTGTCTGGAAAACAAAACAAAATAAAACAAAAACAACCAAAAAGGGCCTTGAAAGCAGAAGGGAGTCTATTTGGGAAGAGGAGGGGATTAGCAGAGCTGAAGGGCAGGAGAAGATAGTGGGGTGAATAATATCAAAGTTCTTGATATGCATGCACCAGAATGTCATCATGAGCTCACTCTTTGAGACTGGTTATTGCTAGGTAGCCCTGACTGGCCTCAAACTCATGGGTGATCCTCCTGCTTCTGCCTCCTAGAACTGCAGTTACAGGCATGTGCCCCACACCTGGCTGAACCCCATTATTTTGTGCAATATAGATTACATACACAACACACACTGGGTGGAAAACAGAAAATTTTAAGCCGTCCTCCATGCCCAAGTGAGGGTGGCTTCTTTGGCTGCAGATAGAATAAGGGCACTGCCTCTTTTCACAGTCTGCCCTTCAGCAGCTCAGTTCAGAATGTTCTGAGGAAGAAGCCTCGCTGGCAAGATGGAGGGGCCCTTCCGTTGCTAGTATGTAGTAAAACAAATACGAGCTTGCTGTAGAAACAGACGTCTATTAGCAAGCGTGCGTTTCAGTGGAGCCTGACGGCTTGGAAACCAGCCCAGATTGGGAAAGTGGTTGGAAAACCTCAGTCCAGATGTTTTCAATCAACTCATTGTTCCCACAATGTGGCCAAAGCTCTGTCCTTTGAGCCCCAACCAGCCAGGCATCAGAGTACACACTCTGTAGTCAGGCTTGCAAATCAGGAGACTGGCCCCGTGTCCTGCTTGGCCTGGAAGAACCTCGGCTTCACACATCAGTTTTCTAATCTCTATAATGGGAGTATTTTCACTGGCTCTCCCACCCACTAGGAAACCATATAATACACTGGCTTTTCTACTTAGAAGGAAAAGAGGATCGGACATGTCCCTGGGCCCATTTGTTAACTTGTTGGGTCTTCATGGCAGCCTGTCTGTTGGACGTCACTTTGACTTTAGAAAGGGGGACAAGGTTTGTTTTAATAGTTGATGGAGTCACAGGTCACCCAAGCCTGTGGCAGACAGGACATAAACAGATTTGTTAGCCTCTTCTGTTCTGCAGGCCTCTAAAAGGACCTATGGGAAAATGGCCTTGGTTTACTTTGGTTTTTGTAGTGCTCAGGGTGGGAGTGGGAGAGTGGGGGGGGGGCAAAGTGTGTGCTGTGCAAGTATGAGGACTTGAGTTCGAATCCCTAGCATCCACATAAAAGCCAAACATGAAGGCTGTACCTATGTAATCCTGCACAGGTGGCAGAGACAGTCCCATCCGTTAAGATGTAAGGCCAGTCAGCCTAGCTGAATTGTTGAGCTCCAGGTGCAGAGAAGTGACCCTGTTGCAAAAAATAAGGTAGAGATCACTAGAGGAAGGCATGCTAATGGCAAGCTCTGGCCTCCATGAATGTACATGCACACATGTGGGCAACCTTTCACGTCTATGCAGATACACACACACACACACACACACACACACACGTGTACAAAATCACTATTTGAAAACCATCTGGCATCTTTTTATATTTTTATTTTTCATTGCAGTAAAATATAGTGAGGATATTTACATCTTAACCATTTGAAGTGCATATACAGTTCAGTCATGTTAAGTATGTTTCTATTGTCTTGCAACCAATTTCCAGAACATTCTTCCAAAACAGAAACTCTGGACCCATTAAATAACCACCTCCCATCCTTTTTGCAGCCCCTGGCAATTCCTAGTCTACTTGTTTTCTCAGAATTTGAGAACTCTATGTAGGAATCTTCCCGTATTTGGCCTTTCATGACCAGCTTTTCCCACTTAGCAGAATGTCCTCAAGGTTTGAAGTATGTTGAAGTATGCGTCAGAATTTTCCCTCCTACAGTTTTGCCCTTATATGTATGCAGTTTGTCAACAGATGTCCTCTGCTTCTGTCTCTTAGCAGTTATGAATTGTGTTGCTGTGAATGTGGGTGTGTAAACACCTCCCCAAGGCCTCGCTTTCCATGTCTGTTCCTTCCTCCCTCCCTCCTTCCTTCCCTCCCTCCCTCTCTCCCTCCCTCCCTTCCTTTCTTATTCTGGGGCCTTGTGGATACTAGACACCTCATCACCAAGCTACATCCTGAGTCTTTTAAATTTATATATATATTGAGACAAGGACTCACTCTGTAGCCCAGGCTAGTCTGGAACTCACTGTGTAGCCCGGTCTAGCCTCAAACTTCTGGCAGTTGCTTGAGTGCTTTGATTACAGACATGGGTCTGAATATATCTGTCTGGGCTGACCTGGATCTCACTGTGTAGCCCGGCTGGCCTCAAACTTGTGATCCTCTTGCCTCAGTCTCCTCAGGAGCTGTAATTATAGCTGTATGCCATTACACCTGGCTTCAGTTTTGGAATTCTGAACCATGTGATAGCTTTCAAGTTTGGAGGCTGAGGACATAGCTTGGTGGTTGTACAAGGCCCAGAGACCTATCCCCAGCACTGGCCCCCATCACAACAAACTAGTCAAAAAAAAAAAAAAAAAGAGTTTCGAGGAACGCCATACTGTTTCCCACAGTATCTGTACCATTGATGTACACGGGCTTTCGTTTCTGCACGTCCTCACCAGCACAGTGCGTTCACTATTCCCTGTGGGGATTTTTGTTGTTGTTGTTTTTTGTTTGTTTTGTTTTGTTTTTTGAGACAGGGTTTCTCTGTGTAGCTTTGTGCCTTTCATGGAACTCACTCTGTAGTCCAGGCTAGCCTCGAACTCACAGAGATCTGCCTGCCTCTGCCTCCCAAGTGCTGGGATTAAAGGTGTGCGCCACCACCACCCGGCTTCCCTGTGTTTTTGATGGTAACTCCCCACAATGGGATACTTTCCTTGTTGTGACCAAGTGTTTGTCAAGAAGCATCCTAACTAAAGACAGGTTGTATTGACTCACAGTTTGGTAGGATAAAGTCCATTATGGTGGTGCCACAGTAGCCGGAGTCTGCAGCCTGGGACTCCTCACCACTTCTTGGCTTTGCCTTTGTTTTTGGTTTTGAGACAAGGTCTCACTATGTAGACCAGGCTGGCTGGCCTCGAACTCAGAGATCTGCATGCTTCTGCCTCCAAAGTGCTGGGATTAAAGACATGCACTACCAATCCGGCATATTCCCTCGTATCTTGACAGACAGAAAGCAGCAAACTGATTGTGTGTGTCAGGAAGTGTGTGGTCACACTATAAAATGTTAAGGCCCTCCCCCGGTGACTCACTTCCTTCCATCAAGGCCCCACCTCCAAAAAGTTTCCCAACCTTCTAAAGCAGTGCCATCAGCTAGGGATCAAATACAGGAGCCTGCCAAGGACATCTCACACCCAAGCCACACCACCACCCCGATGGCAAGAGATAGCACCTCATGGTTAACCTTCTAGTGCTTTGCACATAGAATTTTCTACTACCACAAAGAAAGCTACGTTCCACAGTGACCTTGCTGTATGTGTAATGGTGGCTGCGTGTAATGGCCTGTCCCTGAACCAGGTGTAGTGAAAAAGAGGAATTGAGAAGGCACTAATTGGAGAACTGACTCATAGGCTATGACTTGGTGCTCAGAGGCTGACCTATCTGAGCCAGGCTCTGTGTCTTTGAAGAGAGAGTAATGGTCTCCCCAAGGATTGATAAAGTAAAGGTGGTAATGTATGTGGATGTGCGGTAAAACAGCAACCCCTTGATTAGAGAGCAGATGAGCTTTATATACATATAATTTATTTATCTTTATTTTTTTTTTTACATTGGTGTTTTGCCTGCATGTATGTCTATGTGAGGGTGTCAGTTCTTGGAGTTAGAGACAGTTGTGAGCTGCCATGTGGGTGCTGGGACTTGAACCCAAGTCCTCTGGAAGAGCAGCCTGTGCTCTTAACCACTGAGCCATCTCTCCAGCCTGAGCAGCTGAGCTTTACCGTGAGTGGCCAGGGGGCACCTGCCCCACATGCAGCGTCAGGTGAGGCTGACCTGTGTTGTAGGTGTCACTAACCCTACACTCTTGTCATTGTCCCCATTTTAAAGCCACTAAAGAGCAGCAATGAGCTATCTCGAGTCGTCCCACACCTCGGCAGCTCACAAGTTTTTGTCTCCCCTTGTCTCACTTGCTGTCTCCATTTTACGGGTAGGAAAGGAGCTTTGACCTGGGGTTCAAAGCTATAAGAGACTGAACCAGAATTCGAACCCAGGTTAGTCTCCGAAACCTACTGCCTCCGGCATGGCGTGGTCTGGGAAATCTGATTGGAGTGACAAAAGAATGAAGAAAGGACAGAAGACTTGTAGACAGACAGACAGACAGACACACACACACACACACACACACACACACAACACACACACACACACACACACACACACACACACGCACGCACGCACGCACGCAGGTACAGGAAGGCTGGGGTTGGGTGGGCTGTGCTGGTTCTATGAAGCAGCAGCAGCTACAGCAACAATCCAGAACTTTTGCCCCTGCGTTCTGCACAGGCCAGAAGGAAGAGTTAGGCAGTCTTAGCAGGAGGTCTCTGTGGGAGAGCAGTGAGTCTCAGACTGCAATCATCTGGGGTCCCAAACTGAATATAAAGAAAAACCAGGAAGCCAGCTGAGCACCAGAATTCACCTCTCTCTGCTTCCTGACTGGGGGACACAATATGACCAGCCACCTCGTTTCCCGATGTCATGCCTCCCCGCTGTAATTGACTGCATCCCTTCATAAACCACAAGCCAATGTAAACCTTTCTCCCTTTACATCTCTGTCAGGTGTTTTCTCACACACTGAGAAAGGTAACTGATAGACCACACGACTTTCAGGATTAAATCTGATTTCTGTCCTAATTGTGTTCAAACCACGACCTCCTCAGATCACATCAGCTGCCTGTCCTGGCAAGGGAATCCCAGTGATCCAAGATTAGGTGTGACACCCTTACATAAGAAAAAATAATTGATGGCTACACACACCGCCAAATTTGGGGGGAATTCTGTGTAAGGCGCTAGCATCCTTGCCACCTGGATCTGCACTGACAGGATCTTTCCTTTCTCTCCTCTACTTCCTGCAGGACCCATCTGGTTGGACAATATCCACTGCACTGGTAAAGAGGCGACCCTGGCAGCCTGCTCCTCCAATGGCTGGGGTGTCACTGACTGCAAGCACACAGAAGACGTTGGTGTGGTGTGCAGTGACAAGAGGATTCCTGGGTTCAAATTTGACAATTCATTGATCAACCAAATAGAGGTAAGTGCTATGCTTTTTCTCTTTTTATGCTGTTGTGCATGTGGAATCTGGAACCTGTGTATACTCAGCCTCCACAGGCTCTCAATTGCATCTTCACTTGAATGTATTCTCTCTCTCTCTCTCTCTCTCTCTCTCTCTCTCTCTCTCTCTCTCTCTCTCTCTCTCTCTCTCTTCCGTATAACATGTCTTGCCTGCTTGTTGAGTGCTGGGTATATATGGGGATCAATACCAGCTTGATACAAGGGCAAGTTAAAGGATTTCTGGAGAATGGATACCATTATGTGTACGGGTGTTTTTCATGTATGTCTGTGTACCATGTGCGTACCTGGTGCTCAAGGGGGCCAGAAGAGAGCACTGGATCCCCTGAAACTGGAGTTACAGAGGGTTGTGAGCAGCCATGTGGGTGCTGGGGATTGACTCAGTCTTCTGGAAGAGCAACAAGTGCTCTTAACTGCCAAGCCATCTTAGAAAGAGAAGAGACTTGAAATCGCCCCCATTTAGGCTCTAGGAGACGTCCCCAGACTGTGCCCTAGACGTTATCCTTCTGCGACTCCCACTGTCCTGCTCCTCTCTCCTGTGCTCCGAGAGCACACAGCACACAGTACACACTGAGACCTGGTCCAGCCTGCATGAAGCATGAGTGAGTTCCCATCCTCCCCTTGGCTAGAGTGTGAGGCCACTTCTAGTCATCATCTTCAAACATGGCCATTTATTCATGATAACAAGAGTGCCATGGAGACCGTGCAATTCAGGTATGGAATACCAGTAACCCAACTTTTGTTTTTCTATGGAACTGACATGGAAGAGAGTGGGCTTGTGCAACCCAGTGTCTCAGAACTTTCCATGCCCACTTAGGAAACAGTACCCACTTGTACGTTCTCTGACGAGACCAAAATCTCCTGGAGGACAGAAGCTACATCTTTTTTTAATTTTATTTATTTATTATGTATACAGTGTTCTGCCTGCATGCCAGAGGAGAACACTAGATCTCATTATAGATGGCTGTGAGTAATCATGTGGTTGCTGGGAATTGAACTCAGGACCTTTAGAAGAGTAGCCAATGCTCCTAACCTCTGAACCATCTCTTCAGCCCCAGAAGCTACATCTTAATCATTGTTGCATCTGACATACAGAATTCTATGTACCACTTGTGAACAAATTTCCCACTTCTGAATATCCTTCTCCCAAGCAATGCATACCAGAGATTACTGTTCCCTTAGGCAGAGATACACCCAAGATCAACTATTAAACGATACCATGAAGAGAAGCACACAGAGCAGACATTCATTCCTTCATGGCATTGCCCTGCCTCAGCAGACCCTGAGCTTATGTATGGCATCTTCGGTGGCCTTGCGCTTGGCTAAAAGCTCCACTTGGAGTGCTGAGAGAAGAAAGGTCTGGGCTCTGTGGCTAAGAAGATATTAATGGTGCAAATAGAAGGAAAAAAGACCAAAATACCAGCCGATGTGGGGTTGTGAGAGATTAAGATTCATCTCCTACTAGTAAAATAGCAACAACAACAGAATAACAATAATAATAATAAACAATCCTGGAAAAGGGACTCTGTGAGCAGCACTTCCACAGGCAAATGTTCACTGACCTCCTACAGTGTGCTAGTTACAGTGTTTAGCATATGAAGGGGAGTTAAGCTGTAACATAGTTTATTTATGTATTTATTTATTAACTTAATTGGGGTGGGAGCAGGATCTCAGGTATTCCGAATTGACGTAAAACTCAATATGTAGCCAAGAATGATGACCTTCAGTTTCTCATTCTCCTACCTCCATCTCCTGGTGTTAGGGTCCCAGGCATGCACTACCATATTGGATTTATATAGTGCTAGAGAGCCACCCCCAGGGCTTCATGGTGCTAGCCATTCTACCAACTGAGATCTATCCCAGCCATAAACATGTTACATCCAAAGCAGAACCCCAGTGAAATGGAATAGACTTAGACAATCTGGGAAAAAAAATGTTGGGAAGAACTTTCTTATTCTGGAAGTGCTGAGAGTCCAAGATGAGGAGCAACATAGCGCTCAGCTTTGATGTTTGTGGGGGGGAGTTGTATCCACCATGATCTGAGGACTCCCATGAGAGAGAAAATACCGTCCTTAGTTGCTGCAGAGACCAAGTGTGTGTCATGAGGAAAGCTGGAGCCTCATGCCAAAGGCAAGTGCACAGGTCCTGGTGAATTCACAGCCACCCAGAGGGCTGCAGAGCAGACATCTGCTATGAAAGGCTGGATGACAGGCACAGGGCTTTGAACTGCACATTTTCCTAAAAGGCCTCCTTTGGGCAGACCAGCGTGGTGACACAGCCAGGGTGAGGCTTCCTTGTCCAGCCACAGACACACAGGAACCTTCAGTGAATGAGCTGTCTCCTGGGACCTCCCTTCCATACCCACTGAAAGTAGGTCATATCGGCCCTAGATTCAAGATGCCTAAGGAGAGCCCTTGAGTTGCAAGAAGATTCCTGTATGCTGGGTTTCATGGTTACAGCTCATGCTTACACATAGCTCTGGTCTGACCAACAGCTGCCCAGACCACCTACACGGGATGCTTGTGGGATGCTGGGAAGTTTCTCCAAAATGCCTCATGTCAATAGCTGAAGTCATGGAAGCATTCCTTTTGGCTAAAGAAATGGCCCCTATTAAGTCATTGTGGGTGGGTGAATGAGACATAGCTTTGGTGGAAATACAGTTAGATGGTATTGCTGGACACTAAGGGTGCCCTAGATGAGCGGATGACTAGTTTTGTGTGAACACAGCAAATGGTCTCTAGTGGTGGGCCCCACGCTTCTGTTCCTGTCTCTGCATCCTGCCTGAGGAATCTGCCTGGAAACCAAAAATGTAGACTGGAAAAAGAGTATTGAAAGATACCAAATTTGGAGGAACTGCTAGAATATAAAATTATGAAATGAAGATTTAGGAAAACCACCTTAGCTTGAAATAATAGATTCCAAATATGACAGTTATCTACTCAGAATGTAAGGTGTGTTATATTTGGGGGTCAAAGGGATTTTGACTATACAGTCCAATATCCAAGTTTGTAAGGACAAGAAATCAGGCACAAGAGTGCAGTCCGAGGGGGAGTGAGTGAAAGGCATTGTTTGTTTGTTTGTTTTTTAAATCTCTGTAAATGCTGACGGACCAAAAGCTCATTGTAAGTCAATAGTGCTATCTGGCTACTTTTACGGTGACTGTGAACTGCAGCACAGATAGACTTTCTGTGTCACTGGTTCGGTTCTGGGTCCATCTCTTAACTAGGTCACCCACAGGAAGGGCCCGCAGGACAGAGACAAGTCTGGAAACCATATCCTATGAGGGAATGAAGATTTTCCTGTCAAGAAGAGATACTGGGGGAGGCACTGTTGGTTCTTTTCAAATATTTGGAGTGCTACCATGGAGACAAGTGTTTATTATTTATTCCAACTCCTAGAGAAAGCTAAGACAGAGAGGCAGGTGATGAATGGGATGCAGGCTTCAGCCGAGGCAGAGTCCCACCATAGACCTGTCTGTCCTTGTGTGCAGTGAGCTTCTTACTGGTGGAGGAGTCCAGGCAGAAACTGTATGGCCTCCTGCCAAAAGTATTGCAATTAGCTTCCTACATGGAGAAGGGAGTGGGGTTGGGTGATTGCCGAACTCTAAGCTCCCTTGTCCCTCAGAAGCTATGGAAAAGCGTTCATCTCATGTTAGAGGCATCTACCCGCCAAATAGGCATCACTGAGGAGTATGTGTGTCACACGTGTACAGAGGTGTGATGCCAAGTAGTATGTGTGTTGTGCTCTCAGGCCCACTCCTGGCCTCTTCTCTGCCCCTCACAACCTTGACCTTCGAGCTAGGTATTGACTTTGCATCTTCACTGATTGTTTGGAGATCAGGGCGGATCACAGTTTTACAGATGACCCCCACAGGCTTGCATCTCCATGAGAGTGTTCCAGGTACCCCAAAGAAGAGAATGGAAGAAGACTGTACCAGTTTGGACCAAATCTTCTCAGCAATGAATGCCAGAAGCATGCCTAGTTCTTAGAACTAGGATTTGATAAACCCCACCCTAAGAACTCAGGGTTAGCGCTGGGTTAGGGTTTAAGGGTTAGGGTTAGGGTTAGGGTTAGGGGTTAGGGTTAGCATTTAGGGTTAGAGTTTGTGTTTAAGATTATAGTTAGGCTTAGAAAATCAGTCCTACTTCTTTTTTGTTTGTTTGTTTGTTTTTGTTTTTGTTTTTGTTTTTCGAGACAGGGTTTCTCTGTGTAGCTTTGCGCCTTTTCCTGGAACTCACTTGGTAGCCCAGGCTGGCCTCGAACTCACAGAGATCCACCTGGCTCTGCCTCCCGAGTGCTGGGATTAAAGGCGTGCGCCACCACGGCCCAGCTCAGTCCTGCTTCTTAAGTTAGAAAAGTGACTAATAATATCTTACTTAATTGTCTTTCCCAGACTTCTCTGTCTGCTTGAGGCATCTTGGGACTTTTCAATACTAAATCCCTTTCCAGGGGATCGAAAAAAACCCCTTCCTCACAAGAAAGACTCTACCAAGCAGGAGTCTACAGGTTTGATGCCAAGGCTCCTGAAAACTGCAACCAGACGTTAGTCAACAGTCAGTAACCATGGTAGCAGTGGCCTCTCTGTCATTGACAGGGTAGTTCTAAGCACTCTGCAGGGGAAAAGAATCAGATGATTTTGGTGAGAGATCTTTGTAGACTATCAAGTACTTATGATAGATGATACATTCTTGGTCACTATTAATGACTCACCAACTTAGCTCATTTGTCTCAAGGATTCTGGAAGCATGAGTCATTAAGCTGGGAGCAACTGGTAGAATTTCACTTGCACTAGCTGCCTCCTTAGACCCCTGCATGCACTCTAGACATCCCCTGGGGCAATGACTGACTCTACAACCTTTTTACTACAGAAACTCACTGAACAGGTGCCTATTCTTTCTAATGTAGACTGTACCTTCTCATTTTGCTGTTGACCCTCAGTGTCAGACCTGATAGCTGAAGGCCTGGGTTCTAGTCTTGTGGAGACAGATTTGGGACTGTGTCTAGAGTGGCTGACTCCTCTCGGATCACCTGATGTCACACTACAAAACATCCGTGCGGCTGAATATAGAGACAAATGAATCTTGGGTCAGTCATTAAAACATTTTTTTTTTAAACAAAACATTTGTAGGAACAAAAGCTGACATGTGCAATACAAATATTTTTAAATCCAGAAAACAGGGCGCCCGGCAAACCTCCCTGGACCTTAAAGCGTCTTAAACCTGGACACTCTGTTTCCTGTCTGTGGTGGGTGGAAAAAGCATTAGATAAAGAGAGATTACAAATCCAGATGTCCTTCGGAGCAACCCTGCATCTGGTGCAAATTCCTAGGTCACATGCTCGTTCCTACAAGGCCTCTGCTAGGGCCTATTAGGTCAGGGAATGTGTGAGTCTGCCTTCTCTACTCTTTTCTTAAGGGCTCTTTTGCAAAAAGCAAATAAGGGGTTGGAGATGTAGATCGGATGGTAGAGTGCTTGCCTAGTACACACAAAGCCCAGGGTTCGATCCCCAGCACCACATAAAACTGGGAGTGGTGGCATCTAAATGAGCAGGATGGACTAGAAACCCCCAGGGATGGTGCCTATTCTGTGAGGGATTCCCTGAGCTTCAGTGTCACAACTGAAACCGTAGGTAGCCCAGGATATCCTGAGGGGGTCAACAGAGGGATGCTGTAGAGCCAGGAGAAGGTCATTTATATCCCCCCCACTCTACAGGCTCACATTCTTCTGGAAAGATGGGTGTCAGGGCCTGAAAAAGCCTTGTTTTCTTTAAGCACAGGGACTGGGCAGAGAATCCAGATTTTTATTAGTCACTGTCGCTGCCAGATGTTTTCCAAGTCTCCCTCCCAGCAACAGCCTTATCTGCCTGCATCTGGAGGCCCAGGGCAAGGTCTCTAGAGAGACTTTCAGCACAGTGGGCACTTCCCAGCACCATGCAGAGGAACAGGATGCATTGGGTGGTTTACAAAAGGGGGTCCATTTTCATCTGGGCATAGTTTGGAAGATTCTGTATAAACGAGACTCCCCAGCTAGCTGCAGGAGAGTTGAATGACCATTCCTGTGAAAGAGAAAATGTGACAATGACATTGAGTGCCTTCCTCTTAGGAGAGAAGTAAAAAGGACTGAGCTGGGCATCCTCTGACAGCTGAGCTTTGGAGCTGGGGGGTACCTTTCTTTCCCACCACTCTGGAAGCATGCCTAGGAAAACGTATAGGGCCTTCCTCTGTGATCATCGTCTGTGCAGGGCTTTCCTCTGTGTTCATAGTCTGTGCTCTGTTCACTGAGAACCTCTATGTAGCTGGGGCTATTGGCCACCATAAGGTACACAAGAGAATAAGCTCTAAGGTACCTTGTTTTCTCAACCGAAAATAGGTCACCATGTCTGCAGAGCAAAGAGTGTTTATGTGGCAAACAGAACCAAATATTTGAAATCGCACAGATCCCAGCAAATCTGGAAAGTCAGTTCTGGCTGGTTGTCCATGCAGCCCTTTGCAGAGCATAGGTACCAGTAGAAAGAGCCGTGTGATGAAGCAACAGATAAATAGCATTGCGCTTGTTCGAGTGTGCAAGCATTGTACTTGTTCGAGTGTGCAAGCATTGTACTCTGCTTTAGATGGAATGAACACATGAGCAGCGTATGCTCCACCCTCGAACATGGTGGATTGGACTGCTACATTGAATGGTGGTCTGGAGAAGAGATTAATAGGGGAGGTGGGTGGGAAGCTTACATCTGGGAATGGGCTAAGCTGGGTGGGAGAAAGCCACCCCCACTCTGGGCATGTAGCGCTGTTCTCTGTGCTGGTAGGGCGGTAGTCTAGTGCCATGAGTATGGCAAGGCTAGTGGAGTCCAAGCTGGCTCTGCCACCTGCTCTAGAGTTCAGGTACAAAAAGCCACGCTGGAAAATGAACGCTGAATCTCTCTCTCCATCCTCATGAGGCTATTGTAAGAGGGATCGGCTCATTCATTCTCCGTGTGTGTCTTCACTGAGCCCTGGGCACCAGGATGAAAGGGAATGATGGAAGGATAGTCTTGCCCTTGGTGAGCTTACCATCTAGCAGTGGAGAAAGACGATTTCAGGACTCATTTTGTTGCCATGGTAATGATTGTTATGTACAATCAAAGGCATGATGTAGCATACAGTCTGGCCCAGCCTAGGACTTGCTGAGTCTGTGGCCTCGGAACCCAGGCAAGGCCAGAGAAGCTGCTGGGCCACAAGGGGTTGGTGGCTGGAACAGGTGTCTCGCCGGCTTCCTGCCCACAGCAGGGCTGGCCTAGACTCTAAAGGAGCCTCTGTTACCTGCTCACATTCTTCCAGGCTGGAAAATGAAAGTGTTTTCCAGCGGCAGTACAGAGATCCTGATTTATAGGCGGTCCGGACAGACAGTCGGCTTGTTCCTCCAGTGGCGTCAGTATGAGTTCAGCTCTCCACACCGTCCCCGCTGGACCCTCCTCACTACCAGTGCAGTCCAGAGCAGAGCTGAAGAGTGGAAACCACAGAAGTGAGCAGGGCTGGGTGGTGCAAGCCTTGGATCCCAGCTGCTTGGCAGGTCGAGGGAGGAGGATTGCAAGTTTAAAGTCGTCTTGGGCTACAGGGTGAGTCAAAAGCTGGCCTAGGCAACTTAGTGACACCCTGATTCATGATGAGAAGTAAAAAGAAGACTAAAGGTGTAGGTTGGTGGTGAAGCATTTGCTTAGCAGGTCTGAGGCCCTAGGTTCAAGTCCCAGTACTGCAAAAAGAGAAAGAAAGGAAATCACAGAAATGGATTCCCAGGCAGGGTAGTGCACACCTGTAATCCCCAGTGAGCTGAAGCAGGATGGTGAGTTCAAGACCAGCCTGATCCACATAGCAAGAGAGATCCTGCCTCAAAATAGGTAGACAGACAGACAGACAGATAGATAGAAAAAAAGATGCCATGGAAGCACCTTTCTTCTTTCCCTTTGTTCCACTGTCCCAGTCAGAAGTCAGTGTTCAGTAACATTCTCTAATGTTACTGTCAACTTCTTAACCTCTGAATTTCTGTTTTGATCATGAGCATTGGATAATTATACTCTAGGCAGATTCTTCTGCTGTGAAATGTCTAGAAGCATTCACAGACAGTACTCACCTTCCCGATCTACATAAGCCTGTGCTGAGGGTCAGATTTTGTGGGGTAATTCAGCTCGGTAACTGTGTGTCAGATCCTGGGAGGGGAAGAGAATGAAGGGGTGTGTGTGCACGCGCGCACGTGTGTGTGTGTGTGTGTGTGTGTGTGTGTGTGCGTGCGTGTGTGTGTGTGTGTGTGTGTGTGTGTGTGTGTGTGTGTGTACGTGTGTGTACATACATGTGGAGGATAGAGGACAACCTCAGATGTTGTGCCCCATCAGCCACTGTCCACCCTGTTTTTTGGGACAGAATCTCTCAGGTGGGGCTTGCTGGTTAGGCTAGGCTGTCTGGCCAGTTCGCCCTGTCTCCACCTCCTCAACACTGGGCTCACAGCATGTGCTTTTATACATGTGTTCTGGGAATCACACTGGGGTGCTTATGCTTTCCCAGGGGCACTTTACTGAACCACCTCCCCATCCCTGTGTGTAGGATCTTAAGGGAAGAGTAGATGAGGTACAAGAGAAGCAGGTGTTCTCTGTGTCTGTCCACAGGTCCCACAAGAAGTGTTGTGTTGTAATAAGAGGCAAGGACTGCCTGACTGTTTATTTTGCATTAGACAAAGATGACAAGAGAGTCTAACGATTTTCTTGGCTTTAGTGCCCAACATGTTTAGTTAGCTAAGTTCCACCCTTGTTACATTTTTTTTTAAAAAACTTTCATTGACTAATTCAAAAAAATGTTTTTCTGTTTGTTTGCTACTATAGAGGTCCTCATACATGCTAAGCAAGTGCTGTATCTCTAAACTACATGTCGGGCTACTGCGGCAGTAGCCTCCCACTCTTCCTCCTCCTCCTCCTCCTCCTCCTCCTCCTCCTCCTCTTCCTCCTTCTCCTCCCCTTCCTTGTTAAAATTTTCCTTTTTAGACAGGGTCAGTTGCTCAGGCTGGCTTTGAACTCTCTTTAAAACCCGAACAGGCCTTGAACTTACAATCGCCCTGCCTCAGTCTCCTGAGTATTAGGATCACAGGCCTCTACCACCAGACCTATAAAGAATGAGGCACAGCTATGATTCAGTTGGGTGATAAAAATCACATGGAAAGAGAGAAATCAATACAGAGTGGTCAGTATAAGCCAAGGACTACATGAGGTCATCAGAAACAGACGCGGAAAGAATTGCAAAAAAAAGTCAAAACTAAGTGGGTGAGACATTTGAGGCATGCTGGAGAGATGGCTCCGCCAGCAAGTACTTGTCTCACAAGTGTGAAGACCCAGGCTTGATCCCCAGCACCCACATTAAAAAAAAAAAAAAAAAAAAAAAAGACATGGCAGCCCATGTTTATAATTCCATGCTGGACGGTGGAGACAGAAGAGTCCCTGGATCTTGCTGGCCCAATGTTATAGCTGAATCAGCAAGTTTCAGGTTCAGTGAGAGACTCTGTCCCCCAAAAGTAAGATGGAGTCTGAAGATACCAGGCACCAACCTCTGGCTTTCACACACTTGGCAGTAAACGTGCACGAACACATGTACACACTCATTCAAATAGATTTTCTTAAACACTGAAGAGATATGTAGAGAGGGTGCTTCGTGGAGAATGTAATAACACCTGTCTCTATGAAAAGCCATATGACAGCAAACAGCGTGCATGGCTAGCTGACTTGTGCATCGCAGGTTCTTATGAAGGGTCCGGGACATAGTACTACTCTATAAACACATATGAAGTGATAAATGTATGTATGAATCAATCAAGCAATCAATAGCTCTTTGACCCTGACAGGCATGGGCTGGGGAGAATGGCAGGGAATGGCTGAAGCCAGTGGCTTGGAGAGACACAGGAAGGTATGAGTAGTCCACTGTGGTCATTGTGAATGAATGTGGCCATGCACTGGACCAGAGACTGACTATGGACTGGACCAGATCTGAGAAGACATCTAGGGGTGGTAGAATTTGAATGGCCTGTTTAAATATCCACAGTTGCCCTGCATACTTGTTTGGGCTACCGAAGTGTAGATGGGAAATCAATAGACAAGAAGAGGTGTGGCCAGGGCCAAATGGGCCGTTGGAGTGAAGAAGAGAGAGTAGAAGAAAGGATGAAGGAACTATGTCTGCAAAGCTGGCAGGTGGGACTCACTTGATGGCTCTGTCTGTCTAAGGAAGAATTGTGGGCATCTGGGTTGTGTGGTATAAGGTGATGAGAAAGGTCAGGGAGATGAGTCTGAATGTGACTACCTGCTTCAAAAGGAATAGTCAAATAAGGTATGCTGTGGGCCTTCCAAGCAAGATTAGAAACTCATTAGCAGTGGAGGACAGACCAAGTGATCTGGCTTTACCAACCAATGGTACGTGCCAGGAGTATGCTGGTGTAATGACATTTCCTCCACTCCATCTGCAGCCCCAGGGTGACTTCCAGTAAGAGCTTAAATTATGGCTTCTAAAATAGAAGGAAGAGGTAAGGCAGCTGGCTAAGGTCTGCCTGGTTCTGATGCCTTGAGAGAGGCCATTTGCTCGCTGCAGAGTTTCTAGTCACTCCGGAAAGGAGCTGGCTGCAAGCTGTGTGCCTCTCCTTGCATCATACCCTGAGGCAATCTCTAACTAGCCTTTCAAAATGGGTGACTCCTCACCGGCAGAGATCCCAGACTGCCACATTCCATGATTTACAAGTCACCAGCAGATGCTGTGCCTGCTCAATGGCATTGAGGCATAAGCCTGGCCATCCCTTTCCTTGTGTCCCAGCAGCCCAGCAGCTATAGCATGGCAGGCTCCTGACCTCATTATATCTTGGTTTCCTCTCCTGAGAGTGCCTGTTAGTCACTCATGGGGCCTCCCTGAAGGGTAAGAGATTAGTTCTGTGTGGGACAGGGAAGGGGGTTCTGCAAGACCCTGGAAGGAGAGCTCACTGGAGCCTTGGGACACTATTGTTTTTGGCAAGAGGACCAACATTCTGGGAAATGTTAGTTAGAATTGAAGACATTCTAGGTGCTTGACAGGCTTCTGGGTTCCTGGGCTTCATTTTAATCTACAAAATTGGATCATCAAGATGGCCCGTTTGTAAAGGCGCTTGCCTAAAGCCTGATGACCTGAGTTCAGTCCTTAAGGTTATCCTCTATCTTCTACACATGTGCTGTGGCATGCATGCTGTGGCATTCACACTCATGTACATGTTCTACACACACACACACACACACACACACACACACACACACACACATAAATGCAACAAAATTTTAACAAATCTACATTTAAAATTCTGTCCACTTTGGTATTTCAAACAAACCTCTTTGAGAGCCCAAGTTCTGGGAAAAAGAAAATCCAAGCACTTGTGGTTATGGAGGGATTCCACAGCAGTGAAGTAGGAGGGAGGCCGTGCATGCAGGCATGTGCTTTCTAACCCTGAGGTCTCCCAGGACCTGGAGCGCTGCTGAACTCGCATGAGTCCTGAGTACGTGCCACCAACGCTTGCCTGCCACTTCCTCCTGGCCTGAGGACAAGAGCAGCTCACCCTTCATGTCCACTGTCCTCTGACTCACAGTCCTTCTGGGGACTGTCTTGAACTTCTAATATGCACAGTGCCAGGCAGCCCTGAGGGGGCCACCCAGAAGTCAGAGTCGGGGATCCCCAGCATTAGAGTCACTTCTATATTGGCAAGAAAGGGACATGAAAACAGAGGCCCCCTCAGGAGCCAGTGGTCACTAAGCCTGGTACCTGGCTTAGAGACAGTTCCATTTTCAGTTTGACCTGCTTATTAATAAATCTGTGAACTTGAACAAGTTGCTCAGCCTCACCGAGTTTTCTCATGTTTTTAACCAATAAACAGGGGTGTACTGTTAGTCATCTTGTCGGTGGTGTGGTAGTTGGAGAAGGCAATAGATGAAAGGTTCTGTTCACAGAGCCTCAAGTGCAGCCGGCTGACACTTGACTAGTAATGGCCTTCGACTATGGTTGTCATCAAAGAAGAAACAGGGAACAGAGGTGTGGAGAAGTCTGGCAACACCATGGACAGCAGACTGTATTTTGTTGAGTGAATAAATGAATGAGTGAATGAAATGGATGGTGCCTATCTTAGTTACTTTTAAAAGACAGTGCTTACCTAGGCTTATGGTTCCAGAGGGTCAGAGTCCATGATGGCAGAGTAAAGGTGTGACAGCAGGAACAGCTGAGAGCTCCCATGAGGTACAATGGGAAGGGCAGGAGTCTTTGGAAACCTCAAAGCGTGCCCCTAGTGACACACCTCCGCCATGGAGGCCACACCTCCTAATCCTTCCCAGATGGTTCCCCCAAGTGAGGACCAAGTATTCAAACCTAGGAGCCTGTGAGGCCATTCTCATTCAAACCACCCTAGTGCCTCCCAAAAGAAGGACTTGCTTCCACAGGTAAAGACAGGTGTTCTACCTCAGGAGAACGAGTGCAAAGCCCATTCTGACTGCTTTCTTTCCTTAAGTGTTGTGGGGATTGAATCCGTTTCTCCCCTCTCCATCCCTCAGGTACACATTCCACACATGCAAAGACACACAGAGACCCTCATATACCACCATGAACATATATGAACAAAGACCCACATGACACAGACATCCTTGCCAACATATACACGTCTTGTACGCACATACGTAGACACAGTATATAGACATAGTACTGGCTCCCAGATACACAAAGACAGGTTCAAATTCATGGATGCATAGGTGCACAGAGATGCGCATACCACACACACACACACACACACACACACACACACACACACGTACACATATACCATTATGCACATATGCATGCATCGCACAGAAACTGGCTGGACTGGGAGAGAACTGAAGACAGTGATAGCCAAAGCTAACCCCAGGCTAGCCCTATCCTGAGGCCCACAGGTCTGCCAACGGGCCGTATCCTGTCCTACATCAAGGAAAGAACGGAGACAAATGTTTGGACAGGTATGGCAGTTTGTGGCCTCATGTCCTGTGCAGGTCCCTTCTCAGGCATAAGGTCCCTTCTATAGTACCATGCTAGAGGTCACAGCTCCCATCCACAAGCTTGTGCGACTTGCTGACAGCCAGTGGAAGGTCGGTGAATGGAATTATGTCAGCTGTGCCTGCCGTGGAGGAGTGGAGCAGCCGTAACTTTCCTTCTGGGCATGATGTATCCACACTGGATGCCAGGGGCCTCCTGCTGTGGAAGAGGGGGGGGTGCTGGCCCGTGGGCTTGGATGAGACCTCGGGCCACTTCTTGGCTCATCGCTGCCCATGTGTCTAGGTGGCACGGGTCCTGTGGGCCAATGAGGGCTGTAAAGGATCCAGTCTGGAAAACATAATCCTGCCCAGGCAGCTTTCCTTCCGCTCTGCGTGGAGGGAACTAGGGCCAAGTGTCATTATTCCCGGCCACATACTTTCCACTGCCTTGCAGGACCTGTGGAGTAGGTCCTGGCTTTGGACTCTGAAGCCTGTGGCAGAAGACGTTAATCCCTGGGCACCCAAATAATGACTCTGTTCAATCTCTGATTCATTTGCATCCTGGCTGGACAGGCAGGGCTCCTGGGTCACCAGAGTCTTCCTTCCAGCTTGGCGCTCACCAGCCCCGCCTCTCCCTCCCTGGCCTTGCTCAGGGTGTGTCTCACACGGCACCTGAGGGTGGTCTGAGGAAGAAAGTCGAATTACTAGCCTTTTCATCTGTAAATTGTAGACAGTAGCAATAAACCACATTATTGTGCTTAAGGATTAGGTAAAAGGCTTGGCGTAGAGTTCCTCGCTGCTAACCACTGTTCACAGCTGTTGCTATTACGTGCTGTGCTTCGTAGTATCTGAGGGTCAATTTGGAGCTGGGGACATCAATTAGGGAGGGAGGGATCGCTGGAATCAGCCAGGAAAGATCTCGGACGTCTCTAACTAAGACATCTGTGTGTGCGAGACGAAAAGGAGCCAGCTGAGGATCAAGCACAGATCAGTGCTTTAGACAGGACTCCCTGTGGCCAGTCCTGTGGCAGATGGAGGGAGGCAGGGGCTTCTTTAGGGATTGTTGCAAGATTCGGTACTGTCTCCAGTGGGACAGGGAGGGGGGCAGGAAGTGAGAGGTTCTGGATGGGCCATGCCTTGGAGAAGCATGATAAGGGTCAGTGTGACTCTGGGGACACCGCCCTCTGGTCATTTCTCTCATTCGGTCTCTACAGACCTCACTTCTTCACACAAAGGTGTTCCAATGGAGTGTCGGGGAACAGGGGAATATCCAGGAGTAGGCACCTCCTCCCACTCTCCCCTCCAGCCTTCTTCTTCTTCCTTCAGCAGAGTCCTGCCAATGAGTCCCTCTCAACCCAAACCCAAACCTCTCCTCCCACTGACCCAGAAAGATTAGAAGGCGGCTTTCTAAGACATTCGGAATCTTGCCTTGTCACAGCCAAATAATCACCCCCCAGCCCTATTTAGCTCACAGCTCCCTGGGTTTGAGGCTCCCCTGCACATGACGTGCTCACCACTGGATGGCTTTGCTTCTTCTCCTGCAAGCAGGGCCTCTGGGGCTTTAACAGGAGGAATGATGTGAGGTAGTGTGCAAGGCGACATCAGTAGCTTGAAGAGGCCGGGGGCTCACCTGCGTGAAACTCCGTCTTACCAGCACACACGGACACATACACATACATATTCGTTGGTATGTTTGCACACACTTTGGAGTAAAATGTAAAAATCCAGATTATTTTGAGATTATGAAAAGTCAAAGAATACTATCTCTCTTATGCTTTTATATTTAAAGCCGAGGCTCTCCACATTTTTGTTTTTGTTTTTTTGCAGGAAAAGGGGAAGTTTGGGGGGCCCCTCAAGACTTCTTTGAGCATTCCAAGTCATCCTTGGTGCCTGTTGCCACACTGACTCCCAATGTACAGCAGTTGGTAACAGTGCCACATGCCCATCGGGAGTGCTTGGGGGCCCGCTGCAGAGCTTGGAGGGAGGCAGGCCAGCAGAACTCAGCCTGTGGTCCCTGAGGAAGTAATTGCCATTTGGCACCTGTCCACAGCCAGACTCCTATCACAACCCCTGTCCTTCCACATCTCCTTCTTCACAGAGCCTAAACATACAGGTGGAAGACATCCGGATCCGGCCCATCCTTTCCGCCTTCCGCCATCGCAAGCCTGTGACGGAGGGCTACGTGGAGGTGAAAGAGGGCAAGACCTGGAAGCAGATCTGCGATAAGCACTGGACGGCCAAGAACTCCCACGTGGTCTGTGGCATGTTTGGCTTCCCTGCCGAGAAAACCTACAACCCCAAAGCCTACAAGTAAGTGGGCAGGGCCAGCGGGGGCGGGGTTTCCTGGTGGGGTCAGTGCCTGGCCTGGTAACGGGCTATTTCACCGCCTGCTTAGCCTTGCTTTGAGAAACTCACACTCCTGTGGGAAGCAAGCTAGACGATGGACCGAGAATAGCACATAGAAAGGCTGACCCAGTAAAGCACAAAGCACCCCAGCCCAGGGAAACCCCACCATCAGTTCCAGCAGCCACTGGGAAACGTATAGGCTGTAGAAGGGCAGGCAATACACAGGTTGGGCAAGGATAGCGTTGACTTAAGAAATGGTTGGCGGGTGATATGGCTCAGGGTGGTCTTGCCCTGGGGGAGATTACTAGAGACTTCCTTTTAGACTAGCTCTTACCAGCCCCCCCCTCCCCTTCTTCCTTCCCCCATCTCTGTCAGACTCCCATCAGGGCATGTCTGAGAAGCATTTTCTTGCTTAATGATTGATGTGGAAAGGCCACGCCCACTGTGGGCAGTACCAGCTCTGGGAAGATGGTCTTATGTTTTATAAGGAAGCAGGCTGAGCAAGCCATGGAAAGTAAGCATTCCTCCGAAGGTCTCTGCTTTGGCTTCTGCCTCCAGAGCTCTGTGTATGTGTGAGACAGCCAACTGAAGTTGCTGGAACCAGAACCTCTTCCACTTTGCCCCCAAACGGGTGGGAGGGTACCGAAACTTTTCCACGTGTGCCTCAAAGAGGAAGGAATGCTTTTGAGTCTTGATAGCATTGCTGGGATTGAACTAGCAAGAGCTAGAGTGGAAGAGAGCAGAGAATTAGGTACTGGCCTCAAGGCCACCGACCATTCCTTAGTTTGTTGGGTCACCCTCTAATATAGCCTACAGGACAGCCAAGATAGGCTCCAGGGACAGTTTCCCCATCCAACTTCTCACCCAGTCTCCACCAAGCACCTCTTACCTTCTGGGATTGATACTAGTTCAGTAGGGCTGGAACGGGGATGGCCCCAGGCATGGTTCTCTGTGGGTCCTGATCAGAGATGACTACACAGATAAACCTGGTCCCTGGATTAAAAGCTCCTAGTAGCCTTTTGCTTGTCTCTCTTCAATCATTTTACAAATGGGTCCTGTGAGGCCTGAGGCTCTAAGGGGGAAAAATGTGGTCAACGCAGTCCTCAGTCTGTCTGCAGCTGTCTCCCTGTTAATCTGAGGCCCCTAGTGGACCTTCTCATGGCTAAGTCATCACCCAAGGCCCTTCTTTCTCAGAAGCTCTCCATTGTTTCTCTGGAGCCGGCTCCCCTTGCTAACTGCTAGGCTGCTGGGCTGCTGGGTACTCACAGGTTCAGAGTTGCTCAGCTGATTGATTATGAGTACTCAAAATCTTTGGAGTTATTCAGTTAATTATGATGCTCTCGGAGGAGAGACCAGAGGTTGACTAAACTCTTCCCTGGTTGTCCCAACAGATAAGCCTTAGGTCAGGTGAGAGGTCTAACCCGAATAATAGCAATGGGCTATCACACTCTCTTAATCAATTCTAAGACTTGGGTCAGTTTACAGACCCAGAACTCCAGAGCAAAAGGGAAGTATGTGCCCCCCTCCCCCCGCCCCGAGGAAGGACCTGGGTACCTTGCCAAAACCTTGTACTACTTCTCTCCCTTCTCTCTCCAAAGGGACCCTTTACCTGGATGGCTATGTGTCAGGAAGGAAGGAATAATCTGAACTATCCCGGAGTATAGTGTATGTGTGGCTCACTAGTCCAAGGAGGGCTATGGTGGAGTATTAACTAAAGTTCTTCTCATGTGGACCCAATAAACGTCAATTCTTTCCTTGGATGATTACTCCAGGGTTAGAAAGTGTAGTTAGAAGAGACACACTGAGCTCCTGGCGGACTCTCACAAAACGTAGCTTTCCCTTAGCTGGGGAGAGCCACTGGGACTCTATGCTTCTAGAGTGACTCCAGCTCTTGAGCTGCTACAGCCCTGCTGACTTCCAACTTGGCAGAAGGCCGTCCCCAACCTTAGTCATCCCTCTCATGTCCAGGCCTGGGGGCGGCTGTGCTTCCTCCCCCCTCACCTCATCTCTGCTTCTCTAGGGCCGGCTCAGCCACCGTGAGAGTAAATGAGGATGGGGGTGGGGTGGTGCTCTGGCTGCTGGAGGCCTGTGGAGGGAGGGTCCTGGTGGGCGGCACATTCCAGAGAGCTGATGTAAGACAGAAGCAGAGCTGTCTGGGGGAAGACTGGAGCGGGTCTGAGGCAGCCCTGTGTGCTGGGGAAGTGAGGGTGGTGTTCACAGCTGTAAACAGATGGAATTTCCCAAGCCGGCGGTGGGTTACAGTGTACTCTGACCTGAAACGCTCGTGTTCCCCTGGGTGTATTTTCTGCACATATTTGGAAGGGAAGTGAGGTTTCTCAGAGCAAGGGGCCTTACAGGAAGTGGGGAGGGGGTAGCTGCTCTGGAATTCTTAACAGCCCCCTCATGGACATCTCTACAGTATGATGTCACTGTGGTGAACACACATCCCAATAAAGTCTGTATTTTAGATTTGGAGTGTTTGTACCCACAGCTACACTCGAATTGTTCCAAGACACAAATTTTGGTAAAGGGGAGACAATAAGACATCTAAAGAATTTGTTCTTCCTCTGTCTTCACATGCCATTCACCTCAAGACAAAGCAGATGTTTCTGAGGAAGCTGGACCAGTAAGGACAAGGCTTCACATTTGTCCCTCCTGGGGTCTCCTGCCCAGATAACCTCCTCTACCGAGGTAGAGGGCAGCTGTGCTGTTGGGTCCCTCAAGCACCTCACTGAGTCCTGCCAAGTAGAATCAAGTACACAGGCTCTGAAGCTGGACAGCTTCAGAGGACGGGTGTCCTCCCCACATACCTTTTTTTTTTTTTTTTTAATTTGTAATTTTATGTGTACTGGCATCAGAGCCCCTGAAACTGGAGTGACAGACAGTTGTGAGCTGCCATGTGGGTTCTGGGAATTGAACCCAGGTCCTCTGGAAGAACAGCCAGTGCTCTTAACCACTGAGCCATCTCTCCAGTGACCCCCCTCACATACCCTCTTTAAACTCCACTATTTTTCATAGCCTAATCTTCCATCAAATGGTCCTCATCACTTCAGCAAGGATCCCCCTCAAATGTAATTTAAAGATTGTATTTATTTTTATTTTATGTGCATTGGTGTTTTGCCTGTATGTATGTCCGTGGGAAGGTGTTGGATCCCCTGGAACTGGAGTTACAGACAGTTGTGAGCTGCCATGTGGGTGATGGGAATTGAACCTGGGTCCTCTGGAAGAGAAGCCAGTGCTTAAGCCTATGGGTCCTTCCCTTTGTTGCTTTTTTTTTTTTCTCCTTTAGCCATTTTCTTACTTTCTTTCTTTTAAAGTTGTGTGTGTGTATGTGTGTGTGTGTGTGTGTGTGCGCGCGCGTGTGCGTGTGTGTGTGCATACCTGCAGAGACCTCAGATTTCCCCCTAGAGCTGAAGTTACAGGTGGGCTGCTAGGAACCAAACTTGGGTCCTCTACAAAGCTGTACATGTTCTTAGCCACTGAGCCATCTCTCTGTCCTCCAGTTAACTTTCCTTGTCACTGTGACAAAATACCTAACTGATGCAACTCAAGGAAGAATATTTTTTTCTGACATTTTGCGAGGTTACAGTCTGTCGTGGTGGTGGAGGTCATGGTGGAGGTCATGATGGCAGGTGTGTGCAGCTGGGGCTCCTCACATCCTTGTGGATCAGGAGCAGAGAAAGCGGAGAAGAGAGTCCAGGTTATAACTCTGTCCGTCCTGCAGAGACCAGCTTCCTCCGGCAAGGCCCCACCTCCTTAAAATTTCACAGCCTCTCCAAACAGTGCCACCAGCAGGGATCCAAATGTTTAAACACGCCAGCCTGGTGGGGGGGGGACACTTCACATTCAAGCCACAACACGACTCCAATTTTTATTCATTTCAAACAAGATCTCCCCGTGATCTGTGCACAGGGTTAAGCGCTTTGCAAGATCTGTGCACAGGGTTAAGCGCTTTGCAAGCGTTTGTTCATTTAATTGTTGTGGTAACTCCTGGCTGCAAACCCTTCCTATTCGTCTGAATACTCACCTGCGTTGAGAGAGTAACCGATTTTGTTACAGTTTTAACCAAAACTGAGGAGAGAGAAATTCTCATCTGAATCTTTAACTTTCCCACAACAGTGTTGCAAAAGGAAAGGTGGAGCCCAAGCCAGGAAATATGCAAATGTAGATTTAGCTGTGGGTGCTGGTTACCAGACCTGGGCGATGTCTTTGCTCTAGGAGGTGGGTCTTTCTCCTGGCACCAGAGCTCCGGCCATGGGCCATTGCCTCACCCGGCATAGTTCTTCCTCCAGCAGCCCCAGCCCCTAACCTTCACCCACCATTACAGTAAGGCTGTGGCTTGACTACCCCCCTCTACTACAAGTTGCGATGTCGTTAACAGTATTAAGAAGTGGTGCCTTCAAGAGGTGGTTAGGTTGTAAGAGCTCTGTCCCTGAATGGGCTGATGCTATTTTCATGGGACTGGTTTAGTTATCTTATTAGTTGGCTGTTTCTTTAAGGAAAGGGCTTTTATAAACTATGATTCTCTAACTGTTAAAAAGAAAAATGAAGCCCAGAGTGGTGGTGCATCCAGCAGGTTGGAGACTGGGTTCTGGGAACTGGATCTGCTAGTTACAAAAGGAGGGAGCAGGTGGCTGCTGGGATGCCCTGGTTGCCCAGCTCTTCCTTTCCCTGCAGAACCTTTGCCTTGAAGAGGAAGCTGCGCTACTGGAAATTTTCTATGAACTGTACGGGGACGGAAGCTCACATCTCCAGCTGCAAGCTGGGCCCTCCAGTGTCCAGGGACCTTGTGAAGAATGCCACCTGTGAGAATGGTCAGCCAGCTGTGGTCAGTTGTGTGCCTAGCCAGATCTTCACTCCTGATGGGCCCTCAAGGTTCCGGAAAGCATACAAGCCAGAGGTAAGGACTGGGCACTTGACCACTGGCAGAGGTCATGATTAGAAAGGGAATAGAAGAGAGCTGGCCCCAGCTGAGACCACCATTGCTGCTGCCTCCGTTAAAGTCAGAGCCCTATCTGTGGCTCTTCACACAAGGAAAGCATCCATTCTTGGCCAGCACAGGCTCCTGTACTCTGTTCATTAGCCCAGCATGAGCAAGTGATATGGAGTAGCCAGCCAGGGACCTTATGCTCCTATTAAATTCCTGAAGGGAAAAGCATACAGGACTCTGGAGCTATAGGAGGTAGGATGCAGCTCTCCAAGGCACATGATATCAGCTGTGTTGTTTCTAACCCGTTTTGGTTTATTTCACAAATGAAAGGCTAACTGCCAGAAGCTTTCACTGGTTAGAAAGCCTGCCATTATCACTCCCAAGTCATCCATCCACTGGCCACATTACATGATAGTAATCACTCATTGGTTTGCATAAAGCAGTGGTTCTCAACTGTGGGTTGCGAACTCCAAAGGTCATACCAGATATCCTGCATATCAGATATTTACATTACAATTCATAACCAGAGCCAAATTACAGTTGTGAAGTAGAAACAAAATAATTTTATCGTTGGGGGTCACCACAACATGAGGAACTATATTTTTTGTTGTTAATTGGGTTTTTGTTTGTTTGTTTGTTTGTTTGTTTGTTTGGTGAGACAGTTTCTCTGTGTAGCTTTGGCTATCCTAGAACTCATTCTATAGACCAGGCTGGCCTTGAACTGACAGAGATCCACCTGCCTCTGCCTCCCAAGTGCTGGGATTGAAGATGTGCACCACCACTGCCCGGTAGAGGAGCTGTGGTAAACAATTGCAGCATTAGGAAGGTTGAGAACCACTGTGAGAGTAATTGGGCTTGGGGTGGAGGGGTCGTCCCATATGAAGTAGATCCTCCATTTTAACTGACTGATTCCCCAGAACAGGTGAATGACCAAACAGGGCAGACTGACCCTCTGAAAAAGAAAGGGTCTGCATTCTGTCTTCCCTCCACAAGATATATATATATATATATATATATATATATATATATATATATATATATATATATATATAGTATCCACTGAACAGTCCTGTTCCTTCTCTCTCTCTCTCTCTCTCTCTCTCTCTCTCTCTCTCTCTCTCTCTGTCTCTTTCTCTCTCTTTCCTCCCCCTCCCTCCTTCCCTTCCTCCCTCCCCTCCTCCTGTGTGTGTGTGTGTGTGTTGGGGATATGTATGTACTGGAGATGTGTCTATGTGTGTGTTTGGGATGCATATGTGTTGTTGGGTATTGGACGTTTGAGGGGTGTGTGTGTGTGTGTGTGTGTGTGTGTGTGTGTGTTCTGGAAATTGCTAATACAGGACCACTGCATGGGGACAGCACATGAAAAGAGGGAAGATACACAATAGATCAGATGTCGAGTCCCAGGCCTGATAATGCCTCCATCATGGGCTGAGTCCACGGGCCATTTAAAACCTCAGTAGAATCATGTTGGCAGAGTGAGTTCACGCCAGGGGAAAGGAGTGGGGGAGGAAGAAGCCTGCAGAGGGGGGCACTTGGTGAACCGTAGAAATGCCTCCCGAGCACTAAGTCTCCACTCCCTTCACTTCCATGCTTTTCCTCATCTGCTTCTGCGGTGCCCCACGGAGATAGGAAATCAGAGGGAAGGAAGTGGCGATAACCCTGAGGGGTGCTGGGGGGTGTTTGAATGAAAGTCCTAGTTGTCAGTGAGAGGAGCGAAATGCATGCTGGGAGCCCAGCCCCGTCTGTGGGGATTATTTAGAGGGACCTCCTAGTTTACTGGCATCTCTGGGAAACAGTAAGCCTGACCTTCACAGTCCCCTCAAAGTGCCTTGGAAGTGCAGAGATGTGACTTCTTTGTCAGACACCTGTAGCCCTGTGTCACGGGTACAGCTGGTCAGTGCTATTTCTGGGCCCCAAACTGCCCCCGTCCTGAACCCTCACTCTCCCTGTCCTTTGTTCTGCAGGCCTCATCCTGCCTCCTCCCTGTACCCTGCCCCCAGCTTTCCCCGTCATCCAGAGTTCCAGAGCCTACTGTTTTGGAGTTCTCGGCTGTGCTGTGTAAAGCGAAGGAGTCAAGTTCATACCAAACCAGTGAACGAAGTGGGAGGCTGACCTCATAGTTTCCTTGGTTTCTGTCTTCACTCCATGGCCAGCTGGATCACTACCTGGCCACAGCCAGGGTCTGTGGCCAGGCTATCTGATATTCTATCTCCATCCAGCTGTGGTCAGGATGGCGGCTCCACGTGAGTGTGAGGATGCCCCTGCATCCCACTCACGAGCCTGGGAAGGAGGTCACGTTTCTGTTGAAAGCAGAGGCTGTAGCCAGTGGCTTTGCTCACTGTGCTCTGCTCTCTAAAGTAAGAACTGAAGCTGCTTCGGAAGTCACTGAGCGTTTTGCACTCACCCACTCTTTGCTTTTCCCACCAGTGCCAGGCTGAGCAGTCCCGGCGGGGGGGCGGGGGGGGGGGGAGTCTGTGAATGTGGGTGGTGTCACAGTAGGCTAGCCCCAAGGTGTCATTGTGGGGAAGCAAGAGAGTAGAGAGAGAGGCTCGAACTTGGTGCCTTGTTCCTCAAGGTGGCAGAGGGCTTGAATGCTTAAAGCATACCCACTTCGGGCAAGCTTGCCTCTTCCTGACCATCAGTAGTGCACGGCCTGAACGAAGGCACAGGCTGAGGACTACATAAGAAGTCACAGTAGAACAAGGTCTCGGGTCTGGGGTCTGGGGTCTGGCTACAGTGGCTTCACTGCCCTCCAGTGACTCAGAGCCTTGCAGACTTACACACACACACACACACACACACACACACACACACACACTGAGCATGCAAACACAGCTTTGTACACATGCATAAAAACTGAGGCAAAGCAGCCTGTGTAGACAGGTGAAGCCAGCTCCCATCCTTTAAGACATAATCCTCAGGCTTCATGAGCTGGCAGGGAATGGGTCTGACTCCTGTGTAATTCCAGAAGTTGCAGAAGGGGGCTGAGGCTTCCAGACAGTGGGTAAGATAAGGGGCATTTAAACTACCATCTCCACCCTCTCTGCCCTCTCAGTGTCTGGACAGGCTGCGTCTTCTGGACTTGGATGGCGCTTAGTCTTAACTAGGAAGACCCTATCCCTTGCAGCCTCCCAGTAATGTCCTGATTAGGTCTGTCTTACCTGATAAGGCCTCATGTTTTCACTCTATCTTGCCACTTCCTGTGGCCTCCCTCTTGCCTCCCTCTCCTTAGGAGCAGGATTACTGCTTGCATTAGGCTTCCCGCCAAGGAGTCTCCCTGCAGGGCTAGACTGTAAAGCTCTATTGTGAGCAACGGAAAACAGAGTCACTTGGAACCTGTGGACTTGGGCGGTAGAAGCTTCCTTCTGTAGCTCTAAATGCTGGGAGGCTTCAGAGCTGGGGGTAGAAGGATGCAGCTGATGGTGGAATCTAGGAGCCAAGCCTGGGAAGGGGTGATGAGCCAGTGCGGGTCTTGGCTGGCCTTCCTAGTGGTCCAGGATAGAGAAGCTACACAGGAAACTTTTGCCACCCGACCCCCAACAGGTTGAGCACTTTCAGACTCTGAGCTATGGGGATGTGGCAGGGCCACGGCGGTGGGGGACAGAAGGGAGTGGAGCAGTGGCAGCTCCAAGGATGTGTGTCACTTCTGCACTCAGCAGGACCATGTGTCTCTCCAGCAACCCTTGGTGCGGCTGAGAGGTGGAGCCCAGGTCGGGGAGGGCCGAGTGGAGGTGCTCAAGAATGGAGAATGGGGAACCGTCTGTGATGACAAGTGGGACCTGGTATCTGCCAGTGTGGTCTGCCGAGAGCTGGGCTTCGGGACTGCTAAAGAGGCCGTCACGGGCTCCAGGCTGGGGCAAGGTAAGGAACGGAGGAGCGGAAGGTGGGAGTCTCTCCCCTGGGGCAATATGGCCCTAGGAACCTAGGCCCTGCTGGGGGCCATGATCCCCCTCAAGGTCAACTTACTCTGCTCCCTCCTGGCAGCAGCTCAACCATTAGGGAATCCTGGAACACCCCTCCCCACCGTCCCACCCCCACCCCCCAAGGCAGATCCTTAGAGAACACCAAATCCCCATCTGATGGATTTGGAACTGCCACCTAGAGAAAGGATGGACAGCAAAGGGAGATGATAAACCAGCAACTAGTGGGCGCACCAGCCCAGGCCTCCAACTCCCTGCTCCGTACTCTCAGCTGCTCCAGTGGGAAAGCCAGAATCCCAGGTCCTTCCACCGGGAAAGGACCCCAGAATCCACCAAGTGCGGCTGCACACAAAAGAACCAACCACCCGTCACCTTGCATTTCCACCCTGGTGCAGCCTTGCCAATACTGGGCTCCTGACAGCAGAGAAAGGAGCCATGGGAGCCCTCTCTGACGTCAGGAGAAGGAGGCTAGTTTTCATCAAGTGTCCCGAGCAGTTCGTTTGTGTGAGTCGAGAACAGAAGTACGGGAGGCATTTCGTAGGGGAACTCTGGGAGCGGTGCCGTCTCCTTGATCACAGAACAGAGTTCACAACCTCTCCTGGGTGAGTCCGTGAAAACCACTCAGCCTTGAAAACCCTGGTCCGTCAGGAGACTTTCCCAAGACCAAGCAGCCTCCTGACTGCTCAGCTCCTCTGTGCAGAACTGTGTTCGAGGGGAGAAAGTTTTGGTCTTTTCTGGGACTCTGTTCAGCACTGACCAGTACGTAGAGAGGCTGCTATAATGGGGCTTGGGCTACAGGCAGCGGTGGGATGTCCTAGGCAATGGTTCTCAACTTGTGTGTCATGGCCCCTCTGGGGAGGTCACATATCAGATATCCTGCATATCAGATATTTATATTACGATTCCTTAACAGTAGCACAATTACAGTTATGAAGTAGCAATGAAATAATTGTATGACTTGAGGGTGGCACCACAACACGAGGAACTGTATTAAAGGGTCGCAGCATCAGGAAGGTTGAGGACCACTGCCCTAGGCGGTGAGAGGAAACCCATACTCTTGCAAATGGAGCCATCATCCCATGGAAAGGAGTCTGGTGAGGTCACTGGTTGCAGCCTGAAAGAAGAAACAGCCCCCACTCACCCAGGCCCTGAACACTACATCAGTGGCTCTCTCTGCTGGTTGAACTTCATCTCCAGCTCAGTTAAGGAATGCAGAACTCTCATACCCTAACAGTGCAGCTCATCCACTCATCTGCTTGACTGTCCTGCAGTGTGCCACGCCCCCAGCTCCCCAGGGAATGAACTGAGGAAAGTCTTAGGGTCATAGACCTGCCCTGCTGGAGAGGAACTCAGTTTCTCTGGTCCATCATATGAGGAATTTGAGGCTCGGGGAACCCTAATAGTTGACGGACATTCTGAGGCTCAAGTTTCCTCTTAAGATTTTCACTTCCTTTTTGGATGCTACCTCCCTCCTTGACTAGTCCTGATGACATTTGATCCTTTCTTGTGCAAATGTTCCAAGTGCGTACTAAAGGGTAGGTGGTTTGGGGCAGACGTCGCAGCAGCATATTGTGTTGCCTGGAAGTCTCTGCTCTGCCACACAACAACCCATTCTTCTTAGGTCCCAGTGAAGTCAGGCTCCTCAGGGTTTCCACAGTCCACTCTGGTGGGTGATCAACATGGTCTGTGCTTTCCTGAGGTCCACAGGACCACAGTCACTCATCCTGAGGCATAAACAAGCACTCGATGACATGGACATTCCATGTGTAATGAGTGACTGCTGTATGACCTAATTTTTTTCACCGCCCAGAGCGGCCAAAGGTTTACAAGTGCCTGAGGAATTCTAGGAAGAGGCGGTCTTGGGTGCCTTTGATGTTGGCCTTCAAGGCACCATGGAAGATGTATCTGCCTTCTGCCACGTTGGGGAGATGACGAGAGCGGTCAGGAGAGGAAAAGTACCACATTCACAGACATGCCCCAGAGCAGATAGGGTCAGCTCCTCAGTCCTGGCTCTAGCCGATGGAACAAGAAACCACACCCAAACCCATGGGCTGTGAAAGGGCAGAGGCTGAGTCCTCACCCTGGCCTGGCTACTTATTTGTCTGTGACCTTGAAGAACCTGCTGGTCCTGAGATTCTTCACTGTAAAACAAGGTGGCTGGATAGGTGGTGTGTGGGGCTCTGTCTGTCTCCAGTGTCACCAGAATGGATGTTCAGGTTATGGCAGGCTCTTCTTTCTGTACTTCAGCACACACACACACACACACACACACACACACACACACACACACCCGCCACACCCCCAAAAGTCCCAGCTGTCTGCCAACACATGCACTTTCCCTGACAACTGAACCAAGTGTGAGGGAATAGGCCTGTGTGCCTTAGCTCCTGTCCTTAGAGTCTGTGCCCAGCAGGTACTGCTCCAGAGATGTCCAGGGAGGGACTGAGGGAGGGAGGCACCCCAGGAAGCGGGGGCATACTCCAGTTGAACAGGTATGGTCAACTAAACAGACGCTTGGTAAATCACTCCTACTCTGCAGACCAATGCTTTCCAGCAGAAACATAGTCATATAGGTAATTTTGAATTTTCTAGTAGCTACATGAAAAAGAATTGAAGGTGAAGTTAACTCTAACAATCTATTTTGTTCGACCCAGTATATGCAGAATACTATGATTTTTAACGTGTAGTTGGTAGAAGAGCTGTTCGCGAGATTGCTTGCATTTTCATAACGCAGCTTCATCATTCTTCCTGTAGTCTAGGCTTATAGCCCGTGTACTCGCCCTGGCTGTGTTTTGAGTGGCCCGGCGCCTGGGTAGTGGGCAGGGCAGTGCAGAAGTGGCTGCAAAGGCCTTTTGTGCACAGCAAGAAGCACATGTGGCCGCCTGCCGCACATGCCACAGTGGGTTGTTGTGAGGTTATGTGAATTAGGACGGATGTTTGGGATCCAATACATGGTGTACATCCACCGAGGCCACCTCTCCGTCATCACTCTCAAATTTATAAGAGAAGCCCTAGTCCTATGGCTTGCTCAGTATTTTGTCTGAGCCTTTGTACTTTGAATCCTTGCAAATCTTCCAGCAATTTTTCATGAAGTATTTTTCCTAATGTATAAAATTGCAAGAAATTGGAAACTTACTCATTTATAAATTTCTAAGGAAGCAGAAACTTAGCACTTTCCTCCTAGAAGTCAGTTTCTTGGCCTCAGAACAGCTAGATGGTGGCTGTCTCTAGACACTCTGCTCACCTAATAGGGCCAAAGACCCTCCTAGGCTGTAAGAACCTGCGGCCATCTCCATCTTTATTTCTGACTACCTACGTCATAAGTCTCCATGTGACTCCTGCCTTGCCCAGGCACTGGGAACTTTCCAGGGCAGACTCTGCCTCCTCAGTCCATAACCCATGGCATTGAGGCTGATAAGTCACAGGTGCTCAGTAATGTCAGCTGCATCTGTGTGGACACTGTGGGGGCATTTCCTGCCTTTCCAGGCACTGGCTGGGAATATTCCAAAGGAAAACATGGAGTCCCTGCCCTCCTGCGGGAAAGACTTCGGGGAAGCAGTTAAAGCAGAGTGCTCAAGGCTGTGTACTACAGGACTGGATGCAACACTGACAGGCTGAAGTGAGGACCAGAGAGGCTTCTCCAGGGAAATGAAGGATGGATGGATGTCTGTGGGTGGGCTGAGAGAGGGAGAGTGGGCCAGGTAGAGGAAGAAACACTTGGCTCTGTGACAGAATCCAGATCCCTGTGGCTTATCTGGGAGGAGCCTAAGATTCCTGTGGCTGAGGTGGGAGGAGCCTAAGAGCTCTGTGACTGAGGTGGGAGGAGCCTAAGGTTCCTGGGGCTGAGGTGGGAGGAGCCTAAGGTTCCTGTGGCTGAGGTGGGAGGAGCCTAAGATTCCTGGGGCTGAGGTGGGAGGAGCCTAAGGTTCGTGCGTGCGACTGAGGTGGGAGGCGTAGGCCAAGCTGGGACATGAGTGGGAGGCCATATAGTGCAAGGCTCCCAAGACCATCTGGTGCCATTGGGTCATGGACACCACTCCCTAAGGGCATTGAGAAGCCATTGGAGGCATTAAACATGAATTTTAAACCCCCATGGGGTTTTATGTGGGGGAAGATACTGGAATAGGGCAGAGAGGGAGGCCAAAGGTCATTTGGTCATTGTCCACAGGAGAAGAAATTGTTATGGCTTGGGAAATGGGGGATAGGAACCAAGCATCCAGATTTGAGAAAATGAGTGAGCAGAATGTGATGGGTGGGTTGTCTGGGATGGAGGATGGGTTTTCCGGGTTGGAGGAACCCCAGAGATGATCTTGGGGTTCCAACAATGCCATGGGTGCTAGGAGGTGCCATTTCCTGGTGTGTGTGTGGGGGGGAGGGGGGGCTGTGGAGAAACAGCTGGAGAAGAGAGGCAAAGCCAGATGACTCTTCAAGAAGTTCACCATTCTTAAGACAGAGATTGCCAGGTATGTGCAGAAGGGCCTGAGGACCCTTTTTCTCCAGTCTGAGCCTCACATTATCCCAGCTCCAGAAAAACAAGCTTCCCAGCACCATCTCCATGTCGCCTGCAGCATGTCTCCTGTCTGCCCTTCCGGGTTCACTCTCCACCCTCACCCACGATGCCTAGCGACTCAAGGCACAGTTGAGTTTGGCCAACACAGGATACTGGTGAGAACTGGAGGCAACCAGAGGGGTGTCCCTTCACGGAGGGTAACAACTGTTTTCAGGGGTCTTCTCTCTTCTCTCATTCACGGGGTGTGTCCAAGCCCCAGTATTATTAGCCCTGAGTTCTCACGTACCCTGTGATGTACACTCCCAACATCCCAGCCTTGACTGTATTTTAAAATGCTCCCCGGCCCCTTCTAACTCAGACCTCCTAGTTTGTATAGGCTACCTGTTTCCTGCAGGGACTTTACAGGTACAGCCATAGTTACAACTTTCAGACTCCTAAATGCCTAAAACTATGGTAGCTGCAGGGTAAAGGTAACATCATCTAATCTGACTCATTTATTAAAGAGAGAGACCCAGTGATCAGGGAGGCTGAGTGTATGAGTTACTGTCCCCATTGATGTGACCAAATACTTGACAAGAAGCAACTTAAGCAAAAGATTTATTTGGGCCTAGTTTATTTAAGAAAGGATATAGTCCTTCATGGCGGGAAAGGCATGGTGGCCAGAGCATGAGGCAGCAGGTCACATCGCATCCATCTGAAGTCAGAAAGGAAATAATGGACAGGAAGTAGTACCTGGCCTTCAAACCCCCAAAGCCCACTCCCCCATGACTCACTTCTTCCAGCAAGGCTCCATCTTCTAAAGTTTTCACACGCTTTCCAAAACAGTGCCACCAGCATTCAAACTCAGGAGCTTGTGGGCAACATTTTATATCCAAACCGTAATACTAAGTGATCTGACCAAGGTCCCATAGCAGTTTAGTAGTGAATTTTATTTGCACTTATGACAAAATATGCACCCCCAGTTCTCTCCCGGGAGAAGGGGCTGTTGTTGGGAGAGTTTTGAAGACAGAAGAGGCAGAGTCTGATTTCTAGGGTCTTTCTTGCCTGTTCCAGGAAACTTCTTCCAGGTGAATGTATAGCACCCATCTTCTTTCCTTTCCTAGGGATTGGGCCCATCCACCTCAACGAGGTCCAGTGCACGGGGACCGAGAAGTCCATCATAGACTGCAAACTCAACACAGAGTCGCAGGGCTGCAACCACGAGGAGGATGCTGGTGTGCGATGCAACATTCCCTTCATGGGCTTCCAGAAAAAGGTGAGGAGGTGGGATGCCCGGAGGGACCTGTGATGCTGAGGCCCCAGAGAATACAAACCAGGTGGCCTTGCTCTGAAGGACTCTCTGAGGTATCAAGGGTGCTCTAGGATGAACCCTTGACACTGGCTCCGCCACTGTCACTGTCGTTGCCAGCCAGCATTTCTAAGTGTGACAAATGAACCAACACGCAGATGCCACTCTTGGTGTGGCAGGTATCCGACCTCTCCCTGTGGGATCCCTTGCTTTGGGACTAGGCATGTGGTACAGGGGCAGCTCAGAGTTTTTGACAAGGGACTCAGGGTCTACCACACCTCTGACGCCCTTGGCGTAGGTTCTCTGCGAGGACCCAGAGACACCACATGGATGGCTGGCAGGTCTGCAGAGCACTGTGCCAACGTAGCGTAGACAGCAGTGTGTAAACGGAAGAAACTGAAGGGAGTCAGCAGAACTGTAACCCGAGACAAACTCCACCCTTCCTGAGGCAGGCTTTAAAGCTTGGTGACCTTCTTCACAGAGAAGGATCCCCCACCTCCTTGTCCTTCAGGAAGTCTAGCCAATGCTACAAAAACACCCTGGATTTCCTCCACAATACTCTCCACTGTGCCTTAAATTCATCGGGTGCTGTGTGACATATGTCCTAGAGCTGACATTGTATGCTATCAAAACAGACACACCATGGCACCAGATGTGCCGGGCTCCTGCTTAGACAGCACTCCTTGACCTTGACACCAGAGCACCAAGGCACTCCTGAAGCAATTCACCATCCTTAACTGGGCCATAGGTGGGAACCCAGCAGCCAGCAGCTGAGCTGTGCATTCCTTGCGGGTGAGCAGGAATGCACACACAGGGAAATCTGCCATCTGGAGCTGCCAGAGGTATTCTAAGGGAACCCTGTTAACGCTGCCACCCATGGCCAGCCCTAAGTCCCAGTGTGCTGAGTCATCCTCCAGATGAGTCAAAGCTCAGTGACATGATAGACCTCAGCCAAAGAAACGAGGCTTTCCAGAAGCTTTCGAGGGTCAGTAGATAGAGCTTAGCCAGGCCAGATGCCTGGTTATCGCCACAGAAGTGCTGAGTTGCCACTGCCAACATCTCTCACCTTTCCAAAGGCCCAGGTTCGAGGCTATGCTGTCTGAGCTCAACCCCAATGCAGGAGGGATTATGTTTGTTGTGATGGCCAGCCAGGCACAGCATGGCCAGGCGTGGGGTCCCCAAGTGTGCCAGCCACTGTGCCGGGAGAAGCAAAGCATCTGAGTTTTCTCACCATAGGTCTGCTTCTGCTGACAAAACGAAATACCATCAGCCTCACCGATGGGTCTGGTTTCTTCCTGGGTCTGCCAGGAGAATACAGCCAAGCCAAGGCGTTGCTCGGCTTGGTGTCTTCTGGGGTTTCTCTGTTCTGACCCGTTTCCAGCCACCTTCTTATTGTCCTTATGCAACCTCTTTCTGTGCCTGTTACATCCCCAGGGTCTCTTTTCTCCTTATAAAGACATCTAGTCTGGTTAAATTATAACATTCCCATATGGTCTTATGTGACCTTAATTGTCCCCTTCGAGACCACACCTCCAAGCAGAGCGAACAGCATTGGGGCTTATGCATAAGCATTACGGAAAGAGATCTGGGATGTGGTTTAGTTGGTAGTGTTTGCCTAGCATCCACAAGGCTCTGGGGCCTGTTTGTCCAGCTACAGGGAAGCTTCATTTCTTCTATCACTGGGAGAAAAGAGGCACAGTGAGAGACTCTGTGAATGGTCAGTGGTACCTAGTATCTCTGAGTGAGTAAGCGGATCCAGCCGAATCCAGATGCTACACACATAATTCATGTCACTTCTTGGAAGGCACATTACTGAAAGAGTGGTGTTCAGGATGGGTGAACACACACCTGGGTGAGACCTCACTGAGTTCATGCTGGCATAATTGTTATAATTTGACACACAGGGGACTCTTAAGGATGCTCTGAATCCAAAGGTAGCGAGATAGGACCACCTGGCTTGGAACTAACGGCAATATGGAGACAGCCTCCCATCCATCCTCATGACCATGTTTCTTGCTATCCACAGCTGCGCCTGAATGGAGGCCGCAACCCCTATGAGGGCCGAGTGGAGGTGCTGACAGAGAGAAACGGGTCCCTTGTGTGGGGGACTGTATGTGGCCAGAACTGGGGCATTGTGGAGGCCATGGTGGTCTGCCGGCAGCTAGGCCTGGGCTTTGCCAGCAACGCCTTCCAGGTAAGTGGCTCTAGCCTCACAGCCTAGCCCACCCTCCATCCAGCCTGGCCTTTCCCATCATCACTCAGCTCTTCTCATCAAACTAACTTTCCCCAGCCACTAAGAAGGGACACAAGCAAGCAAACCCTGGACCAAGGCAAGAGACCTCATTCTTGCCATAGTTCCTTCCTTGACAGCCCCAAGGCCTGGAGCAAGTCTCTCCTATCCCAATCTGTTTCCAGCTACAGAATGGGCTCCAGGGGTGTCCAGTTGTTTACATTGTGACACAGTGTTGTTATCCACAAAGTTCACACTGTGCCTTCCAGTTGCAAAAACATTACAGAGAAAACTCATAATGTTTTAAGTAAGTTTTTGGTTTTGTGTTAAACAGCCTCCACAGTTATGGGGGGGGGCTTGTTGCGATCTCCTGTGGCCCACTGGTTGCAGGTTGGACCCCTCTGAGTCACTTACTGCTGTCTGTGGGCCCCTCCAGTCTGCATGTTGGGGTTCTCCATGGGCCGAGGGCTGAGTCTGAAGTGCCCTGTATGTTGTTTGTAGAGGGATGGAATTGAGTCTTTGAGGAATGTGGGGAGCACCCAGCACCAGGATAGAATCCCTGTTCACAAAGGGACCTCTGTCTTTTTTCCTTGTAAGGTTTTCAACTGACTGAACGGAGCCTATTCCTGATGATACAGTACAGTTTGCCTTACTCAAATCAACTGATATTGATGTTAATCTTATCTAAAAACTACTTCACAGAAACATCTAGAATTGAATTTTAACAACTATCTGGGTATTGTTGCTGAGCCAAGCTGACATATAAATAAACCCTGGAAACTTCAGGAGCACAGGATCTTATGTTCTCTTGCAAGCTCTTTACCTGTCCCCACCTCTCCCCACCCCATTTTCTCTACTAGAAAGTTCTTGAGCTATAAGAGTATATGCTAACAGTGTTTTGAAGTTCTGTTGCTAGAAAGACCTTAATCAATCTCAGCATCATCAACCTGGGGCTCCTCAGTCAGCATCCTATAAAATGCTTTTCCTATAATTAAATCCAGAAGTTGACTTTTATAAGACAGCTAATTATTGGCATATGTGAATGGATGTCTCCGATCCTGCAAACCCAGGGTTAGTTGTAGATGTTCACTCATTCCGTCACCAGCTAACTGCATGGCTGAGATAAATGGCTCTCTGAGCCTCATCTGTCTCCATCTGAAAAATGGGATCATAAAACCTTGAGGGCTTTGTGAAGCCAGAAGTTGACAAGGTGACATACTAATGACTTCTTTGGTTGATTTCTCCAGGAGACCTGGTACTGGCATGGAAATGTCTTCACCAACCAAGTGGTCATGAGTGGAGTGAAGTGCTCGGGGACAGAGCTTTCCCTGGCACACTGCCACCACGATGAGGAGGTGACCTGCCCTGAGGGTGGGGTGCGGTTCGGTGCTGGAGTCGCCTGCTCAGAAAGTAAGACTTTCTAAGGGCTGCCTCTCACTCTTGCCACCTGTTCCGGGTTCTAGGGAGTTCAGGGAACCATCGGTTACTCTTCCCAAGACTCTGGGGTTTCACAGTGTGTGCTCAGGAGAGGAAAGCACAGAGGATTCTGGGTCAAAGGGGACAAATGAAGCTATTCCCCAAGCACAGGACCTGGCTGATGACATGGTAAAGAGGAAACAGGGAAGGGTTAGGTTAAGGCGTGTCTATCAGTTACTTTTCTCATTTTTAGTACTGTCTTAGTTAGGGTTTCTACTGCTGTGAAGAGACGCCATGGCCACAGCAACTCTTATAAAGGAAAACAATTAATTGGGGCTGGCTTACAGTTCAGAGGTTCGGCCCATTATCATCATGGTGGAACATGGCGGAGTGCAGGCAGACATGGTGCTGTAGAAGGAGCTGAGAGTTTTACATCTTGACATGCAGGCAGCAGGAAGTGAACTGAGATAGTGAGCGTGGCTTGAGCATATATGAGACCTCATAGCCCACCTCCACAGTGACATACTTCCTCCAACAAAGCCATACCTACTGCAACAAAGCCACAGCTCCTAATAGTGCCATGCCCTATGAGTTTGTGGGGGCCAATGACATTCAAACTACCACAAGCATCAAATGCCTGATAAAAGCAACTTAAGAAAGGAACAGTTTATTTTGGCTGATAGTTTGAGGATACAGTCCATCAGGAGCAGGGACTAGGAGGCAAGCTGGTCACATTATATCCACAATCTGGAAGCAGAGAGAGGTAAATGCTAGAGTTCTCCTCCAGACCATACTCTCTTGAGATACTTATCGATGCTCTGGTTTCATTCCTGTTGCTGGGATAAAATATCCTGATGAAAAGTCACATAGGAGGAAAGTGTTCATTCGGTACATAGTTCCAGTTTATACTCTAATATTGTAGTGAAATCAAGGCAGGAACTTAAAGCATCACAACCATGGTCAAGAGCAGAAAGAGGCAAAGTACACATGCTGCCTGCTTGCTTGCTTTCTGTCAACACTTTTACTCTCATACAGTCCTACTCAGAGAATGGTACCACCCACAATGGGCTGGACCAATTAACAAAAAGACAATCCCTGACAGACATGGTCACTGGCCAATCTAATCTAGGGAATCTCTCAGCTGAGACTACCTTCTCAGGTTATTGAAGGTTCTGTCAAGCTGATAATCAACCAGTATAACATGCAACAATCAGAAAATGAGATTTCTGCATCTATTGGAAATCAGTCCTAGAGGACCAATATTCTTAAACCTTTCCGCTCAAGATGCCTGAGACATTTTTACATGACTTTAATTATATAGGTGTATAAAATAGGTACACAAATCAAATATTTGCTGATAATAAATCACACATTTATTTTACAACAGTTATTTTGTATGCATATAATTTTACCATTTATTAAAGATGAAATTAAATTTGCATAGTTAGGGTTTCTATTGCTATGACCAAAAGCAGCTTGTGCATGAGAGGATTTATTTATTGGGCATGAGAGGAAGCCAGGCCAGAAATAAGGCAGGGACCAGGAGGCAAGAATTGAAGCAGAGACCATGGAGGGGTGCTGCTTACCGACTTGCTCCCCATGGCTTGCTCAGCCTGCTTTCTTATAGAACCCAGAACCACCAGCCCAGGGTGGCACCACTCACAATGAGCTGGGCCCTCCCATATCAATTATCAGCCAAGAAAATGCACCCTCCAAAGGCTTGTCCACAGGCCAATTTGGTGGGGCATTTTCTCAATTGAGGTTCCCTCTTTCAAATGACTCTAGCTTGTGCCAAGTTATATGTGTGATATCTAGCTTTTATATTAGTTAGGGTGTAGTTTCTATTTTTGCATAAAGAAATAAATCTTGATGAATAAGAGTTGATCAATAAGCCGGGCGGTGGTGGCGCACGCCTTTAATCCCAGCACTCGGGAGGCAGAGCCAGGCGGATCTCTGTGAGTTCGAGGCCAGCCTGGGCTACCAAGTGAGTCCCAGGAAAGGCGCAAAGCTACACAGAGAAACCCTGTCTCAAAAAACCAAAAAAAAAAAAAAAAAGAGTTGATCAATAATTTAATATTATAATTGTTAATGCTAAGAACACCATTTGCATAAATACATAATACAAAACAACAGACATATGTTTAGGGCCATTTCAGAGGTGATTAAAAATCTATTCTAATCCCAAACCAAAAATCTTTCAACATTTTTTTTAAAAAATGAAATTCAAGTCAGCATCTCAAGCAGCACTTTTTGAAAAGGGACACTCTAACACAATACAACTGAAGATGTGCCGATGTTACATTTATTTGCAAAGGAATGCTGGGAGGAAAATATTAGAAGTCTTTGTTTCCCATACTTGAACCATGTTTCTCCAAGAACGGAAAACGCTTGTGTACAGTAAAAGCACTGTAAATCATAACATATGGAAATCTTGAATATGAGTTGAGGTGTTTGGGGCAGTGTTTGTTGGTGTTGCACATGTGACATGTACAATGCAAAGTGTGCATGCTGTGCTGTGTGTTCAGAACCAAGGCTGTGGTGAAGTCACGCAATGCAACATGGGGAGGCACTGCCAGAAACACCTCAGCCTCATTAGGCATTTGATTTTCGAATTAATTTTCAGCCATTGTGTATTCAGAATCCTTTCACTGTTTCCCAAATTTTCAAGACCCTCCGCATTCACTTACACAACTTCATATGGAGAGTCTCAACCCCCAGTTTTTGAAGTTAGGCCTAGGACGTTGCTGTGAACTGTTTTCTGAAGTACATGCTTTAAGCCCATGTTTCACGGGAGCCCTGCAGTTCACATCTGTAGAAAGAGGCCTCCTTCCTCCACCCCCAACAACGTGGACAGCATCCTTTCTGCACAAACTCTATGCCATGCTGTGATGAAAGGAAACAGGAAAAACTTGTGAGAAGGCAGTTTGGCAATGTGCATCAAAGTTTTATAGTCATGCTGCTTTTTCTCCTGGAAATGTCTCTGCTAGAGATATATTCTAAAGAAAACACACACACACACACACACACACACACACACCACACAATTTAGGTGCAGTTTGACTATAGCATGTTGATCACAGACTTTTCTTTAATTGAAAAATTCTAGTTAGCCAAGGCATCGCCTCCCTAAAATACAGAAGCAGGTAGTGAATTAAATATTACACAACCATAACATGAATGTGGCAGTATTTAGACATCAATAGTCAAGATGCATTTTGGGGGGAACGGCATTAGTAGGCCATAAATCCGAATGCATGCTGGGAGAGTGAGAGAGTCACACCAAGGGTGAGTAGTGTCTCCTTCATTATTGTTCTGGTTTTTTTATTATGGGAAGTCTGAGGGGCTTGAAAGTAGAGAGAATGATCTAAGGAGCCCTTGGGTGTCTGTCACCCATCTGTGTGTCAGCCATTTGCCCACCCACACTGGGAACTGAAGGGGAGTGTCCAGAAGACTTCTGGAAAAGAGAGAGTATAATTGGGGGTGACTGGAAGGTAACATGGAGGAGGCCTAGGCCAGCTTCAGAAGGACGTGTGCAGAGTGATGGCACTTTTCTCAGGGGTGCCCACGGAAGGGGTTCCCCGTCTGTGACCCATGTCTGTCTTCCCTAGCCGCACCTGACCTGGTGCTTAACGCCGAGATTGTGCAACAGACTGCCTACCTAGAGGACAGGCCCATGTTCCTGCTGCAGTGCGCCATGGAGGAGAACTGTCTCTCGGCCTCCGCCGTCCACACCAACCCCACCACAGGCTACCGTCGCCTTCTCCGCTTCTCCTCCCAGATCCACAACAACGGCCAGTCCGACTTCCGCCCCAAGAATGGCCGCCACGCGTGGATTTGGCATGACTGCCACAGGTAGGCCCTGCCTCCCTTGGTCAGTCAGTTACCCAGCCTGGTGTTCTTCAGTAGCCAGACCAGGGATCTAGAATGCCAGAGTCACCTCAGGAAGGCCAACGATCCAAGATCTAGGCAGACGAGTAATCTATGTCTCTGGAAGCCATTCTCCACTCCCAGCTCACTGGCTGGGTCCCTGCCTCTCGGCTCCAGTGCTTTTGACCCTAGGCGACATGCTGATCTGAGTGCCAGGGTCCTCCAGGGGCCTTCGGTCAGCAGTTTCTAAGGGCATGCACAGTACACTTGTACTCTAGAGGGAACTTTCCGGTCTGCAGCCTTGGGCCTTCTGTCCATACAGAAATATGTTTTGCATACCAGTGTGAGGTTTTTTTTAAATTAAATTTTAAAGTTAGCCTACAAAGTAATGGGTTTCATTATGGTATTTGCATACACGTGGTTGTACTTTTAATGAGTCCCCTCCCCCACTGCCATTTCAAATCTCCCTTGGTCGTCCTCCTTAGTCGGTGTTTTTAATATCTCTAGGAAGACTAGGGGTGTGGAAATAGAAGCTCCAGGACTCAGAGTCATGACAACTGGTCTAGGCCTGCTAAGCCTAAGTCCCTGACCAGCAGCCTGACATTAGGCCAACTGGGCCACATTGCTGGGACTTCTGGGCTCCCTTCCAGCTCATCTGTGGCTGTGATCCAGGTGCTGCATAGACTGGGTCAGGACAGAAGAACAGTGGGAAGTCCTAGAGCCAGTGCCCCCAGGGCCTATGGAAGCCACCAGGACCTCTTCCCTCCCTATGATTCCTTTGCTCTTCTTGACTTGTAATCCAACCCAGACTCCGCTGTCACTACCTGGTCACTTTTTGTCCTCAGTCTGGGCAGGTCGAGGACACTGTAGGCACACTGTTGGAAAAGAAGCTGCTATTCCTCCTACCGGGAATCCCTCTTCTAAAGGTCCACGAACTCCTAGTAGATCCGTTCTCTCAAATATTCTATCTATGACAGGAAATGTTTGCACTAGATCCCTGCCTTTCAAAGTGAGGCCCCTGGATGGGTGTGTCTACCATTACAGCGAGATCTGGGCATGCTGAGTGCCAGAGCTGCAGACCAGTGACCCCATCTGCACTTCAGTAGGACCCCCACAGGTCTGTGCATCAGAGCCGGGGGAGGTCCTTCTAGGCTTCCATCCAGCTCTAACACTGCAATCACATCAGAGGCACATGCACTCACATTCGGCCATTCCGATGAACAGGTCATTGAATTCCATACAACTGCCCGAGCTAGCGTCAGGAGTTACAGATCAGGGGTCTCAGCCAGGCCCGTCCGCTCTCAAATGTGCTGCTCTCCCTGTTAGCTCTTCCAGACTTTCATCAGACACCTTCCTGTGTTTTGCTTCTTTTTCATGCCATAACTCATGACCCACTCACATTTAAATCAGTTTGAGGATAGGGTTGTACAGCCTATTCCAAAAGAAAATGCTATGATCCCACTTCAGTTTCTGATTTTCCTTTGAAACGGCTTGCTGAGTGCTGTAAATACCCCGAAGCCCGAGGAATCACTTCGTCTTTGCCAGGGTACAAACTGGAGTAGAATTAAAGCCATGGCAGTCTCAGTGCCTGGTTTCCCTTAGAGACCACGTGGTGGGAAGCCAGGACAGCAGGGGCTGGTGCTGCCTATGGGTCTATAAGTGGACGGTAATTGCATCCCAGCCCTGCATATGGTGGCCCACCCAAGATTGCATGGTAGGAAGCTCTAGTGCCATATGCTTACCCTCAGAGACATCAGTCTCCACTCTAAGAACAGCCATATGGTGACATCATGGCAGTGTTATGATCTGGAGTCCCAGGGACTCTGACTCTCCCTCCCCACTTTTCCTGGGGTCTCTTTTCTCCTTTGCCTACAAATGTTCCCATCAATGGTTTGGGAGGGGAGGGTGGAGAAGAACATGGGCAAAACATATGACCCTTTTTTGGGGCACCCCTGGTTTCTTGTCATTTGGACATGAAGGTAACGTCCTCAAGGTTGTTCTCTCACTTGTATTGTGCCCTTGGTCAGTGACCTTGGTACAGTCCTTCTTCTGTCCTTGTGCCCAGGGATCGGCCCCATACCTTAACTAAACATAGCATGACACAGTTTTGATGAGAGACAGACACTGTAGGCACAGGTATTCTATGACCGCGATCCAAGGAACTTCATGAGCCCCACACGTACACTCAGTCTCCAGAGCTCCAGGTGACGTCTCCAGGCTCACTGGTTTTGTGATTCCCTATCTAGCAAAAGCTGCCCTTGAACTCCCAATCTTCCTTCCCCCAGTTCCAAACTTCTGGGATTACAAACATGAAACTGTCTGGTACTCTTCAGGTTCATTGGAAAGACCTTCCAAGGGAGATGAAGTTAGCTCTTCTTGGGCCCCTTGCAGAGGCTCCTGAGAGCTGGCCTGGCCCTTCCTCAACTCAAGAAAGTTGCTTCTGAAAGAACTGACATTCCATTTCAGCAGGTTTACGGAAATTCTGAAGCCATGAATGAAGCCAAGCAAGAGAGAGAGAGCCCTGGCTCAGATAAATGTGAATGGGGAACTGGCCACTTCCACATTCATTAATGCTACATTGAGGAGCAGAGCTAACTATACTCTTGAAGACACGAACTGAAACACAAAGATCAGTGCTCTTAGACGCATTTATGGCGCCCTTGGTATCAGTACCCTCGATGCAGTCAGCTGTATCCTGGGGGCTTGCCCTTCCCTTCTTGGGGAATCCCAGGGCAGGGTGGGGTGGGGTGGAGGGAGCTGGAGGAACAGAGGAATGGGCCCCAGCACAGGCTGTAGGCCCTGGGTTCAGGAATTGCACAGATGCAGAAGGGGTGTGTCTGTCCAGCCTGCCTCCACCATGTGCCTAGTAGCCCCCTCCACCGACAGGGTCAGAATCCACGGCTGCAATGAGGCCTCTGAACCAGTTAGAGGCCCCTCATCTCACCAGTCAGTAGGCCTGACACATGTGGATGGCAAGCTAGAGCCCATAGAAGGACCCCTGTCTTTTATGGCAGTCCTTGATAGGATTGGAAAACACCCAAGTGCGTCTTCCTCAATCTGTCGTGACAGTACGTCAAGACATGTACAGCCTCCTGTGATCATGCTGTGTCTGTCTTCCATCTACGTGTTCATCCGGCATGACATAGCCCCAGAGGAGTGCCAGCTCTCAGGACACAGAGCCCTGGAATCCTACGGGAAAAGACCAACTTTCATTTTATCTAGATTATAAGGACCTCAAAAGCTGTGCATGGTAGCCTATACCTGGTATCCCAGCATTCAGTAGGCAGGATAATGAATTTGGGGCCACATGGTGAGTCCACGGCCACTGGACTCACTCATAGTCTGTCCCTGTCTCAAGAAAAACAGTGGGGTAGCTCAGTGGTAGAGCACCGAGTATTCCTAGCACCACAGGAAGGAAAATCAAACAAGCAAATATAAGAATTCTACGAAGCACCAGGCCACACTCCCTTTTTTAGTATTCTGGAATTTCTTCTCATGTCTGCAATTTCCAACGCCCACCCCGGGGCTCAGTCTACCCTTAGACTCTGAGCTGCTAAGAGGGCCACTGTGTTGCCCAAGACTCTCCCTCCTGCCTTCCTGGCACCCATCATTGTCTCCTGGGTGGAGGCCTGTGGGAGGTTAGATGGATCTCACGTCTACCTCGGACCTAGGAGAGACATGTGGCCTTCAAGGGTGTCCAGGAGATAAAGCAGACACGCTCCAGGACAGCAATCAGCAAGAAGCAGGGGGCCGTGAAGCCTATGGCTTCCTCCCAGGAAGAAAACTGCAGCTAGAAAAGACCCAGGCCCAGACTGAAGGAGGTCTGACTACAAGAGGCCGCTTCACAACAGCCCGTCTGTGGCTCCCTCTAAACTCTGTTTAGACAACGGAACATAAACGTACTTCCCTGCGATCTTTCCAGCCGGTCAGCAAGTCACATAAGCCCCTCTCTGAGAGAGCAGACATTTTTCATTCCGTGAGTCAGACCTCATGTCTCATCCGCTCCCTGCAGGGAGCCAAAATAGACTCCCTCAAAGTCATCACCTCATCCGCTACAAAATGTTCCTTGTAAGGGCTGTCCGCTGGCCCTGGCCCAGTGCCATTTTACCAGAAACATGAATGACCTGGGGAAGCCCGACTTAGCAACTTCTGACATTATTTATATAGCATGAACAAACTTGGGAGGAAGAAAAGAGCCTCTAATTTCCTCTCTGGAAACCCTTTCCATGGCCCTCCTCTCTCCTGCACACACGGTGGAGGATGCTCCAGGCTGCTACACCAATAGTCAGGCTGGGTGACAGGACCCCAGGAGCCTTGACTCTGCAGCGGTGACTGCGGGTGGGCGGAGCCACGATAAGGACATGGCCAACACTGAGAACATCCTTTGTTACGGCCTCATTTGGGTTCTTTTATGTCTCTATCCTTTTATTTATTTTTCTTTGAGACGGGTTCTCCTGCACCTGGGTTGGCCTCAAACGCACTCATGCAACTGAAGATGACCGTGAACTTCTGATCCCCTCGTCTCCACCCCCTCAGTGCTGGGTTCACAGGCTGCCATGGCTAGTTTATGTGGTACTGGGGATCGAACCAAAGGCGTCCTGCGTGCCAGGCAAGCATTCCAACAATCGAGCTGCAGCCCCAGCTCTGTCATTTATATTATTTGGTCCTTACATCACCCCAGAAGCTGGCAATAATATTCTTGCTTTACCAAAGAGGAAACTTGGGCTGGGCATAAACAAAGCCAGAGCTTCTGCCCCTACAGTGCCTTAAGAGGCTTCCTTTACTAGATATCCCTGCAATGGTGGAGATGAGTGTGTTAGAATAGTTGCAGGTACGACCCACACAGGGCAGGTGGAGACAAGGGGAAGGCCAGCCTGCTATCTTTTGTTCTAGGCCTGCATAATGGATGATTCTGGAATCCCCTCAGCTGCCCTCAGTAGCACCGCTTCCCCTGTTATTCCTGAACCAGATGCGTCACTCTTCAGCACATCTGTTCTCAATTTCTCTCAAGTGATGGCATGGACTGCCGTAAACTATCAGCCGAGGGAGCTAACTGCACCCGGCTTGTACACGCTCCCTTCTAGAACCCCAGAGATGTGCTTTCCCGAGCTGCTGCCATGCCCCTCCCTGAGAACCACCCACTCTCCAGAAAGCCCCTCCCTGAGAACCACCCACTCTCCAGAAAGCCCCTCCCTGAGAACCACGCACTCTCCAGAAACCTCCTAGCCCTTCCCCTTCCTGTTTGATTGGCTCATTTTGAGGAGCGTGGGCTTACTGCTCCCTTCCCAGGGCTCTTAGGCCAAGGCCAGGCCTCCTCTCCCGCACCAGAGTGCACACACATCACTCGGGTACATGTGTGCTCTTCTCTGGGCACGTGCCCTATATCTTAGTGATTCCTGTTTCCCTGTGATTGCCACCCCACCCCTTTTATCTCCTTCCTTCCTTCTCTATTCCTACTTTTAAAAAATGTGATCTTAAAAATTAGTCTGCTCTAATAGTTTTATGTTAGTAAAAAAAAAATATCTGAGGAAACTAATTTAGAAAGGTTTGTTTAGCTCACAGTTTTGAAGGTTCAAAGCCATGGTGTCCAAGGGCAGCAGATGGTAGACATCTATGTGGGGACGTGCATAGGGACAAACACACCTGAATCCAGGAAGCAGAGAAAGAAAGAGACTTGTGGACCTGAAATCCCTTTTGAGGGCATGCTTCCAATCACCTAAGACTGTTATAGGCTGTGCCTCCAAATAGTCCATAGTGTCCCAACAGCGCCCCCCACAGGAAAGAAGCTTTTAATACATGGGCATTTGTTAGACATATGGCAAATCTGGGAAAGATTCCATGAGGGAGTGGGCTGAGAGCCAGCTGGGCCCTCAGGAAGGTCCCTGCGTATTAAAAAGCTTGTTGTACTGAGCCGATTAAACACCAGACACTGGGCTGTCAGCTGGACTCACGGACACCCACAACATTCCACCCATTTAGTTAGTTCATCCCCACTCCCGATGAGGGAATCAAGGCGTGGGAAGATGTCTGACACCCCTGCCCAGAAGTTACTGTCTTCGCCTTGGTCTTCCCATCTCTCAGTTCCCTCTTCATTCCTGTCCCTGCCACCCTTGGCCCTGCTACCTGGGGGTTCTCCAGAGGCAACTCACCAGCTAGGAAGCTGCTTCTAGGCAGCCGTGGTTCCAGACACTGACATTGGGCCCTGTTTCTGACTCCCAGGCACTACCACAGCATGGAGGTATTCACTTACTATGACCTGCTGAGCCTCAACGGCACCAAGGTGGCTGAGGGCCACAAGGCCAGCTTCTGCTTGGAGGACACAGAGTGTGAGGGAGGTATGTTTGAAGGGGAAGGTTGGGGCTTCACAGAACTTTGGGCGCTCCCAGTGGATTTGAACACAGTCCGTCTGGATGGAGGCCAGGCCACGCACCTCTCCATGTTACTCTGGCCACTGCTGGGTATCCACGTGGTCTTTATTTGCCAACTCTTGGGGCCTTCAGTGGCTACACATTCGGGCTGGGGAAGTGGTTCTGATGTCATCTGTCCCCCAGAGTTGTTCTCGCTGGCAAGGAGAGGGCTGCATGGCTTCCAGGTGAGGTCTGGTCACTTGAACCTGACTCACATGCCTCTGCCTCTCTGCTTGCCACAGAACATTCTCCCTAGGGTCCCAATACCAAGTTCTTCTCCCATATCAGTATAGAGCCCTGTCATGTTCCCAGCTCCTCTCCCTGACCACCATGCACATATCATTGTGGTCCTACCTCAGGTAGGTCATCACACCTCACCGTGATTGCCTGATAGGACACCTGCCACTCTCACACACCAAGGACCCTTTCAGGACAGATACCTGTCCTCTACCTGTTGCTCATATGAGGTTCTAGACGCTGGCGTGCCCCACTGCCGACATCATGAAATCACATAGAAAAGAGGTTTTGAACACCTACAGTGTACAGACAATCTATGAAGGACCAAGAAGACAGATTAGATATGAACCCAGAGTCCAGTTGCTGATGGTCTAGAGAAGAAGAGAGGACCTCATGTTAAGATAAACAGTAAACATTACAGATGTCTCAGGTCATGACACTCATCCCTACCCCAGGCCGAGGATTTCACAGGAATGCCAGCATAGTCCAGATTGGTCAGGGAGCACTTTGTGGAGGAGAAGACCTCGAGCCGGGCTTGCAGGGAATGCTGGCATGTAGACAGGGAATTGAGTGAGAGGGTTCTGTTGAAATGGGAAGGTATCAGAAGCCCACATGGGAAGGATGGGATGGAACAGGGCTGGGGGGCTTGGGGACTAGAAGAGGTGAGGCGGGGACCATAGATGCATGGCGATGCTCTTCTCTGCCCACCTACAGACATTCAGAAGAGTTATGAGTGTGCCAACTTTGGAGAACAAGGTATCACCATGGGCTGCTGGGACATGTACCGTCATGACATTGACTGCCAATGGATAGACATCACCGACGTGCCCCCTGGAGACTACCTGTTCCAGGTGAGTGGGCAGAACCCAGGGATGCTGGGAGAAAGAGAAGCAACTGCATTAGCTTTCTTGTGGGTGTCCAGAAGTAAGATCCATGAGGCCAGGCAGGGTGTCTCACTCAGAGACCATCTTATCTGTCAATCATTATACATGAGGCATATGGGCCTGAAGGATATGAGCCTGCAGGGCATGTTGGGAGCCCATAATGGAACCCAAGATATACAGACAGTCATATATAATTCAATTAACCTCATGAGCTTGAAATCAAAATACATGTGTGAGCTACTTTGAACCAGGAAGTGGGTCCATGAACTCTGAAGCAACCCACATCTCAGGCTTCCCCTACAGCCACCGTACTGATTTCCTCTGGACTTCACACCTTGCTTTGGTCTGTTCTATTAAGGCTGAAAGCAGTTGTGTTATCCTGAAACTGTGTGATTTTTTTCCTTCCCCAGGAGGATCTGCAAAAGGGCCATCTCCCTGCACACAAATGAGTCTGTAAGGCTAGGAAGTCCAGCTAAGGACACCCTGGCCAGGAGACTGTTTTGTGAAGGCTTCCAACTACCCTGCCCTGAGGAAGAGCCAGGGAGCCCTGGCTTCCGCCTTCCTGCAGACAGTTGTGGCACACTCCGGCCAGGCCCATGTGGCAGGGGAGAGCAACACTGTATCCCAGTTTTCTCCTGGCACATGGCTGCATTCCTGCCTACAGAGGCTTCATTTCCACATATCCCCATGTGTTGCGTTTCCCAGCGCTTGCCCTATTGGGTGGCAACGTGTGTGACCAGAAATGGGTTGTTCTGCCTTGAAAGCCTTCCTAGTGGGGAATCCAACCAGCCCATGGTCTAGCCCACAATCCCTACTCCTAGACACTCCCTTGAAGAGCCAACACCTGCGGAGAAGTAACCACAGGGTGCTTTGAAAGGGTCCCCGGGTATCAGCAGCTCTAAAAAGTAGACAGCCAAGCACTTTCTAGCCTCAAGCCAAACCCAGAACCACAGCAGGCCTGGGAGCAGAGCGCTGTGATTTAAAGAGTGGACTTCCATGGCTATGGACATGCATACAGTGCCTGGTGGCTCCTATTGGCAGCTCGCTGTCACTTAGCAGGGTGAATGTGTATCATCCTATCTGCTAAAAGTGCTTCATGGTCTCGGATAGCCCTCTGCTCAGGAAGTGCATCGACCCATTGACTCTCCCGGTGAAGGGACCCTGTTAGTATCCTCATGTCACAGCTAGGCAAATGCAGGTCACAAGTCTCTATGTCCTGTTCTTGTCCCCTAAGCGGTACAATTAGCAGACGGGTGGGCTTGGGGGTATGCCAGTGTTTCTGATGACACAGAGCTGTGGATGCCCTGGACTGTAAGTCAACAGGACACGAGAGCTAACCTCTGTGGCAGACAATAGGGATTGGAAGAGGACTCCTGAAGGGAGGAAGTGGCCAGGGGTGCCCAGACTCAGAGGCAGGGATGGATGGGCAGATGGGTCTCTGGGGTCCTTGCTTCATCCCCTCCAGATACAGAGACCTCAGTCCACTTCCCTCAGATGCTCTGAGTTTTAGAACCTTGGGTGTGAGTATGGGGAGGACTGCGAAGACCACACAATTCACCCCAGTCCTTGCTCCTACATGGGCCACACCCACCCTGAGAGCAACCCTGGGCCCAGGTTGTAATCGGATGCGCTCATGTCCACCCTTCAGGGATGCTAGAATGGACAGGGAGCTGTCTGGGCCTTAGTGTGGGAGGTGCTATCCACCCACGTTGAGTGGGAAGGGCTGAGGGGACAACTAGGATTTAGGGAGAAGAGAAATCAAAGAAAAATCAGGCCACCTCAGAGAGGGACATTTGCCAGTTTGTCTGAATGGACAGTACCACATGCACGTGGCCTGGGTAGGCTGTGGTTAGCAGGTCAGACACAGGCTTTCCGGCATGGCCCCTACCAGACCAGGATATGACGTCAGACCCAGTTAGCCTCATTTTGCCACAGCCTCTCTTAGGGAAGACCCAGCCATACTGTTAAGGGTCTGCAGCCTCTGCCCTGGAGTGGAGGACAGCCAGCAGAGGAGTTGCAGTGTCCTGTGACTTGATTCCCTCCAGGTTGTCATTAACCCCAACTACGAGGTGCCAGAATCAGACTTCTCTAACAACATCATGAAGTGCAGGAGCCGCTATGATGGCTACCGCATCTGGATGTACAACTGTCACGTAGGTAAGCTCCCTCGGCGGCCCCACCCTCCTCCAGAGGCTAGAGCACAGGACACAGCTGCCCTACTTTCTCCGGGCACCAGAGGCAGCTAATCTGGGAGAAGCTGGGAGTGGAGCCAGCATCAAATTCCTAGTTCAGAAAGCAAGCCAGAGATGCATGAAGGCCTGGGTGGGGATTGAGTATTCGCAGCCAGCCCTGGCAAAGGAGAGAGGATGGTACGGAACTGGTGGGCCCAGCAAGGCAGACCCCAGGTCTATGTAAGGGCTGGAGCTAAGGCCATCAACCCACTGGTCCCGTGACCCCAGCTACGTAGGCATCAGTTCATGGGCTCTGTGTACCGAGTTTTGCTGGGAAGCACTCTCCTGCCTCGTCACCAATGAAGAGCGTTTTCCTTGGGGAACAAGAAGGAAAGCAGTTTTTGCCTCTGTTGGCATGCGACAGGCCTCATTCCTGGTGGCACTGTGTGTTTTTTTAAACGCCCTAAGTTTGGCACAGTGCCTGCTGAGTCCCTGGCCCTAGAGCTCACTAGTACCATCCTGGCGAGTGCTCAGTAGGGCCACAGCTGAGCATGTACCTAATTCTGGGTCTCCTTGACTTCCTGCTCTCCAGGTGGAGCCTTCAGTGAGGAGACTGAGCAGAAGTTTGAACACTTCAGCGGACTTCTAAATAATCAGCTCTCTGTGCAGTAAAGAAGACCTGGGGCCAGGCATGATGGCTCATGCCTGTAATCCCTGCACTCAGGCTGAGGCAGGAGGATTGCCACGAGATTTCTACTCCAGACATTAGACCGAGCTTCTGTCTCAACAAAAGAAAAAGAAAGACAAAAGACAAAAGAAAGAAAAGTGACTTAATGGTCACCTACTGAGTTCAGGTGACAGTGTCTCCTGGCGGGGAATACCAATTGCCATCTCGCGGCTAGCCAGGTCTAGCTGAGAACAAAGGTGCTCCTTCATTTACCAGGCACGGCTGTGTGTCCCTGTCCTGAGGCCTCAGAGGCAGGGGCTGTGGCACATGGCTGTGGGAACTGGATGGCAAGCTATGAGCAGCTGATCCCATCCAAGTTTTGGTATATCCTAAGTGCGACATCACCACGCTCTGCATAGATGGGCCATTTTCTCCTGGAGAGGTGGCAGGTGTGAACTCAGCAACCGCAGAGGTGGTCGAGCCGGATTCCATTTTCCCCCTTCTTAGGTCATTTCTGGAAAACTTGAATATCGAGACCTCTGTATTAAGTGTTTTTTTTTTTTTTTTTCTCCTCATTGTACAAACTTCTTGACAAGATCAACTCAAGGAGGGAAGGCTCTGTTTTGGCCTTCGTGGTGGGAGGACCCGGTGTGTCGTCGTGGCAAAGAAGGCCTTGTGGCAGGAGCATGCCCGTGTCTGGTTTCAAACTCACTAGATAGCTGAGGATGACCTTGAACTTCTGCTCCTCCTGCTTCCACCTCCAGAGTGCTGGGCATGAAACCCAGGACTTCACACATGTAGGGAATGTGCTCCTTAACGATCATAGTGGCTTTCTCAGCACCCCCCTTTCTCAGCTGCCTTAAACTTCTGTGTGTTCTTTGCTTACCAAACTGCACCTCTGCCTGTCTCTTTCTGCTCCACTTGCTCCTTTTTTACAGTGAGCCTGAATAAGAGCCACGAGCAGAGCCATACCACAGCCTGACTGCTATCCCGTCTTAAAATGTCCTCCGCCAAACAAATTAGCCCATCGCTCTCAAGATCCGCTCAAGTGCTCGGCGCACAGGCAGACTGCAGCTGGATTCTTGCCAGGGTATAACATGGTTGGCTTCTAGCTCAGTTCCAGAGACTCAGCTAGTCCCAGGGCCCCATTGAAACCTCAGGTAGCAGGCCTCCAGTGTCCACATTTCTCTTGGCATTCTGGTCTTCCAAACTCCCACCAGAATAATCCATTCAGCTCTGTTCTCAGCACTCTGGGGGCTTTTTTTTTTTTTTTCAGGCCCGAAGTTCCAGGATCTCCCAGAGTCCCCCCTCAAACCTGTTCCCATAGCTCAAGAACTCCATGGCCATGCTTATCACATCAGTGTTCCCACTCACAGTACTAATCTTGTATTAGTTACTCTTCTCATTGCTATGAGAAAATACTTGACAAGAGCAGTTTGAGGGAAGGTGAATTTGGGCTTATAGTTTGAGACTGCAATCCATCATGGGAAAGGCAGGGTGGCAGGTGCAGGAGGCAGCTGGTCACATTGTATCCACAGTCAGGAAGCGGAATGGTGAATGCTGGTGCTCCATTTGCTCCCCCCCACACACTCTTTTTTTTTTTTTTTTTCTTCGAGACAGGGTTTCTCTGTGTAGTTTTGGTGCCTGTCCTGGATCTCACTCTGGAGACCAGGCTGGCCTCGAACTCACAGAGATCTGCCTGGCTCTGCCTCCCGAGTGCTGGGATTAAAGGCATGTGCCACCACCGCCTGGCTGCTTTCACTTTTGTATTCAGCCTACAACCCCGGCCCAAGGAATGGTGCTACTAGTGTTAGCGTGGGCCTTCCCTCTTCAGGTAAACCTCTTCTGGAAGCACCCTCATCGACCCACCCAGAGGTGTTCTAAATCCCACCTGGGTGACAGTCAAGGTTACCTATCACAACCTCCTCCAGTTAAACCAACTTCTGTATTCTATGCAGCTGTAGCCACAACTTAAAGTACCATAGCAAGACATACATTCCAAGGCTCCTAGGGGATGACTGAAGATTTGGATGGTCCTGAGACAGGATGGGAAGAGAACATCCTGGGGACCCAGGTGGGAGGGGCCCTTCACCTGAGTCTGGTTGAAGCTCTTGCCAGCTGAGAACGCGGACACAGATAACATGGTGAATGGTGCCAATACAGAGACAGTATTCATTTTATAGAGAGACATCTCAAGTAAGAATGACAAAATAGCAAGGAATTAGGAAGTATAAATGGCCTTTCTCCTTTCCCAGGTGTAAACCTACAGTTTCCTAGAACTTCACCAGGAGCACTATTTACAGTAAAAAACATATCTCAAGATCCTTATGCTACCCCTCATGACCCATGGTTTCACCTTATCAGGGTACAGTCCTGCCCAAGGCACCTCTAGAGCCACCCCATAATCTCACTATCAAAAAGGGGAAGAGGTTGGCAGTGGGACTTAACAGCCCATCAATAATACCAAAGGCTTCCAAACCCCTGTGTATAGCTAGTTACTAAGACACTTAAGACACTTCGAGAAGCCCACACCCCAGCTCTCGGGTGTGCCTTACTCTTTCCCTGAGCACCTCTTATCCCCTGTAACTTAAATTTATATTTAAAATATTTTAAATAAACTTTAACTCTGCTTTATTCTGGCTCATCTCAAATTCCTTCTCTGCAGCAAAGTCAAGGACCTGGAGGTCTCTAAGGGGAAGGGGACTTCAGGCCGATGTCAACAGTGTGCTGTCTCCTGCTGCGCCACTAACGACAGGTCCAGGTCCAGCTCGTGTTACCCTGCTTGTTGCTGCAACCACATACCCAACAGAGGAACACAGGGGAGGAAGGATTAGGCACATGGTTTGAGGGCAGGAGCAGTTTAAAGCTATAGCAACGGGAGCAAGGAGCTGCTTGCTCAGATCTCAATGGACTAGGAAAAGAGAAGGCCAACACTCACGTGACCTTCCCCCTTTCCTTCAGTCTGGGCCCCCAACACATGGGATGGTGCTACCCGTGTTCAGGGTGGGTCTCCCCTCCTCAGTTGGAAATGCCCTAACAGACACACCCGGAAATGTGTCTCCCATGGGACTCCAGATCCAGTCAAGCTGATGATAAAAGTTGGCCTTCACACAACACTAATATGTAACACCATTCTCGTCTCTACCTGTGTAACTGTTGTGCAAGTGTTTTGTTGTTGTGACCAATATCCTAGAGAAACAATGTGCAAGGAGGAAAATGTTCATTTGGGCTCATGGGTCAATCCACGGTCAGCTGGCTCCATGTTACTGGGTTCGCGGAAGAGTGTTGGTCGTAAGTTACCAGTTCAGCTGTGCTATCAACTGGATCCTACGTTGTGCTCACCAAATCCACCTCACCACACATACATACTCGCAGGCTGGAGCGAAATGTCCTTATTCGTACCTAGGTTTCATTTGAACCACTGCCCCTGGGCCCACAGCTTCCTACATACATCTAGGAGTGTCGTACATATTCAGTTTCACACTTTCAGTGTCCCCATGTCTTCCAAAGTTCTCTGTGATGTGGAGGGCTCTCTCAGTACAGGCTGCAGCCCCGAGAAGCAATCTGAGAGACGTGAACAGCAGCAGAGGCCAGCTGTGGCCCGTCGTCAACGCTTGCTGTTCACTGAAACTTGGATAAGGACACAGCAATGTGCCAGAAACGGGCAGGACGGCTTGTCATAGGGCAGTTTCCCAAGGAAGACAGTGCACTAGCGGAGCAGGGCTCCAGCCCTCCCTAGGCTCTCCTGTGTTAAGTGTGCTGACCCCAGCAAACCCGAGATCAGCCATGACCCCAAACTCCACAGTGCGCCACGGTGCCTCCAATACTACACCCAAGACTCCAGAGAGGAGAGCACTGTCTGTCCTACAAGGACGCCCCTGGGCCCATTTCTGAGGGGAACACTCAGCATGCACTCAAGTCTCGCCTCTCTGCTTTGTTCGAGCTCACTTTTGTAAGGAGCCCTTTTGGAATCCACATCCACAAGTAACTAACACCCAAGCACTGCTACACCCACAGCACAAGATGGCAAGCTGGGGTTCCTGAAATGGGGGAATCTGGGCAGGTGGCAAGGGGCAAGTACCACCTACTCCCCAAACGGGGCCACACCTGTGCACAAATGCCCCCAAGTTAAGATGGGATCCTCTAGGCAAGGTGACCTGCTGTTCAGGAACCGCAGACCCACAGTAAGAGATGGAACAGCACCCTCTAGTGTCCCGCAAGAGCACACTTGGATGTGAGCAATACAACTTTACATTTTTATTTCTTCTCAATTTCTGGGACCAGATCAACAAAAGCCTGCCATGCGTGCCCCACCGCAGCTCCAGTGGGGGGGGGCCGGGGGCTGTCCTTGGGTCTGTAAAGGCGTGTGTGGTGTTGGGGCCCAGCCTAGTTCGGACAGCTGGGTCTGGGGCCTCAAGACGGCAGGAGACTCTGGGCAGCAGGCAGTTCTTTCTTTCTGTTGTGTTGGAGCCCCAAGGCCCGGGCCACCAGCCTGCGGGCCACGGCTGAGTCTGTCTGTGGCCTCTCCTTCACTAGCCGCAGAAGCTCTGAAAGGAAGACCCAGTGGGTGGGACTTGGATTCAAGGCCAGGGATGTCTCTCCTCTGGGTGACGGGGCAGCCTTGAAAGCCAGGTGAGGGTCAGCCCATGGCTAATGGTATGGAGCAGAGGCTGGAGCCCAGCTGTGCCCACAGCAGTCAGATGCCTGTGAGAGGGCCCCAGGAAGGCCCTAGGCCTGGATTTCTGCCTCCCTGTGGGACCTGACACAAACCGACCTCTCCTGTCAACCGGGTTCATCCGTACAGTGGGGCTGAGGAGGAACTAACCCTGTATCCCCTTGTTCTGTGAGGCCCTTTGGGAAGAAACACTCAGGACAGGACACCTGGACCACTGGACATAAAGATGGGATATTCATTGTTTCTAAGAAGTCTAGGACATCCATGTCACCATTCACAGTGGCATGGATGGCTCTGGCAGACCTCCCCTGGGCCCAGTCTGCTGGTACCAGCTTCGCTGTCATAGAAACTGACCTTTGAGAGCCCCCACCCTGCTTTCTGGAAGAGGGAAGGGAGGGAGCCAACAGGTGACATCTAGCTCCTGTGCAAGTGACTCGCCCGAGGTAAACTGAGGTAAGTAACAATCAAGGTCCCATCTGGGGCTGATCCCAAGGCCCAAGCACTTTTTACCCTTCCAGGGACAGTCTTCCCGGCCCTCTAGAAGGCAGACGGGGCTTTTCCTAGATCAAGGGCCAGAGGAAGGTGTGAGCGTAGCTGACCCTAGCCCCTCTCCAGGCCTAGGGGAAGCTGAGCCTCACCGGCTGCTGTAGCTCAGGCTCTTGAAGCGCAGGGAAATAAAGAAGGGCAGACACACCAAACACAAAAGCACACACAGCCTCCCCGTGGAGGGACAGGCTCCCCTTACTTGGTCTCTGCAAGGCTTTCAGCTTGGACTGCTTTGTCCCCTGTGTGAGCGGCCGGATCTTGAGCACGGAGAAATCCTTTGCCAGGGCCTCAGCAGCTGGAGAAAGGAGGGAGATCCGGGATGATTCTTGTGCCACCTTGTGCCCCATAACCCTATGGAACTGTGTAGTGGGCATTGCCTGTGATGTCAGGTGATGCCCCAACCCAGTGTTCAGATACTCACAGCAAGATGGGTAGGCTCTGCCTGGGAAAGTCAGAGTTTAGACCAGACTCTCCTTCTATCCCCCAAGGTCTCCAGGGACACCAGTACTCCCTGCACCTCCCCCCCCCCACATTGAGCCAAGGTGCACATGACATCGGGACACAACAGGTGTGTTATATGGACAAAGAAACTGAGCCAGGGCATGACCCGCTCTTGCTATACTGTTTAGGACAGGCCCAGGAGGCAGCCAAGGCTACCCCAGCATACTGGCTGGTTTTGTGTGTCAACTTGACACAAGCTAGAGTCATCAGAGAGGAAGGAGACTCAGCTGAAGAAATGCCTTCATGAGATCCAGCTGTAAGGTATTTTCTTATTTAGTGATCAATGATGGGTGGTGCCACCCCTGGGCTGGTGGTCCTGAGTTCTATAAGAAAGCAGGCAGAGCAAGCTAGGGGAAGCAAGCCAGTAAGTAGCAGCCCTTCATGGCCTCTGCATCAGCTCCTGCCTCCAGGATCCTGCCCTGTTTGAGTTCCTGTCCTGACTTCCTTCAGTGATGAACAGCAATGTGGAAGTGTAAGACAAATAAACCCTTCCCTCCCTAACTTGCTCTTTGGTCATGGTGTTTCACCACAGCAGTAGAAACTCACTAAGATACCCAGCCAGAGCCTATTCTTCCATAGTTCCCCTGACCACTTGGACTTATTTCCTACCTCCCTTCCAGGGGCTCCCTCCCCATCATTCCCTCTGCTCCTCTCCACCCTCAACTTTAGACTTTACCAGGACCAGGCCAAACCTAAGTAGGATGTTCCCGGCTCTGGTGTGCACACATGGTTCAGGACTGGAGAGTCTTATTTCTAAATACACCCAAAGTGGCAGTGGAATGGCAGGGACAGCAGGGGACAGTGGCTGAAGGGGACAAGGAGTCCTGAGTCACAGTGAGGAGGCTGCATGGTGCTCCAGCTTCCACAGTGAGACGCCCATACTCCAACACAGACCCTGGCACTCTGGAGGGTGGGGGAATGATGGGCTCACACCCGAGGCTGACGCGAAAACTGACTGATAACGCACCTGCCTGCACCCTGTGCTGCATGCCTGTGACCCAGGGCAATAGCACCTGATGCTTTCGTTCCATTTGGGGAAGAACCTATGGCTTGGCCCATGCCACCTGTTCAGTAAATGTCCCTGATCCTAATACCTCTCTACTGATGGTGCCAACAGAAAGAGGAAAGGCCATAGACTTCCTGAGTTTCCCAGGCCATAGGACCCGACACCCAGACTGTGGTTCAGGCTTGCTGAGAGCTGAGCCATGAGCTGAGGGTGGTCTCCACCCAGACATGGCTGGCCCTCCACCCAGGGAACCCAGGCACCTCTGCTCTCAATGGAGGCCAGAGAAGGAGCACAGCCCAACAGGAAACCACCTTACCTGAGGCCTGGCAGGGAAAGATGCCGATGGCGTGAGTGTCATCCACCCACTGGATCTTGAAGCCCTTCTCTCTGTGTGAGGAGAGGACACAGGGGCTCACAAAAGCCGGTGCTCAAGACCCTTTCCCCTTGGAGCCTGAAGGCCAGGTCCCTCCCAACGCAAACCCTAAGACAAAGCTATCTCTTTCGTTAGAGAGGATCATGGCATGCTTTCTCGTCAGAGCATTAAGTCAGCTCCAGGAAGACCCACTGTCACTCTGTAAACATCAGCGTCTAGAACAGAACGAGCCAGTGCTGGAAGACTCATCCAGCCCAAAGCAAAGAGTGACGAAGACTCCCCAGGTCCTGTCAGAGCCAGGCTGGGCATGGGCTCTGAGTAAGAGAGCTAAAAGGCTTATGTGGCAGGAGAGGAGAGATGTCCAAACAAGCACATCGGGGACGTGGCTCTGGGTGGCCTTCTCCCTGTTTCTCAGGAAACCACCATGCACTCTGTGCCCAGGAAAAGCTAGAAGCAGCTCTGGAACCACCCTACTCCTCTAGTGGCACTGCCCACTTGACAGGGCGTCAGTGGTGGCCCTGTGTGGCCACAGAGTGAGAGACAGCTGAAAAAATAAACTGTGCCACCCCCTCAGCTGTCCCTTCAGCACAGGTGCAGAGGACAAGGGACAGCGGGATGGGAAGCAGTGTCGGAGAGGAGGCCCGGGAATAAAGGGGTTTTATTTACCTTTATTAGATCTATTTTATGCGTGAGTGTTTAGCCTGCATGTGTAAATGTGTACCACATGCGTGCCTGGTGCACACAGATCTCCTGGAACTGGAGTTACCAATGATTCTGAGCCACTATGTGGGTGCTGGGACCCAAACCCAGGTCCTCTGCAAGAACAGCAAGCGCTCTTAGTCATCATGTCTTAAGGCTCTCTTCTATTAGGATATTAGGATGTACCCTTAGATAGTTATTGAAGTATGTAAGATTCTTGAGTTTTATAGAAAATTCCTTTGAGCATTTATTTACTTGTTTTATGTATCTGAGTGTTCTGCCTGCACTTATAACTGTGCCACGTACATGCCCGGTGCCCTTGGAAGTCAGAAAAGAGCTTCAGGTCCCCTGGGACTAGAGTTACAGATGATTGTGAGCTGTCATGTGGATGCTGGGAATTGAGCCTGGGTCCTCAGTAAGAACAGCTGGTGATCTCTGAGCCATCTCTCCTGCCCCAGAAAGGGGCTTTAGAAAGCCCTCATAGGTAAAGCAAAGACAAAGGAAAAAACTGCGAATTACAAAGAAAAAAAAAAAGAAGAAGAGAAAGAGAGAAGTGGCAGAAGGTTGCATCCATGAGAACTCAGAGCTGGCAAGAAGTCCTGTCTCCGAGTGTATCCCTCCAGGCTACATCGGACCCGCTCAAGCCAGGTGCCCCCCATCAGACTACTGTAGACCCAATGACCCTGGTATATGGAGAGCCATGTCCTGAGACTGATGGAAGGCCTCATGGTCCCAGCAAGGGTGTGCACACACAGGACTCTGCCCGGGTCTAGGGCTTTTGAAAGTGTAGGTGCTCAAACACCGACCTTTCCTCTCCTCCAGTCAGGGCCGTCAGGCTGACCTGCCTCAGGGCAAGTAGCCCAGACATCCACACCTACCTTCAGCCTTCCTTTCTGGGGCAGGCAATCATCCCTAGCAGGGAAGGGCTAGCCTAGCTTCTCCCAGTCTTTAATACTCACTGGAACTCAGAGAAGGTGGCCAGCAGGTCCTCCGTCTTGAGTGTTGGCTTAAAGTCATAGATCTCCACCACGTGGGCCAAGTCCCTCTCCCCGGGTAGCTCTTCTGAGAAGGAGGATGTGTCCAGGTGGATTTTCTCTATCTCAATCTCCTTTTCAGTCAGGTTGGCTGTGATCTGGGAGTGAATGGACCCTTTGGCAAGGGGGAGCTCTGACACACAGGGCCCCACCGATGCTTTCCAAACCGATAGTTCTGGGGGAGAAGTCTGCTCGGCAGGAGTCTGGGTATGGCAGCTTGGAGCCTCAGATTGTGGATGTTTTAGGGGAGGGTGCTTGGTTTTATGGAGTCCCCATTAGATGGCTGCCAACCGTGCCCACTGTTTCACCTAAACTTGAAAAGTGCATTCTATATACCCTCTTTAAAGATGGAAACGTGGAGGGGCAGAGTTAAGTAGTCTGCCCAAAATTTCAGGGTCTGTAGAAAAAAAGAGCTGAACAAAGCCAATATCTTTAGTTTCCTTACTAAAAATGTGGTCTTCTCAAAGACTGTGCATAAAACAGAAATCAAAGATACCCACCCTCCCATCCCAACTGATCCAAAGCCAACAAGCGGGGCAGGCACATGGTCTCAGGAAACTACTAAGGAAAGTTCTAAGGCAAAGCTCCAGGCAGGGGGTGATTTTCTCTAACAGAGAGCAAGGCACCTGTGAGGACTATTTCCACTACCTTGTGATACATGCACTCCCTTTTTTTCCTATGAAGAAGCGACTTTAAAGAGCCAATGACTTGCTTAACCATCTCCTAAATGGTTGGACTGGGACCCAAATACAACTGTTCCTTCTCCAGGTTCCCTAAAGGACTGCTATCACCCAACACCCAGGCTCGAGCAATTCTACCAACATCCCATTAGCACATCCCCCTCACTTCCAGCCCAAGGCCCTTCTCCCACACACCTGAGGCCACACCCACCTCACCTCCGCCCTCCCTTTTCTGGGCTCTAGCGCCTCATCACCTCCTGTAGCAGCTCACTGGAATCGTCATGGTCTGTGTCATCATCCTCTTCCTCTTCTGCCCCATCCACTTTTTCTTCTTCTTCATCCATCTTCTCTTCCTCCTCATGCACCTTCCCTTTCTGCTCATCCATCTTCTCTTCCTCTTCATCCACCTTCCCTTTCTGCTCATCCATCTTCTCTTCCTCCTCATCCACCTTCCCTTTCTGCTCATCCATCTTCTCTTCCTCCTCATGCACCATCCCTTTCTGCTCATCCATCTTCTCTTCCTCTTCATCCACCTTCCCTTTCTGCTCATCCATCCTCTCTTCCTCCTCATCCACCATCCCTTTCTGCTTGCCTACCTCCTCTTCTTCCTCACCCACCATCTCTCTCTTCTTTCCCTCTCCCTTTTCCTCCTCTTGGTCCACCAGGCTCTGCACCAGATGACTCCTATTTTCCTCCTCCACGGCCAGCTGTGGGCTGGACCCCTGCTGCAGGACTGTCTCTACCCCTTGTTCCTTCTCAGAAGGATTCTCAGAGGACTCAGAGTCACCCAGCTCCAGCTGTGAATCATTTGCATAGCCTGAATCCAGGCTCTTCTGGAGCTCTGTTCCCTGAGTCACCAACATAGGGACTCCCCGATCAGCTTCAGGGTCCCCAGCCCCTCTAGGCTCTTCTGAAACTCCACCAGCTGGGTCTTCTCCCTTGAGGCCTGGGACGGAGGGTGCTACCGGTTCATCTTGCCTTCGTCGCACCCGGGGCACATACAAAGGCTGGTCCGGCTTCCGTCCTCGATGCCACCTGCCAGCAGGAGCACCTCGGGGACCAGCAGCTGCTCCTTGATGTGAGGTGTACCGAGGACCACGGTACTTGTTGGGATGGGAGGCAGGAGGGCGGCAGGGCCCAGAGGGGCCATCTGAACTGGGTACCCTGGAGTAGGGACAGAAGCTTCAGAGCATGTCTGGGTCGACACTGGCAAGTCAGCATTAAGCAAAGGTCACAACCAAAATGACCCTCAAAAATAAATAAATGAATAAAACTCTTACAAGGCATTGTGGCAAAGTCAAACAACGCCATCCCTGGCACACTCAAAGGATCTTCCTTATGAACACTACAATCAAATCAGTGGGTGCTGAATCTTTGGTTACACACAAGAGATGGCTAATATTTGCATTTAGGAGCTGTTATTAGGTTCAGAGTCACAATGATAAGATGTCCATCCTGTGAGATGCACACGGGAATAGGGATGACTACAGGCTGAGGTTCTTCCCCTGAAGCAAGGTCTCTCTGCACCACGTGCTCACAAAGAGAGGGGTACAGACCCACCCTTACTGGTCCCACTGCTTGTGTGCACTCTCTTCCCTTTGACCCAACATGAACAGCAGCTGATTTAGCCAAGTCAGGGCACCCCCGATGAAGCAAAAGGCAACCCTAACTTCATACAACTGGGGGTTCCTGGCCCTGGGTCCTGCCAAGTTCTGCCCTCCCGGGCTAGCTAGTTAGCCCAACCATCACACACACACACACACACACACACACACACACACATACACACACACACACACACACACCAACTGCTGGGAACCCTCCAGCAATTGGATAACACACCTCCAGCGGTAGGATAACACACCTGATGTCCAGGTGACAGACGACTGTCCTCCTCTTCCAGCCCTCCCCAACAGAGAAGCTGCTCAAGAGATCAAAAGTTTCTGCTGTTCTATGGATCAGGTACCGCAGTCGGCTGGAGACTGGGGGGAAAAGAAGGACCCTGGGAAGAGACCAAATGGAGTATTAAGCCGAAGCTGGAGCTGCGGGTCCAGTTTCTGGGCCTGATTCCCACGGACGCCACTCCCAGGTTTATGGTTAGCTTCACACCAGGCTCACTGTGCCCAAACCCGTCCCCGCCTAATTGCAAAGTAGATCTCAGGGAGCTACAGTTCCCATCATTCCGAAGAGGATGGGTACTTCTGCTTGAGTGGGATGACGCTCGGATACAAAGGAAAGATGTGGCTGGACAAGGCGGCAGAGGGTAAAGGCTCAGGTCAGGCAGGGCCTGGCCAGTGGACCAGCCAGTTACCTGGGCACAGAACCTGGGGGAGGGGCAAACCCTGCCCTCCCTAATATTAAAGCCGCCCCCTTGTTCCCCGTACTTGGATAGCTGCTTCTGCAGCAGGAAGCGATCCAGCTCCTCCTGGACCCGGTGGACAAAGTCATTTTCGGCCGAGGAGAGGAAGACACCGTCCAAGCAGAGAAGGGCCAGGGTGACAGATGGCAGAGCCTGTAGGGGCAATGAACAAGGCCGGGATAAGAATATAAGCCCGGAGACCGCCCACAGCCCCAAGTGTCCGTGCGGCAAGGACTTTGGCGACTTTTGAATCCCTGGCCACTGCGGAGCCCGATGAGGAGGCGCGTGAGTGCGGGGCCGAGGGCGCTCACGTCCAGGGCCAGGCTGGGTCCCCTGCTCCCTGCGCCGCCTTGCCTGGGTTTTCCAGTTATCGGGCGCAGCCCACTGAAACTGCCCCGCGACACCCAGACGCCCTTCTCAGCCGCGATCAGGGGACCCAGGAGGGAACCCCCAACCCCCGCAGCACTCACTCACCGCGGCCGTCCGGAAAGTGGCCGCCGCGCTCAGGGTCCCCCGCCCCCCTGCTCTCCAGCGGGCTCAGCGCCATCGTGCGGCCGGGAGGAGGTATCGCATTGCCGCAGAGGGGCGTGTTCTTGTCTTGTTTAGAGGTGGGGCTGGAGTAAGCCAGAGTCATAGGACTTCCCCCGCAAAGACAGGACTAAGTGATTATACTTTTGGGAAAATGGAGACCCAAAGGGGTGAAATGACTTCTCTGGAGTTACACAAGTCAAAAGTGGTTCTGATTCCAAAGTCAGTTATTTCCTTTTTCTTTTCGAACCAATGAAATTCACCAGAAACTTGCGAACAACTACTACACGCTAGATAGTGGTGGCATTATATATTTCTAATTTTAGATTCTCTTGGCCAGGTACCTAACCGAGGGACAAAGAGGAAGGAAAAGGGAAGCTGGAGCTGGGGAGATGGTTTAGGGGTGAAGAGGGTGTACTGCTCTCGGGGTTCCATTCCCAGTGACACCAGCACGTGGACACGCGCAAGACACACATGCAAATAAGTAAATACATGGGGTTTTTTGTTGTTTGTTTTTTAAAGGGCTGGAAAGATGGCTGAGCTGTTAAGAGCACTTACTGCTCTTGAGGAGACCCAGGTTCAGTTCCCAGCGCCCACATGGTGGCTTAGAACCAGGGTAACACCAATTCCTCTCGACCCAACACCCTTTTCTGTACTCCACGGGCACCAGGTGGTGCATAGACATACAGGCAGACAAAACAATCACACACATATGTTTTGTTAAGTTTCTAAGCGCTGAATCTTTCCTCCTCCTTCCACGAGAGATCTTCAAAGACCTCTTGTCGCATAGAGACACCCCACTGACAAGATGTGTTCCACATAGGCAACTGGGTGCAGTAGTCACTAAAACTCGGATTAGAGTTGAGTGTCAAAAATCCAGATCTAGCCTGCTTGCCAAACCATAGCTTATAGACATGCTATGATTAAGACTCAGCATCTGAGCTGGGTGGTGGTGGTGAAGGTGGTGGTGGTGGTGGTGGCGGCGGCGGCGGCGGCGGCGGCGGCGTACGCCTTTAATTCCAGCACTTGGGAGACAGAGGCAGCTGGATCTCTCTGAGTTTGAGGCCAGCCTGATCTACAGAGTGAGTTTCAGGACAGCCAAGGCTCAAGAGAGGAAACCCTGTCTCCAAAAGCAAAAATAAATAAATAAATAAATAAATAAATAAATAAATAAATAAATAAATAAATAAATAAATAAATAAATAAGAATAAAAATAAAAACCTAACACCTTTAGAGTTTTAACACAGTGACCAAGAGTAAGGCATAGAAGCCAAAAATTCGGTAAAATTGGGTGAATCTGGTGAGAGAGAGAGAGAGAGAGAATATTCTAGAATTTTACCCAAAATAGGAAGCATGATTGAAAGATTAAGGACTGAATCCAAGCTATATGGGGTTGCACTCCACCCCTTGGTCCCCTACTGGAGCGGTATCAGAGAAGAAGGTAGGAGTAAGGTCCAGGCCCTTCCTATGTAACACAGAGGAATTATACATCTGGTTAAAGAGTCAATCCACCAAGTTCTAAATCTGAAAGCACCAAACATCAGGTTCACAAAATATACCGCCAAAGCTCATATAACAACAGCAACATCAACAACAACAACAGATGTTCCAGAAAATAAATAAACTAATGGCTGATGCAGATTATGCTAAAAAAAAATATTTCCTTTGGGATTGAAGAGATGACTCAGTGGGTAAGAGCACTTCCAGAGAACCTTACTTCAGGTCCCAGCACCCACATTAGACTGCTCACAACTGCCTGTAACTCCAGTTCCAGGGATCTCTGGCCTTCATAAGCACATGTACCACACATGTGCACATATGTGCAAATACACATAGTTAAAAATAAAATAATTATTTTAAAGGTTGCCTCTGATTGTAAAGTAATATATAACATATATGTGTTGTAGAATATTATATTAAGATGTGTTACATTTGTTTATGATGTGGAACAATTGTTTAATGATGCAAAGATGTGTTGCACTCTTTTATGTTGCATCTGTTTAACTCTGTGAAGCTGTGTTACTTTGCCTGCCTAAAACACCTGATTGATCTAATAAAGAGCTGAATGGCCAATAGTAAGGCAGGAGACAGGATAGGTGGGGCTGGCAGGCAGAGAGAATAAATTAGAAGAGGAGCAAGAGACCAAAGAGAGGAGGACGCTAGGGGCCAGCCACATAGCCACACAGCCACAGACACAGCCACGCAGCCACGCAGCCACACAGCCACATAGCCACACAGCCACACACACAGCCACGCAGCCACGCAGCCACACAGCCACACACACAGCCACGCAGCCACACAGCCACACAGCCACACACACAGCCACGCAGCCACATAGCCACACAGCCACACACACAGCCACGCAGCCACGCAGCCAGCCACAGAGTAAGAGTGAAAGTAGGATACATAGAAGTAAGAAAAGGAAAAAGCCTAGGGGCAAAAGGTAGATGGGATAATTTAAGTTAAGGAAAGCTGGCTAGAAATAAGCCAAGCTAAGGCTGGGCATTCATAAGAAAATAATAAGCCTCCATGTGGCAGCCTCCCCAAAAGAGCCAAAAAAGTTAAAAAACAAAAACAAAAACAAAAAAAACCAACCACCAACAAATATGTGTCTAATGCTCTAGGTAGAAGCCAAAGAGGAGAAAATGAAGTGCCTTGTATATTTCTCTAGCAATTCACATGCCAGAAGAAAATGGAATAATGTCTGTGGAATTTTAAAGGAAATACATGTTAACACCAGAAAATTCTATAAGCTGCGGTGTTGATAGGCAGTCTCAAATCTGCAGCCACATGGAAACCAACAGGGCACTCTCGCTTGGCCTAAGGTGGAGGGGACAAAGCACTGTAGCGTGGAGACACCTTCCACATGTCACACAAAGCTCATCTCCCAAACCTTTTGGCAAAATCCATAAATAGCCGCAATTTTTTTCCTAGTGGCCTAGTCAATTTATTCAAAGATGAAAGTGAACTAGCCACCATGGGAAAAAGCAAAGTTCTCTCCTCCTGGCCTGGTGCCTTTCTCTACTTTTCTCCTCCTTCTCCTGTGATAAATTATGAGCCATTCTCATTTTTGATTCACCAATAAGAATCTAATGATGGCCTCCTTGGTGGGGATACTTATGACTTAGTGCTATAGCTTGAAAATGTCTTACTCCTTTAAATTCATGCAGGAGGAGTTTGGGTTGTTTTATTGTTGTTGTTGTTTGTTTTTTGAAACAGGGTCTCACTGTGTAGCCCCGGCTGGTTTGGCGTGTGCTCTGTAGACCAGGCAGGCCTCGAACATGCACAGATCTTCCTGCCTCTGCTTCCTAAAGACATGCACCACCACACCTGACTAATATAAGAGCTTAATGGTTTGTTTTTTGGCTTTTTTGAGACATGGTTTCTCTATGTAGCCCTGGCTTGTCCTGGAACTCACTCTATAAACCAGGCTGGCCTCAAACTCAGAGATCCATAGGCCTCTGCCTCCCCGAGTGCTAGGGAAAAAGGCATGCACCACCATGGCCTGCTTCATGCAGAAGTTTAACCCCTAAAGTTCTAGGTTAGTGTCAGACTTTGGTATACAAAGAACCTTTGGTGGTTAGAGTGTAGGCCCCGTGATTAAATCTCAGAGACTTCATAAAAGGCAGGGAGAGGCCAGAGAGACAGCTCATTTGGTAAAGTACTCGCTGGATAAACGCAAGAACCGAAGCTTGGACCTCTAGAACCCACATGCTAAGCATGTCTGTAATCCCAACAGGGGGAGGGTGGGGTTTGGGGTAGAGACAGGATGCTACCAGGCTCTCACTAGCAGGACAGGTTCCCTGAATCAGAGAGCTGCAAGTCCAATGACAGACCTTGTCTCCAAAAATAAGGTGGAGGGGCTGGAGAGATGGCTTAGCAATTCAGAGCATTGGCTGCTCTTCCAGTGGACCTAGGTTCTGTTCCCAGCATCCACATGTCAGCTCACAACCATTCATAACTCCAGTTCCGGGGGATTCAATGTCCTCTTCTGACCTCCTTGGGCATTTGGCATGAATGTGGTGCACAGACATCCATGCTGGCAAAACACTTAGGTATAACACAAAATGAATAATTAAAACATTTTTTTTTTGAGACAGGGTTTCTTTTTGTAGCCCTACCTGTCCTGGAACTCACTCTGTAGACTAGGCTGGCCTTGAACTCACTGAGATCCACCTGCCTCGGCCTTGAGTGATGGGATTAAAGGTGCTACCATCACCACCTGGCTATGAATAAATCTTAAAAAAAAAAAAAAGTAGAGTGATTGAGGAAGAACTTGTTTCACCTTTGTTCTTCACAAGTTCTCTCTCTCTCTCTCTCTCTCTCTCTCTCTCTCTCTCTCTCTCTCTCTCTCTCACACACACACACACACACACACACACACACACACACAGTGGGAATAGAAACAAGTAACTTGAAGAATTTGATGAGATTGTGTGCGGTGTGTGTACCTGTTCATGCAAGGGTGTTGCAGTGTTTGAGTGGTGTATTTGTGAGGTGTGTGTGGAAGGGTTCTGTTGGGGTGTGGTGTTGTGTGTGTGTGTGTAGGAAACTAAATTACCACTGAAGTCTCAAGAGATGGCTCAGTGGGTAGAGGTATTTGCTGCCAAGTCTGACAGCTAGAGTTTGATTGCTGGGACCCACACCACAGAAGGAAAAGACTGACTGTCCCAAACTGTCTTCTGATCTCTGCTGTGGACTGCGGCATGCACATACACACGTACACAAAATCAATCTTAAAAATCAGTATTGATGGTAGAATACTTTTTTAATCCCCAAATCCAAGAAAACCAGTTATGAATACTTGTAAGCAAGAGATGTTCCCCAGAAACGGGGTGGGGTGGGGTGTGTGGCAGAGTGGATTACTCATTCTCTTCCCTTCGCTGCAATCAAGTGCCTCTGCGCATCAACAAGAAGCCTAGGGGGGAAGGGTTTAAGAAGGGACACGTTCATCACGGCAGGGAAGGCTTGGTAGCAGAAATGTGGGAAGCAGGTCACAGTCGGAAAGCAGACAAAAAGCCAGAAGTGGGGCTGGACTGAAAACCACAAGGGCCACCCCTAAAGACCCATTTCCTCCAGGAGACGCCATCTCCCATAGGTCACACAGTCTGTCAGGCCAGCATTGTCCGCTGGGCACCAAGTGTTCAGAGAGGGACCTGTGTGTGTGTGTGTGGGGGGGGGGGGGGAGAGGACATTTCACACTCAGAATACAACAGCCGAGACAGTGAAGGCCGCAGAGAAAGGCTAAAAGAGGGAAAGGAAGGGCTGGAAAAGACAGAGGGGCCACAGGGAGAAGCCAATGAAGAATCCACCCTTCCCTGCTCTACCTGATTATCTTCTGTAGGTATCATCAAAACCCCAATTGTTTATTGTTGCTGTTGTTCCTCAGTTTCTAGGAGACCACTGGCCCAGCCTAGCCTGAGTTCTAGGCCTTCTTAAAGGACCAGAGTAAACAGTGTGCGGTGTTACTTGCCTGTAATCCCAACACTTAGGAGATCAAGGCAGGAGGATCTCCAATTTGGTGCCAGCCATGAACTCGTTTTCCCAATACCTGGCACGCTGTGCCCGGCCTCATTCGGCTCATTTACTCTTGACACAGGCTAGGTGGTGGCTGGTACTTCTGACATCCACTTTGCAGATGCAGAAACTAAGGTAGGAAGGAGCTGAGAGATGGCTCAGCAGTTAGAAGCATGTAGTGCTCTCCCAGAGGACCCAAGTTCAGTTCCCAGCACCCACGTCAGGTGGCTCACAACTAGCTGTAACTCTAGCTTAGGGGAATCAAATGTTTCTGGCCTCAATGGGTACCCGCACTCGTGTACATACCCACTCCTACGTAATTAAAAAATAAAAAAGAGGCCAATGTCACACAGCCCGTAACTTGTCGTGCTCTAATTTCAACACACTAGAGAGGGGACGGTAGGTGTGTCCCTGCAGTGGGACACTCCGGCTGAAGTTGGCTATTTCTACTACAGCCTAGGAAAGAGACAGAAGCCTGGCAAGCCTTGCTAAGCAGAAGACCGCCAGACCGAGGCCTAAGTCCACTGGATGTTGGAAGCGGTCCCGCTGGCACAGGGTGGTTAGGTGCCACAGCCCAGGGGCAGGGCCAGCAGCACACTGAGAACAGCGAAGATAAACTGTGCCCTAGTGCTCTGGCCTTCCCATGGCAGGTGCTGGGTGGGTAACTCAGTAGCTCAGACAACAGAGACAAAGAGCAACACAAAACCATGTAGCAGGGCTCACCAAATGCAGGCCCTTCCAGGAGTTCCATCGGCTCCACCCTACCTCTCTGCATCCCTCGTCAATCAGTGCCAGCTGACCAGACTCAATCAGTGCCAGCTGACCAGACTCACTCTGGGGCTGCAGGCCCGCCCGAGGTGCGGAGACACACAACAAATAGTGCAGAACTGATCCTGAGGCTTCTTGGGCTAACGCACCTTACACCTTTTCCTGGCTGGCTCACCTGCCGTCAGCCGGAGCTACAGACCCACTGTTGCTGACTGCTCTCAGCCTCAAAGCCTCCTTCCTCCACAGACACAGCAGACAGCATGCACAGAACGGGCAGAGAACTACAGGGTGGAACGATCACATGTGCAGGGTCATTCTCAGTTTGGAGAACAGAACCCGGGAGACAGTACAACCAGAAATACAGTTCAGGGCTGGACGGAGACAGGATTCCTTGCAGCTCAGTCCCTACTACTCAGCTGCTCCACATTTTTCAGGGGCTCAGGGTGGAAAAGAGCCTAAGTGTGGATATGTGTGGGACTCTGGGAGATAGGAAGGAACAAGACATTGACACAATGATATAACCTGCTGTGTATGGTGCTACACAGCTGTGATCCCAGCACTTCAAGAATTCAAGGCCAGTCTCAGCTACATGAGACCTATCAAAAAAAAAAAAAAAAAGAAAGAAAGAAAATTGACACAACCTAAAGAATAGACAACAAAACCTAGTGTTTTTCTCTTTTAATTATTTACCAGATTAAAAAAGAAAAAATAGTGATTGTTTTTCTTCACCCCCAATATTTCCGTCCGCCAAAGCTGAGTGGGAGAGACTCGCTGAACAGTGATTCGTGCTCCTGGCCGGAAGCAAAGTCCTCCCCTCTGCTCTGTGCTACCTCAAGCAGGAGGGGCAGTGCAAAGAGATCCAGGCAGTCATCGTCCTGGACAGCAGGCTGGCAGTGTGGCCGTCAGTTTTCTCTCCACGCTGCCATCCGAGCATTCGGACCTACCCTTTCCTGCCTGCCCTGCAGTTCACAGAAAGAAGATGCGCCTGCAGGAGGCAGGTGCAGGGCAGGTGCAGGGCAGAGCAGGGCAGGTACAGGGCAGAGCTGGGCCGGTGGCAGCACACAGCAGATGCAGCAGGTCAGGGTCACCTCCTCCTATTGCACATCCTGGCTCAGGCCCCCTGCCCTGAGTGCTGGACAGAGGTAAACCGCTTTCCAGATCCTAACAGGGAGGGGCCTGCAGCGAGTGTCAGGCTCAAGAAACAGGGAATGTGGCACCACGTGGCCTGTTCCAGAAAACACATGTAATTTATGATGGGGCCAAAGCAAAACTTAGCTTCTTTTACACCGTGGGGCCTGTGGTTGACTTGGGTTTCTCCTGCTCAGGTTCAAAAGAGAGATTAACCCTTCCCCATCCCCATCAGCAGATCTGCATCTGCCTAAGATGGAAGAGGTTATGGCCCCCAACGACACAAGCCACCCCCGCAACTGCCATGACCCTGAACCACTCAGAGCATGGACACCCAGAGAATTTGACAAAGCATGTGAGAAACATCTTGTGGACGAGATTTCTCCAGACATCAGCTGTCAGGTCTCTCACTCTTAATTCCAACAAGCAGAGGGCAGGGGAGCTGCTGAAATGGCACCGCAGATAACAAAACTTGGTTTTAAAGACCTCAGCAGCGGAAGACAGGGCTGGCTGTGGTGGGCAGAGCTGCGGACCTTTCACCTCCACTGGCCGGCACGAAGCTGGCGGGTGAAGACAAACCTAACGGAGCCAAGGGCGGGAACTGCAGGCTATCAGAGACGACGACGAAGGTCACACACGGGACTGTATAAATTGTGGCACTAGAAAGACGAGAAGGAGGTCCACGGCAGCAGCTGGGAGCTTCACAGCATGGCTTCCAGGAGCCGGATCTGTCCTGTCAGGAGTGGTGCTTTCCTCCTCTTCACAACTCCTCAGTGGTTCTCATTAAATAACTATGTACACACAAGGCTGTCGTCCCTCTGTTACACGAGGGTCCTTCCCTTGAGTCCCTGCAATGGCTTTAGAGAGTCGGCTCCAGTTGCCTTTTCGGAGATTTACTGCTCGGGACCTGCAAACCTGCAAAAAGCAATGACAACCTTCAATGGGAAGTCCTACGACCAGAGCATCCCAGAGCTTCAGCAACTGGGTCTCCACGTACATCACCACCCCGCCCTTGCCAGGCTTTGGAATGCAGGCACACTGAGTTCTTGGGAGGAATCTATCCATTCTGTGCCTGGCTCCTCTGTCACCCAGTCACATGTCCAGGATCTATGGGAAACAGCTCCGTACCTCCTTCTGATAAGGACAGTTTCTCAAGTTCAGCTTCAAGTTCAGCATCCAAGATCCTAGGCTTAGGCACACTGTTGGTATAAAGCGTCTCACGGGGGTTGTCGGGCAGGTCCAAAGGTTCTTTGGTGGTGTCCTGAAGGAGGATGTCCAACTCCTTCTCCAGTTCCTCACTGTCAAAATCTGGGAGGGAGATGGCATGTCAACCCCAGAAAGAAAGAGATGAACCCATGTGCCCAGCACAGCTCAACTACACAGCCCAGCAGCCCCTCTGTGGGTTGGCAGTCACATTAGTCAGGAGGCAAAGGGTACCCTCAGGCAAATATTCTTTCTCTACAGGCAGAGCTGGGCTGTCTGCTGGGTACAGTCCACTGACCCCAGGAATCGGGTCCTGCTTCCCTTTGCCCTGAGGACTGCCAGTGTGATGCTTTGTCAGTATGGATGCTAGAGTACAAAAGACCCTCAGAACCACTATCTGGGAGGTAACGTCAACTCCCTCCAACCACCCAAGCAGGTGAGCCCCACAGAGGGCCAAGCTCATGATCAGACCTGTCCTGTTCCAGGAAGTGAGGTCTCTCAGAAAGGAGGGGAGAGTGTCCTTGTCAACTCACCTAAACCATTGGTTACCCCGCCAGCCAGAGTCTGAGAAACTTCATCCTGCGTGTCACACAGCTGTAAGGGACAAACACAAAGCTCTGAAGGGAAAATGTTCAGGGTCTCAGAGATCCGACAATCAAGGAACGGTTCCTCTTAGGCACAAAGCCAGGTCAACCATGTTCTCTACAACTCCTTTCTCATGGACCCTCCCAGGCCCCTGTACCTCCTGGATCTGGTCCACAAGGCTCTCTGCCTTCTCCACTGTGACGTCCTTCATGGAGAGTTTCAAGGCTCCCACACCAGCTTGGTAAGCATTAAAAACCTAAAGAGAAGACCAAGTTACCTATGCAACACTTGCCAAAATATAGACAACCGTACTTCATCTCCAAAGCTAGCTTCAGGCGTTCTTTGGCCACCCAAGGTCAATTCACCTTATACCCATAGAAGCTAAACTTCCCAACAGAGAAGGGAACCCAACCACACTCTGGAAGAACCCAGGATTCAGGAAACAGCAGGCCACAGGGGAGGGAGATGCAGTGTGGGAGCCTGGGACCACAGGGCACCAAGGGGCGTGGCTACCATCTGGTCTGTCTGGGAGGCATAGATGCGATCCAGGATGCCTTGAACAGTGTCCAGCTTGGCGTGCAGGGCCTCAATGCGTTTCTCTGTCCTCTGCTTGGCCTTGAGAGACCTCAGTGCCTGGTGGGTATGGAAACAGATCAGGATGGGACATGGTAGGCCACAGGGCAAAGCATACAGCCCTGCTCAAACCACAAGAGCATCCCAGTCTTCTCCCTATAAATTAAACTGTGGTGCCTGAGACACCTGCAGATGCACCCTGACCCCCAATCAAGCCGCTCTCTCTCTGAACTGCTGGGCCCCTGTCCCTGACAGTGGAGGATGCCACTCCTAGGCTGCAGAGGAAGGGAACCTACCAACTGCTTCTTTCCAGCTCGGCATGCTCGGCGGGCTTCCTCTTTGCACCTGTGGAATGCAGGATGGATGAAGGAGGGTGTGCTGTGGCAGGGTCTCAAAGAATGCCTGAGAGCACTTAGTGAAAGCAGCTTCAGACCTGAAGGCCAACAATTCCCTGAACCCCACAGTCACAGTGATGGCCAACCACCCATGCCAGTCTCTGGAGCAAGTCTCAACAGAGGATTGGCATCTCTATGTGGCAAGGCAAGGGGATCCAGGCCTGAAGGTGAGACAATTATACACATCTTTCCACTGCAAGACATGTGATTGATTCCTACACATTAAAGACCCTGGCCATGCCTTTGAGCCTCCTAACACTCCTCTATTTCTCTGAGAGATGGAGTGAAGAACTCTAATTCAGGGAAGTGTCCATGGCTGCCTTCAAGGATCCCTGTAGTAGCATCTCAAGGAAGAGCAAGAGATCCTTACAAAGGCCTGTGAAGGCACAGATCCACCTTACTATCTCCCCACCTGTGGACAACACCAGCTTCAGAAGAACTTAAATAAGGTATTACCAGCTGTAATCACGGGAGGGACAATAGTCATTTTTCTCCTTTATTTTCTGTTTTCTACATGGGGTACCTAGTATGTGTGTAATTAGTTCATAACTTTTCTTGCAGTGCTGGGGGCAAACTCATGGCCTCATGCATGCTAGAGAAGCACTCTACAGATGGAGACATATTCTAGCCTTGTTTTTTTTTTTTTTTTCTCTTTTGAAGAGACCCACTCATGCTGGGGCTCCAGGGCAGCCAGGCAGGAAAGATTACCTCTCAGATTCTTGGGATAAAGACTCAACCTTTCGAGAGAGAAGCTGCTCACTCTGCATCAGCTGGTAGACCCCAACATCCACATCGTTGACAGGAGACACTTTGGCATGTGGTCCCCTGGCAAACTTCACAATCTGGGGGAAGGGGACAGATTACTGCAGTCCCTACCACATATGCTGTGAAATTCACAAGCAGGCCTGGGGTGGGCATCTGAGTGCAGACGAAGTCCCTGGGAGTCCATGCACACGCACACACACACACACACACACACACACACACACACACACACACACAGGCCAGCACACACCCAGACAGGCACGCTTCCACACCTTCTCTCCGTTCTGCTCCAAGACCGTGACTCTCTTCTCCTTCTGCAGCTGCAGCAGCACCAGGTAGAAGGTTCTCTCGTCTGGGCAGGAGTTGGCACACAGAGTACTCAGCTCTGACAGGGCCACCACAGGGTGGGAGGAGAGGGGTGAGTTCTGGTACAGGCGATAAACCTCCTCAGCCTTTTCCTGCAGGGAAGGCAAAGAGATTCAAAGTCCTGGTTACCACCTCAGGACACACAAGCCTTGACCCTGAGTGTCAGAGCCATAAGTACACAAAGAAAGACCTGGGGAGTACCCACCCAGCATCCAGTGTCAGCTTTCAAAAGCAGCCTATGGAGATGGCTCAGTTGGTAAAGTGTCTCTTGGGCAAGTATGAAGACTTGAGTGTGGATGCCCAGCACCCAGGTAAAAGCCAGGCATGGCAGCACATATCTGTAACCCCAGCACTGTGGCCAAGACAGGCAGATAGCTAGAGCTCATTGGTTAGCCAGCTTAGCCAAACAGTGAGCTCTGAATTCAGTGAAAGACTGTCTTAAAAATAAGGTGGGGCCAGTGAGAGGCTGAGCAGGCAAGGGCACTTGCCACCAAGCCTGACAACTGGGAATCACATGGAGGAGGGGGAGAACTGAGTCCATAGATCGTCATGACCCCTACAGGGACACCATGGTATACACACACATGGGTGTGTGCTCACACACAAAAATAATAATGTAAAAAAAAATATAGACGGAGAACAATTGAAGGCAACATCCAATGTCGATTTCTGGCCTCTACACACACACACACACACACACACACACACACACACACACACACACACAAGGAAAACAATTTGTATACTTCTTAAACTTTGGGAGAGCAGATGACTATATAAAACAAGATGTACAAAGTGCCAGCTCCATGTTGGCATGTCCACCTGGGCTGTGCATTTCTGCACCCACCCGGCCTGAGGCTCCTCACAGGAGGAACAAGGCTGAGGGGTGAAGTGGAACTGGATCTAGATGATCCATGATCTAGATCCAAACCTCACGTCCAACTCAGCCCAGGACCCTGCAACTGCCAGTCTCACGATCCTCAGCTTCTTGCACATGAACTGAGTAGACGGTGCTAAATCCCTTTTCCATCCTGGCTTCTCCATTTGTGCAAAAGCGCAGATGTGAATGTTAGTGTGCCTGCAGAGTCAGGAGGGAAAACACGTGGTGGACAGACAGCAGGGACAGGCAGGCTGCACCAGTGAGAAAACTAAGAGACAAGTGCCAAGGAACAATGCCACTCTCCCTCGGACACGGGAACCCAGAGGGGTTTTAGAAGCAAAACAAAAGGCCATTGATCACAGTGTTGAAGGGTGAATCATTACTAAGTGAAAGAGGTAGAGAGAGGTGTCACAGAACAACAGGCAATGTTGACACAGAAGCGTGAGTTCACGTGCGTGTGTGTGTGTGTGTGTGTGTGTGTGTGTGTGTGTGTGTGTGTGAACATCTCACCTCCTGTTTTTTGTTCCGCAGAGGATGGGCAGTCACTGGAGGAACTGCCATGGCTAGGCTGACATAGAGCCAGCAAACAGCGGCAAAGGATGGACTAAAGAGGAGCGTTAGAGGCAGGGAGGCCATTAATGCAAGAAGAGACATCACTACCTCTCTGAAGAGGAGAGCATGTAGGAAACAGAGAGATGAGCTAGATCCCAGCAAAACTTAGAGGACAAAAGTAGCAGCCCAGGGTGTCTGAACAAGGACTGACAGAGAAAGGGACTTGCCTACGGCTGAGGTGACTCATAGAAGAACACAGGAGAAGCCTGTCTCAAACACCAAACGTTCCACTTTGGACAAGCTAGGCAATCAGATGTGCAAGCCTCAAGTTCAAAGGAGACTGCAGAAGAGCAAAGAGAGCCCTCAAGTCCCCAGCACACAGATGGCAGTCAAGATCACACGTGTGAGTGAGAGAACACAGGAGATTCAGGGAAAAGTGGCAAACCGAAGGAAGGCCCATGTTGAAACAGTGAGGTGACCCACAGGACTGTCTGGGGGTACCAAAGAGAACCCACAGCTCTCTGTGAACAAATCCAGGGGAAGAAACCAATATACGAAGCAAGCGGTCAACCACATCCAAGACAGCACACAAGAGTCTAGCAAGACAGAGACTACAGTTCCCGTTAGACCTGACTGCCCCTCCCAGAAGGACTCACCATTCATATCGACAATTCCCAAGAGCAGTGTGACAGACATACACAAGACTCAGTACATAGCATTAGTAAAAAGGCTAGGGAAGAAGGGCTTTCCTTCACCACATGTACATAAATTCTCAAGAACTGAAATTTGGGCCTGGAGAAATGGCTCAGAGGTTAAGAGCACAGGCTGCTCTTCCAGAGGTCCTGAGTTCAATTCCCAGCAACCACATGGTGGCTCACAACCATCTATAATGGGATCTGATGCCCTCTTCTGGCATGCAGGCAAACATAAAGACAGGACACTGTATATATAATAAATAAAATAAATATAATCAATAAAATAAATTTTAAAAAGAACTGAAATTTTAATGGAAAAAAATAAAAGCACAAAGTAAAACAAAAGAGAAGCTAGGGATACAGTACACTGGTACGGCACTTGCTTAGCACACACAAGGCCCCAAGTTCAATCCCCAGCACCAAAGAGAAAGAATCAATATTCAGTTCTGTTTGAGGCGTAAGATGTCTTCCCAAGCAAGACCAACAATGAGTACTCCAAAGGAAACTGGATGCTCTCACTGCAGAAATACGAACACTTCTGTAAAAGACATCATGACGGTTGGCGAGGTGGCTCGGCAGGTAAAGGCACTTGCTGCCATGTCTGCCCACAGGAGTTCACCCCCAGGACCATACAGTGGAGGGAGAAGTGACTCCTGTCCTCTGACGTCCATGTGTCCCATAATGAGCACATCCATACTCATGCACGCGGATTCAGGCACACACAAATGAATGGTGTTTGTTTGTTTAAGGACATCACACATACGAATTACACAGACAATCTAGGGAGCAGTATTTCCATCTTTGGGGTTGGGGAGGTGGCTCAGTGGGCAAGAGCATTTGCTGCTCAAGCTTGAGGACCTGAGTCGGACCCCAGCACTCACTGAGAAAGCAGGCCATGGCGGACATCTGTAACTCCAGCACTGTTTAGGGCAGACAGGAGGCTCACTTGGCTTGCTGGTCACCAGCCTAGCTCCAGGTTCAGTGAGAGACCCTGTCTCAAGGGAATAAGGCAGAGGGTGATAGAGCAGGACACCCGACGTCCTCCTCTGGCCTCCACATGTGTGCACGCCTGTGTGAGCACACATAACACAGAGAATTTTACATCTTTGATGCCAAATGCACAAGTATCTACCCCAAAACATAAAGAACTCCTACAAATAGGCAATACAGTATAAAAACAGGCAAAACATAGCAATAGGCAATTTGCACAAGGGCCTATGTACATGATGACAAGACAGGTAAAGAGACGAGACGGGGAATAACAAAGAGGTAGGGTGCTTGCCGAGCATGCCCAAGGCTCAGGGTTTGATCTCCAGCAATACAAAGATAAATTTTAAAAGTGCCAGACATACAGATAGAAAGTAGTTTAAGAGGTTGGCATCATCCAATGTTGACAAGGATGCAGGAGTTACCTTCCTAAGACACATTTTAAAAAATGATTTATTTTTATTTTGTGAGGATTGGTGTTTTGCCTGCAAGTAGCCTGTGTGAGGATATTAAATCCCCTGGAGCTGGAGTTACAGACAGTTGTGAGCTGCCATGCGGGTGCTGGGAATTGAACCTGGGTCCTCTAACAGAGCAGACAGTGCTCCTAACCACTGAGCCATCTCTCCAGCCCCCTTATGACACTCTTGATCAAAGTAAAATTAGTACAAAGTCCTGAAAAGTAAACGATGTTGCAAGGAGCTCATGCCTGTGATTCTAGCACTTGAGAGACTGAGGCAGGATTGCCACAAACTGAGACCAACGTAGACTACACTGTGAAAATCTGTCTCAACACCACAAAAACCCAGGTAATTATTTCGTATGTGTGTACCATTATATGTGTTCACATGTGTGTGCACATGTATGTAAGTATGTGTGTGGGGTGCATGTGGAGCCCAGAGATAACATCTGGTATATTCCACAATCACTCTCTACCCTGTATTTTCAAGACAGGTGTATAATTCAGCTAGACTGGCTGGCCAGCAAGCCACAGGGACCCTCCCACCTCTGCTTTCCAGCACTGAGATTACACATTCTAGCCTCTGCACATGGCTTTTTATGTGGGTGCTAGGGATCCAAACTCAGGTCCACACTTAACCAACTGAGCTGTGTCCCCAAACCCTAAAAATGTAGAAGGAACAAAACTACACAGATGTGTGTGCACAAGCCTAGCAAAGATAGAAAACAAGAGAAACTGTAATAACCTCAAGTCCACTTGTGGGGCAACCAGGGCATAAACAGTGGCAGATGTACAGATTACTGTACAGCGGTCAAAAAAGGATGAACTAGACTTACACTGTGTAGGACCCAGATACTCCCAACATATTAAAGTGGAAAGAAAAACAAGCTATGGAGCCATTTTATTTCTAGAAAAACAATGGAACGGAGGTGTGTACATATATGTGTATACTCGTAATTCAACAAATATTTATTACTAGACATCTTTCAGGATCCTGAAGTTCGTGGAATCCCTTTAATAGGACAGTCAGACAATAAACAAGGAAACATGCAGGCTTTTTCAGTTAGTAGTAAACATTAACAAGGAAATACAATGTGTCTAGAGAGATGACTCAGTGGTTGAAAGCAAGCCTGATGACCTGAACTTGACATCAGGAACCCGAGAAAAAGCCAGATCTGAGCGTGTGCATCTGTGACCCCAGATCCCAGCACTCCGATATTGAGTAGGTACGTGAACACGTTCACAGAACACACAGTTCCAGGAGAACTGCAGCCTGGAGTTCACAGTAGGGCAGAAACCAAAGAATCCTGCTTCAAACAAGGTGCAGGGAGAGAATCAACTCTCCAAAGTTGTCTCTGACCTCCACACATGCACCATGACAGATACATATCTACACACACACACACACACACACACACACACACACACACACACACGTACACACATCAATAGATACATATCTACACACACACACACGTGTACACACACATCAATAACAAAGAAAACTTTGTATATCGCACACTATTAAAAAAAAGAAAATTGAAAGTAAGAGCAGCAGGGTTAATAAGAAAAATGTGTTTGTCCCTTTTACCTCTGATGGCCTGCCACACTGTGTATATAGCGCGTACGCGCGCGAGCGTGTACACACACACACACACACACACACACACACACACACCCCCCAGAAATGCTTCACCTTCCCATAGTCCTTCCCCAGATAAGCCCAGCATCTAGGACACCTTTTCCTTATCTCACTTGGGCTTGTGCCAGAGATACGGAATTTGGTACAGTTGCCTGAGCCTTAGTGCTCAAGATACTAGACATTTACGCCCAAGTCATTACAATGTGTCCAAAGTGAAGAACGCTGATGACTGGACAGTTAGAAGTCCCAAAGAACAAAGGGTAATGTGACTGTTACAAAGCCAACTGACTCGAAAGTGAAAGTATTAGAGCTAACTTATCCCAGATGCCTGCTCCGTGTGTGTGTGTGTGTGTGTGTGTGTGTGTGTGTGTGTGTGTGTGTGTGTGTCACAAACCATGGCCAGGCCAGCACCACCAAAACTACTGTGACTGGTATGGCATGTTCTCCTGCCAAAGTATGCTTGGAGATCCAGCAAAGGTGCTAACCCATGGAAACCAGGGGAGGTGTTGATACTGTAATTGCACATCTTAAGAAGTCTAAATCTGTGGTAACCCTGAAGAAACTGCTCAGGCTGCCAGTTTCTGAAAACGGAGACAAACTGGCAGCAGCATTTTTGATACAATGAAAAAAGGTTGGAAGAAAGGGCATCATCCCAGTACAGGGTGGAGAAAACTGAACATGAACTGGAAATTGTCAAAGGCATCCAGTTTGATCAAAGATATACTCTCTATACCTTACTAACACATCAGGAGGTCAAAATGTGGATTTCAGGACACCTATCATCTACTGAGTGAAAAGAAAATGTTTAGCATCAGCCCACTGTACCTCTGCTTACCAGAGACTCACGGGCACAATCACTGAAGATGCTATGAAGGGGCTTTAAACAGCCAAAAGCTGGTCCCCAAGTTGTAGCAGGCATAGTTCTGGCTTTTGGTAACAAAAGAAAGGATCAGCTTTAAGAGATAGCTACTGGAGTGCCATGTTTATTAAAGAGGAGAAGCTGACCCCAAATCTTGAAGGTGTTCACCCTTAGGACTTACAAAAGGAAGGATGCAGTAGTGCTTATTGGTAATCCTAGCACCTATGTGAAAACGGTGTGTGTGTGTGTGTGTGTGTGTGTGTGTGTGTGTGTGTGTGTAGAGAGAGAGAGAGAGAGAGAGCACAATCACCCAAAAGCTCATTCGTGTACACAGTGCAGCAGCAGAAACAAGAGAAACAAGGTGAAAGCAGAGAGCTGACTCCTGAAAAGTTGGCCTCCTGACTGCCACGTGTGCTGTGGCATGCACACATCTGCATTCACACATACACAAACACGAATAAGAAATCTTTCTATAAAAGAACATTTGGAGGGTCACTGACACCGAAAATATTACTACGCTTTTGAAAGGAGAAGGTAACAAAGCTCACTGGAAAAAATTAAAGAAATCACGAGTCTTTCGGCTTCACAACTCGTGAATCTAAAGGCAAAACTAGATGAGCGACTGGCAGGGCTTTCAGATGGCTGACTGCGCGGGGTGGGGGCGGGGGGTGGACATGGGGTACTGAAGTGACTGAAAGGACAGTGAGAGATGCCCTCAGCGCCACAAGAGCAGCTGCTGGAGAAGGCAGTTTGGAGCCTGGGAGATGCTGTGCTCTGCTTTGGTGCATTCCAGCTGCTGACTGTAAGGTGCTGATGAAGACTAAAAATACTGCATAGAAATTAGAACACTCAAAATCCCTGCAACGACTTTATCAAGAACGCCAACAACGAAGGATCTGTAATAGTTGCGAAAACCCTGCAAAGTTCCTCAGAACTTTGGATCTATGATGCTATGCTTTTGGCTATGGTGCTACGCTTGGAGATTCTGTGAACACGACAGAAAAAGGAAGCTTGGATCCAATGAAGGTGCAGAAAACCACTTTACTGAGTAGTGCTAGGGAGCCTCTGTTAACAACAGCAGAAGTCCTTAAGGAAAAAGAGTAGGACCCGGGAGCTGGTGTAAGAGACAACATGGGAAGCAGGATTGGAGGTAACATGGGAGGTTATCATAACTCATCATTTTTAACGAATTCTGACAGGAAGCTCGAGGCAGGGTTCCTCAGCAATGACTTCCGAGAAGTCAGCTGAAGAAGACGACTGAGGAAAAGGCTGGCGGGCGCACAAGGCAATCAACCACCAGATGAAGTCAAGAGGAGCCTTCTGTGGAGAGGAGAGTAACTGGGCACAAAGGTTGTTACAATTTCATGACAACCTTTATACAACGAAAATTTGTTTAACTTTTTTTTAAAGGGGACTGAGGGTGATAGAGCATTTGCGTAGCATGCACAAAACCCTAGGTTCAGTTCCCAGTACTGAAGAAAAAAAAATCATCTGGGCCAGTGAGATAGCTCAGCATGTTAAGGCTGTTGAGCCAAGCCTGAGGACCTGAGTTCAATCTCTGGACCCTCCTGGTGGAAGGAGAGGACTACTCCTGCAAGGTGTTCTCTTGCATTAACAGGGTAAGCTCCCCAACCCAACCCACCCCTGCCAATAAATAAATAGAATAAAAACTTAAAGTAACAAAAGAGATCTGGACATACAGGTACACAAGCATAGAAATGGGAAAGGGACTTATGCCAAAGTAGGTATGGGTCAACAGAAAGGAAACTACTTCTCTGTATCCTTTTCTTTTTAATACCAAAATCATGGGCAAGTTTTGTTTTGCTTTGTTTTGGGTTGATTTCTTCGTCTAGCCTTGGGAAAAAAAATCAGTGTTTCCCTACAAGTTCCTCCCTATAAACACCTTTTTCTTCGTTACCAATGGGAGCCCATTACTTCTGAGAAAACAGGACTCATCATATGTTTGAAACCAGACGTCACCAAATGGAACATGAAGTGTCGTCTGCTTAGTAACAGCAGGTGGCACAGAATCAGTACTGTGCCCTGTGGAGCTCTAGGCCCGCTTCTCTATGACACAGGACCAGACTGACTCCATTGCTTTAGAAAGGGACTGCTGGTCCCAAGAGAGCTACGGAATTCCACCAACTCCTGGTGTGGAACAGGAGAGAAGCGTGGCTGCTCAGGGCTCTGAGATGGCATCTGTCCTGCAGTCAGTATGTGGCCTGGGCTAGGAGGAGAAGGCAGTACGTGAAGAAGCTGACTGGGCAGCAGAGTAGGAAGGGATGGCGCCTGCTGGCCTCATCCAGGCAGAAGAGCGGGGACAGTGAGAAGAAGCAAGTCCCTGGTGAGCTGGAGGGAAAAGAGCAGTCAGAGGGCAGGAAACCAGAGCTGGTAAGGAGGGCTGAGCTAGAGCTCAGTAGCAGAGCGCTTGCCCAATGCACAGAGAGCCTAGGCTCAATCCCAAGGTCAACAATAAATACGTCACTTAATTAAATTCTGGGAATTTCTTGCCAGTAAACCAGAGAAAGCAGAGTACCCTAAACTATAGCTTATTATTAATCCCCCCAACTGTCAGGAATTGTCTGTTACTGACATTTCCTAGACAAAGCCTACCCTTGAAATATAAAAATAACCTAACGAGTACATAACCCTAAAAAGTTCACTGCAAAAGACATCACGTAGACTCAGCCATTAGTCCTGTTACTTGGCAAACGTTCCTAAGAACGTTTGTGGTGACCCTGTCACACCTGATGCCACCCAGGCCCCGCCTTCTGCATAACCACCTTAAGCAGCTCCACAGCCACGAGCACCTCCTCAGCTGGAACTTTGTTATCCCCGAGCATGTTAGAAAGAGTCCACTTGAGGGGCTTCAGCAGGAAGACTCCAACCCCCCAGGAGATCCAGCTGCTGTCCACGCTGGCCATGAAGTCTGATTCTCGCTGCAGCTCACCTCGACTGCAGAGAAAGAGAGACAAAGGCATGTAGAGACATGTAATGCAATGGCCTGTCCTAATCCATACCTGCCCCTTTACCCCCAGAGGCATTTTATCATCATCATCATCATCATCATCATCATCTATCTATCTATTTTGCACCGGCTACTCAGAGCAGTGTCACCTGTACTCAGTGTTCAGCCTCCTAACCACTCTGCACAATAGACCAGTATGTAAACTAAGGAGGAGACTAAGACAGTAAAGAGGGCCAGATGACACCCAATTTGTCTGGCTCCAAAAATCCAAGTGTCCCACTAAGACAATAGAGGCACAAAAGGCTTCCCTGGGCCCATGCTGAGGTTTTTTCTTCTACCGATGGGCCTGGGAACAATCAAATGAAAATCCTGTGCAACAGTTAGGACCTCGGGAAGAGAGCAAAGCTACACAGAGCAGGGTCTTATGCAATCTCTAAGCTAGGCTGGAAGTGAGATGTATTTCCTGGTAGTGGTAACAACAGCAGCCAAGTCTACTAACTGCTTGCCCTGGGTAATCACTGTGTTAAAGGGCTATAAAGATCCTCATGTTTTCACAGTCAACCCACACAATGTTGTTACTGTAATTTGACAATTGGTCAAAGGCTTACAGATGGCATGTTACCTATGCAGGGCCACAGTTTAGAAAATGGTAAAGCTGGGATCTGGGCACAATGGTGTGGCCCTCAAGCAAAGCTGTGGATATGTGGACAACAAACCTGGACAAGACACCAGGAAGCTTCAAGGATCAGCAGCCAGGACAGGAGGTTTCAGGGTGCTAAAGGATTTGGACATGGGCCCTGACTGTCTTTGCATCAAGAGGCTCATTTCGGTGCCTCCGTCCCTCACTGACTTAACTGTTTTCCACTTCAGGCATCTGGTAAAACTTTTTCCACAGCACACTTTCTCAGAGAACTGCAGAAAGGTTTCTTAGGTCAAAGTCAGGCAATGAAAGGTACTGGGAACAGAAGTAAAGAAGGGTGACCATTTACTGAGAAAACATTACGCTAAACACAACAGCCTTCCTTGACTTTCTCTTTATTTATTGAAAGAGACACAATGCTAGTCTGGGCTGGGCATAATACGTGCAGTGTGAAACACAAATGATTTAGAATCCAAAGACCAGGGACCAGTCCTGGGATTACTCTAGCCATGTAACCTGGTAGGTTACGTGATCTCTCGCACACTCTGTTTCTTATTTTTAATGAGGAGAACTGTATTACCTTGCCCTGGATTACTGAAAAGGCCAGAGACTGGAGTATGACAGTATCTGAAACCACGAAGTACCATTCATCTATTAGACATGTCACCTCTTCAAGCACGACCTGAACACTGTACCTGTCACACACGCTTCTCACCTAAAGCCCTTCTAGGGACCCCAGATACCCAGTTAAACTCTGCTGTCCTCTGATCCAAACAGTCTCAGTCCCGGACATGCTAATTGTATGACTTGTGCCAGAGTTCCCTTGTCAAGATGTCTATAACCCCAGGAGCACTCCTTCCTTAGCTCTGTTCTTTCTCAGTTCAAAGTACCCATCTCGGAGATCTGCTGCACCGGTCATTCAAATCTAGAGGTTCCTGTTGAAATAACCGCATAACGGGATCCCAGTCCAAGTGTGCCGCTGACTCCTCTGCCGCCAGGAGGGTGGTTCTCGTCTGGACCATTCCGACTCTCCCAGTCACTCCAACCACCCCGACCCCGATCTCTCTCTCTCTCTCTCTCTCTCTCTCTCTCTCCAGACGTCCGTGGAGCCGCCTCCCCGTCCTCCTCCTCCTCCACCCATTGAACAAACCCTGGCCGCTGAGTCTGGGCTGTCAAAGGGCAGGTTTGACGTCCGCCCCGGGGCGCCGCCCCCCGCTCGGCCCGCTCGGCCCGGGTCCTCACCGCAGCAGGTCCTGCAGCACGGTGGCCAGCCCCAGAGGGACACTGCCCTTGCGCTGGAAGGCCTCCTGCAAGTCCCGCAGACGCAGGCGCACCACCCCTTGGCGGCGGCTGTGGCTCAGCACCAACGGCGCCCAGAAGCCCATCTTGCTGTCCCAGTCGGTGCTGTTCACCTCGCGGCTCCTCTTGAAGGCGGAGAACAGGAAAGACATGCGCTCCTCATCCTCCTCCCACTCGGGCGGCAGGAGGCCCGCCGGGTCTCCCCCGGTCGGGGCCTGGGCCTCCCGCCCCGGGGACCACATCGGAACCCCAGCCCCGCCAAGGCACCGAACACAAGCCTGGCCCGGGTCCCCTTCCGCCCCAGGTCCCTCTCGGCTTCCGTCGCTCCTTCACGCCCTCCTCCTCAGCCATCACGTCACCGCCGCCGCCAGCGTGATAAAAGTCCCGCAAGTCCTCAGGGCGCAGGCGTAGCGCTGCACCAGGCGTAGGAGAGGAGGGCGTTCTCGCCAGGGAGACGCAGGACGCAGGCGCAGAACCCTCCTTTCATGGCCTTTGTGCGACGGGAAGGGTTTTGCGCGTGCACCGCGACCATAGAGTTCGGCGAAGTGGTCTAGAGAGGCCACCGATTGCGCCTTCCCAGGTGGTTTGGGCTTAAGGTAGTGAGGCTGAGGCTACGGAGCTGCAGGTGGTTCTCAAGCCTTGAATCTGGTTTACCGCTCCTAGTCCAGGAGCTTTTACATTAAGCGAACGTCCAAGACACCCCCTCCTTTCTCTGAAAATGTCAGCCGATAAACAGACATGGTCCGCAAGGTCCGCGACAGTGCACACATTTTTAGGACTACATATGCTTCTTATCACTTTCTTCCTGCCCTCTGCTCTGGAGTGTACGCTTTCTTCTGAAAATCCACATCCTGCCAGGTCTTTTAGGAAACCAGCATCATTCCGACTCTCCCCTGAAACCCCGGGCTGTCCGGGCTTCCAGTATAGCGTCTATCTCCAACTCCTCTGCTTCCCACAAGGAGAGACAGCTATGCAAGTGTCCTGCAGTGACAGCGGTGCTGCAAAAAAAATATATATAGTGAAAGGTTCTTAGACCCTGTTCTTTAATTTCTTTGCGGTCTTGAAGAGTCTCACAAAATCTCTTCAGTCTTGAGAATAAATTGTTGTTGTAATAGAGGTAGTGCTGTTAGCCGGGCTGTTTTTTACCCAAAAGGAGACCAGGACGAGCTCTTTATGAATATGAAGTTTTTATTGAGCCACACGGCCCCGGCCAAAGGCGCGCAATCTTGTCACTACTAGTCTAGAGAGGCGGCCCCGACCGGGTAAAGACGGGTTTATACAGGTGCGGTACTTCCGTTGACGCGGTGACTGTTGGCAAGCATGACAGGATATGAACTTTTAACAAAAATGGGGCAAAGGTGTATTGCCATGGCTTCTCGGTTTGATCGGGGAGCAGAAAGCCTTGGGGTTTCAGAAGCAGAACAATGCAGGTTCGTAATGGTTCCCCTAAGTAGCGTCGTGTATGCCCGAGGGTCAGGCTGACCTTAACTTTAACCCGAGGTCCGATCAGGGATTAGTGAACATGTTCTTTTCATTTCGTTAGCGGTGGGTTTTCCTGAGCTGGGGCAACTCCTGCAAGCTGAACAAATGAACTATGCTGATTTTTACATATATTTTTAAATTTTTATATGTTTGTGTGTTACCTGCTTGTTTGCAAGTCCACCGCGTACACGCAGTGCCCGCAGAGGCCATAAGAGGGAGTCGGATCCCCTGGAACTGAATTTATAGTTGGGAGCCGCTCTGTGGGTGACGGTAACCCAAGTCCTCTCTAGAGATCCAGCCTGGAAATATGCTGATTTTAAAAGAATCATCAAGCAAGCAAACAAAACATCTAAAAAGTGAAAGGAACAGTTTGTGTAAAAGTTAAAAAGTAAAGCAAAAGTTAGTTTGGGCTTTGGAAAAGGCCTTTATAAAGTGGTATTTCCTGAAGGGTTGTTTGGGGGGAAATGTGATGCGTTTTGGGGATTACAGTAGTTGAAACAGTGCAAGGGTGAATTTTCTTGAGCACGGAGTTTTAATGAATTTTAACAACTATTTTGAAGGAGTGTTTAGTTATGTGTATATCGATTGATATTTATGTATTGTTGTATTTCTCTGTGTTCAAAATATCTCATCAACTCTTTTCCAAATACTTTCCCTATACTGCATTTAATGCTCATGGTAAGATTCAGAGGTAAGTTTCCCCACTTTCTCTGTTTTTACAGAGGAAGCTGAGCCAGATGTGGTGGCATTCACCTTTAATCTCAGCACTCAGGAGGCAGAAGCATGTGGATCTCTGAGTTAGAGATCAACCTGGTCTACATACAGAGTTACAGGATAGTTAGGGCTATACAGAAACTCTGTCAGAGAGAGAGAGAGAGAGACAGAGACAGAGAGACAGAGAGACAGAGAGAGACAGAGACACACAGGATGGAGAGAGACAGAGAGACAGAGGGGAGTAACCATTAAATCTAGTAGAGAAAAGATTTGTATAGAAGGCGAGCAATTGTTATGCACTAGGAAACAAATCTATACCCTGCCATCTGTCATGCCCAGTAAATCAGCTATGTCCTGAAAGAAACCAGGTTTTCTAAACCTGGCTAAGGGTCTGATTAAGCCAAAACATTTACAGGAGAGAAAATTGTTGTATCTGGGGCTTCTTGCATCTGAAAATTCCCCTGCATTCCACCCTTCCAGGCAGAGAGGTCAGCTTTCAACTCGGGGGGGCTGAAAAGGTAGCTGGAAGCAGAATCAGCAGATCCAAGGACCATGGATACAAATCTCAGAGACTGGTCTTCAATACAGCCTCTGTGAACTGGTTTCTTCTGGATGTTCTGTCTCCTGAATTTTAGTTTTGTCTCTCTTAGTAAATAGCAGCCTGACCCCAGGCAGGCAGATTTTGTCTCTGGTAAGAAAAGATTTCCAAGCTGTGACCATAAGGCTTTTCCTAGGACGCACATTCTAACTCTTTTTTCTCATGAATCTACCACAGGTACGGAAGTGACTGTAGGAACCTTCTATTCTGAGACTGGAGAACACAATATCACCTTCATGTACCCTACTGTGGCAGTGACATTTATTTGTTGATGTCACAGACACCTAAATACCTCCCATTCCAACCACGATCTACAAACATACCGAGGCTGTACAGGGATTTTCACTCCACTCTAATGATGTTCCAGGTCGTCGCTCCCACTCATCAAGGGGCTTCCTCATTTTCGTAGAAATATGCAAGCCCTGAGTCTAGTCCACTTAGTTCTAATACTAGTACCTAGCTCTGAGATTCACAGCCTTTAGGATTAGCCAAATAAAAAAGTAAAAAATAAAATACTCATTGTTGATGGGATTTATAGAGAAAGAAACCAGACCTGTTAACATCCTGTTCAGGTGCCAGATTAAAATGGTATTCTAGAAGCCTTTTCTACCCTGCTCTGTCACCTTCTGTGCCTTCCAATCTGTGTTTATCTTTCCATAGCCCTGTATACCTCTTTACCATGTATTAAATGCCACACTGCTTTCTCAATCTCTGCTCTGTGTGTCTCTCTGACTAGCTTATGTGCCTTTGCTAACAGGGACTGGGATCTTAATTGGATTTGTTTCTAGCAGAGTGCTAGGCACATCCTAGGGGCTGTCTGTGGCATGGATAGATGGATGAATTTAATTCAATGATTAGTTTAAAAATCTATCAAAGCCCATACTTTATAGCATTAAGACTACTTATTTAGGTATGGTATGTTGACACAACAGTTGTATATTTTATTTATAGGAATGGATTATTTGTTCCTCAGCCATTCTGTGCTAAATGCCTCTAAATTTAATTGTCTTTATGCTTGGACAGTTAGAAAAATCTTAGATGGAAGAAGTGTCTGGCTTCTTTTATTATTCAGTGTTCAAACCATGGTCCATCCACTCGTGACTATGACTTTCTAGAATGACACAGCAGCCGTTTGGGAAGCTGACTGTCCAGTTTATCCATTTAAAATCTCATTATGAGGCCGGGGTAATCTCATTATGGTTAGCTGGTGTAAAAGCATTTGCCACACAAGTGTGAGGACCTGAGTTCAAATCCTCACATAAAGCCAGACTGCAATCTCAAACAAGGTAGAAGGTGAGGCTGACACCAGAGGTTGTCCTCAGGTCTCCATACTCACATTGCAGCATGCTTGTGCCCACATAGACAACCACACCTTTGTACTCGCGCGCGCGCATACATACACATACACACACAGACACACACACATTTAAAATAATTTATCATCAATAATAACAATAAAAGATCATTATCTTCCACCCCCCTCTTCTCTTTCAAATCGTTCTTTAGTGTAAGGGACTTAGAAACTATCACTTCATCTTCAAAAGGTAAAAAACTGAACAAGCAGGACTAGAGAGTTGGCTCTGTGATTAAAAACACTCGCTCTTGCAGAGGACCTGGAATCAGTTCCCAGTACCCATATGGTGGCTCACAGCCATCCATAATTCAAGTTCCATGGGATCTGGTACCCTCTTCTAACCTTCAAGGGCACCAGGCATGCCAATGAGTTGCACATACAGGCAAAAACAGTCAGACATGTAAAGTAAATGAATCTAAAAAAGAACAAAGTAAAACATTGTTTGTAGGGGATGAGGAGACAGCCCAGTTGGTAGAGTGGGTGCCGTGCAAGCGTGTTAATCTGAGTTCGAGCCCCAGAACCCACATAAAAAATCCAGGTGCAGGGGCACAGGCTTACAATCTTATCACCAGGGGGACAGAAACATGTAAACACCAGGCCTTGCTGGTGGCTTAGGCAACTTGGCAAGCTCTGAGCTGATGAGAGAGACCTTATCTCAAAAACAGAAACAAAAACCCAAGGTGGATTGCTCCTGAGAAACAACACAATTGGCCTCTGACCTCGATACACGTGAACATGCATGTAACATTACACACAACCACATACACACATGTACCCACATGAGCACACACCCACAGACACATATATACAAAACAACTTCCAATAACAACAACAACAAAACAAAACAATTCACAGCTCTCTGTGAGCATTATTAGGAAGCTATCACTTGGGGTGACTATTGACCCTGGATCCATTTTGCTTATGTATCTGACATTCTCTGGGTGGTTTCTGTACATATCTAACATTGTCTGGGTGGTTTCTGTACACAGAGATTGGACAGAGAGGTGGAAAGAATGTGAGGCCCAGAGGACGGGAAGAAGAGCTGGGAAAAGCCCCTTGGGGACATGACATGGCCATTGTATCCATGAGCTCTCTGCAGCTGTAATTGCCTGCGCAAGATCAAGTCAACATTCCAACAGGTAACACTCATTGGACTCAGTGGGTTATTAACCAAAAAAGGAGAGTAATTATGTGGGGAGGGGTGTGTGTTGAAGATGTCTTGGAGAAATTGTCAAAGAATAAATAAAAGATATTCTTTTTCTAAAAAAAAAAAAAAAAAAGAATCACTGTTGGTATGTAAGTAATATTGGTTCTTCTTTATAAACATGTAGCCAAAATCTTTTTTATAAACATGTATCCTAAAACTTTGCTATAACCCATTATTGGTGCCAGTTTTGCACTGACAATGATGATTCTTTGCAGTTTTCTTTGTGTGTATGTGTGTATATGTGTCCATATGTGCACATGTGGAGGCATGCATGCACACTTATGAGGCCAGAGGTTGACACTGGATGTCTTTTCAGTCGTTCTTCCCCTACTTTTCCAGTGAATTTTTATTAGTAGTTTCATCATGATTTTTCATGGGCCTGTGGTAGGAATCATCATATACTAGGGGTTCTCCAGAGTAAGAGAATTATAGGATGAATATATATTACATATATATACATACATATATATGTATATATATGTGTGTATATATACATACACACACACACACACACACACACACATATATATATATATATATATATATATATATATATATATATGACTTAACAAGCTGCAGTCCAGCTAATCCAACAATGGCTGGCTGTGAATGGAAAGTCCGAGAATCCAGTGGTTTAGTTTCTCAGTCCATGAGGCTGGATGTCTCAGCTGGTCCTCAGGTTATGCTGGAATCCCGAAGAAGCAGGTTCTAATGCCAGTGAAGGAATGGACGTGCTAGCAAATGAGAGCAAGTAGGCAAAGAACAAAAGCTTCCTTTTTCTATGTCCTTATATAGTCTTCCAGTAGAGATGTGGCCCAAATTCAATCTGGATTAAAGATCTGGATTAGAGGTGTCTTCCCACCTCAAAGATCCGGATTAGAAGTAGATCTTCCCACTTCAAATTAAGCAGAAATCCCTCACAGATGTTCCCTCTATTTTTGTGTTTTTAATTAATTCCAGATGTAGTCAAGTTGACAACCAATAATAGACATCACAAGTCAGCCCCTTGTTAACTTAACACACTATCATATCTCCTTATGTCATGATTAATTTCCAAATGAAAATAATAGCCAGGTAGTAAGAGTGCCCAAACACAATATAACTACCCCCCAAACAATTGCAAATGCATTACATATTTAACCAGGCCATAATTACACCTGACATGATATAACTATCCCTTGTACCACTACAAGTGCATTATAAATTTAGAATAGGTGGCAATGATCCTTGAGGGACATTCTTTTAGTAACTCAAATTTAAAATATGATAACCATTGATATTCTCTTAATTGATATTACATCTCATGATAAAGAAATTGAGGAAAGAAAACACAAATATCTGTACTGTGGGAGAATTCCCACTGGGCTACACCTAGCCTAGCTCCAGAGTGCTAGCAAGTAACCTTAATCCATCTTCTGTTTCTCTGTTACCTTTTGTTTCTCTTGTTGCCCTCTGTGTGAATCTTGTCTGAGAGTCTCCCAAAGATGCAAAGGCCTGTACAAAAACTTGGTTCAGGAAACCTGGAAAACCATGGTACCCAATGACTCGAGGAATTTGCACTTGACATTGTATTTTTTGGGAGCTTCTTTCCGGTTGTTTTGAGCATACGGAAATCAACTGGCTAAAGTGTAAATATTGAGAAAAATAAAAATGCCCTGGGCGAAGGGAAAGTGCTTCAGTCCTTAGAGGCTGGATTCCCCTGTAGCTGTGAAAGGCTAGATTCATTCTTAAGGTGCCTCTGAGTTTTCATTCAACGGATCTGCCTGAACGCACACACCCACACCGTGACACTGTAAACACATTCTTAACAAAATATGACAGAAACACTCATGCCAATTCTAATCCTCTTTTCTGCAACTGGTCACATACCATTCTGTATTTCCCCCACCCTCAGCAAGAACCTCAGCTCGGCTTGGCTCTTTTCCTGGAGGAGTGACTCATGCCTTCTTTCCTGATGGGTTTGTGTCCCCTGTCACCCTGCCTGGATGAGACTGTTGTAGTTCCCCATGGACTTTAATCACAGGGCGTGGTAGCACCGAGAGACACCCTAAAGTGTCTCCTGCACTCCATACATAATCCTTCTTACCTCCAATTGTGAAGAGGCAATCCAATTTCCTCGTGGTAATCTGGATCAGTCACCCTCCTAACACTGTTATTCCTTTCTTAGCCTGTTGGTTTAAGGGCAGTAGAAGACCAAAGTGGCTGGGCGGTGGTGGCGCATGTCTTTAATCCCAGCACTCGGGAGGCAGAGGCAGGCAGATCTCTGTGAGTTCGAGGCCAACCTGGGCTACAGAGTAGAGTTCCAGGAAAGGCACAAAGCTACACAGAGAAACCCTGTCTCGGGAAAAAAAAAAAAAAAAAGAAAGAAAGAAAGAAAGAAAGAAAGAAAGAAAGAAAGAAAGAAAGAGAGAAAGAAAGAAAACCAAAGTGACTAGGGGGATGTCTGAGCTTCCAGTTCAATGGGATACTTGTGGCTCCTGGCAGGAACACTCCCCTCTCTGGAGCCAATACTTCTAGACCAGCAGAACTTAAGGTTGTGAGAACAGGAAGAAAAAGCTTTTCTAGTGGGTCACTAGGGGTGATAATGAGTGGAACTATCCCCCTTTTCACACCTTGCTTCCTGGACCCATGGACTCTGGCTATGGGAGAAACCATGCCATACATTAGATGCTGATTCAAAGCATATACTGCCTTCTGGAGACCCCTGCCCCAGCCCTCCAGGCTGCTGTCACCTAATTGGCATTGTAACTGTATCTCCAAAAGGCCATCCATCTTTCTATCAGCTGTTCCAGACTGGTGGGGACATGGTAAGAGCAGTGGATTCCATGGTCATGGGCCCACTGTTGCACTCCTCTGCCTGTGAAGGGAGTTCCCTGGTCAGAAGCAATACTGTGTGGAACACCGTATCAGTGGAGAAGACATTCTGTAAGTCCATGACGGTAGTCTTGGCAGAAGCAATCCATTCAGAAAATACAAATCTACAATCAGAATAAGAATAGTAAGGAAAAGTATTGTCCTTTCCATGGAGGAAGTGGTCCAGTGTAGTCAACCTGCCACCACATCGCTGGCTGGTCACCCCTGGGAATGGTGCCATATCAGGAGCCCTGTTGGGCTCTGCTCTTGGCAGAGCTGGCACTCAGCAGCAGCTATAGTCAGGTAAGCCTTGGTGAGTGGAAGTCCATGTTGTTGAGCCCATGCATAACTCCCATCTCTGCCACCGTGGCCACTTTGTTCATGGGCCCATTGGGCAATGACGGGAATGGCTAGGGAAAAGGCTGACTGTCCACAAATGTGTCATCCTGTCTACTTGATTACTGAATTCTTTCTTAGCTGAAGTCATCTTTTGATGAGCATTTACATGGGACACAAGTATCTTTCACATCTGTCACCCATTTAGAGAGATCTATCCACATACTTTTTCCCCAGATGTCTTTCTCACCAATTTCCAATCATGCTCTTTCCAGTCCCTGACCATCCAGCCAATCCATTGACTACAGCCCATGAGTCAGTGAACAATTGCATATGTGGCCATTTCTCCTTTCAAACACAATGTCTGACCATTCTGTTTGTACTGCCCACTGCTAAAAATTTCCCTTTGTTGGTGTCTTTCAGGGTTGTCCCAGAAATGAGTTGTAATGTTGCAACTGTCCACTTCTGGGTGGTGCCTGAATAACATGCAGAACCATCAGTAAACCAGGCCCTAGTCTGCTCTTCCTCAGTCAACTGATCATTGGACACACTCCATGAGGCTATAGGCACATGCTTGGCAGCAGACAGCTTTGTAATGTAGAAACCATAGGCATTTGGGCAACTTCTCCATGTAACTTGCTTGTGCCTTCAGGACCTGCCTAGGCCCGATCACATATGTACCACTTCCATTTGATAATAGATTGCTGCTGTGCATGTCCTATCTTATGACTTGGTGGGTCAGATAACACCCAGCTCATGGTAATTTGATGGCCTATGGTCAAACATTCAGTTTCTATAAGGCCCAATAATAGGCCAAGAGCTGTCTGCAGATAATGGTAGAGCCTTGCTCCAAAATCCCCAAGGTCAATTCTGTGATTTACCTATAGGGACTGCCAAAGGCTCCAAGTAGCATCTCTATCTGCCACTGCACATCAAGTACCATCAGATCTGCTTGATCACATGGTCCAAGTGGTAGAGCAGCCTTTACAGCAGCCTGGACCTATTGAAGAGCTCTGTCCTGTTCCAGGCCCCCCACAAGGCTAGCATCTTTCCAAATCACTTGGTATATGGGCCATAGTAACACACCCAAGTGAGGAATGTGCTGCTTCCAGAATCCAAACAGGCCAACTAAACATTGTGCTTCTTTCTTGGTGGTAGGAGGGATTAGGTGCAATAACTTACCCTTCACCTTACAAGGAATCTCTCTGCATGCCCCGAACCACTGGACTCCTAAAAATTTCACTGAGGTAGAGACCCTTGTGTAGCACGAATCCTAATTGGTCTTAATAATTTAAACCCGGAGCCAGATATCAGGGTAAATGCTGAAAGATCAGAGAGACAAAAGAGCAAGCCATAGTCACCTCTTACCTCACCAACTCCTCAGTCTGAAAGGGGCTAAGCTCCTGTCTTTTCCCGCCTTGTATTCCTTTCTTTGCCCAGATATATCACTTCCTGTCTCCACCTCCCTAGTGCTGGGATTAAAGGCATGAGATCCCAAGTGCTGGAATCAAAGTTGTGTGCCACCACTGCCTCTGATCTTCAGGCAAACTTTGTTAGAGCACAAACAAAATACCACCACATTCCCCCCTTTTTGTCTAAAATTTTAAAAAGGTTGTAACTAATATAAGAAAAACAATATACAATAAGTAAAATAACCATATACAATATATGCAGGCAATAATTACATTAACAATGTCCAGTCCATTAACATTTGACAAATTCAGAAAAAAATACTCCATTATCTATCCTATCAAAAGATTGTACCTGATTCACTTTCTATTCTAACTTGCATTAACAAAACTATCTTTTTGTGTCTCTCAACCCTATACACTTTACATTTCTTTAGTGAATTTTTTTTTCTGAATGTGGCAAAAAGGAAAACAACTATAACTATAAACTCTTCAACTCCTTCAAAGACCTGAGAAGGAAATATTACCTGAGTAAGAAAAAGTGCAAGCAAGCAACTTCCAAAAAATGTGAGAAATGACAGCAACAGCTGACTACCTATATAGTCACCCAGGTTCCTTTTCTCCTGAAAAGACAAAAACAAAACCCTCTCCAACCCTAATTTTGGGGAGTTTCCCGAAGATATAACTTTTGGCAAGTTATATCTGATCAAATGAGAAGCATTTGTTAGTCTTAAAGTTAGTTTGGATTGGATGGCCATGCTGTTTGATGAACTATCACCTCTTCTAATTAAGAGGTCTCTCTTGTTCAAATAGAATATTTATCAATTTTGGTGGTATCCATAGCTTTTCTTTTTCTGTGGAAACAAAAGCAAAACCTCTTCCCCAACATAACACATATCCTGGTTTCCATTCTGAGGTCAGCACATCTTTAAAGTATACAGACTGATTTAATTCAGTAGGTTTTTTTTCTATTATCCAATGTCTGTCTACAGCTGTCATTCCTTTCTCATTATCATTGAGAAAAGTCAAAGTTAATAAAGCATTATGCAATCTATCTCCGGGGTCTTTATTACCCCTTTCTGTTTATTAAGCATATCCTTTAGAGTTCAATTTGATCTATGACTGCTTACCCTGTAGGATTGTGTGACATACTTGTAATATGCTTCATATTGTAATAAGCAAAAAACTGTTTCATTTTACCAGAGACATACGCTGGAGCATTGTCAGTTTTAATTTGTACAGGTATTCCCATGATGGTCATGACTTCTAGCAAATGTGTGATTACAGAATCAGCTTTTTCAGAACTCAAAGCAGTTGCCCATTGAAATACTGAATAGGTATCCAGTGGTATGATGTACATATTTTAGTTTTCCAAATTCTACCAAATGAAACACATCCATCTGCCAGATTTCATTCCTTTGAGTATCTAGGTTACTTCCTGCAGGTAGTGGAGTTTGGTTGTATAAAGAACAAGTAGGACATTTCATTATAATTTCCTTGGCTTGTTGCCAAGTGATGGAAAAATCCTTTTCAAACCCTTGTAATTGACATGGTGTTTTTTGTGAAACTCTGAGGCCTCCAGCATATTTCCTATCAATAGTTGATCAATTTCATCATTACCTTCTGCTAGAGAGCCTGACAGACCCATACGGGATCAGATGTGTGCAATATATAAGGGTTGATTCCTATTCCTGATTATTTCTTGTAACTGAATAAGTAACAAAGTTAATTATGACTCATCAGGAATAAATTCAGCAATTTCAATGTGTAAAAAAACTCTTTCAGCATACTGAGAGTCAGTAACTATGTTAAGAGGTTCTGTAAATCCATTAATACCATCAGAATAGCATATAATTCAAAATTATAAGGGCTTTGAGCCATTTTACTTAAATTTTCTGATTTATAACCTGCCTTTCCTGATTTGTTTGCATCAGTATATATATATCAGGATTTCAGATATTGGGGTTCCAGATATTGGTGTTCCTCGGACAGTATGAGGAAAAATTCAATCAGTTCTCCTTATAAATTGTATTCTCTTGCTTTGGGGATAATTTGTTGTTAATCTCTCCCAAAAATTACTGCAAGCTCTTTGCCAAGGTTCACTTTCTGTCCATAATATGTCAATTTCATCATTAGTAAAAGGTACTACAATTTCTGCTGGGTCTATTCCTGCTAATTGACAAAGTCTCAATTTTCCTTTAGCATCAACTCAGAGACCTTTTCCATGTAACTTTTTAATTTTTTACTCTGTTTATGTGGTAAAAAGATCCATTCTAAGATAATATTTTCCTTCTGCATTAATATTCCTGTAGGATAATGTGTAGAGGGTGAAATAACCAGACTGTAATCAAGCTCTGAATCCAAATGATCCACATGTGCATCCTGTAATTTCTTTTCCACCAAAGCCAATTCTCTCTCAGCTTCAGCTGATAGTTCTCTTGGACTATTTAAGTCCTTGTCATGATTTAAGGTTTTAAACAAATTACTCAGTTATCATTTTTTACCCCAATAGTGGGCCGTAGATAGGAAATGTCTCCTAGCAATCTTTGAAAGTGATTAAGAGTCCACAATTGATCACTCCTAATTTGCACCTTTTGGGGTCTAATTTTTTGTAGACCTATTTTATATCCTAAATAATTAATAAAATCTCCACTTTGTATTTTTTTTGGGGGGGGGCGCAATTTGTAATCCCCAACAAGGCAAAATTTTCTTTACTTCTTCAAACATTCTTTCTAAAGTATCTACATTTGAGCCAGCTGGTAAGATGTCATCCATGTAACTAAATAGTAGACTGAGGAAATTGCTAACGTATCATTTCAATAGCTGTCGTATAAAATATTGACACAGGGTGGGGCTATTTAACATTCCCTATGAGAGAACCTTCCATTGATATCTCTTCACAGGCACCGTGAAGGCAATTTTTTCCTCTGTCTTTTTCTTGTAAAGGTATAGTGAAGAAACAGTCTTTTAAATCAATAACTATAAGAGACCATCCTTTGGGTTACAGAGAAGACAAAGGAATTCTAGACTGTAAAGAGCCCATTGGCTCAATCACTTTATTAACAACTCTTAGATCTGTTACCATTCTCCATTTTCTAGATTTCTTTTTAATAACAAATGCAGGAGAATTCCAAGGGTTAGTTGGTTCATCAATATGCTGAGCATTTAGCTGCTCTTACATCAGCTGTTCTAAGGCCTGTGTTAAAGGCCATTGCTCAACCCATATAGTTTCATTTGTTGACCATTTTAAAGGTAGGGCTGTTGGTGCCTTTGAAAGATCAGTAGCTGTTATGCCCTGTTCTTGTACAACCTGAATGGTTGGTGACTGTTTTTATAATGCCTTCTAATATTTTTTTCAGAAACATATGTTAATTTATGGTTTGTTTCTGAGATTGGAGGAATGTTAATCTGGGTATTCCACTGTTGTAACAAATCATATCCCTATAAATTCATTGTGATGTTAACCACATATAGCTTTAATTTTCCACTCTGTCTTTCTGGCCTTATACACTTGACCCATCTCATGCTCTGTTTTACCTGAGATAACATTCCAACCCCTAATAGCTGAACATTTACCTCCTGAAGAGGCCAATTTGGACACCAAAATTCTGGTTCAATGATTGTTACATTCACATCTATGCCTACAAGACCTTCAATGACGATGTCACTTGTTCATATTTTTAATTTTGGTCTTTGTTCATTTATAGAAGTTTGTCAAAATATTCACTTTATGGTTTCTCCTAAATTCTTTGTTCTTTCTTCTATGGCTGTTCTATCATTGAGAGCAGTATGGTTTCTTACAATAGGCATTAGGTTCTTTAATTGCTCTGGGAAGGAGTTTCCTCCAAGATGACAGGAAATGACTGAACCAAATTTGACATGGGGGCCTGAGATAGGGCCCCCAAGGTGTTTCCTAATGGCAAAGGGTTACCTTGTCTGTCCCCTATTGATCTATGATTATTAGTCCAATACCTGTCTTTTTACACCTTCTGTGTAATCTAGAAGGGAGGGACATTCTGTTGGGATTATTTTTAGAATAATTCTAGGAATGCCCTTTTTACAATCCATTTTTAGGTGACCTTGCTTACTGCAATTGAAACCTCTGATATTTCAATTTTTCCTTCAAACCTCTGGAAATCACCTCTCCTATCCAGGCATCATCATAATTATGAAATTCAATATTGACTGTATCTCAGATCCATTCCTCTAAGGGTGCTGATCTTACCTTTAATGGCCTAATTACCCTTTTGTAAATGTAATTCTAAACAGTCTTATTAAATAAGAAACACAAAGCCAAATACAGAGTTAAAAGCCCAAGAGGTCAGAGCACTAACAAATAGCCTTTAGCTTACCAGTCACTGCTGTCCTTTCCCTGAGAGAGAGACCTTCTCCTATGTGACCTGTCTTTTTATTGCCTTTCTGTTCTACCTTCTCATTGGCTCTAAACCCAACCACTTTGTCACTGCCTGTCTATACAGACCTCCAGATCTCTATGGTTCGTACTGGGATTAAAGGTTCGGGTCACCAGTGGCTGTGTCCTTGAACACACAGAGACTCTACCTGCCCCACCACTGCCAGACTTCTGCTAGATGGCTTGCTTTTTAGCTCTGATCCCCAGGCAACTTTATTTTTTAACATACAAATAAAATCACATTTCAGCACAAATAAAATATCACCATACCCTTTTGCATTAGCATTTTCAAAAGCCAGAGATTCAATTATTATTTGTCTAGTTTCAGAATTTGGTATCATTCTATTTACTGGTGAAGTCAATTTTTTTAAGATATCAGTGAAGATTTCTTTTGGGTCCTGTATAATTTTAGTAAATGACTAAGTTTTTTTTTTCCTACTTCTTCATATCTGTCCCAAGGCTGCTGCATGGCATAAAGTCAGGGTGTGGTCATTATATAGTGATTGCCTTTCTACATTAGCATAATCTCCTCCTCCAAGAAGTTAGTCTTGGTAGATTTCCATACCTCTAACCTTACATTATTATTCAATGGTATGGTAATATTTTATTTGTACTGAAATGTGATTTTATTTGTATGTTAATAAATGAAGCTGCATGGGGGTCAGAGTAACTTTCATTGTGGCAAAAGTTAGCCACTGGACAACAAAGTATCCTCGAATTGACTGCTGACAAACAGGACAAAATGGACAGACAGGACATGAAACAAAGGACTACCGATTCTTGCCAAGACAAGTGTGGTTGTGGCTTTATCAAAAGGCATCTTCTGAGGCCAGGACATTATGACACCATCCCTGAAGTGGCCTTTGCAATCTGGAAAAGGTACAGTGCCCTTTTCTTCTAAGGCAGCTGAACAGGCAGTGGGCCGATGGCTTCTGATGTGCAGTGGAACAGCAGCTGAAACAGTTATTCTTGAAGAGTGACTAAGCTCACACCTCTCAATAGTAGACTGGCATTTAATAGAAGGATGTGGAGAAGAATGGGATGCCAAGATGAACACACACACACACACACACACACACACACACACACACACACACGCCAAGAAGAATGGACAGCTGGATTAAAAACAGAACAAAACAAAACAAAAAAAAAAAATCAACAATTTCCAGAATTTAAAATCCTGAATCATGACATGACACTAGTGGAATTCAGGTGTTTCTGGTACATGGACTGCTCTCACCAAATGTGCGATCAAACTGTTGACCTTGTGTACATCCTAGTTCACAAATGAGTCTGTCAGATATGCTAAGCCTATAGGCTGAAGATGATGCCCCAACACTGCAGAGAAACCTCAGGTGACTGTCCAGGCAGCTGGCTGTTTCTGTCAACTCACATTTTTTTGGAAGCTGCTTGCATGCACTTCCTGTTTTTATTTTTTGTTAGGTAATAATTATTTCCTTCTTGGGTCTCTGAGGGAGTTGAAGATTAGTTAGTTATAGTTGAAGATTAGTTAGGATAGAAAGTGAATCAGGTACATTTTGGACTTACCAAAATAGGATAGATAATGGAATTATTTTCTCTGAATTTGCCAAATACAAATGGACTAGACATTGTTTAGGTAGTTATTGCTTGTATATGTGGAATATAGTTATTATACTTTTGTATATAGTTTTTCTTATATTGGTTATAACTTTTTTCCTTTTTTCTTTTTATTAAAATAGAAAAGGGGAAATATGGTGATATTTTATTTGTACTGAAATGTGATTTTATTTGTATGTTAATAAATAAAGCTGCCTGGGGGTCAGAGCTAATAGCAAGCCATAGCAGAAGCCAGGTGGTGGTGGTGCACACCCTTAATCCTGATCACATGACAGGCAGATCTCTGTGTGTTCAAGGATACAGCCAGCATGGAGACACACGCCTTTAATCTCAATACCAACCGTAGAAGACCTGGAGGTCTGTATAGATGGGCAGTGATGAGGAGGTCATGTGGTTGGGTTTACAACCAATGAGAAGGCAGAACAGAAAGTCTATAAAAAGACAGATACACAGGAAGTAGCGCTCTTGCTGAGAGGAAGGACAGCAGTGTCAGCGAAGGGTAAGCTCAGCTCTCAGCTACTGCGCTGACCTCTTGGGCTTTTAACTCTGTAATTGGCTCTGTGTTTCTTATTTAATAAGACTGTTCACCTACACTCCAAATCCAATCCCCAAATCTCATCCCCAGCTCTGTAGCAGACACTCTGCTGTGGCCTCTTCTCATTCTCTACTCTAATTTCCAGGGAACTAAGCAGATCCTGGTGGAACTTCCTGCTCTCCTCCTTCCTGTGGACCCCTTCACATCCCCTCCCCATCCCCAATCCTATGTGTCAGCTCCCAATACCCAGAAACATTTTTACCTGGATCCTTTAGTAGCCACACCTATCACGCTGACTGAAGAATTTCCTAACAGGGAGCACAGCCATCATACTCCCCTAAAAACCATAGAGGAAACAGAACCCCACCCCCCAAAAAAATTACCCACCCAACCAAGACAAGACCAGACACCAGCGCCTAGAATTACAATCTTCCCAATTCCAGATGTCTAGACACCAGCATAAAAACACAATAACAGCCAGGACAATATGTCTCCACTAGAGCCCAGAAACCCTACTATAGCAGGCCCTGACCATTCCAACATGGCCGAAGCACAAGAAAAAGACCTTAAAATAGTCTTTCTGAATATGATAGAGGCTCCTAAAGAGAGAATGAATAAAACTCTTAAAGAAATCTATGGAAAGACCAACAAACAGTGGAAGGAAATGAATACAACAGTTCACGACCTAAAAGTGTAAATATACTCAATAAAGAAAATCCAAACTGAGGAAACTCTGGAAATGACAAATTTAGGAACCTGAACAGGAACTATAGAGGCAAGCCTCACCAACAGAATACAAGAGATGGATGAGAGAATCTCAGGTATTAAAGACACAATAGAAATGGATATATTGGCCAAAGAAAATGATAAATCTAAAAAAAAAAAAAACTCCTGGAACAAAATATCCACTAAATCTGGACACTATGAAAAGACCAAATCTAAGAATAATAGGAATATAGGAAAGAAAAGAATACCAGGTCAAAGGTGCAGAAAATATTTTCAACAAAATCATAAAGGAAAATTTCCTAACCTAAAGGAGATGTCTATTAAGGTATAAGAAATATACAGAACACCAAATAGACTGGACCAGAAAAGAAACTAACCTCAGTACATAATAATCAAAACAGTAAATGTACTGAACAAAGAATATTAAAAGCTACAAGGGAAATAGACCAAGTAACATATGAAGGCAGAACTGTTAAAATTATACCTGACTTCTCAGTGGAGACTCTAAAAGCCAGAAGGGCCTGGACAAATGTGCTGCAGACTCTAGGAGACCACTGATGCCAGCCCAGACTGTTGTACCCAGCAAATTTTTCAGTCATCATCGATGGAGAAAATAAGATATCTCATGATAAAACCAAATTTAAGCACTATCTATTTACAAATCAGTCCTACAGAAGGTTATAGAAGGAAAACTCCAACCTAAAGAGGTTAGCCACACCCAAGAAAACACAAGGAATAAATAACCCCAGACCAGCAAAATAAAAAAAGGGGAAGTACACAGCAACAACAAAGTAACAAGAATCAACAGTCATTGCTCACTGATATCTCCCAACATCGATGGTTTCAATTCCCCAATAGAAAGACACAAACTAACAGAATGGATGCAAGAACAGGATTCATACTACTGCTGCATCCAAGAAACACACCTCAACATCAAAAATAGACATTATCTCAGGATAACAAATTGGAAAAAGATTTTCCAAGCAAATGGACCTAAGAAGCAAGCTGGTGTAGCCATTTTAGTATCTGACAAAATAGACTTCAAACCAAAACTAATCAGGAGAGATAGGGAAGCATACTCAACAAAGGAAAAACCAACTAAGAGGACATGGTCATTCTTAACATCTATGCATCAAACACAGGGCATTCAAGTTTATAAAAGAAACAGTTCTAGAGCTTAAATCACATAATGATCTTCACACAGTGATAGTGGGAAACTTCAATATCCCACTTTTTCCAATAGACAGGTCATCCAGACAAAAACTAAACAGAGAAATGTTGGAGCTAACTGACATTATAAACTAAATGAACACAAAATATTTACAGAACGTTTTGCCAGAACACAAAAGAATATACCTTCTTCTCAGCCCCTCATAGAACTTTCTCCAAAATTGACCACATACACAGACACAAATCCAGTCTCAACAGGTAGAAGAAAATTGAAATAACACCCTGCATCCTATCTGACCACCAGGGGTTAAAACTGGTTATCAACAACAACAGAAAACTTCTGAACTTATGTAAATTGTACAGCTCTCTACTGAGTGAAAAATGGGTGGAGTCAGAAATTAAGAAAAAAATTAAAGACTTTCTAGAATTGAATGAACATACCCAAACTAATGGGACACAATGGAGGCCATTCTAAGAGGCAAAGTCATATTACTAAGTGCCTACATAAAAGAATTGGAGAGATCTTATACTAGCAACTTAACAGCACACCTGGAAGCTCTAGAATAAAAAGAAGAAACCACACCCAAAAAGACCAAATGGCAAGAAATAATTAAATTCAGAGCTAAAATCAATACAATAGAAACAACAAAACAATACAAAGAATCAATGAAACAAAGAGAAAATCAGTAAGACAGACAAACCTGTATCCAAATTAACTAGAAGACTTAGAGAGAATATCCAAATTAACAAAATTAGAAATGAAAAGGGGGACGTGACAACAGATATCAAGGAAATCCAGAGAATCATAACAATATACTTTAAAAATCTGTATTCCAACAAATTGGAAAATCTAAAAGAAATGGATAATTTTCTCGATACATGCCACTTAAATAGTTAAATCAAGATCAGATAAGCAATTTTAGTGAAATACAATCAGTCATTAAAAGTTTCCCACCCACTCCCACTCCCCAAAAATCCAAGGGCCAGATAGTTTTAGTGCAGAATTCTACCAGACTTTCAAAGAAGAGTTAATGCCAATACTCTTCAAATTATGTCACAAAATAGAAACTGAAGGGACACTGCCCAGTTCATTTTACAAGGCCACAGTCACCTTGATTCCCAAACCACATAAAGACCGAACAAATAAAGATAATTACAGACTAATTTCCCTTATGAATATATATGCAAAAATACTTAATAAAACACTTACAAACTGAATCCAAGAACACATCAAAAAGATTATCCACCATGATAAAGTATGCTTCATCCCGGAGATGCAAGGATAGTTCAACATACATAAATCAATAAATGTAATCCACCATATAAACAAACTGAAAGACAAAAACCACCTGGTCATCTCATTAGATGCAGAAAAGGCATTTGACAAAATCCAACACCCCTTCATGATAAAAGTCCTGGAGACATAGGGATACAAGTGACATACCTCAGCTTTTAAGCAGTTCAACTGAGACCTTTAGAGGTGAGGACTCAGAAGCTTTCAGTGTGAGGAAACAGAATCAGCTGAAGAGTTTGTGAGGCCTCACTAGCCAATCAGGCCCTCCAGGCGACCTACCAGTCAGAAGTGGTGCAGGGTCCTTCCAGCAGCTGGCTTCAGGCTTGACTTTGAAGAGGAGCAGGAGCCTGTAGTTTTGTGTGCTGTGCTGTGAGTGCTGCTGCAGGGAGCTGAGCAGAGAGCATGGACAAGCTGGGAAACTACAACATGGATACAGTTGGGAAGACCATAATATTGAAGAACATTGTCAAATTTCTAGAAGATGTAAAAGATCAATACATGAACCCTGTGAAAGCGGCATGGATACAAGTGTCAGACAGGGCAGCTAAGGCAGAAGGCTAGGAATGCACATCCTCTCCCTGTAGCATGAAGCAGAAAGTGTAAATTGGAAATGCTGTGCAGATGTAAATTCTCAGGCCAGCCCCCAATGACATATTTCGTCCCAGCAGAGCAGCGTTTCCTACATCTTCCCAAATGATATCACAGACTGAGAATGATTGATTTCTCTGACTTCAAGTATACATGCTTGCTTTCTGTTACATGAACCAATTCATGATGGAGAAAAACTCTGTAACCCTTTAGATGCCCCAACACTGGAGTTACAGGAATTACAATAGAAAAACATTCATGATTGAAAATTAGCTTAAAGATTTTTTTTCTTATTTTAATCATGCAATGTCTGTGTGTCTTTGTGTGGGTATGTGTATGTGCATTCTGGTTTCAAGAAGGTTAGATCCTTTTTAGGAGCTTTTTGTAGCAAGAATTACTGGAAGTCATCAAAAACCAGATCTTGGTCCAGGGAATGAACTTGTATTAAAGGCTTGGCCATGTCTCTATCCCTGTCAATATTTTAAAAGTTTGTTGTTTTTTTTTTAAATCATCTTGATATCAGGAAATAGAGAGGAACTCATATAAAAGAAAAATCATATTCATGCAAACAATTTGGTTAAGACATCAAAATTGTTTTCAGTTTCAAGGGAAAAAAAACTTGTTTGAAGTCTTTTTCATTGTAGCCTTGAAGTAAGTAAATTATTAACCAAGTTCACTAAAGACTGATATGAAGACCACACTGTGAGTTCTATTTTGCAACATTTGAGATAGATATTGAAGAGTACTATATGTGTGGCAAATCCAATTAGTGAAGTTTATTTTGTGGTCCTTATATTCCTTTTGTGGCTTTTGTTCATCTTCTTTTGTGCTTTCACTTATTAAGAGGTATTTATCTGCTTCAATATATAGAATGGGATGGCCGTCATCTAGTGGTTCATTTCTATTTAACTCTCAGGAAGTATGTGACTATGCTTTTCAAGCAAGGGTGTCTGTAAAAGGGTACTGGATTTTTGTTCCTGGTTTTATTTTTCATAGTTTTTCACAAGTTCCCTTGAAATGTTGTTTGCTATCCAGTGTGGCTTGAATGTCAGTAATTAGTCATGGATGTGTATGAATTCACGATCTTCTTGTGTCATCTCCTTAGTACAAGTCTAGGGGTAGATGATGTACTGCCAACAATTGTTATTTTGTCAAAACTTTTTAACAATGTTAATGTTAAAATACTTAATCGAGAATATGAAAAACATTAAACACTTCATGTATGTATCCAAAGAAATATTTTCATCTATTTGGAAGAAATGTAATAATTTAAGTTAATCAGTAATCAACTGAATTTTTTTTTTTTTTTTTTTTTGGTTTTTCGAGACAGGGTTTCTCTGTGTAGCTTTGCGCCTTTCCTGGAACTCACTTGGTGGCCTCGAACTCACAGAGATCCGCCTGGCTCTGCCTCCCGAGTGCTGGGATTAAAGGCGTGCGCCACCACCGCCCGGCCATATTTTTCAATATAACTTGAGGTACTGTGTATATGTAATTATTTGAAGTTCCATGCATCTTAATGTCCTCACCAGTTATCCATTTGGCATAATATCTTAAAGTATTGCCTTCTAAGGGAATTATAGAAATGCCAGATAATGTAATGGCAGTGAGATTTACTTTAAAATTTTTTCTATTGTGTTGTGTGTAATGTGACTATGGGTTTTGGGACCATGACAGAAATGTGGAGAATAGAAGACCACTTTGTGGGGTCTACTTTTATCCAACTTCATATGGTAACTCAAGAAGAGTTTACAGCCTTGCACAAGACAGACATTTCCAACCGAGCTGTCTCATTAATGCTCAAATAAGATTAGTTGAAACATTAAATCTGTAAAATATTGTGTTTTCAAAATGTAAGCATATTTTCATTGAAAGATAATGGAAAATAGGAGAAACTGAATAATAAATCCTATTTGTGAATTTTAAAAAAGTGACATACCTCAACATAATACATAATACAGGTAATTTACAGCAAGCCCATAGCCAACATCAACTTAAATGGACAACAACTCAAAACAATTCCACTAAAATGAGGAACAAGACAAGGTTGTCTACTCTCTCCATACCTATTCAATATATTTCTTGAAGTTTTAGCTAGAGCAATAAGACAACCGAAGGAGATCAAATGGATACAAATTGGAAAGAAAGAAGTGAAAGTATCCTTATTTATAGATGATGATAATGTATGTAAGAGTCCCTGAAAATTCCATCAGGAAACTCCTACAGTTGATAAACAATTTCAGCCAAACAGCTGGATACAAAATTACTTCACAAAAATCAGTAGCTCTCCTATATACAAATGACAAATGGACTGAGATAGAAATCAGGGAAACAACACCTTTCACAGTAGCCAAAAATTATAGAAAATATCTTGGGGTATCTCTAACCAAGTAGGTGAAAGATTTGTACGATAAAAAACTTCAGGTTGTTGAGAAAAATAAATTGAAGAAGATATCAGAAGATGGAAAGATCTCCCATGCTCATGGATCAATAGGATAACATAGTAAAAATGGCCATCCTACCAAAAGCAATCTACAAATCCAACACAATCCCCATCAAAATTCCAACACAAATCTTGAAAGGACAATTTTCAGCTTCCTATCGAAACACACACACAAAAACTCAGGATAGCTAAAACATTCCTAAATTATAAAAGAACTGATGGAGGTATCACCATCCCTGATTTCAAGTTGAACAACAAAGATAGAGTAATAAAAACAGCATGCTATTGGCATAAAAACAGACACATTGATCAATGGAATCAAATTGAAGACCCAGACATAAACCTACATGCCCATGGACACCTGGTTTTTGATAGAGAAGCTGGAAACACATACTGGAAAAAAAAGACAGGATCTTCAATAAATATGCTGGTCAAACTGGATGGCTGCATGTAAAAAAATCCAAAAGACCCATACTTATCACCCTGTACAAAACTAAAAATGGATCCAAAAACCTCAACATAAAACCAGATACACTAAACCTGATACAAGATAAAGTGGGGACGAGCCTTGAACTCATTGGCACAGGAAAAGACTTTCTGAACAGAACACCATTAGTACAGGCACTAAGATCAACAATTAGTAAACAAGATCTCATGGAACTGAGAAGCTTCTACATAGCAAAGGACACTGTCATTTGGACAAAGCAGCAGCCTACAGAATGGGAAAAAGAGTTTTACCAACTACATATCCAATATAGGGGGCAATATCCAAAATATATAAAAACCAAAAATAGATATCAAGAAAACAAATAATCCAATTTAAAAATGAGGTACAGATATGAACAGTGAGTTCTCAGTAAAGGAAACTCAAATGGCTACAAAACACTTAAAGAAATATTCAACATCCTTAGCCATCAGAAAAATGCAAATCAAAACTACTTTGAGACTTTATCTAACACCTGTCAGAGTGGCTGCAATTAATAAAACAAGTGGCAGCTTATGCTAATGAAGATGTGGAGTAAGGGGAACACTCCTCCATTGCTGGTGGGAGCAAGCTTGTATAGCCTCTGTAGAAATCAGTGTGGTGGTTCCTCAGGAAAATGAGAATCAATCTACCTCAAGAGCCAGATAGATACACTATTCTTGGGCATACACCCAAGGATGCTTCCTCCTACCACAAAGGCACATTGCTTCTCTATTCATAATAGCCAGAAATTGGAAACAACTTAGATGTCTCTCAACAGAAGAATGGATAAAGAAAATGTGTTACATTTACACAATGGAGTATTATTCAGCTGTTAAAAATGACATCGTGAAATTTGCAGGTATATGGATGGAACTAGAAAAAAAAATCATTCTGAGTGAGGTAACCCAAACCCAGAAAGAGAAATATGGTATGTATTCATTTATATGTGGATATTAGCTGTTAAGTCAATATAACCAAGCTACAATCCATAGAACCACCAAGATTAGGTATAGAGTAAGGGAGCATAGGCTACAGATAGATTGTGTTAGGAAAAAGAAATAGAAGAGATAGTTACAGATGGATGGGGAGGGCTAGAATGGGAGATCAAGTGAGGAAGGGGAAGGGAAAGGGAGCTGAAGGGGGAATACAGGGAGAGACAGCTAAAATTAAGGGCCATTTGAGGAACAGTGTGAAAACCCTATACACTAGACACTTTCTAAAATATATACATATATGAAGACAATTTAAATGAAATTACATAAAAATAGGGGAGACAGAGTTCCAACTGGCCATTTCTTGTCATCAAGTGAAGCTTCTAGTACTGGGATTGGGTTACATCTAATTGAAATGTTGGCTAAAGGGATCCCATGGGAGTCCCCAAACAACCCAGGCTGTTTCCAAGACTATAGGTTGCTCTCCACAAACAGACAGCAAAGTCCTGTTGCTGAAGACAATACCTACACAACTCATTGAACATGGAGAAGTCCAACTGGTGCCTACATAGAGCTTTCACCACTACATGCTAGGGTCTTATATACAGGAAGGTACTCTGCATGCTACCAAAGGAGAAACACAAACACTAACTCAGCCACAAACACCTTTTACCATGGTGTCCTGCCTGCAGCAAATGCTAGGACAATGGCACAAAGCTTGTGGGAATATCTGATTTTACTTAAAGCCCACACCACAAGATAGAACCCATATCTGACATTGCTTAGGTGACCAAAAACCAGGGACTAGATAGCCTAGGGACCTAGGGTAAAACCAAATACTACTGTTACAAAAAAAAAAAAGAACAAAAAGTAACAAAATTACTCTTAATGATATTCTGTTATACTCATAGATCAGTGTTTTGCTCAGCCATATTTTATCATCAGAAAAGCTTTCTCCTGTAGCAGTTGGGAACAAATACAGAGACCCACAGCCAGACATTACACAGAGAGTGAGAAACCTCAGAACACTCAATCCTGAATGAGAAGTCCCCATCAAATCCCTCCCCTCAGGACTTAATGAACCCCTCATTAAGTTGGAAACGATGTAAGAGCCAGAGGGGATGGAGGACACTAAGAAAACAAGGCTCTCTGAATCACCGGGATCAAAGCTCATGTGAACTCAGAGACCAAGGCAGCATGAACCGGGCCTGTACCAGGTCCTCTGTATATATTATGGCTTCCAGTTTAGTGTTTTATTATGGGACTCCTGAGTGTATGAATGAGTGGGTCTCTGATTCTTGTGCTTTTTTTTTCTCTTCATTTGTCTTGTCTAACTTCGATGTGATAATTTTGTTTTATCTTATTATATTTCATTTTGTTGTATTTTATTATTATTATTACTTAGAAGCCTTTTTTTCTAATGAGAGTCAGAAAGAAAGTTGATTTAGATGTGAGGGGATGTGGAGAGTAATAAGGAGGAATAGAGGACTGAGAAACTGTAATCAAGATATGCTGTGGGATGTCCTTCTGTAGGCTGTGAATGTGTGTTGCTTTTATTGGTTGATAATAAGGCAGTTTTGGCCAATGGAGAGGCAAGATAAGGTTAGGCAGTACAATCAAACTGAGGATGGAGATGAAGAAGGGCGGAGCAAGAGAGAGACACTAGCCAGCAGCCGAGCAAGCAGGATGTGTAGAAAATGAGGTAGCAAGCCATGAGCCCTGTAGCTAAACAGAGTTTAGAATTATGGGTTAATTTAAGTGTAAGAATTAGTTAGTAACAAGCCTGAGATAATGGCCAAGCTTTTATAAATAATATTAAACCTCTGAGGGGTTATTCAGGAACTAGTGCACAGGAGAGAACCATCCAGTTACAAGGATATATTATTGAGGGAGAAAAATCTATAAAATCTTTTTTCTTTTCAATAAAGAGAAAAAAATAGAAAAAAGAAAGAAAAGATACATTTATAATTTATACAATACTCTTATTAATATGGGTCAGAGAAGAAACTATGTGGAAATTAGAAAACACTTCAGCTGAATGATAACAATGGTAAGCAAACAGAGCAGGGCTTCATTAAAACATAAGTGCTTGCAATAGTAAAAGGAAAATCTTAAGAGCCTATGTGGTGGTGCACAGCTGTAATCCTAGCGCTTGGAAGACTGAGACAGAAAGAGTTTCAGATTCCAAACCAGACTGGGCTACATAGCAAGGTCTTGCTGTAGAGGAAGAAGAGGAGGGGGAGTATTAATGATCAAGATTTTAACTTAAAAGCTGGACAAAATGGAGCAGAATGAATAGAAGAAAAATAATAATGAGGAGAATAGCTATAAAATACAAAAGCCAATAACACTAATATAGATAGCATATTTAATGAAAAGACTAAGAAAAGGGTTGGAGAGAAGGCCCAGCTGTTAAGAATACTGGCTGCTCTTCTGGAGGACTGGGGTTCAAGTCCCAGCACCCACATGGCAACTCACAACCATCTGCAACTCCAGTTCCAGAAAATCAGATACCTTCTTCTGACCTCCTCAAGCACTGCATACATATGATACATAGTCATATGCAGTCAAAACACCCATACACATAAAATTAAAGTTTTTTTAAAAAATTAAAAAGAAAAGAGTAAGACAATTTAGTAGCCCTTAGCAAAGCTCATTTAAAAAGAGAGAAAAAAACAAAAATTATAAAAATCAGAATTTTAGGAACTGGATATCACTATTATGACCAGTGTTCAAGAGCTTTACAAGCTGCTTTAATACTGTGATGTTAGAGCCTACCTAAGGGAGACAAATACCTTGAAAATGTTCACTTGCTAAAACAGAAGGCGGCTGGGGAGATGGCTCAGCAGTTAAGAGCACTGGCTGCTCTTCCAGAGGACCACGGTTCAATTCCCAGCACCCACATAATAACTCCAGTTCCAGGGGATTTGGCACCCTCACACAGACATACAAACAGGCAAAACATCGATGCACATAAAATAAAAATAAATACCATCTTTTAAAAAGTGTTCTTTAATTAAAAAATAACATAAGGAATAGAAAATATGGTGGCTGGTTAGCTGTTAAGAGCACTTGCTGTTCTTGCAGAGGGCCCAGGTATGGTCCCCAACACCCACAAGGCAGCTCACAATTGCTCTCCAGGTCTAGGAAATCTAATGCCCTCTTAGGTGTCCAAGTGCACCAGGTATGCCTGCAATTCACTTACATGTATGGAGGCATTTACACACACACATGAAATAAAATAAATCTTATTTTTTAAAAAAAGGAAAATATGAATGATGCAACTGCTGAATGCTGTCAATCATTTAAGAAAGAACTATTAACTATTCTTATATAATTTTCCCCCCAGAAACTTGAGTCTATTTTCTAAAGCCAGGATGATAATGACATCAGAATTGTACAAAGTCAGTACAGAAAAAGAAACTGATGGGCTAATATCCCTTGTCAATTCAGACATGAAAATATTACCAAATCAAATCAAGCAATATGTAAAAAAAAAACATGCCAAATGTGGTCTAAGAACTCAAGCAAGATGCAACATTTGAAAGTCCTCAAATTATTTAATAACACGAAAGAGAAAAACCACAAGATCACCTCCACAGATACAAAAAAAAAATTATCTGACAAATTCCAACTGCCATTCATAAGAATTCTTAGCAAATTAGGAGTGGAAGGGAGTTTAATCTGAAAGGGGCATCTATTTAAAACAAAAAACAAAAACAAAAAACTACAACAGGTTCCAAGGGATAACTCAGTGGCTAATGGCACCGCCTCCAGGCCCAATAACCTCAGTTTGAACCTACGAACTCACATGATGGAAGGTGAAAACCAACTCCTGAAAGCTGTCCCCTACTATCACACGGACCCTGTGGCATGTACATGTGTGCAGGCAACACACACACACACACAAATAAAATAAATGTAATAAAAAAATGTTAAGGGGTTGGGAATTTAGCTCAGTGGTAGAGCGCTTGCCTAGCAAGCGCAAGGCCCTGGGTTCGGTCCTCAGCTCTGGGGGAAAAAATGTTAAGACTACCACAAATATCATCCCAAATGACCCAGAAATCTCACTAGCAGGTATGTACTCAGATAATAATACTTAATATTGGTTAAGAATATGACAAGCATGTTAGCTTTAACCATTTCCATTTAATGTTGTACTAAGAATGAGTCCCAACCAGGGCAATTAAATAAGAACTATAATTAAAAGGCATTAAATATTGGAAAAGAAGAACTAAATTTTTTTTTAGTTACAGTCAAAATGATTGCCTACATACAGAACTCTAAATGATCTATAACTAGGTCATAATATATAAATGTAACAAGATCATAGACTACCTGACCAGTGCATGAAACTCAGTAACATTTGTACCTAGGTGTAGCAAGCATTTCAAAGCAACAGAGTAACATTTGTATGTAGGTGAAGCAAGCAATTTCAAAGCAACAGAGTAACATTTGTATGTAGGTGTAGCAAGTAATTTCAAAGCAACAAAATCGGAACCAGTTCCACTAACAATAGCATCCAAATGTTTAGGAAAACATTTACAAAAGGAGTGTGGTACTTTGTGTGGTGGTCATTGGGAAGAGAGAAGAATGGAATAGTGGTATTCTGTATTCTGGGGAAAAGGGTGTTTGTACACCATTGTTGGGAATATAAATGTGTACAGTTATATGGGGAAATTGTGGAAGCTCTGCACAAAACAAAAAGTAGAACACTTTTTTTTTTTTTTCGAGACAGGGTTTCTCTGTGTAGCTTTGCGCCTTTTCCTGGAACTCACTTGGTAGCCCGGGCTGGCCTCGAACTCACAGAGATCCGCCTGCCTCTGCCTCCCAAGTGCTGGGATTAAAGGCGTGCGCCACCACCGCCCGGCAAGTAGAACTCTTATATGACCCAGAAATGTCACTCCCAGGTTCAGGCTCAGACCATCAAAACTGGTGTATAAAGGTAATTTTGCTTACGTCACCCTATAAAGAGAAGAAATTCTATCATTCATGGACACATGGATGGACTTGGAAGACACCGCGCTAATGAAATAAGCCAGATACACCAAAGCGAAGGAATGTAGCATGGTCTATGACAGTGGTTCTCAACCCTCCTAATGCTGCGATCCTTTAATACAGTTCCTCATGTTGTGGTGACCCCAACCATAAAATTATTTTCGTTGCTACTTCATAACTGTAATTTTGCTACTATTATGAATTGTAATGCAAATATCTGATATTTCTGATGGTCTTAGGTGGCCCCTGTGAAAGGGGTCACGACTCACAGGTTGAGGACCTTTGATATATAGCATTGGATACAAAAATCTCAGCACTTCAATTTTGACGGTAGATTTGACTTCCAGGGGTAATCAAGCAGTGTATGCAAATGTCACTGTCTGGTGACTCTTGGCTTGTGTTTCTGGCCTGCTCTGTCCTGTTACAAACATACCCCTACATACTGTCCCATCTTTTTCCTCCTGGCTATCCTTTGCAGTGAATGTCTCAAAGGACTCAGTAGCAAGTGACGGCACAGGCTGTCTCCTAACCCTGGGAGTACAGATCAAGGACACCTAGGAGAGGTGTCAATCACCTCACGGGTACCACCTCCAGCCCACACCCAGTTTCCAAATGTCTCCCATGATCATCAAACATCATCCTCTGTGACCTGGTGGGATGTGTGCTGAGAACACTCACCTGAAAGGCCACTAGGATAGAGCACTTGGAGCCGCTTCTTGTAATGCTGGTGTTGTCTGAGCCAACCAGGGAGAAGGTGAGTGATTGCACAGAAGTCAGAGGGGGTTTTTTGTTTTGTTTTGTTTTTTGTTTTTTCCCCCCCCCAGACAGAGTCTCTTTCTATTATGTAGTTCTGGCTGTCCTGGAACTTGCTCTGTAGACCAGGCTGGCCTCCAAGTCACAGAGATCCACTTGCCTCTGCCTCCCATGTCCTGGGATTAAAGGGTGTACCACCACACCCAGCTCCAGAAGTTACAGATTATTAATAAATTGAACACTTTATTTGAGTACCAGAAACCTTACTGAATTATCTCAGGCTTTGAGCAGCATACTTCCTTGAAAAGTGTGCATCCCCCCCCCCCCCGGCACCCACACACACAAAAAAAATAGGAACTGAACTGATGGCTGGGCAGTGGTGGCGCTCACCTTTAATCCCAGCACTTGGGAGGCAGTGGCAGGCAGATCTCAGTGAGTTCGAAGCCAGCCTGGTCTACAAAGCGAGTTCCAGGACAGCTAGTGCTACACAGAGAAACCCTGTCCTGAAAAACCAAAAAAAGAAAAAAACAAAAACAAACAAAAAAACCTATACTGAGACAAATGTGAAGAAGTTTGTGTGAAGAAGTTTGTTCAATGATATACTGTACTGAAAACCCAAAGGCCAGCAGCAGATGTAAAGTCTAACTCTTGTTATAATTTTTTTGCTTGTTTAGTCAAGACAAGGGTCTCACTACATAGCTCTGGCTGTCCTAGAACTCACTATATAGACCAGGATAGCCTCAAACACACAGAGATCCTCCTGCCACTGCCTCCTGAGTGCTGAGATTAAAGGCATCACTAAGCCCGATGTGTGTGTGTGTGTGTGTGTGTGTGTGTGTGTGTGTATGTGTGTGTGTGTGTGTGTTCACGTGGTTTTGAGACAGGATTTCTCTGTGTAGTCCTGGCTGTCATGGAACTCACTCTGTAGACCAGGCTGGCCTCAAACTCAGAGATCCACCTGCCTCCGCCTGTGCTGGCATTAAAGTGCATCACCATGGCCCAGCGATGCCATCTATTCTATCATTTCCTGTTCTGGGGTCTCGGATATGACCTGGCAGCATAAAAACTATAACAATAACAAATTCAAGAAGAGAAGAGGAGGAATCGGAGGAGAGAAGGAGGAGGAAGAGGAAGAAAAAAGAAGAGGAGGAAGAAGAGGAAGAAGAAAGAAGAAAGAAGAGAAAGAAGAAGAGGAAGAAAAGGTAGAAAGGGGGAGGAGGAGGACTCACCACGTCAGCCACCTTCTGAGTCAGCTCCTCCAGCCACACAAGATGAAAACTCAGGTGTCTTCATGGTTGGACGCTAAGGGCGCAGGCAGATGTTCCTGCGACCAGCTCTGTGCTGTGCCCAGTGTGAAAGATGAAGGTCTGCAGGCAGCGAGGGGTAGTTGTTCAGTGAAATCAGGTTTTCCTAGGTGGTACAAATAGTGTTCTAGACGGTAGAGAAGCATAAATTTATCTTCTGTTACTAGGGTGAATATCATAATATTAGTCAAAGTATGATGGGGCAGGCAGACTATTGAGTGTTGTGAGTTTTTATAATCATAAACATACCTATGACTCGAAAACTATAATAAAAATGTTATGGTTCTTTAAAAAAAAAAAAAAGTTGTACCAAGTCCTGTCCTGAGACTGTGCGCCCTGCGGCGGGGCTCCCAATAAAGGTAGGAAAGGGATTAATTGGACGTCACTGAGCTCCTCCTGGAATGGGTGTGGCCCAGAACTCCAGAAAAGTTTCTTCCCGCTTCGCGCGTGAGCAGATGAAGCGCGGCCAAGCAACGGGGTGGAAATCCAGAGGGGAAACAGCTCTTCTTGGTGGTTTTTGAGAAGTTTCGGGGTCGGGAATCAGTGCAAACCTAACTCGATGAAGTCTCGGGGACGCAGCGTGCCCACAGGCTCAGCGGCCTGGGCAGGTCACACTCCAGGTCCCGGGTCACTCCTGGGGCTCAGACTTCGGCTTAGGGTCCCCAAGACCTTCCTCATACTACAAGTTGTTGTCCTTCTGTTCCTGGTGAGTACCGCCCAGTGAGAACGCGGTGCCCGGTGGGCGCGCGGTGCCCGGTGGGCGCGCGGTGCCTGATGAGAAGGCGGTGCCCGGTCCGGCGCAGGAAGCTGGGCGCAGGGTGCCGTCCGGGCCTGGAGCGCACGTGCTTGGCGCTGGGGAAAAGGCCTGACGATATGGGGGGGACACCACTGTGGAGCGGGGAGAACTCGATGGTGAAGGGTGGAAGGTTCGATGGTGGGGTGGGGAACCCCAAGGGGCAGGGTAGGTTGGAGAAGTGGGCGGAAGATTCGACTGGGGAGGATGTGACGAGGCGCAGCTCCGGTGAGGGGACGGTGGGTGGGTGAGAGGACCCAAAAGTGGAGGGAGGGAGGTTCTGACGTTGGGTGGAAGGGACGGGGCAGGGGAGAAGGACCAAGGTGGGACTCCGAGGGGCGAGGAGGAAGGACCCAGCTAGCCCAGCAAAACCCACCGGGACACCATGCCTGGGGCGAGATGGGGCAGGGAAAGCCGGGACGGTGGGGCGCGGGAGGACCCGGTATTCTTTGAGGACCTACAGGGCCGAAAGAATTTAGATGTAGGGGCTGGAGGGTTGACCCTGCCCAGCTACTAGCGCGGGCCTCTGATACCTGCGGCTCAAGAACTCATTTCTAGGGTGGCATCACTGTTTTTGTTTGTTTGTTTTGTTTTTTGTCCCGGTGTCCCCCACCCCCACCCCCACCCCACCCCCCACCCCCCAAGACAGGATTTCTCTGTGTGGCTTTGGCCGTCCTGGAACTCGCTCTGTAGACCAGGCTGGCCTCGAACTCATAAAGATCTGCCTGCCTCTGCTTCCCGGAGTGCTGGAATTAAAGGCGTGTGACACCACTGCTCGGCTTTTTTTTTTTTTTTTTTTTTTTTAAATGAAGTTTCTTGGATTAGAAATTTATTGGCTTTAAAAAGAGTAAAAAGGCTCTTAGGGCAAGAATCCAGACTTTTCCTCTTCTGCTAGCACGAGATTACTGAGGGGAATTCCAGTTTCTTGGAGTCCATTGTTTCTAATTTCTAATCGTCAGAGAGGCACACCAGTGTCTCTGAAGAATTCATATATTAATTTTATTTTATTGTATTCATTTTTGCCGGGCTGGTTACAGTTTTCTACCTTCTGTTTTAATACTTCGCTGTTGAGGTGGAACATGCCTATGTCTGAAAAACGAGTAAGTAGAATCAAAGTAGGAACCAAGGTTAGGACAGGTTCAGTTAATGCCAGGCAGCCCTGCGTAAGAACCGTTTTTCCATACTCTCTTGGCTCTTAGCTACTTTTGGTACCATTTTAGCTATTTGAAAAACAAACAAAACAAAACAAAAAAGAAAAAGAGGATAAGCAGAACAGCATGGAGAGGTAGACAGAGGAGTGAGCAGTTTGTTATTTTAATGGGTACCGACTTTCAGTTTTGTAGGATGAAAAGAATTCTGGATTTTGTTTACATGACAATGTGAATACTCTTAGCACTGCTGGCCTATATGTTTAAAGTGATTAAGATGTTGTTTTACCTAAGGTATACCTGGATGCATTTTGAAAAAAAAATCGGTGTGTGCACACTTAATGAGGTTGTGTGAATGCAGTGCCATGGAATTTGTCTGGAGATCAGAGGGCAACCTCGGGTGTCAGCCCTCACCTTCCACCTCATGAGACAGGATCTCTCTTGTTCACCACTGAGTATACTGCTGACTGTCCCATGAGCTCCTAGGGATTCTCGGTCTCCACTTCCTAGCCAGCCATAGGAGCCCTGAGATTTCAGATGTGTGCCATTGTGCCCAGCTTTATATGAGTTTGGGGAATCTGAGCTCAGGTCTTCATGTTTGTGTGTCCAGTGTATTATCCACTGAGCCATCTTCTCAGCTCCTGACTGTGTTTTTAAAAACTCTGTGTGTGTGTGTGTGTGTGTGTGTGTGTGTGTGTGTGTGTGAGAGAGAGAGAGAGAGAGAGAGAGAGAGAGAGAGAGAGAGAGAGAGAAAGAGAGAGAGAGAAAGGCAGACATGTGATTAAGTAGTCACATGGGAAACAAGACAGTAAAGGATACATGTTATTTCTAGTTGAGAAAATGAAATTTTTATTTTAAAGACTTTCCTCTTATTTTCCACTATGTGCATACAAATTTAATTTGTTTAAACAGGAAAGAGTAAAAGAGAGGAGTAGTTCAAGTTTCTGTAAGAAGCAAAGAGGAATATGAACACAAGTACTGGGCAGTTTTAGAAGTGAGGGAGGCTGGGCGGTGGTGGCGCACGCCTTTAATCCCAGCACTCGGGAGGCAGAGGCAGGCGGATCTCTGTGAGTTCGAGGCCAGCCTGGGCTACCAAGTGAGTTCCAAGAGAGGCACAAAGCTACACAGAGAAACCCTGTCTCGAAAAACCAAAAAAAAAAAAAAAAAAAAAAAAAGTGAGGGAGGGTCGAAGGTCCAGGTTGTTTTAGAAGCTGGAGGGAAGGGAACGGGAGATGGCCTGGTGATGGTGAGACCCAACAGCCAGTTAAAGCAGTCCCTGCCTTGTTCCTATAGAGCCTCGGAGATACAGTGACAGCTGAGCCAGTCGGTGATCTACACACTGACCTCCAGAGAGCCGGTCAGAGCCCATCAGAAATAAAGTGTCAACCAGGTGCGTTCTAGATTGATTGCCAGTCTGTGGCCCCCACCCTCCACCCCCAGCTCCGTGTTCTTCCAGTCTTCTGGTCCTTGAAGTTCCCATTTTTTCTTTATGCCATAGATACTTATTGGTATCTTCTAAATGCAAGGTCATGAAGATTTATCTCCATGTTTTCTAGGAGTTTGGTAGTTTCCATGCTTCCGTTTAGGTATCTGTACACAGTATCAGGTAAGGGTCCAGCTTCTTATTTTACCCTTGGCTATCCAGTTCCTTTTTCTTTTCTTTTTCTTTTCTTTTTGCTGGATCTAACCTAGGGCCTCATTCATGCTGGATGAGCACATTACCTGTAGCCCCGGCTCTGCCGTCCAGTTATGGTTCACTTATTTGCATCGTGTGAATTCTGGGGATGCTACCTACAGTCATAAAACCATAGAAACCCGCTGTGTTCACATGCTTTTCCCCCATCTTAACTCTCCTTGGAACCTTAGGTAGCTCCCAGCCTGGTCCTATCCCAGAATTATCAAAGTCAGAGTCCGTGTTCTGGCAGTCCTGGCAAGCCAGACACTACCATCATCCTCAATAAGTATGCCAATCAAAAGAGTCATTGATTGACACTAGAATTCAGAAGAAGGTCGTTTGTCTATTGTGGCCATATTGGAAACAGACAGAGGGTCTAGTGACACCCCCCCCCAAATCCATCTTTGACATGATGTTTAGGGTTAAGTGGGGGGCCAAAGTTATATGTTGTTTTATTTCCATATTTTTAATAACTTTATTTTATGGGCATTGGTGTTTTGCCTGCATGTATGTCTGTGTGAGGGTGTCAAATCCCCTAGAACTGGAGTTACACACAGCTGTGAGCTGCCATGTGGGTGCTGGGAATTGAACCCGGCTCCTCTGGAAGAGCAGCCAGGGCTCTTGACCACTGAGCTATCTCTTTGATGACCAGAATTATTGACCCATCATTGTTTTGGCCCCATTCTGTCCTGCAGGGTGGTCTGACAAGTTACAAGTCTCTTTCCTTATAAATTCCTGTCTCTGCCTAGCTATAGCATCATTCTTCTTCTCTCCCCAGTACAAGATTTCCAATTGGTTGGAGTGCAGTGTCTCAATTGTCTTATAGTCAAAGGTAGAGGTCACAAGTGTCTCTTTAGAATTGCCCCATTACAACCCTGCAGGCTCTGGCTGCTCCTTGTGCCTGTGGTACCACTGCAGAGATAAGATACACGCTCCTTGGCCTCCTAAAGAAGCTGCCAAGCTGCCTCCCGGTCCTGCACCTTGCCTGGACAGCACAATAGAGCCAATCTGTTGGCGCAGGTGTGGGTGAGCAAGCCCTGAAGCCATGAGCATGGAAGAGATGTCCCCAGTACCCAATCTATCTTGTGGCAGCATGGATGGGGCGGAGGGGGGGCCCTTCCCTGCCCCCATCAATGCCTGGGGCGGGTGAGAGAACTGGCCCTGAGGTCACAAGAGTGGGAGAGTTGTCTCTGCCCTGCGCCAGCTGCAGCACTCGGGAGAGCAGGTCCTGCACCTCACCTGGGCAGCACAGTAGAGCCGACCCTGTTGGTGGAGGTGTGGGTGGGCCAGCCTTGAAGTTGTAAGCGTGGAGAGCTATCCCCACTACTGTCATGTGGTAGTATGGGTAGGGGAGAGATGCCCCCCTTACCCCTCACCCCTTACTGCCTGAAACCCCCCCCCCTTACAAGCTATGGCATTCAGGAAAGCGGACCCTGCTCCTCACCTAGGCAGCACAGCAGAGTTGGCCCTATTGTCAGAGGTGTGGGTGACCGAGGCCCAATGTTGTGTATGGGGGTGCTGTCCCCATTTCTCACCTAACAAATGGTGGCATGGATGACCGAGAGATGCCCTCCTTCCACCCCCTACCCACCAACACCTGGGACAGGTATAGGAGCTGGCCCTGGGGTCATGGAAGCAGAAAGGCTGTCCCTGCCCCTCATCAGCTGCAGTGCCTTGGAGAGTGGCCCCTGCCCCTCACCTGGGCAACAGTGGAGCTGGCCCTGATGGTGTGGGAGAGCTGAGTCTGAGGGCACAAAGGCAGGAGAACTGGCCTGGCCCCTCGCTCATTGCTACAAGGGGTAAATTAGCTGGGGCAATGCTGGAGAGTTCACCCTGGTGTCGAGGATGGGAAGAACTGGCAGGCAGACCAACCCTGCAGGTGCCCAGGCCCAGAACCAGGGTTATGACTTGGCCCACCCCAACATCTACCCCATCTACGCTCTGCTAGAGCACATGAAGGGGCCTGACCCATAGACCCAGAGCTGAAGGATCTCTATGACACAGGGCAACAACAGGATATTCAGGAAGAGTCCCAGTGAGGGCCCAGCATGGATGGTATAGTAGAAACTAGAGGCCTCGAACCAGACCAGTGACTCTTTGTAATAAACACTTGCAAGTAAAGATATGTGGACAAAGATGTTTACTGTGTGACTCACTGTGTCACACTGCAGCTTCCATGATGAGATTTTTTTTCCCCTTAAATTTTGTTTTATTTGGGGGGGGGTGTAGGAGCAGAGGGCAGATGCAAAGAGATGGGCAAATGCATGGGTTCAAGATACATGTTGTGAAAGACACACAGAATAAATTTAAAAAGTAAAAGAAGAAGAGGCTGCTTCCCTTCCTTTTGGCCATGGCTTCAGCCTTCTTCCAGGAATGAGTGGAACAGGAGGCAGCTGCTGAGAAGACACAGTTCCCAAGGAGGTGACTTTGTGCTGGAGCCACCTATCTTGAGGACAGTCCATCTCTGCTGAGTGGTGCAGGCATACACAGAGGGTAGACAGTGGTACCTTCTATTCCTCCACTACACAGACCCAGTCACTAGGAACACTGTCTACTGCTCCAGTCGGTGGAGGACCAACCTCTCCCACCCTGATAGGGATGCAGGCCTGAGGTCCCAGAAGGGTTGGAAAGAGAACGGGTACCTGATCGCTGCATCTTGAGTTGGTTTCCCATCGTCTGCCTGTATAGATTGTCTGTTTTACAAATTACCTACTCTGTTGATGTACCAAGGTTCATTATCTTTCATAATCCGCTTTCTTTTTTATTGGGGTGGGAGGTCTCACTATTTAGCGCTTGCTATCCTGGAATGTGCTTCTGTAGACCACATAAGCTTTGACCTGTTTCTGCCTAGCCTACATAGTGAGTTCTAGGCTAGCTAGGGCTGCATAGTGAGACCCTGTCATTAAAAAAAGAAAAGAAAGGAAGGGAGAAAAGAGCATGCTCCATAGACATGCCCACAGCCAGTCTGAGGAAGGCAGTTCCTCAGTAGTGATCTCCCCTTCCCGGGTCTAACTAGGACACAGGTCTTCACCGTGGCTCTGCAAGTCCTGTGGTTTCCCTCATCATCTTTTTTTTTCCCCTCCTCAGGCTCCTACCTGTCACCTGAGACCAGGGCTTGCAATCCCTGCACGGATGGTATAGACTATACCAGCTCTCTCAACAGCCTGGCCTCATGCAGACCCTGCAGCGACTGTAAGGAAGGTACGGAGCAAAGGGCCTCCTTCCCATAGGTGGGGCCTGGGGGGTGGGGGTGGGACTCATAACTGCTCTGGACTCGGAAACCTCAATTCCAGCCCAATTTGATCTTTACCCCACGCTGTTCTCCCCCTATCCTTAATTCAATGAGACAAAAATTTAAAAAAAATCAAAAACCCTGGGGAATTCATCTGTGCTGTGTTTTAGGAATCATTGCAATCATCCGTTGAGAACGAGGTAGAAACTACTCTACCCCTGTGGAGAGCAGGGCCTAGTACCCCCGGGTGCATCATGGGGCGGTTACCACTGCCTTCACTACCCATTGATTTATAAGCTGGCACACTTGGTGAACAGAAAGCACCCTGGTGCCTGTGGGCAAGGACTTGTCCTGAGGAGTGGTGGGGTTCCACAGAGCGCACAGCATTAGAGCTGGGCCTTGATGGATAGATAGATACAGGGTTCTGAGTGGAACAGGGAGGTCTCCAGCCAGAGTTCCAGAATTGAGGAGTAAAGAGCCCTGCATGTTTGGAATAGGGCATTAATTCATTCTGGGTTCAGCATGAGTCTCCTCAACTCTGCAATGGATTTGATACCCAGGAACAAAGTTTGAGTTACCACAAGTAGTAACTTGCCGGCTTTGCATTTTCTAGAAGTTGAAGTCAGAAGTGTGGATCATGGGATGCAACCCCAGCTTAGAAAGGAAAAGAGCCACTGAGAGTCTCCCCTCCGTCCCTGTAGTCAATCTCCAGCTACAAGTGACATGCCGTGTTCTATCCTTACCCTCAGGATCCATTGGCTTTTTCTTAGTAATGGCTGCCTTCTAGTCCTGTGAGACCTGAGGCCACTCCTAGAACCTTCCACAGAAACTTCAATGTGCATTCATCTTTCCTGTGGTGGGCCTGCTAAAGTGTTGAGGTCGTAGTTATTGTTTTAGTTTCTTTTCCTGTTGCCGAGAGGAAAGCTCAGACAAAGCAAAAGGGTCGAACTGGCTCACAGTTCAAGGGTATCAACCGCCCATCATGGCAGGGAAGTCAAGGTGGGTGGGAGCCTGAAGCAGCTGCTCAACTCCCGTTCTCAGAGAGTAACAGATGTGTGTGCTCAGTCCACTTTCTCCTTTTCATACAGTTCAGGAGCCTAGTCCAAGAATGGTGCCACCCAGAGTGTATGAGTCTTCCCACCTAATTAGCTTAATCAAGATAATCCCCACAGACATGCCCAGAGGCCCGTCTCCCAGATGATCCTCGATCTTATCAAGTTAACAGTTGAGATTAACCATCATAGTTGGTAACAAAGAAAAGAATGGCTGAACGGGTTCAGGCTGGGTTCCCAGCTGGCTCTGGGCTAGGCTCTCTTGTTCTAGGCTCTGAGTTCTTGCTAGGTGTGAGAGCTCAGTCTCTGCTTCTTCATGCTCTTCCTGTTTCCAGGAGTTTGAAGATCATCCTCTGTGCATCCCTAGTACCTGTCCTCATGATCTAAAAGACTGTTCCTCCCAAATCTGATGCTTGAGGTCATAAATTGTGTTCCTTTTGTACGGCTCTGAGTACTGGTAGCTGCTCATGGGAGCCGTCGTCTGCATGCTCCGGGCCGTGGTGTTATAGAAACCGGCCCTGGTTATTAGTTCCTAAGTTCAGTTGAGCTGAGCAGAGGGAACTGTGTCAGGAGGAAGAGTTACCCCAGTAACCAGGAAAACTGATCCTTCTAACTCTTACAGATAAAGAGGAAAAAAGCAAATGCAACTCCACCCAGGACACGGTGTGTCAGTGTAAACCAGGCACCTTTGAAGATGAAAACTCTCCTGAGTTCTGCCAGAGATGCTCTGAGTATGACACAGGGGCCCTGGAACTCCTACAAGCCCAGGGGAACCCCAGAAGACCCAAGCTTCCTTGTATCCTTTTCTTTTCCTCCGACTCCACGGAGTTCCCACACCACAGGGTATCTCTAAGAAGTTGGGGTCTTCTGATCCTGCTGTGGCCTCTCCATGTCCAACTGCAAACCTCTCCATGTCCCTGTCCCCCACCAATCCCTTCGTGGACTTTCCCACCCATTCTTTTTCCCTTGGCCAGATAATTTGTCTACTATCTGTAGAATATAGCATGAGAATGGGTAGACTATAGCCTGGCTTGTGTTTACTTACATCACCTCAGAATTCTTGTGCAGACAGAAGCCTATAAAGACAAAAGTGTTACAAGCACGCAAAAAAATATAATGAGGCTGTGTGTGTGTGGCTCCCTCAGGGTTCTCAGAGCACCTGAGCCAACTCGGCCAGCCTCACCCCAGGACCCTGTCCCTGAAGTCTTAACTTCAGCAATTTGAGGGAAAATAGTTCACTTACTCTTCCCTGACCACGTGGTATTTACTATGATTAGTAAAAAGGTCTGCTTATTAAAGACATGGCTCAGCAGTGAACACACAGGCTTCTGTCCTTCTCTTTCCTAACTTAGGATCTCCCTGTGGCCCAGGGCAGTTCAGCACATACCCTGTAGAAAAGGCAGAAAATTTGCCACCATGCCTACAGAGAGTTCCCCAAAGTCTGCACTGTGTGCGCCCAGATGTAGGAACAAATTTGGAGTGTAGACACAGGAGCCTGTCCTTCCTTTAATGCCATCTCAGGGACGTTGGGCAGAGTGGGTGACTCCCCTTTCATCACATCTGGCCAGCAGCCTTCTCACAAAATCTTATCATTTGTTCCTTGTGTGTGCCCAGGTGTACCAACGGAGAAGTTGAAAAGACTCCTTGTACCCCAAAGACAAACCGGAAGTGTGACCCCAAATACTCATTCTTAGGCCTCATCATAGGACTTGTGGTATCTCTGCTGGCAATTGTAGCTTTGGCTATAATTTTGAAGACTGGGGTCTGGAAGCGAGTATTGCAGTATATGAAAAGAGCCTACCCAGGTAAGTGTTAGCTGAGGGTGGGTCCCTTGGACACCGAATCTGAATCTCCCTAACCTGCTCTTCTCCTTCAGAATTGCCCTCCCTGTGTCCCAAACCCCAGTGTCCTTGAAGCCTAGCCCTCTCTTGCTCCAGCAATTGATATACCATCTCCCACTTCCCCAAAACCACGGAGCCCCAGAATCTTACCAGTCCATCTCACTCTCTAAACCAAGTCTGAGAGAGGAGGGCGTGGTCAGGACAAAGAGACATCAACTCCTCAGCTGAGGATAAAGGTCAGGACAGGAGCGGGCGGGGGACAGCTCTGGTTACAGCAGAACCAGCAGAGGTTCTAGGTATGTTATTTTCATGCAGTCTCTCCCCAAGTGCCTTCTCAGCCTGAGGGTAGCCCCAAGCAGGAATGGCCCCTCCTTATCCAGTGTTGGAGCCTCTAGCTCACTCCGCTCAAATAAAAAGGTCTGATGAGTCCCCTGCCCACTTGCTCTGGGGACCTCCTTCTCTTCTAGGCCGTGAACGGAACCCTGAAAGTGCAAGCGCTGTGAATGTGTCTCTCATGAGAATGCAGACATCCAGCATGGGAAGTGACTCTCACTGCAACACGGTCAGTCTTGCAATGAAAGCCCCCGAGACTGTAACTCTGCTGAAGAGCAGAGCGCTTTTTAATTTTATGTGTATGGCTGTTTTGTTTACATGTATGTCTGTGCACCACATGCATGCCTGGTGACCATGGAGGCCAGAAGAGGGCATCGGATCCCCTAGAACTGGAGTTTACAGCCAGTTGTGACCTGCCATTATGGGTTCTGGGAATCAAACCCAGGTCCTCTGGAAGAGCTACCAGGGCATTTGAGAGGCTGCACAGCCCAGGGAGGAAGGCACATCATCTCCACCTGTCCAGGGCTGCTGTGCTGGCTTACTAAAGTGATTGGGGCTCTGGGTCCACTCTCAAGCAAGTGGCCATTTTTAGCTTCCACATGGCTCCAGGTCATGTTGCACTCTGCCCTTTCTGCCCTGCTCCTGTGGGTGGGGTCAGGTGGGAGTAGTGACCTCCCCTTGGCACTGTAGCAGGAGCACAGAGTGCCAGCAGCAGGTCATGGATATGTGAGCCTAGGGTGGCCGCACTGAGATGGGTAAGACCCTGCAGGGGCCCTTGGGTATGGACTCCTGAGTGTCCTCTTTGCTTCTCAAAGTCATTTCCACACACTTGTGTCCCTCACGAGGATCTGATGTTCAGGGCGATGATCATACTGAGCCCCTAAGCAGCAGAGAATGGCCGTCCACTCTTTTTTGAGAGCACATTGGGCAGACAAGATCTGGTGGCAGATGTCACTGGAGACAGCTCTGGTTCATAGACAAAGTGGCAGTTGTCACCAGATCTCCTGGTCCAGGGGATATAGAGACAAGGAGACAAAGGACAGGCTGCGTATGGCCTAGTGTGGTGACTGAGCCGTCCCGTGGAACGTGCCGAGTCTCTGTGACATTCTTGCTGTGTCCTCAGAACCTGGGGAGGCACAGGCATGGAGCAGATACTGTGGCAAAGAAGGGCTGAGTCCTTGGGCTTGATTTTTGTTGGACGTACTGGGGCCTCACACATGCTAGACAAGCACTCCACATCCTCAGTCACTTTACAAAAACGTTTTATTGAGACAATATCTCACTGAGTTATCCAGGCTGGCCTCAGCTTTGCCCTTCTGTCTCAGCCTCCAGAGCAGCTGGCATTACAGGTCTGTGCCACCAGTCCTGCCCAGATACTTCTCCTGTTTTTACCATTTCCTTGGTTTTCTGTTCACATCTGTGGGGAGGATTCCACGAAGTAGAATTTCCAGGTCAAGGTTAAGGAAGTGCTGTTTGGTGTGCACATGGGCACACACTCAGAGACACACACAGTCATGCCTACACACACACACACACACACACAAAATTACATATATAGGGTCTCACACACGTAGTCATGCATATACACCCTGCTGTTTTTCATGAGCTTTAATCAGACATTTAGCACTTTCTGTTGGTTTTGTTACAGCAAAGCATCAGTGGTCTCCAGTGTACATGGCTTTGTTTTACACATTTTTGCGTATCGTTATCCTAATGTCATTAAGAGCTTCATAAGAAAAAAAAATGCCCCTATATAAGTATTTTCTCTCATATGGGTAATAGATTTCTAATTTCTTGTATTACACATATGTGTTCATGTGTGTATACATGTATGTATGCATTGGTATGTGGAGGTCAGAGGTCTTTGTCAAATGTTTTCCTCACTTCTCTTCTTCACCTTACTGTTTTCTGAGGCAGGATCTCTCTTTGGACCTGGGACATACTAGCTAAAGTGGCTGGCTGGCCAGCAAGTCTCAGGGACTCACCTGTCCCCATCCTGGTGCTTGAATTACAAGCTCAGGCAGCTATGCCCATCTCCCTCACCCCCAGGCTTTTTTTACTTTGTGTTATTATTTTTTTTAAGATTTTTTTTTATTATGTATACAATGTTCTGCCTGCATGTACGCCTGCAGGCCAGAAGAGGGCACCAGATCTCATTATTGATGGTTTTGAGCCACCATGTGGTTGCTGGGAATTGAACTCATGACCTCTGGAAGAGTAGCCAGTGCTGTTAACCTCTGAGCCATCTCTCCAGCCCCTTATGTTATGTGTTTGAGTGTTTCGCCTGAATGTATGTATGTGCACTGCGTGTGTTTCTGGAGCCTGAGGGGGTCAGAAGAGGGTGTCGAATCCTCAGGGACTGGAGTTACTTCATCTCCGGGCCCGGCTTTGATGCAGGTTTAGGAATCTGGACTCAGGCCCTCAGACTTGTGTGGCCACCACTTTACTGACTGGGCTATCCTCCCAGCCCCAAGTTCCTAATGTTTGTCCCTCGATTTGTTCTAATATTTCATTTTTAACAGTTAAAACGGTTCATTTTTAATGGTTAAAATCAGCAGATACACTTACTTCTTGCCACTCATAGCCCCCCCCCCAATTCCATTTAAATATTGAGCCCCCCTCCCCCTCTCCCCTGGTCCCTCCTCACTCACCAGTCAAATGTTCATCCTGACAGGGACTTCCTTCCACCTGGAAGAGTTCTGGGTCACTTTTGCAACTATGCTCAGTTTCTATTTCCTAAAGAGAAAGGGAAATACAATTTAAAAAACGGTCACCAGCCGCTCAGCTTACGTGATGGACTGCTAACAGTGCAGAAAGGGGCTCAGTGAGTGGTCAGAGGACCCTGCAGCTCACCCCCTCCTGAGACGTGAGAACCTGGTGATGCCAGGTTCTTTGGATCTTTTCTTTAAACTTTTACGCCGTATCAAAATCATTTACATGAAAGACTCACAGACATATATACAATACTCAGCTGTACGTGAGATTTTCAAGTATATTAAAATAAGCAGGTACTTGTTTTTTTAAAACTTAACTACAGTGGTTCTGTGCTGCCTGTTTCTAGAAAGTTAATAACCGTCTTGCAACCCAACCTTTGTTTCAGAAGGTTATGTGACCACCTATGACGACCTGTTGTTATGACTACCAGTGGTTGTGATTACCTTGTTATGCCCACCTTGCAACCTTGTCTTTGTTTCAGGAGCCCATGTAGGACTAACTTGTTACGCTCATGGTCTGCACCTGTAACCCCACCTATTTTGTCTGCCAAATCCCCAGTTGGAAACACCCCCGTACCCTGAGTTCTATAAGACCTGTCTTCCCCACATCCAGTGCTGACCTCTCAAATCCTGTGTTAGGGTGAGGCAGGCTGTGAGTACCAATAAAAAAACCTGCTTTAATTAATTTGTCCATGATGACTTAGGTCAGTGATCTTTCTCCCACCTTTGAGATTTACAGTATCCTTTGGTTCCAATTTGTTTTTTAAAAGTCAAATTTAGGAGCTGGAGAGCTAACCCAGCAGTTAGCTGTTTCAGAGGACCTGGGTTCAGTTCTCAGCACCTGCACTGGGTGGCTCAGAACTGCCTGTAACTCCAGTTCCAGGGCACCTGACACCCCCTTCTGGCCTCCACAGCTCCCTCTCTCATACACACGACCTACACCCACGTAGACACACATGCGCGTAAACTAAACATCTTTTAAATGGTCAAATTTCATATTCATCTGTACCAAATACTTTCCCAGCCCCAATGCTATTGTTTTCATTTCCATACTTAGACAGTTGATGTGTGCGCTGTTATTATTGATTAAAACACCTTAAGAGCCTTGAAACAAATCTTGACCTTGGATTTTGCAAAGTTCTCTCCTCTGTAGTCTCCAACTGAGTTTTGTCAGAAGCCTGGGGCAGAGAGGTTGGCCAGAAGGAAAACCCCAGAGTAAGGGGGAATGTTCCGTCTTGATGGAGGCTTATACGGTTGTACGCTTGTCGCAGAACACTTGATGTGAGCATTTATGCCGCACTGGGCCACCAGCATCAAGAGCCTTCAAGCTACTGAGGCAGGAAGCTTACCTGTGTCTTCACAGAGACTCTAGAGGGGCGGTACTGTGACCTAAGTCTGGTAATCAGGATCAGGCCCGGGCCCCAGATCTCCTGACTCTGACCAGGGTGTCTGTGACCTGACTCTGACCAGGGTGTTTGTTTACAGGAGCCTGAGGAAACTGTGAGTTCTCCAACAGGAAGGAAGTTGCTGGGTCCAGCAAAGGGAATCGACGCAGTTGATGGTGAGTGTTTTGTATGAGGCAATAATAGCACAACCCCGGGGGATAGGAAAAGTATTCCAGCGGTCATTCCCGTGACACATGGCACTTGGCCATGACAACTAAGGATGGATGCAAAGCCTGTACTCTTGTCACTGGACTTAGGGACCATAACTCCCCCTCTCCTCCCTTCTGTCTCCATCGGGACAGAATTGTTAGAATCTCCCTGTCACTCTGCCACCGCCCCTCCCTTCTCCCTCGTAGTTCCCACCCCTGCCTCCTCCAGGGCCTCGAGAATGGTGCACTGGCCTGTGGTAATACCCACGGGCCTTACACTAGAAGCTCCTGACGTGGCCAGACTTAGTTTGATGAGCTGTATGGACTCTAAAGCCCAAACCTGACTTCAGAGATGTCGTGCAGAATGAATGGAGACCATCTCATGAGTACTGTTTGAGGAGTCCATGAATCAAATGACAATTGTTTCCTTTCATATTTCATTCGTTAGTAAGTTAGTTTTACATGGGTTCCGGGAACAGAACTTAGGTCCCCTGCAAGAGCAGTATGTACTTTTAACCCCCGGGTTCTCTCTTCAGCCCCCATTCTCAGTGCTAGAATGCTCTACCAGTTAAGCTACACCTCTAACCCTCCTTTCACTGGTTAAATAAGGCTGTTAGAACATGTTGTGGTGACTCCTGGAGCTCATGGGACTGCTATCCCTGCTCCTTCTGTTTCTCGGGTTGCAGGATGACACATTTCATACATACCTCATTTATGTCATCCTAACCGCATAAGTGAGTTTCCGTGACCTAGCGACAGGTTCAGATTTTCAGTCATTCCTTGTACACCATCTAGTGGCAGTGATGTAACATGTGAGGGAGGTCAGCTGGCATGGACAGGTCCTCCACCTCTCTGCTCTGTTCTTTACACAGAGGCAGATAGGCTTGCCCTGTACCCCTTTCACCATGAATACAGCCTAAACAGCCTCCTTTCCCTGAGATCCTATGCACCCACCCCTCTGTGCCCCTCTGTGGTTCATGCCATGTGCTAACACCCTTCTACACACACACACACACACACACACACACACACACACACACACACAATCTATGCACCTTCTCCCACTGGGCCAGCAGCCCTCTTGCAGAACGGGATTTTTTTTTTAAGGTATATTAAAAAAAAAAAAACTTCTTTAAAAAATGTACTTTGTATGTCTGGGTGTTTTGTCTGCATGTATGTCTGTGCACCACTTGCATGCCTAGTGCCTTGCAGAGGCCTGAAAATGTGTCAGATTTCCTGGGACTACAGCTCCAGATGGTTGTGAGCTGCCATGTGGGTGTCGGGAATCGAACCCGAGTCCTCTGGTAGAGTAGTCAGTACTCTTAACAGTTGAGCCATCTCTCCAGCACCCAGGTTCTTGGTGGGCTTTGGGTGTGGTGAGGCTACAACAGCATCCATGGAATGGCAAGGGAGGGCATTAGGTCCTCCCCTTGGCTTCTGGATCTGATTTAGGATCCTCCACGCTCTGTGAAGGGCTTGCAGCTTACCTGTCCCCCCTGTTTTCTGACACCCAGCCCTGAAGCAAATCTTCAGTTACTGTCCAAACGTTGTACCCTATAACTCCTGGAACAGCCTCATGCGACAGATGGGCCTCACAGACAATGAGATTCAAGTGGTCAGAGCTGAAACACCAGCCCTACGAGAAGTCTTGTACCAATTGCTGCTGAGGTGGCTCAACCAGACGGGCCGGGGGGCCTCCATCAACCATTTGCTGGATGCCTTGGAGGCCGTGGGAGAGAGGTGTGCCCGGCACGAAATTGAAGACCATGCCGTGAAATCTGGAAAGTTCCTTTATCAACAGGCTACAGCAGAGCCAGGCATGGTGACACACGCCAGCACTGAGGAGACAGAGCTGGGATAATCTCTATGAGTTCAAGACCAGCCTGGTCTATATGGTGAACTCAGTATAGCTAGGATTGTGTAGAGAAGGCCTGTCTTAAAAGAAGAGGAAGCTGCAATGGGTCTAAAGACCTTCAGTGACTTTAGAATTAATTTTATTTTATCTTTATGTATTTATTGTCATATTACTGTATTATTGTCATACTGGAAGCTAGACCCAGAGCCTTGTGAATACTAGGCAAGCACTGAACACTCAAATGCATCTGCAGCATCTTGGTTTGCCATTGGCAGGGTATGGTAGAACCAGCCTGTCTTTCTGGCCCTCCAGAGGTGGAGCCAGGAAGATCAAGAGTCTGAGGTCAGTTGGGCTACATGAGAACCTGTAATGTGCATTATTGGTAAATTATCATATGCTGTCTAAACGTGTTGAGAGCCGACTATGGAAACAAAGAGGGTGTTCCTGTCCCAGGGTCTAACATGTTCATTTCACATGTCTACCAAGACCCCTTGTCCACAGACAAACTGCCCCTGCCCCCACCCCCCCCACCTCCCTGTGACAGAGGGAAGCACAAAACAGCCCGAGTATAGAAATTTTAGCTGTCCTTGAGAACAGCTAAAAGGTCACCAGTTTCCAACCAAGGTGACTGCTCTTTATTGTTAGCCTCCAATCCAACCAGACTGCTGCTCAACCACACAGCTGCACAGCTCCCCTGGCTCACAGGCTGAGGGTCTGTCTGGAATCTAACTCCCAGGTGAACCGATTTCTCACTCCCTCCAGTGTGTTTGCTGGTCTGGACACACAGAGAACATAAAAAGCGCTACCTGTGGCAACCCATCCCCCACCCCCTTTCCTACCTCCTGCTGGGGAATCAGTGGCATCCTGCCTCCAAGTGCCTCTGAGACCCCAAAGAAACAACTTCTGTTTTGTTCCATGGCCTCAATTCTCCTTAGTCTGGGTTCCAGTCCTCCTTTACACATACCTGACCTGTCTAGGTGTGGATAACTGGGTCTTTTAAGCTATACCACTTTATATTTCTGTTTGTCTTTGTCTTATGGTTCTGGGTACTGGATGCAGGTCCCAGTTCATGCTTAGCACTTTCTTTGCCACTGGGCTGCAACCCCAGTTTATTAATCTGTAAGTTTAATGACTTTATAGTTGTCTATAAATACTTACATGTTTACAGGTAGGTGTTGCCAGATGAGTCAAGACTTGGGAACTGTATCCACTGTGGTAGACATGGCTGGTCCATGACCTGCCATTGGTGATGGGTAATCTTGATTAGACAGTGAGAGGCTGGGCCAGGGAGATGGCTCAGCAGATAAAGGTGCTTGCTACCAAGCGTGATGACCCAAGCTCTATCCCCAGAAACCATATGATGGGAGACGAGAACAGACTCCTACAAGTTGTCTTCTGGCCCCTGTATGTGTGATGTAGCATAAGCGTGTGTGTGTGTGTGTGTGTGTGTGTGTGTGTGTGTGTGTGTACACAAAGTAAATGTAATTTTTAAAATCCAGTTGAGAGGCGCCTAGGAGATTGTAGCACACATTTTTGGGGGTGTCTGCGAGGGTGTTTCCAGAGAGGATTGACATGTAGAACAGCAGCTGAGATGGGAAGACTTGCCATAGATTGAGTAGCACTGTCCAATAGGCTGGGGCCGGGAATGGGATGAAAGAGGGAGGAGGAGGCAGCCAGCCAGTGCTGGCAAACTTTGTTCTTCATGGTCTGTCGGATGCTGCCACCATCACCAGGAGCACCCTTCTCCAGCCTCTCTGATCTTTCCACACAGACTCAACCCCAGCGACTCTCCAAGGCGTCTCAGACCGTCAGCCTTGGTTTGGGGTATCTTTTGACTCCTCTTATTTGAACTGAGAAGCTACAGGGCCCTGTGGTTCTAGGCATGTAAGCCCATTTCATGAGTCCCCTTTTACAGTGTTCTACTGCTGGTTCCTATCTAGACTTCTCATCTACGGCTGGGGTGAGGAGATGGGACGTAAGTTAGGCCAGAGGTGCCTAATAAGCTCACGTGCATTTAATGTCAGTGACTCTGAGTCCTTCCTGGGGTCAAGGGAGGAGGGGACAGAGACTTGCTCCTGATAGCTGCATGCTCTCAGGGATGGCATATATGAATGTGAAATACTAGTAACTCATGAATTCTCAGTCCTAGTGAATCAAGCCCTGGGGCATATTGGGGCATAGAAACCCATACTTGAGGACCGTGATCTCTGTAAGCACCTGAGCATTGTACAGTACTAAACATTGAAATGTCAATTCTTTGGGTTTTGGTTTTGAGTCTGGGTCTTGGCTATGAATCCCAGACTGCTCTCACCCACAATCCTCCTGCCTCAGCCTCCTTCAAACTGGAATTACTTGTGTGCATCACCATAGCCATATATAATTATTTTTAAAATGCTGTGATAGGGATTTCTGGAGAGCTGGCACATTCAGATTTTTGTCCTGTGTCGATTCCTATTCTGTATTTAAAAACTAATTTGTCTTTGAGACAGATTCTAAATATGTATATAGCCTTAGCTAATCTTGAATTCACTATGCAGATAAGGATGGCCTCCAATTCAGAGATCTGCCCGCATCTGCCTTCCAAGTTCTGGGATTAAATGGGTATGCCACCACTGGGAGGTGGGTTGGGAGGAGAGGCTGGGGGGGGGGCAGGAGGAGAGAAGAGGGGGATCTTTGATTGGTGTGTAAAATAAATGAAAAAATTTTCTTAATAAAAAATGTAAAGGTAAATAATTGATTTTTTTTTGTAGATGTATGAGTGTTTTGCCTGCATATATGTGCATGACAAACGTGCCTGATGCTCTTGTAGGTCAGGCAGCGACCTCTGAGCACCTTGAACTAGAGTTACAGATGGTTGTGATCCACTATGTGGGTGCTGGGAAGCGAGCCCAGGTCTTCTGCAAGAGCAAGTGCTCTAAACCGCCGAACATCTCCTTAAGTCCTCAGTCTGTCAGCCCAACTTCTGGCCAAACCTCCTCCAACACATTCTAGTCACACAGCAGGACAGTGCCTGGAGAGGCTATTATTCTGGGTATCAGCATTGTGCCTACATGCAGATGCTGGAATTGTCCATCAGGGTTTGCTGGGCTCTGGACCAGCCCCAAAGTAGGTATATGTTTTACCACCACATTTGATGCCTTTTCTTTGACTCCCTTGGTAACATAAAATAAATAAAACAAGGCATGCCATTAGGTACAAAATACTCATGTATTATGAATTCATGACCAAATTAAATATGAAACCTTATATAAAAAGGTGTGGGTTTTTTTTTTGTTGTTGTTCATTTGTTTTTGCCCCCATCCTCTAAGACAATACTGAGTGACATAGTCCAGGGGAGCTTCTTGTTCTGTCACTGCCCGCCCCCTGACAGGGAGGCTTTTATGCCAGAGGCTTGCCCCCCCCACTGGAGTGTCCTGCTTCTGTCCCCCTGGAATCCAGAGCACCCATGGACTGAGACTGCAATTTGCACCTCCCCTTTCCTGGCTCACTCAGTCCCCCTGGGTGCTTCTACTAAGCTGTAGGGCTCCATCTGGTGCATACTGGCTCTGACAGCTGTGGAGGGTAGGGGGGTGGGTCCCTGAGGGATGAACTGGCCTGGCTGGGGCATGGTCTTCCTTGGACTTCCACCAATTCCACAAATCTTCACTTTCTCCCACTGGCCTGACCCTGTCCATTCTCATCACTGGTGAATGCCCAGGCTGCTAGAATGAGAGACCCAATTCCCCTTGCTCTTTAGGACTGGACTCTATTTATCACCTGCAGCTCCCAAGAGATGTACCCCTAACTCTGTCCTCAAAGGAAGGTGTGAGAGGCTCTTCCTTTTCCACGCTTACAGACTCATCTTCACGCTTGAAGCCTTTTAGAGCTCAGCTGCAGGAGAGCACACTAGCCAGCAGAAGGCAGCACACAACACGCTTCCCCAGCCAGCGATTCTGGAGGACTTGACCAAGAGGCCGCTGCAGTCTTGGCCGGTCCAGGCTCAGACTCCCAAGTTCAGCACTCTGGGAGACCTGCTACTGCCTGTTCCTCCTGACAAGGCAAGATGAGAACTCTAGGTCCCGGTACCACACAATTGGAGGGTTGCCTTTGCTTCTGGGTTTGCTTTAATCCCAGACCTAAGCAACCTATCTAGGTCCTGGGCATCAGTCAGTACTTCCTACTGCCTCGTGGGACTTTACCTCATAAGTCTGAAACATGCTAAAAGGTGGTGAAGTATGGATCACAATTAGGAAGTGGAAAGGGTCAACTGAGGCCCAGTGTTTGTTCCATGGGGGCTTCAAGCTATTGTGTTCTTTCTCCAGTCACCCAGATTCCTCTCTGGACTAACATTTCCTTCCTGCCCAGCTCTCCCTTTTATCCTCAACCAGAACCAGGGTGAGCTGTGTGGCCTGTTCTCCAGTGTGTCCTTTCCTGGCATTTAATCCCGGCCAAAAGCCTCCCACCCCACCCACCCCATCCCCGAAAGCACATGCTCCGTGTACATCCTGTGAAGTCGCCCTTGGAAGAGGAGGCCTTTATCAAGATGGAAAAAGTCCAAAGCTACTTAAGCCCGAAAGCCAAAACCTTCCCTGCGACCCTGCGACCCTGCAACCTATAACCATCAAGCCTCGGGCAACAGCATCCTCAGATATGGAGGGGACCAGTCCTCTCCTGAAAGGCATTGGACCCTTCATATCCACATTATTATAGAGGCCTCCTTCAGCTTTGTAAACGTATTCCCTCCAGGGTCTCTTTTTGGAACTTCATTCTTTCTTGGGGGGGGGGGGAGTGCCCAAAGGATAGCGTGGTCTTGGTGGTGATTTTCTTTTGAGTTTGGTTTTCATTTGTTGGGCTACTTTTGCCTCACCCCCATAAAAAGCAGTGCCACCCAGAGACAGGGGAAGAAGCCTAGAGGAGCATGGGATTGCTGAGCACAGAACCCACCCTTCCTCCTTCTCCTCCATTCATGTCCAAATGTGAGCAGTGCAGGAGGGGTGAAGTAGAAGGCTCATTGTACTGCCTATAAACCTGAATCCTCAATCAAAGCCGCCGCCGCCGCCCACCACTACGTCTGTCTGCATTGCCTGTAGCCCTGAAAAGATGCTAGCAGGATGCAGTTTACTCCATTTCCCCACCCCACCACCCCACCCCACCCCAGCAGCCACATCTCATGGTGCAGAAGCCTTGATATGGGCTCTGCAGACTTCTTTTCCACCCGGACTTCTCAAGCGGGATCTGAGTAAGCCCACAGGACAGTGCTCACAAAATACTTGCAACCCTCAAGTCTGATGGTGGAAAAACATGACCAGCTCCTGGGGAGGAAGCTGCCTCCCCGGCCAAAGCAGAGACCAATACAAACAAGCCCACGTACAGGGAAGCTTTCTTCCATTGACTCTATTGTCAAGTCCAGAGAGAGACTATCAAGAGCTCTGAGTTCTTTTCCTGCTCCCCGCCTCGGAGCAGATGCTTCCCTGCCCTGCCTGGAATTGTAAGTGGACCCTGTTCTGATCTGCAGGGCCCTGGCTCCTCTTGGCCTGAGCCACATTGGCTGGTGAGAACAGCTCTGCCCTTAGGGCCCTGGTTAGGTGAGTTCCCTCGTGCCCTGTCGGGTGGACAGGATGATGAAGAAGAGCAGAAGGGACAAGGGCTAATGAGGACAACAGCAGCAGGATCAGAAGAGGGTTGGCAGCATCTCAGACCACAGCCGAGGAGGAGGATGGGGACGCCGAGCCCGCTGCTGAGGAGGACGGTGATGAGGGACTGTTCCAGAACAGCCACCGCCGCTTGGGCTGCCTCCGCAGGTGCAAATAGTCCTCTTTCTCGCGTTCTTTCCGCGCGCGCTGATAGTGGTCCTCTTCTTTCAGGTACCAGACTGGTGGCCACCGGTGCTTCTCGAAGTACTCCTGGTTTTCTGGAGCACAATGCAAAGGGGTGCTGAGTTAGGAGGTCGCCCCAGGTCAGCACTAAGCCCACTCCTGCCCAGGGTCCAGGTTAGCTCCTGCTACAGAAGCTGCTGGGGCTGGCGCAGAGACTCACCTGGGGACATGGCCTTCATGTCTCGTGGGAACTTGCGGCACACGTTGTTGTAGTTGGTGCAGATGTGGTGGAGACACCAGTCGGCCAACTGATAGGCACAGTGGAACTGTGAACGGTACAGAAACGCATCCCGGTTGGAGCAGGGACTCCGCATAGAGGCCTATGGAGCAGCCGCACTGGGCAGTGCCCGCAGATGCTCTGCAGTCATAAAGTCCCCCCCCACACACACACACACACACTCATAAGGGAGCTAACCCAGAACTGAGGAAGGCAATGCTTGATATGGGCTCCTAGGCCCTATTACCAACCCCACAAGTGCCTCCAGCATCGGTGCTACTGATATCCATGTCCCACATGCCCTTCCTCTGGCATCTGTCCTTCTCAGCTCTTACCCCACCCAGTTCCCTTCTCCTCCCATCTGCAGACAAAACAGTCTGCCCTAAGAAATGGGCAACGAAGTTTAGAAAACCTGACACCAGCCACACTCCAAGACCAAATCCCTGGCACTGTGACTCCTTTGTTTGGCAATAAGGAGGCAGGCAGTTAACTACGGAAGGGGCATCCTTAGTACCCCCTAGATGACCCCAGCCCTATTCTGGGGTCCCCTCTGATGTCCTGTGGTGTCAGCCCCTCTGTCTTTGCAGATGTCCAAAAGTTCTCTAGTTGCTTCCTGGTATATAAGATGATATAAACTCTACCCAGCTGGCCAGCCAAGGCTGTCCACTATCCCAACCATTACCTCCCAGAACCCTATCCTCTGCCTATGGGCCTTGTCAATCTCTTCCCCTGCTGTGATACCTGTGCCAATTCCAGGAACACAAGGACGTCCCCATCGATGTCCACCATCATCTGGGTTGCCTCCATCAGCCCGGTCACTGTGTACTGCTCTGTGACACACACATACAGCCAACAATGAGCTGAAGAAACATGGCAAAAGACCCATACTGCTTATGTACCACCACATCACGGGATTGTTGCAGGGAGGGGTTCAAACTGATCAGGCCATGAATAAGTCCCAACAGGCCAGAAAGTCCAAGGGAGACTTTAAGTTTGTGCCTATTGGGGAGAAACAGGCATGAGGGTATGACCTCAGTGGGGGAGGGATAGGAAATGAAAAAGATGCTAAGCTTACTAGGCGGTCTTTTTCAAACTACACATGTCCCACTATATAATCTGATATGACAGAGCGTCACAGTATTAGCCACTGATGAAGAGGGCCTGAAGCCTCCTATTTGCTGAAAATGAAAACAGCCTAAGAACTCTGATCTAGAACTGTGGGTTAAACCTAGTTATTTATAGTAATTTAAACTTTATTAACAAATAGTGCATGAATCTTCCAGTTTACATTAAAACATTTATACGGAGGAAGTAAACTCCCTTGGTCCTGAATTTAATTCAAAGTATCAGAATAAGCCCATGAGGTATTTTGTCCTTAAAAGATGAGCACCTTTTTCCAGCTCCTCCCACAGGAAAGACCCGGAAGCAGGAAGCATCACAAGACCAGTGAGCATTTCCATTGTCAACCATAAGAAACCAGGACTTCTAGCATGTACAGGGCCCCGGGTCATCACCACAGAGAAACCAGGGTGTTTTGGAGAAATGGCTGATCCCAAGTCTGAGACATAAAGGTACAGGGTGGAGCTAGGACATCTTTTCATTCCAGACAGGAAGGAAGCCAAGGGCCCCAGAGCAGACACGAAGAGACTGCTACTGGTTAAAGGTACAGTATTTGAACTTCAATAAGAATGAATGTGTCGGTGCATGTCTACAATCCTAGCACTGGAGGATGAGGCAAGAGAGCCAGGAGTTCAAAGCCAGCTTAAGCTACATAGCAAGTTCAAGGCCAGTCTGGGCTTTATAAGACCCTGTCTTAAAAACAACAAATAAAATAATAAATACACTTAAATGAAACCAATCAAATTTGTTCATGATAATACTTTAAAATACACAGACACAGCCGGGTGGCGGTGGTGCATGCCTTTAATCCCAGCACTTGGGAGGCAGAGCCAGGTGGATCTCTGTGAGTTCGAGGCCAGCCTGGTCTACAGAGTAAGATCCAGAATAGGCACCAAAGCTACAGAGAAACTCTGTCTTGAAAAACCAAACACACACACACACACACACACACACACACACACACACACACACTGGTTACCCTCAAGGGTGGGAGGAAAGAGCTATATCTCAAAAACTTATACATCAAAGGGAAGGACCAAGTATTACTGTCTTTCTTACATAAACTCGATTACTGGGTAACCAAAGTGTGGGTGTGTCTCACTTGGGAGAAGAAAGAATGGCTAGGTTTGGATAGTGTCTTTTTACAGCAGCCAATTAGTTGATAGATCTAGGCAGTGATACTCAATGGCTGCTAAAACCACACACAAAAAAAAAAAAAAAAAAAAAAAAGAAAGGAAGGAAGGAAGGAAGGAAGAAAGAGAGAGAGAAAGAAAGAGAGAAAAGAAAAGAAAACCAGGCAAATTTCATCTCTTGAAGAAGAGAAATATTAAGCAGCTGTTGTTTTTTTAAGTGCACCAGGATCTAGATCCTAAATTGAATAGCCAGTTTACAAGAATAGGCTGGGGAGAGAATTATATTAGCTACACCATGAACATGGAATTGTGGGACTGGGGTGATAACTCAGTTGGTAGAGTACTGGTCTACCATGCATGAAGTCCCGGGTTCCATCCCAGCACCACATAAACAAGGTGTGGTAGTGCACAACTATAATCTCAGCATTTATGAGGTGGAGGCAGGAGGATCAGAGTATGAAGCAAGTCTAGCCTACAGAAGGACCCCCTTCTCAAAAAAAAAAAAAAAGGATGCAGTCAGTAAAAATCTAGACCACAGGAAACTACAAGACCCAAACAGCAGAAAAGGGCTTGTGAGAGGCCTCAGGAGGTCAAGGCACTTGCTGCGAAACCTGCCCACTTGAGTTTCATCCCCAAAGCACCCGGGAGGAAGGAAAGAACCAATCCCAAAAGCTGTCCTCAGAGCACCACCCATACACACAATGGATAAACAAACAAACAAACAAACAAACAAATAAATGTATTTTTAAAATGCCAGAGTTGGAGTGGGATGGCTATTTTTTGTCTACAAACTAGAGTCAACCTGGGAAGAGGGATGTAGCCTCTGGGCCACCAACCAGCCCCCAAATCATGACACGGAGACTTAATATTAGTTATGAATGCTCGGCCTTAGCTTATGCTTGTCCCACTAGCTCTTATAACTTAAACTAACCTGTTTCTCTTCATCTACATTTTGTCTCCGGGCTTTTTACCTTTCTTTCTGTATGTCCTTCTCTGTGTCTGGCTGGCAGCTGCCTGGCTCCAGGCATCTCCCTTCTCTTCTCCCTCTTCTCCCCAGCTTAGATTCCTCCTATTTATTCTCTCTGCCCACCAGCCTTGCCTATCCCTCTCCTGCCTAGCTATTGGCCGTTCAGCTTTTTATTAGACCAATCAGGTGCCTTGGCCAGGCAAGGCGAAACAGCAACACATCTTTACATAATTAAACAAATGCAGCATAAACAAATGTAACACACTTTTGCATAGTTAAAATAATATTCCACAATAAGGGAACCTCAATCCAGGATTTGCCTCCATGAGATTGGCTGTGGGCATGTCTGTGGAGGCGTTTTCTCCTTTACTGATTGACAAGGGAGGGCCTAGTCCACTGTGGGCATAACCAACCTTTGTAAGGTGGTCCTGGTTATATATGAAATCAAGCAGAGTGAGCCACGAAAAGCAAGCCAATAAACAGCATTCCTCCGTGGTCTCTGCTTCAGCTCCTGCCCTGGCTTCCCTTGATGATGGACTGTAACTTGTAAGCTAAATAAACACGTTCATCCCCCAAATTACTTTTGGTCCTTTTTTTTTTTTTCTTTCTTTTTAATCACAGCAGCAGACAGCAAACTATGACAGTTTGTTTTTCAACAAATAACTTTAGGAAGATTTTTTTTTTAATGAACAGGTACTCACTGATTCAATGAAATTCAAAAGATGACACAAAAAAATGAAACCAAGCCGAGCATGGTGATGCACCCCTTTAATCCCAGCATTCGGGAGGCAGAAGCAGGCAGATCTTTGTGAGTTCAAGGTCAGCCTGGTCTACAAAGCAAGTTCCAGGACAGTCAGAGCTGTTACACAGAGAAACCCTGTCTCAAAAAAATCAACTCAAGACAAAACAAAACAAACAAACAAAAAGAAACCAAGCTGTAACATTTAAAGGAAGCATCCTTGGATGATAAAACTCTAGATTGTAAGGAAGTGAGTCTGTAAGAATTTCTCTAAGAGTAGTGGGCCCTGTGGTTTCCTCGAGGGAGAAGAAAGGAATTGTAATGGGGGTGAGGGTGGGAACTTCTGGTGTGGCCAGGGAGATTCAAAACTCCTGACATCCATCAAGGTTAGAAAAGGATGTTGCTATGTAATCCATTAAATGGAGCATACATTCATTTGTGCTGTATTTAACAACGAACAAGTTTAAGTATGAAGGGATAACTTCAGAAAATGTAAATGGCTTTATAGTCACCAACTGAAACTCAGCATCTCCCACAGATCCTTAACAAGGTGCACAGTCATGTTGTAAGTGCCCGTTTTCTGATGTTCACAGATCATTTCTGGGTGAAGTAATTAGACGTGACTTTCTGCAAGGCCTTCCACAAGACAGGGCGGTTTGACATTTTAAACGGCAGCCGTGTGAAAATGACCTATGTGGGCCTAACCAAGGGTGCTTCTCCAACTTGCTTCCAATTTCTGCCCTAATGAAAAGAATCCTAGAAAAATACCTTTATGAGTTTAGTTTTTCCCCGAGGTAATTTCTTTAGAGATAGTCTTTTGAAAACAGAATTACTCCATGTCAGAATTTGAAATGTTATGGCCTCTGGAAAGATCACACCATTTTCCATGGGCACCAAAGGGTGCTTTAACTATAATTCAGAGATGCAGCTCTTACTCCCTCCGAAAGTCCCTCTTGCCCCTAGTTTGGGCCACTGGACTCCCCCTACAGATCTGGCTCTTAATATTCTGTCCTGACCAATCATTTCTGCCTTCTTCCTGTGAATGACATGTCCCCTCTGATTCCTGTCTCATCACAGACCTGCTGTCTCCCTGGTCTGCCCCCGATCTTTAACTGCCCAGGGTTCCAGCTTTGACACTGGCCCTTGCCTGTCTAAGTTCTAAGGCTCCCCTCTCTGCCCTCTCCTGGCCTGTCTTGACCTCAACACTAACACCATATCCAAGTCAACAACAGCACAAACACCAACCCCAACGTCCACAGAAGCTGTCTGCCTGGCCTGCCTGGCCTGCCTGGGTCTCCATCTTTAGATGCCCTTCCCACTGAGGGTCCTGGCTGCTTCCTGTTACATCTCCCAATTGCCCACATCTTCCTTTGCCTTGAGGGCTTCTGAGATTGGCTCGTCTTAAAAGCTGAGCTATGGCTCTCATAATCTCTCCTCTCTCCCTCTCTGCCACCCCCTACCCTGTGTGTGTGTGTGTGTGTGTGTGTGTGTGTGTGTGTGTGTGTGTGTGTGATAATAGGAACTACTAAACCCAGGGCCTTTCACAAGAAGGCAGATGCCACCACTGAGCTACATCCCCATCACTACCCACTTTCTTTGAGACAAGGTTTGCTAAACTGCCCAGCATAATTAAACTTCTTCTGTAGCTCAGGTGAAACTTGAACTTAGGCTCCTTCTGCCTCTACTTCCTGATAGCTCTGATTACAGCCTGGAGTACCAGGCCCAGCTTACACAATCCTCACAAGGAACTATGAGGGGTTAGTCAATGTTTGCTTTACGTTTCTGGAAGAAGGAAGACAAGGTCAAAGAAGGAGGAGAGGAAGAAGAACAGAGCAGGAAGCTGACCAGAAGAAACATACAGCAGAAACAGAAATATGTTCTAGTCCTTCTGACTTCTTGACCTTGCCCGAGTGAAGGTCAAAGTGTCGTCGCCTGTAAAGACCATTTTGTGATGTCATGAGACCTCTAAAGTGACCCCACCAAGACCGACACACACTGCACATCTATGTCCTCAGGAAAAATCTACACACGTCAGCAGACTGATTTTTTTTTTTTAAATGAGCATTTGTGTTTTGCCTCCATGTATGTCTGTGTGAGGGTGTCAGATCCCCTGGAACAGGAGCTATAGACAGTTGTGAGCTGCCATGTGGGAACTGGGAATTGAACCTGGGTCCTCCTGAAAGAGCAGCCAGTGCTCTTAACCACTGAGCCATCTCGCCAGCCCCCAGCAGACTGAATTCTAAGAGCATTTTTTTTCCCTTGGCATCCCAGTCTGCCCCAGGAGGAGAGAGGTAACAAAAGATACATAATCACTCCCTGGGGTCTCCATGACCTTGCCCCGGGGAGGTCCCTGTACACCGCAGTTAGTTAGTTACCTGTGAGGGCCACCAAGTGCGGTAGGCAGAGGCGGTTGGCTAGGACGATGAGCTTCATATCATCCAGGTCCGGGCTGGAGGTGAACATGCCTGTGTAGAGGTACTCCAGCACAGCCCTCATGCAGCTCTTGCTCGTGTACGGAAACACCACCTAGGGTGGGAAGAAGCAGGCAGGTGGCCTGAGGTCTAGGGTGGCCCAGAGCAACTTGGTCCTGGCAGATGAAGACCTAACTTGGTGGGCCGGTCTCCCCCAGCCAGCTAGCCTCCTGGGTTGTTCCTGAATCTGCTTAGGGAACCCCCATAACCTTGGCACCGATCCTCGGCGACCTGACAGCATCAGTGAGTGGGGCTTTCGTGTCTTCTAAAGGGACCTAGATTCCTGGCATCTTCCTGACGCCACTCGTCTGGCAGGGAGGATGCTTGAAGGGGGCCATTTGGGTCAGCTGCTCCCCTGAGCCCCTGGTGCCTGCAGGAATAGCTGAAGTGGGCTACAGAACGAGCAAAGGGAACCAGCTGTCTGCCCAGCGCTGCTGCTTTGGGCCTCTGGGACCTCTTCAGAGCGGCGGGGAAACAAAAACTGCCTTCTCATCAGATGCGAGTCTCTCTGGACTTGCTGGGAATCGGGTGGCACTTTAAAATGCGTCTATGGTGCTGAGAAATGCCCGGGGCACACAGGCCCCTGAGGCTTCAAAGAATCCTGGCCCCATATCCTGTCTATCCAACTCCTACTCCCACTTCAGAGACCAGTTCAGCTCTTAGCCATTCTGCTCGTCTTTGCCTCTGCACTTCCTTCCCAGAAACCTTAGGGAGCTCATATTCTAATTCACCTCGCGTGATCACGGATTGCTCTTGGTTCAGTTTTTCAGCCAAGGCTCTGGTGAGCATGATCTAAGGGCTAGAAACTGGGGTAGGGGGCAACAGGGGTACCTGGCAGATGTCAAAGACCATGTCCCTGCTCTCCAAAGAAATTACAGACCAGCTGGGAAAACCTCACGGGGATACTCTGAATTTTATACATCTGTACAAAGTAGAAAACGTGAACTAGAAGATAGAGTGATGGGCAACTGGTGGTCCAGGAGGCAGAGATGATGGAAAACACCAAGAGCTGTGTCTGGGCTGCTCTGCTTGTCTGGGAGGATGGAAAAGAAGAATCAGGTTCAGGAGAACATTTCTAAGGGCTTGTCACCAAGCCCCTTCCAACTCTAGCCTGAGTTGGTACCCGAGAGGGTGGCAAATGAGGAGGAGGAAGATGGGTCAGCTGAGGACGGGCACTGATCAGAGAGAAAGGGGTCTGTATTCGTCATGTGCTTTTATATTCTGTATTTGATGCTCTGACACCTCGAGCCTGGCTGGTCCTTTCCAGCCTTACCAGCCAGTTCCTGGAGCCAGCAAAGGAGCTGCCTGCAATCGGGCTCCCTCTACCATACTCACACCTCAGTCTACCACTTCCTGCCACCATCACCCCAGAGCCGGGTATCAGACAGCCAGGATCCCTCCACCTCCACTTCCTGGCTGACTCTCGACCTTCCCTGTGTGGCCCCACAGGGTGCATTCCCCCTCCTTGGGATCTACAGCAAACCCCTTTTCAATGGCATTATCTCAAATGACATTATCTCCAACAGGTCTCCCCATAGCTCAACAATAATAAAAACCTTCTCTGCAGACACTGCTGCTTTCACCTTGGAACACAGGCTTTTCTAGTGGTTCTATGCATCTCAGGGAAGCAACGGAATGTAATTAAGGAACCAAGGAATTGTCAATCCTGAGTTCTAGACCTACCCTCTTTTTTCCTAGTTGCATAACTTTGTGCAAGTTGCATAACTTCTCAGGACATCCCTTTCCTGCATATAAAAGGTTCGGCTTGCTAGGTATGTCTGGATAAATTAAATGAGATATATACGGAAGAGCTTTCCAAACTACTAAGATACTGTAATTCCCTCCCCTGGGATACTGAAGAATTCTTGGCTATTCGCAGCATCTCATAAACTTGTTTTGAGTCCATCACTGTGCTTAGAACATGACCCATGCTGAGGAAAAGTCCCATGAACTGATGCTGTCTCAAATTCAAAGATGTGAATATCTCTCCCATCCTCTCCCTTCCCATCTCCAGCCTCACCTCCCTGGTAGAACTCTCCACAAATGGCCCCCCAAACATGGCAGCCATCCAGTCACAGCTGGAAATCAGTAGGGGTTTATGGGCGCTGATGGTCCCATCATCCAAGATGAAGGTCACATCTGTCCAGGAGGAGAAGAGGCATCATGTAAAGACACAGCAGATATGCTGGAGAATTAGCCCCAAGGGCAGTCACCGGGTCCTGACCACCCACCTGACTTCTGGAGCCATGTGATATGAGTAACAGGATGTAGACAGCCAAGCTATTGGCCTGAGCAAGAGGACAACCACATTTCCAGGGCATTGGGAGCTGAAGCCAACTCCCAATCCTATGGGGATAACCCGGGCCCCTCAGAAAGTCTCCTAGAGAGAACCCCTTGTCTTCTAAACATGTCCCATACCTGAGAAGGTGCCCTTTGCCAAGCACTCCTTAACCCGGTTGGTCCGGCGGACATGGAAGGCCTTGGTGATCTCCTGATTCATGAAGGCCTCGTTGTTGAGAATGTTGGCCACCATCATACGTAGATCAAAGACCTCTAGCAGCTCAGCAATGTGGGCGATATGCATGAGGTCCCGCTCATTTTCACCCAGCTCCCCTGTGTACAGGTACTTGAGAACAGCCCGGAAGGGCCCTGGCTGAATGGAGTTATCCATCTTCACCACTACCATCAGCCGGGATTTGAAGGTCAGAGGATCCTCTGCCATCTCTTCCTGGATACTCACAAAAGCTCGGCTCCAAGAAGAAAGCACACGCCCCCTGCCTGGCAGGTACCCTGTTCCATTACCCCTTAAGATCCCATCACTGGTTGAAGCCCGGAGGCCAGCAGGGCCAGAGCCCCCAGCCTCATCCACACTCTCACACACATCAAAGCTGGCTGCCCGAAGTAGGAAGTCCCGCCCATGATGGTGATGGTGATGATGGTGGTGTTGCTCAGGGTGGCTCCGGTGGTCCTCTGGGCGGGGGCCCCCTGGCCCTGAGGGGCCCCCCAACTCCTCCTCACTCAGGTCCATGAGGAACAAGTCATAGAATTTGGAGGAGGAGGTGGAGAGGTAGATCTTGTGGGCAAAGATGCGCACGCGCTCCTGCAGCACCAGGATGACATCAGCACAGAGCGGGTCTTCCAGGAGGTGGGCGGGGCACTCCTCACTGCTGGAGGGGGGGTCGGGCACCACGATGATGGGGGGCGGTGGCTTGGGGGGCAGGAAAGGGGCTTGCAGCAGGGGCCGCTGCACATTGCGCAGATGAGATTTCCAGAACTGCAGGTGGCGGCGGGAGATGAGTGCAGCCCGGATGGCGTTGTCAAAGACGTCCTTGATACCAAACTGGGCCACCACGCTGGTCTCGTAGTAAGGGATCCCCAGCTCCTTGGCCACTTCCCGACCCTTCTCTGGCGGGAGGATCTCATTGGGCTTGATGGGCCTGGGGTGTGGGAGAGGGGAAGACAAACTTGTGTTGGTGGTGGAGGGAGCCTGGCCATTCTTTCCCAGGCATCCGCCCTTTAATCTACTCAGAGATGTCCCTTGGTATCTGAAGGGGATCAATTCCAAGATCCTCCTCAGATTTCAAATCTGTGGAAACTCAAGTCCCTCACATAAAACATCATTGTAGTTACATAGCCTGTGCATATCCCTGCCATTCTTTAAAACTCTTCTAGATTATTTATGTAATGTAAGTGCTATGCTATAGCTCAGTGTTTCTCAGCCTGTGGGTCACAACCCATTGGGGGGGCGTCAAACAATCCTTTCACGGGGATGGCCTGAGACCATCAGAAAACACAGATATTGGCATTATGATTCATAACAGTAGCAAAATTACAGTTATAAAGTAGCAACAAAAATAATTTTATGGTAGGGGGTTCACCATAACACGAGGAACTGAATTAAGGGGTTGCAGCGTTAGGAAAGTTGAGAACCACTGCTATAGTTGTTATCATGCTTTATTTAGGGAATAATGACGGGGTGAGGGGAGTCTGGACATTCCCATTCACATTGGCTGAACCCACAGATGCAGAACCCATGACATAAAGAGTCAACTGTGTTGGCATCACAAAATTATAAGACCCTTTCATACAAATATTCTCACACACATCTTCTCCTCCATGTCATTCTTCACAGAATATAGCACAGGACTGTTCCCACAGTGGTATACAATGACATGGAAGGATGAATGAGTGAGTAAGTAAATGAATGAATGAATGATTAAGCATGCTTGTTAATGACTCTGATGTGAATTTGCTCCAAATGGAAGGAGAGATGTACGGGTTAGTGGGACTCCTTTAGGGCTGAGCAGGGAGTCATAGCGACGCTCTGCCCCCATCCCCCTTCCCTCTCCCTGAGCACCAGCACCCCTACCTAGCCAAGGGTCTCCTGGCCCTGTTAACGGCTTCCAGATCAGCATAGCGCAGGTCCAGCTGGCAGCCCACCAGAATGACAGGAGCTCGGGGGCAGAAATGCTTGATTTCTGGGTACCACATGGTCTTGACATGGTGGAGGGAATTGGGGTTGGCAATGGAGAAACACAGAACCACCACATCAGATCTGGGGGGAGGGAGAGAAAAGTTACAGGCAGAGGAAGTTGGTGGGGATTTACCTGCCCCTGAAAAGAGGACATGTCAGCCTGCTCCTGGCCCCTCCACTACAGCCTAGCCCCGTCTTATGAACCCTACTTCCACCATCTTCCACACAATATAAAATAATGGGGACCATAATTTATGTAGGCATTTTAAAGCACAAAGATTCATTTGGCCTCATAGCTGTCTTGTGAGTTAAAAATTATCATTTTGGGGCCGGGAATATGGCAAAGTGGGTAAAATGATTCCTATGTAAACATGAGTACTTAAGTTCAGATCCCCAGGACTCATACATTCACATAAAAAGTCAAGCATGACTGTAAGCATTTGTATCTCCAGTATGGAGATGGGGGGCAGGGGGGAGGCATCCCTGGGGCTCTCTAGCCAGCAAGATCAGCCACAACTGTGTGCTCTGGATCCAGTAAAAAGCCCTGTCTTGCTGGGTGTGGTGGCCTATGCCTTTAATCCCAGCACTTGGAAGACAGAGGCAGGTGCACCTCTCTGTGTTCAAGGCTAGTCTGATCTACAAAGCAAGTTCCAGGACAGCCAAGGCTGTTACAGAGAAACCTTGTCGGGGTGGGGGTAGTAGGGGTGGGGGGTTGTCTCAAAAAAAGAAGGTGGAGAACAACTGAATGTCCTCCAGCCTCCACAGTCACACACACACGGGTGCAAGGCTTCCTCCCCACCAATTTGCACACACATGAACATGATGTATATGTCAATATACATATCTATACATCACACAAAAATTACTATATTTGCCAGGCCTGGTGATACAGGCTGAATATTTGGGAGGCTGAGGCAGAAAACTTCCAGTTCAAGGCTTCCTGGGCAACAGTTAGTTCAAGGACAATCTGGACAACCAAGGAAGACCTTGTCTCAGAATGAAGGTCTTGTTTGTTTTGCTTTAAAGGGCTAGATATATATATATATATATATAGCTCAGTGGTAGAGCATTTGCCTATGATGTGTGAGGCTCTAGGTTCAATGACCAGCATTGAAAGAAAAAGAAAAAAGAAGAAAGAAATGATCCCCATCTCACCGTGAGAAAAGGCATCCCAGAACTGCTGAGAGCCAGTAGGTTGCGGAGCTGGGACTCAAACCAGGCCTGGAAGCCCAGAATGCCTTCAGCCCCAGGGAATACCCACCGCCATATCTCCTCCACTCTATTCTCACAGTTTCTACGGTATAGAGTTACTCGGGTCCTCAGGACACAGTGAAAACTCTCCTGTGTGGCTCCCTGCAAGCACCTAAGGCCTTCCCTACCTTCCATAAGCAAATCGCCGGTCTTTGTGGTGGTCTCCAAAGGTGTCCCAGAGGCGCAGGGAGACGCTGACATCATCTACCACATCTCGGGAGCGTTCTAGCACCTGGGCATGGAGGAGACAGGACAATGGTTCTCAGGGGCAGATGCCCGCTCAACCCTGATGGGGAGGACAGGGCTGTCCACATGGAATCTCCAGAGACTCAATAACGAGGGTAGTCTCCACGCTGAGCAGAAGCAGGAGAGACCTCAAGAGAGCACGCTTATTGCAGGAGGAGAAAATGTTATTACTTCGGGCTTAATTGCACAAGACATGGTACCCAGCCAAAGCTAGATTCCTAGCCACCGGCTTACCCATTTGTGCTGGCTAGTTTTATGTCAACTTGACACAAACTAGTCGTCTGAAAGGAGGGAGCCTCAATTGAGAAAATTCTCCCATAAGATCCAGCTGCAGGAGGACATTTTCTTAATTAGTGATTGATGGGGGAAGGGCTCAGCCCATTGTGGGTGGTGCCATCCCTGGGCAGGTGATCCTGGGTTCTATAAGAAAGCAGGCTGAGTAGGCCCTGAATAGCGAGCCAATAAGCAGCACTCCTCCGTGGCCTCTGCATCAGCTCCTGCCTCCAGGTTTCTACCCTGGCTTGAGTTCATGTCCTGACTTCCTTCAGGAATGGACTGCAATGTGGAAGTGTAAGCCAAATCAACCCTTTCCTCCCCAACTTGCTTGTGGTCCTGGTGGTTCATCACAGCAACAGAAACCCTAACCAGGACACCACTGAAAACACAAATGGTCAAAGATACCTTCCTGGGGGTCGGCTTCCTTCAGATCTCTCTCCAGGGTCTCTTTCTACTTCATCCACCTCTGCCTCACCCCTAGGGGGCTCTCATGAGCTCCAGAGACACCAAGCCACAGTTCAAAATACATAGCATGGACCCCCCAAGCAAGGGGGGCCTTGGAGTCTTACCTCCTGGCATACTCGATACTGGTCAATGGCCCACACTGTGGGCACATGGGTGGCAAGAAGCTGGTACTGGGTGAGGGTGGCATTGCAGGCCCGGGCACAGATGAGCCTGGTCTTGCCCACGGCGTTGTCACCCACCACCACGCACTTGATGGTCTCTACGTTTGGCCTTTCATAATCCATGTCAGAATCCATTAATTGGGACCTGAGGGGCAGGAGAGGAGGTATCAGAACAGTTTGGCGTGCTACACCCCTGAGGACCAAGATCAGTGCAAGCAGCCCTCCTCCACTGGGTCTGTGGCCTTGTCAAGCATCGGCGCTGATGTGAAGAGAGAGGAGTGGGCAACATTCAGGGAAGTAGCTTTGCAGGGGCCCTTGGAGACAGGAGTTCATTCAGGCTGAGGAGTACAATGCCACCAGATGGATCGCTTATCTCCCTCTGGTCCCCACCATCCTGCGGCTGGGCTTCTGGATGAAGGCGATCTGTGAGAGATCCCAAGGCAGAATCTGCCTTGCACCTGGCCCAATCCCCACTCCCCCAGAGAGAGAGAGAGAATCTGCCTGGTAGCTCCCTCATCCTCTTCTCTCCTCCTCTTCCCTGGGGCTGTAGCAGCAGCAGAACAAACAGCTGAGAGAAGCAGACATGGGGCCAGGTCCCCACCCCTTCCCAGCATGCTCCAATGCAGAGTCACTTTAAAATTTAATGGACATGTCAGGGCTGGGCAGCAGCTCTCCCAGCTTTCCCTGTGTTCCCCTGGCCCTCTCAGATGGTAAATTTCCAAGACCCAGCCTGCTCACCTCCATCCTCTTACCCTATCCTTTTATGGGCTAGGAGAGGTTTTTCGGGCAGCCTCATTGAGGAGGGCCTTCTATGTACCTGCTGAAACCACAAGCCTCCCCTCCTTACTCTGGTTGCCCAGAGTGGTCCAGTTGCCCACGTGGCTATCTTCTCAGCTGAAGACCTACTTTGAGATAGGGATGGAGGCAGTCGCTCTATGGAGGGAGAACAATACACTCTATGGTCCACAGGGCTTCCCATCCCCTATCTGGGCTATCTGCAGCATCCCACATCCAGCTCCCAAGAGTAAGGTCTGCCTCCTTCGAACCTCCTCCAGAGGAAGAGGCTTAGATCGGAAGACCCTCACTCCTCTGGCTCTCTGAGGAGAAGCTACACAAACTGTCTATGCGGGAAACTGGGCGCTGGAGGAAGTTGCGGGTCAAGCGTAGCCTACATTTCTGCCTCAGTTTCCTTGGCAGAGAAGTAGTATGCCCATCCCAGAGAGTAACTGATCAGATGAAGAGACAGAAGGCACTTCTGTCGTTAGCGAGTTGTATCCGTGGTTAAAAAGCTGAGGTTCTCAGTTTGAGGAGACTTTGAGGACAGCCTCTCCATTGGCGTCTACCCTTCTAGGGTTAGACAGGATGGGAAGTGGGTAGGGGAAGGGTAGGTGCGCTTAGGGCTATCAGTTTGCCCCTGCTCATTCCCTGTGTACAGCGAGACCTCTCGGGGCTGGAGCCACCTGGATTAAAGCCTTCCCAGGTCCAGGAAGGCTGAGCGCAGAGGAATCCTGGAGGCTGCCCAGACACTCTACTGCTGAGCCACCAAGACCAGAGCCAAGCCACCAGCAGCAGCAGCAGCAGCAGCGGCAGCAGCGGCAGCAGCAGCAGCGGAGGAGCTCTGTCCCTGGCAGGCTGTAACTAGATGCTAACATGCAGGAATGCAGAACTGAAATACTCAAGTAACATGGCAACTGGGATTTGCACAAGGGGACGCAGCTCAGCAACCTAAGCACAAAGTGCAGCAAGGACTTTTCAATGAGACTGGCTCATCCTCCTCGGAATTTTACAGGATCTGGACCCTTCCACTACAAGGGGTCACCACAAGCTTTGACCCAGTCTCTATGGCGACTATCGGCATCATTCCTGCTCCCTTCCTGGTCCTGTCCACCAGGCAACTGTCATAGTCATCAGCTTTCTGCTTCCTCTCCTCTTCTGAACTGAGGGCATAAAATCCTCCTTGACAGTTCCTAGTCTCCAGTTAGACAGCTGAGGGATGTGTGGGCACCAGGGAGAGTCAAGTAGGTGTGGTTTCTGCTTTATGGGGTGGATAATAAAAAAAAGAAAAGAAAAGTAGGGTCTCACCTATGAAGACAGAAACCCAGAGGGCAACAGAACTTCCTTCTGTGGTTTTGATTCACTAGCATGGAGGTCTGGAAGCAAACGGGAGGAGAGCCTGGATTCTTGGATCCAGGGGCATGTCCAAGTTAGCTGCTCTGTGACATAACACTCACACAGACCTTGTGATTTTGCTTCCAGAGTTCAGTAGGGGACAGCAAGCCAACAAGTAGGAGAGTAGTAAACACTGGCCATGAGTTTAGGAAGCAGCCTGTCTAACCTGAACACTCCAGCCCAGCCCAGCCCCTCTCTGGCTGCCCCTCACGCTTCTCTTACACATCCACCAACTGGCTCTCCCCACCACCACCTTTTTTTTAAATCATCATCCCTGTTGAAACAGCAAGCTTCATTGTCCTATCTAGAAAGAGGCAAACCTCTTCACTTTTTGAGGACATCAGTCTCTACCTCCAGAAAATGGGTACAAGAGGGTTGGAAGAAATTTTTTGAGTTTTGGTAAATTCATGCCAAGAGAGCCTGGGTGAAAGGAGGCATTTGTCTTCTTATGTAATATAGTATTATATAATGCTAGATTGCATATCCATATGTGTAATTATATCTCTCTTTAAGATACAGGCTGGCCCAATTAAGCCAGGAGAACTTTTTGTCTAATCAGGCCTATCTTAAATGAAGATCCTGTCCTGGAGACAGCATGCCGATATTAATATAATTTCTGCTCTAGAATATTACTCCTTTCTGCATTCCTGCTGATACATGATGATATAAACCACTCAGTGAACTTCCCCACTGCCCCTTCCCCTCTGGCACTCTTCAGTGACTCAAGACTTTCGTTCACAATTGTCTCAGCCCATTCCTTCACAGACTCCTGATCGCCCTCCACGCTGCCCTGGGTATCACAACCTCCACTCCACTCCACTCCTTGACAATCCCAAGTCACTGATATTTCCTTCCCCAACTCTTGTCCCCAAATCACCACTCCCCTCTTCACAAACAGCCTTCTGCACAACTGCTTTCCCAGTTCTTTGTACTCTGTCCAGGACAGATCCGAAGGTGTGCTCAGATTACCCACAAACCTCAAGGGCTCCCATTCCCACCCCCGCACCCCTACACACACTCTTTGCAGAGCTCAAAAGCCCCCCTTTCCCTCCCACAGCTGATAGGAGGCTTGTTCATCTGTGGCTGCCCTAGTCTGGTTGTCAAGGAAACGACAATCTCCCTGGGAGCCTGGCTTGTCTCCTAGCAACCAATATCCCACATCCTGCATCTTACAAAAAAACGTGAAAGGCAGGAAAATCGAGAAAATGAAAGTAAAAATCAAGGAAGATGGATAGAAAGGGAGAATCGGGAGGAGAGGAACAAAGAAAGGCTGGATTCAGAATTAAAGGCGCTCCCACTAGGGAAGCTGACATTGTAATATGGGCGAAGGTGGAGGGGTGGATCCTCCCCACGCAGAAAACGTAAAGCAAGGCCCAAAGGGATCTTGAATGATCACGTTAACAAAAACAGGAGCCTAAATACAGGATAAACCTTTTCAATCCGAGGATACCCGAACATTAACAAACAAAGCTCAACATTCCCCACCAATACTTTGCCAAAACTCAGCTGGGCAGACCACAGTGGAGTTGACTTCAAAGAAACACCGCTACAACCGTCAGCGAACACCCCAATCGTACTGGCTTAATAATAATAATAATAATAATAATAATAATAATAATAATAGAAAGAAAAAAGGTACACCTCTACCACTCTGAACCTCTCATTTTTCCCCCGACATGCTGCTGCTCTGCACATACAATTTTTTTTTAATGAAATAAATAGGGAAGGGGGAGGGGCACACCACGCCAATGCAAGACACATACTTTTGCCTAAAAACACCCAAGAAAGGTTAGTTTCTCTCCCCTCTGAACCGAGCAGCCTCAGCAAGAGCCCAAGGGAAGAGTGGAGCCCGGGGGGAAAGCAGGAGGGGCGCAGGCAGGACAGGGGAGGGCGCTGAAGGCTGAGCCAAGGCGAGGCGGCGCGTTTGCAGAGGCTGCTTGCAACCCGGCCATAACAGAAATCAATCGTGTACTTACACCACTACATGTGACGGGGTAATTTCTAGTGTAGGGAACACATCTCTTCCTGCTAAGCACGCTCATTTTAGTGAGATGTCTGGGGTCACTCCGCGCGTGCAAGTTGGGGCGCCGCCGACGCCGCTGCTCTGTGCTGGAGATCCAGCCTCCTGGGGTCCCGGTTCGGGTGCGATCAGAAACTCTGGCACAGGAGCCCAGGCCGGACCGCGGCGCGTGAGCAGCCTCGCGCGCTGCACTGCAGCCACTGCCTCTTCCGGATCAGCATCTCCGCGCGCCCCGGGCGCCCAATGTCATGGAGGCTCGTGGAGCCGGACTGCGCGCCGCCGCTCGGACCTCCGGCCGCTGGGCCGCGCCGCCGCCCGGCTGCGCTGCGGAGGTTGCAGGCGGCGCGCTGGAGAGCGAGGCGCCGGGCGAGGCCGCCGCACGCGCGCAGTCTTAAGACGCCGAGCGCCGCAGTCCCGGGGACCGCTCACGACCTCCTTTTTTCATTCACAAAAAAAGCAAAGTTGAGGGGGGTGGGGGGGAAAAGAGAAGGAAAAAAAAAAAAAGGAAAAATATCGCACCCAGAAACGGTTGCTGTGACAGGGACCGCCCACAGCGGCGCGCGGTTGGTGGAGAGGGGAGCGAAGGGGATTGGACACCCGGAGGCCACGCCTTGGCCACGCCCCCAAGCCAGGGCACGCCCCGTCGCTCCTCTGCTGCTTTTTGCGCCCCCTCCCTTCTCCCCTGGGAGCCACGGATGGTGGCCAGAAACTGACCTGGCCAGCCTCTAAAACTTGCTGGACTCTCACGACGGTTTTCCCCAGGAGGCTAGGAAGAAACTCTGCCTGGTGCGCCTTGGGAATGCGAGTTAGAGGGCCACGGGAAGATTTTCCTCTTTCTCCCTGAATTCAGCCAAGCCTCCACCAGTGGCATACAACTGCATTTCTGCACGAGTCCTCTGTCTCCTTGGGAGTTTTTCCGAGTGCTCAAGGGCCTTCCTTCCTGTATCATCCCTGCAACTCTGACTTTCGGGGCTTTTATTGAGCTTTTTGCATGGATACCTGTATCACCCTCAGAGGTTCCCATCCCAACCTGTTGTCACAGAGAGTTCACGAGTATCTTCTTAACTTTGCAAAGAATGCCACGGAAATATTAGCCAGAGAAACCCTATCGAAGTCCGCTCTTAGATGCTCTTCTGTAATCTACCATAATTCAAGCCAGATGTGGTGGCTGTAATGCTTGGGAGGGTTAAACTGGATGATTGTCGTGAGTGCAAGACTAGCCTGGGCTACCAAGCAAAACCTTATCTCCAAACACTAAAATAAAAAAGGCTTGATTCTAATGTTCATCAGAAGGAAGCTTCCTTGTTCAAGGCTGGTTTTGTTAGGATGGTCTGGACTGTTAGAAATTACAAATACTGTCAATTATCTCTGAACAGTTTTTAAAGCCCAGACTGGCCAGCCTCACATCACAACTTCCTCTATCACACTTCCAACTTGTTCTTTGAGAATGTAGATCCATTTTAATATTAGTTTATGCAAAATATGATATGAAAGAGAGATTTACTGCTCCTTCCCAAAGTCAAATAAAAACTGAATTTTAGCCAGATTCAGTGATACACATCTGTAATCCCAGCATACAGGGGGCTGAGGCAGGAGGATGGAAAGTTTGAGGTCAAAGTGGGCTACAGAGGGAGACCTTGCCATAAACAAATAAATACTCAATTTGTATTGTCTGAAATATGAAACAGTGCATGTGATTGAAAGTTGCCTATTGGGGTGCTTCTGGTAAGTGTACATTCAGGCCCACTTAATCATTGGATTGTAGGTAGATACTTTCCTGTCGGCAGATGCTCCCCCACCTCCAACACCTACCCAGAGCTGGAGAGAAGGTTAACCGTGACTGGGAGTGCTTCCTTATGTTCAGACTCAATCTTCATAAAACAAGTACTAGTTCAAATATGTGTTTAGGAGAAACTAGACTTTACCTAGGTATGTTCTTCCCCCTGTATTTGGTACAGAAGAGCCTCACTCCATTGTTTATACTCCTAAGAGGGATTGTACTCAAGGAAAACACAGTATGAAACCTCTCTGGGTTCCTACATCTGGTCAGAGCCTCCCTCCCTGCCTGGGTCTCTCCATCCAGCTCCAAAGAGCCAGCTGGGTGCTGATGCCTGCTGGTATCCCCTTTCCTGTGTCCTGCCGCATGTCACTGGTGCGGTGCTGAGCAGACAAACAGGACTTTTCCTTTGCTAGAAGTGTGCTTCTGAGCCTGTAACTCTGCAGCCAATGCCTCTTCTCCTTGGGAGAGAAAATCAGGCTGAGTCATAGAATGGTCCAAGATGCAGGTTTGGGGGCCAGTCTTGAACCAATGTAAATGTCAAATGAAGTTATAAACCTGCTCATTTTCAGTAGAGTGGCTAGGACTGGGCCAGTGGCTAGCTGGAGAGGTGGCCTGAATCACCACTCCTGCCAGGGTACACAGTTCCCAGTCTCTGCTTCCAGCTTTCCTTCAAACAGGAGTTGTACTGGATAGTTTTATGTCAACTTTACATAAGCTAAAGTCGTCTGAGAGGAGAGAACCACAATTGAGAAAAGGCCTCCATAAAACGGGGCTGTAGGCAAGACTGGAGGATATTTTCTTGATTAGTGATCAAGGGGAGGGGCCCAGTCCATCCTGGGGTCTATAAGAAAGCAGGCTGAGCAAGCCATGTGAAGCAAGTAAACAGCACTCTTCCATAGCCTCTGCGTCAGCTCCTGCCTCCAGGATCCTGCTCTGTTTGAATTCCTGTCCTGACTTCCTTCAGTGATGCACAGTGATGTGGAAGTGTAAGCTATACACACCCTTCCCTCCCCAACTTGATTTTGGTCATGGAGTTTCACCACAACAATGGTAACCCTAACTAAGAGAGAAGTCTTCCCATCACCTCACCTTTCCAGCATTCCCAGTCAGAGCCCACTCAGTCCTGTCTTGACTTGTACCTCCTCAGAAACAAGTGTAGCTCTTCTTCCCAGGCCTCTCCCTCTCTCTCTCTCTCTCTTTCTCTCTCTCTCTCTCTCTCTCTCTCTCTCTCTCTCTCTCTCTCTCTCTCTCTCAGCTTGTCAAGCCAGAGTTTCTCTGTGTAGCCCTGGCTGTCGGGGAACTCATTTTGTAGACCAGGCTGGCCTCGAACTCAGAGGACTGCCTGTCCCTGCCTCCAGAGTGCTGGGATTAAAGGGCTGAGCCACCACTGCCCAACTTTATCTTCGTAACTTTTCAGTGACAGATCCCCGAGGCTGGATTTACCCCAACAACAGCCAGCAGCTGCCAATGGCCCACTCTGTCCCCCTTCCTACAGCGGCAGCCAGCAGCTGTCATGGCCGGGCAGCAGTCTCCCAGCTCCATCGTTGGAGCCTCTAAGCCCAGCTCTGGAGCCCTGCTCTCTTTGCTTCAGGTTTCTTCTCAGGCCTGGAGTTTCTGCCCACCTCACCCCCTTTCTGCTCTCGGTCCTTCTTTCCCTTTTGGCCCATTTCCTGCCGCTCAGAGTCGCCGCTGCCCGTTCCATCATCCTGCTGGCTGGCTGGCCATCTGCACTGCCCTTCCAGCTGGCCTAGGCACTGCCCTGCTGTGACCTCCCGTCCTTGCTCTGGACGCAGTACCTCATGGCAGTGTTAGGGATTCCTGCGACACAAAGGTAGTTTTAATCCCAACATTTCCTGTCCTAGACCCCCAGCATCCCTTCCCTCACCACAGCCGTCTGGGACCTAAAATCCCCTTGAACCTGTCCTCTGATGTCACTTCCTCCTTCCCTCCCCACAGCCAAGCCAGACCATCACCAGGCTGCTGTTTTCCTGTGGGCAGACACCTGCTTCTAAGCTGGAGGTTTATCTGGAGAGAGAAGCCTCCATCCTGGTTCTCGGGAAGGCGCACACCTCGAGATCCTGGCTAGTCCCAGCGCTACCCTCTTTCCATGGCTCTCTCCACCTCTTCCAAGGCCAGCCCAGCTTGGACAGACCCCTCCATCCATCCCGCCTCCAGCCTGTGTGTTCTCTGTGCTTAAAAAGCAGCTCAGCCTTCCAGATTGATAAGCACATGTTCACAGTGCCCGTCTCCTCTTGGAGTTAACACACACACACACACACACACACACACACACACACACACAAAACCAGAGCTTGTGATATGACCAGTGTGCCTACTGGAGCAGGTGGCATCCCCGCTCAGAACTAGCAACAAATCCAGAAGTAAATCTTGAGCAAAGACTGAGCTGCTTTGAGCTACAGAGCCTAGATAAGGGGAGAAAGTGCAGCCAGCCAGCTCCCTACCCAGGGTAAGACCACTACCAACTCCCCATGAGGAGGTGTGGTCTTTGTGGAAGCAGTCCCCCAGACACAAAGATACTCCTCACCCCCACCTCCTATACTGGAAAAATGCTTAATCATCCTTTTAAGATGGCCTGGATGTCACATCTTCCAGGAAGTCCTCCACCAACACCCCCTGTCAATCTTCAGTTCTTTGACCTCCTGGGCTCCACTAGTAGCTCAAGACACACACACTGCTGGTCACAATGCTGTCTCTCAGCCCTCCAGTCCTGAGAACGCTTTTGGAAGAGACATGCATACCCAAAGGGATATTTATCTGTTTGTCATGCTAGTCTAGCTTCAACATGCACACAGGAGGTGCTTAATAAATATTTGATGGGTGAAAGTTTGGGGGCAGGGAGTAGAGTGGGGCAGAGAACAACACCACACAAAGTAGCCACTCACATGCTGTTCTGCGATGTCTCCCACGAGCTATGCCGGCTTTCCTTTGTCGTCTCACGTGCTGGGTTCCCTCCAGGCTCCTCATGGAAGTGGCAGAAGGGACTGAGGCAAGATGGGAGGAGACAAGGGGGTGAAAGGGAATGAGCACACTGTAAGTCACCCCAAAGTCAGCCGGCTCAAATGGAAGGCTCTACCCAGCGCAAGGACATGGCTGCTGCTACCCAACTTCAGAGATCTGATGCTCCAGCTTGGGAGCCACAGGGGCCAGCTATGAGGCAGACAATGGGGTCCTGGGCCGGGCCATTCTGAGTGGCTGAGTGATTTGACGAAGAGATGTCGGTTGTCACTCATGGAACTGTGTGTTCCTGGACAAAACTATGTTCTCTGGGTTTGTTTTCTCATAGACAAGGCTTAGTCCACATGTCCTTCGAGGTTCGGGACAGCTGATGTGGGTGCTAAGCATGGAAGGCCTAGATGTGGTCAGTCATCCTTTCCACGGGAACAGCTCCTGAGCAAATGAGGACTCCACAAACCCTAGCTGAGGACCACCAAGGCTGGGAGCGGACAGGGAAGTCTTTGGAAGGGATGAAATGGGGATTAACACACAGTGAAAGAAAGAGAATCTAATTCTGCAAGGCCATTTGGTCCTCATCAAGTCTCACCCATCCAAAGAAAATTCTAGAATTTCTGGAGAGCTCAGAAATGGTAGCAAAAGGCTTGGAGAAGCCGGCTGGATCCCCCCTGGAGAGCGGTTGACACTGTGCTGTTAAGGATGGAAAAGTTGACTTGGTGATGAGAAAGGAACGGGGAGAAGTGATGAGACAGGAGAAGGGTGAAAGCAGCCCAGAGAGGAAAAGAAACCAAAGCGGGGAGAGAAGGCCCAACATTAACAGTGTCTGCTGCTCTTCCTGAGGACCCAGGTTCCATTCCCAGTGCCCATATCGGGTGGCTTATAACTATGTGCAACACCAGCTCCAGGGGCTCTAACATACCCTTCTGGCCTCTGAGGGAACACACACACACACACACACACACACACACGCACGCACGCACGCACGCACGCACAGGTATGCACACACGTGTGCAGCATACACTACACACAGAAACACACACATACATATAAATAAAATAAGCCTTAACAAAAAGGCAATCAGCCAACAGGTGGTGGCACATGCCTTTAATCCCAGCACTAAGGAGGCAGAGGCAGGCGGATCTCTGTGAGTTCAAGGCCAGCCTGGTCTATAGAGCGAGTTCCAGAATAGCCAAGGCTACGCAGAGAAACCCTGTCTCAAAAAACCAGAAAAAAAGAAAAGAAATCAAAGCAGAGAAGCAGCCGTTGCCCTCATACTTCTGACCTTTCAAAAAGCTATGTGACTTTGGACAGAGGCTGTAATCTCTTTGGCCATCCATTGGGCACAATGGTACCAGTCACACTGTGAAGACAGCAGATGACTACTTGACCTCACTGTCCTTTCAAGCACTGAAACCTCCCACTTCCCATGTGCTCCCCCTCACATCTCTGGGTAACAGGAACCCAAGTTCTGTCTGTATGCCAGCCATCTGGTCCCCATGTGCAGAGCAGACCACACAAGGGCACTGAGCGAGGCTAGAGTTAGAATTCTGAGAGGCTTGCTGAGTAATAAAATCCGATGTCCACCTTGGCCCCAAGGGTCACTTGACAAAATGAAAGGGAGGTCAGGGGAGATGGAACAGGGATCATGAGAGTTCTTGGTGGAACGTTCAAGGTTGGCCCAGGCCCTTGCCAACAGGCCTGTAACCACACCACGGCAAGAAGACTCCATTAGCAATCAGCGTGGTTCCACGGGCAGAGGGCATACACAGCCTTCTCCTAATCCCTCTAGGTCTACCCACAGCTGGTCCAGGACCTCATTAAATATCTCCTACGGCTCTGAAACGACTCTTCATTCAGCAGAGAAATTTGATCTCCTGACGGCTAATGTCTTTCAAGAGCTGTAAGTGCCGCCACCAATGCCAGGCCCTCTAGCATGCCAAAGCAAGATGCCCGGCAGCGGTGTGGCTCCAACCCAAGTCTCCTGGGAGGTGGCTTTCTCAGCACAGAGTTCTGAAGCCACCATGAGGCGGGCAGGGCTACACCAGAATGGAGCTAGGTCGTTCTGCTTCTGTCCCAGAAGGTAGAAGAGGGGACAAATATGTCCCCCCTCGCCAGTGCTGACAGGCCCAAGAATCCTTGGCTTCCTACAAGCTGCAGACCTTCCCAGCAAGAGCAGGTCTCATCCCCAGAGCTCCACAGAGCTGGGGGTGTGAGGCTTTGAGGAGGCTGATCACCCCCAAAATAGACTTGTGTTTTTCACAACTTTTTTTTAATGAGCACTGGCATCTCTTACAGCCTGGGAGAAAAATAGCCTCAACTGTTAACAAATAAAGATTATAAAAAGCCCCAACTGTTCCCCACGGGTGTCTAGGTGGCTGCAGGGAGTGAGGTGAGGGAGATGTGCAATCCAGAGCCTGGGTCTCTTCCCTCTGACCTGCCCCCCCTCCCCTGGAGCTGTCAGAAAGCAGGGGACATTTGCCCCCTCGGAAGTGTCCACTGTGAGCGTACGTTCTTTCTTCCTGCTTCCAAAGGCACAGGGCAGCTTAATACAGAGCACGTCCTAGCCAGGCTGGTTTCAATGAAGTTGGAGGGCAGTTTGTGCAGCCCATACTTGGAAGGCTCCTTCTCCCTAAGGTCAACTTAGCCTGCAGTTGAATCCCCCTGAGTGTTGCTAGATGTCAGGGAGCAGCCTAAGTTGGAGGCTGCAGCTGCTTCTGAGCCTGTTTGTAGCATCGCTGGGGGCTACCCAGGAAGGGATGCGGTCCTCACTTATGTCCTGAGTCTCCCTGGAGAGCTCCAGGCTGAATCCTGTAGAGCCTTTTAATGTCTTTGCCCCAACCCTGGGAGCCTTCTTGGTACCTAGACCTCTAATGATGAAGAAAGGGAATGGTGTAAATGTCCTGGCCCTGAGTTAGTAACAGGGCTCCTGTCCCTGCAGAGGCCTCAGGAAAAAAAAAATGGAGTGGTTGACTTGGGGGACTCTTGTGGGGTCCTTGGCCCTGATCTTTGACAAGAGAATAAAGGCACCTTAAGCTCTGAGGAGCCCCCCTATTCTCCACAAAGTCTAGGATTCATTCAGACCCACTCCACCCACCTTCACAGGCTCAGCTCTCTCTTTCCTCCTTCTTGTTTGTCTCCCTTTTTCCTCCCTCTCCCTTTTCCCACCTCCTGGTCTAAGATTCTGCAAAAATAAATGCACGTGGCTCACCTTAGATAGCTACTTAGATGAGTAGGCAGGTGACTAGCCAGGACGCCAGGGACCCTAAGGGGCGTTATTCAACCCTGAGGGTGGGATGAGGGACTGCTGATGAGAAGTTTCTTGAGATAGCTACGGTAATGAGAAACCCAAAGGACCGCTGTGGCATCCCTGACCTCCTCAGGACCCCACTCTTCCCAGGGTATGATTTTCAAGTGGTTAAAAACGGTAGAGATTGCTGAGAGGCCACTTTGACTCACCACAGACAAAGTTTGCTCTACAGGGTGTGATCATGGCTGGCTTCAGCACCCTCACACCAGGGAGCACTGTGAGAGGAGCCAAGCCACAGGAGGGCTGACTCGATACCCAATTTGCACATGATCAAGGAAAAGCAGCTGGTGCTCAGAGTTAAGAACTTTCCATGGGACAGACAGGACAGAGATGGCATAGGGCAGGTGCCCAGGCAGAGGAGCAGGAATGTGGGCTGCTGCCAGGCTGACCACTGGAAACACATGTCCCAACTTTGGCTGTCTGGGGGTTACTACATGCTCTGGAAAACTCACTGTTGGCCACAGACTAACCCTCCTGCTACTGGGACTGCCGGCAGGGAGTTCTCCAGAAGCCTGAGCTATTGGTGGAAGTTCAGGACTAGAGGCAGCCCCAAAAGGAGCTTGGAGCAGAGGTTGCTCTGTCACACTGTCCCTGCAGGGAGCCTTGAAGTCCTAGCTCGGGTCACTCAGATGCAGACCTGAGGACCAGAGAAGCAGGTGCATTGAGATTTGGGGTCCCAGGTCCAGCTTGGGTGTTCTGGACATAAGCTGCCTCCAGTGAAAGGAAGTGATGTTTCAGGCAGAGGCAGCGTACGGGCACAAACCATCCTGCAGGACCAAGATGGTGAGCAGCCTGTGCCACCCATGCCACACTGCCTAGCTGAGACTTAGCTTTCTCTGCAAACAATAAGGCTTGTTTGCTCACTTATCCCCGTCATTAGCCTCTTTCTCTCATTCATCAAATACATGCTAAGCTCCTTCTGGTGCCTGGTGCTGCCCTAGAGGTCACAGAGATTATGAGGTGGCAAGGATGCCAGCGGTCCAGGTCACCAAGGGACTTAGATTTGAGAACAATCACTACTTATTCCACGATTACAATCTATGTGCCCAGTATTGTGTTCTATGAGCTACCTTACTTCAAATTTAAAAATCCTGTAAGAAGTCATCGTTATCATTGCCACCATCATTATCTTCTGTCTTCTCCTCCCCATTGGCCAAAGAGGAAATGGAAATCGAAGCTTCCAGAAGGGATAAGCTTCTCCAGGATCACAGAGCAGGTGTAGTCAAGCATAAAGATTCCCACCAGGCTGAGGAGCTAGGCAAGACCAAATGGGCTGGGGTAGGTTCCTAGGAGGGGAGTAGCTGTGTGGACTGCTGCCAGACTGTTGAGTGTAAGCACAGCCCAGCTTCTACTGTCTGGGACTTGCCACATGGGATGCATGTTCATGCTCTAAACCTTTCAGATGGCCCCTTTCCAGTCTGTCTCTGTCTCCTTACAGGGTTGTTTCTTTTTTTTGAAGGGGGGGGGGCTTCAGCTTCTTGTCTGGTACTAGGTAGATAGCTGACCTCCCAACCACACACACGTCCACCCTCCATTTTTGGAATTCTGAAGTGTGATATCATCATGTAGCTTTGTGAAATCAGAGAATCAGGCTCTGCTAACCTGGGGATGTCTTCCAGGATTCTCTGGGTGGGGCTGGAACCCATCTTTCCTTACACAGAGTCCATACTATAAGAAGGTATTTGTCTACCAAGGCTGGAGTTTTAACTCAGTGCACACTTGGCCAAGTGTTCACTGGTTGGTCTTAACATTACAGGTGAGAAAGTATGGCCTGGAGGTAGGGTGAGGGCAACAAGATAGTAAATTCTGGAATTTAGTGCCTGGGGCCAAAGTGAATGTGAACAGGGTCTGATCCTTAAATGGCCACTTCAGAGAAGTCCTCTTAGTCACCCAGATTTGAGCAAGGCCTGTGCCTGTCTCTACCTTAGCCCATGTCCAGGGTAGCCCATGTCTCAATTAAGACTGCCTAGTTGGGATACTTGCAAGCCTCAAGAAGCCTCAGGCTCAGGCCCGATCCCAGCCCTGTCCCTGATTGAAACTGAAGGTGCCTCTCACTCAGTTACTTCTTTGCAAGGGACTAACCCCAAGTTTGAGCAGGAATGAGACTGTTTACTGATAGCCTCCAAGCCCCTGGTCAGCTGGGAATGAAAAGAGAAACAAAATGGACAGGTTGGGGATAGGAAAGGGGGAGAGAATGGGAATTGGAGCTATTGATCTATTTCTTTTGGGGCCCATAGATTCTACTGTATAAAGGATTGAGAGTCCCCCAAAAGTGGAGGGTCATCCAGGGCTCAGGGTCCCGAAGATCGAAACTATCCCAAAGGCTGGAGACACTAGCGGAGGAGAGACTTTCCTGGAGCATGTGAGGCATAGGCAGGGGCCCTAACAACTCGGAGAGGCAGGAGATCAGGTCACCAGGTCACTGTGAAGGCCAAGGTGGCCCCAACATCACCAACTGTCACTGTGGCCTGTCCTGACCTGTGGCGTCTTTCAGGAATAAGAATTCAGTGGTCTGGGAAGTGGGAAGCAGGGGAGGAAATGGTGCCTGCTTGTCCCACCCCTTGCTTATCTCCCCTCCCAACCTGGCCAGGGTCCCAAGGGAAGAATGGAGCCCAGGTTTGCGCTGGCCCAGAGCTACTAACATCCTTCCCCTCGATACACCCCTAGCAGGTCCAAGTCCTTTGTCTCCTATTCCAAAGCTGGCTGCCACGGGCAGCTGCTGGGCCACAGTCCAGAGGATGCTACAGGTTGACAGATCAAGTACCAGGTTCCTCAGCCACCCAGTCTTCTCCTAACTTCATATGTCACCCTTCTTAAGAGACCCAGCACTGAGAGCTACATGAAGTGGCAAGGAGTGGCCAGAGCAGGCTGGAGTGAGAGAACCCTTTCTTTCTTTCCAGTACAGAACCCTGTGCCAAGAGGGCTGCACTTACCTGCTGTGTCTCTCTCCTTAGGGGCCCAGCTGGCCTGTCACTGTTCCTTGTCTGTAGACAGTGGTGCACTAGGCCGGGTTGTTGAGAAGGGAGGTATAGAGAAACAGCAGACCCATTGGATGTTAAGGCTGAGATCCAAATCCTAGCCTACGGGAAAGCAGGTAAGTGCTCTGGTAAAAACCAGGAGGCTGGCCTCCTGCTCTGAAACCTCCCCCCCTCCCCACCCCACCCCATCCCACCTTACCCCACCTCACCCCACCCTACCCCTGCCTCTAGGTCTGCAGAGAGCCCAGGTGAAGCCACCTGTTCCCACCTTTGGCCACGTGAATGTTCCCAGTGCCTGGCCTAGCTTCTGCCTCCCTTGGAGCTCTATTTAGCTGCCTTCAGGCTCCTAGTAGGACTTGGGCCCTGGCCGGTCCAGTCCTCCTAGGTCCCTGGTGACTCACACTGCTTTGGAATTCCACTCACTGGCATTTTTTTTTTTTTTTTTTTTTTTATGCACTTCCTGACAGCCTGGCCTGGTGCCAGGGAACGTCACTGCGGCAGCAACCCCACTGGTGATGACTTTTGTCTACCTGGACTCCAGGCCATAGAGGTTGGGGAGAGGGAAGTCAGGCCAGAGAAGCCAGGTGGGGACAGAGAGGCTTTGTTCTGGCTTGGGCTCACCTGCACACAGGTGGAGAACAGCAGGAAAGCTAAGGATTAGCATGGTTGCCCAGGAAACGGAAGACAGGAAACCTAAACTGGCTACCAGGCTTCTTTCTTCTTGTGTTTTTTGAGATAGGGCCTCTGTTACTCAAGCAGGCCTCGAACTCCAGCAATCCTCCTGCCTCGCCCTCCAAGGGCTGGAGTAGCAAGTGTGAGGGTTTCTTGGAATGGACTTGGGGGGCCTCCGTGGACCGTTTTGTGGATCTCCGAGGGCTCCAGAGGTAACTGCTGAGACTGCACTGTTGGACCCTCCTCAATGGCTTAAGCTGCCATCCCCTATTGCTGTTTGAGTAACTGTCCTCACAGACTCACATGTTGTACACTTGCTCTCCAGCTGGGGGCGCTCTTCTGGGAGGCTGCGGAGCCTTTAGGAGATGGGGCTAGACGGCAGAAGTAGGTCACTAGGGGCAGAACTTTGAAGATCATTGCCCAGGAACACCTTTGGTACACTATAGTGTGAAGAGCCTTTATCACATGCTCCCAGCCACTGTAGGCAGCTACCACATGTCCTCTGGTGTGACAGACTGAAAGCCAAAACACACTTCCTCCCTGAAGCTGTCCTATTGGGTGCTCTGCCCCAGTGACATTAAAATAATTAATACACCCCTCGTTTCGAATATGATGGGATGGGTTGGCCCTGGGTGGCGTTTCAGAAAACAGAAGTGGAAGGGAACACTGCCACCAGAGGGTTGGAGGGGGGGGGGGATCTGAACTCATTCCCAACTTTGCTGGTTTCCCGTAGTAGGTACCACTTCGAATGAGACAGGATTCACTACATAGTCTCCAGCCCAGATCCTCGGGAAGGCAGTTTGCTTCTGTCACTCACCACCTACTCAGCCTCCTGTCTCTCCCTCCCCTCCCAGGCCTGAGGCTACTCCTTCCCGGCTGTGCTCCTCCACAGAGAAGCTTGTGATTGCCCACAGAGCTGGTCCTGTGGGTACATGAAAGGGCAAGGCCAGGCACTCTGAGTGGACTCTATAGCACCCTCCCTCCATCCATGTCCGCCACAGAGAGTGAGTGATTCCTAGGGCAATCATTTCTGGTCAGGTTAGTGGGAGGTGGCATGATCGTGAAGCCACACCCTGAAGTCTCCTCAGCCTTTCTAACATCTGTTAGAACTGCTCTCCAGCTTGGGACAAGTCCCTAGGAAAGCTATCGAAGCTCGCTAGCTCATCCTCTGCTCCCTCTGACCCCTCTAGGAGACCTTAAAGATGCCAGAGAGTGGGGATAGGAAAATGAACACAGAGCCTCTGCTGTGGTTCCAATGTGGTGGTGCCTTCCTAGACTCCTGTTAAGGCTTAATTTGTCCTTGTTTTAGAAATGGGGTGTGTGACCGAGAGAGTGGTATTTGGGTCATGGGCAGGGGCCTCAGGAATGGAATAATGTTGTAAGAGAGTGCGTAGATTTTCATAGAACTGGGTTAGTTCTCGTGACAGTGGGTAGTTGGAGAGCAGAGCTATCTTGTTTGTCTCTTCTATGTGCATTCACTCTTTTGCTTGTGTGTGTGTGTGTGTGTGTGTGTGTGTGTGTGTGTGTCTGTGTGTGTGTGTGTGTGATATGCACGCACAGGGGGTGAATATATGGAGGCCAGGAACAATGTCCAGGATCTTCTGTTGCTCTCCACCACCATCACCACCACCCCTTTTTTGGGGGGAGACAGTCTCTCATTTGGAGTCGGAGCTGGCCGCAGGTTATCCAG